>NC_141091.1:14033338-15233338 GCF_041138505.1 Cibotium barometz
TGTCTTATTCTTGCCCTAGGGCTGTCCTACAGCCCCTCCATGGCTGGTGGGTTCAACCTGGGCCTTCCTAGCCCTCATAGGGGTGGTTCTACACCATTCCCATGCCCACACTAAGATCCGGGGTAGCCCTATGGGCTGGCCCCTTGTCCTAAACACTAACTACTCAGTGATCTGGCATCCGGTACCATACCAGATACACAGAATCACTGACATCATTCTAGAAGGAGACTCACAGCGCGGACTGGCACTGTTTCATGTGCAGGATAGTGCACACCTCACCTTGGACTCTTGTGAAAGACAATGCACACCTGACCTCGGACAACTGAGATGGATTCTTGGCTAACTTGTCCCGAACTGGGCTCACATGGGACCAGTTCACCATCCCAGGTCCTACACCTTCTGTGCAGAAATGTCTACGTGGCATCCAAGTGCGGGATGCACATGACATCCCCTTCTTCTTAACTTGACGGAAGCTGCATAGCCTCCAAATAATCCGTCAATAGATCTATGTACAACAATACTACACAAAAATCTTTGAACAATTTTTGCACAATAGATCTGAAATTTGCTCCACTTTCTTAATGAAATTTTTGCCAAAATCTACATAAAACCTCAAATATCTCTCTAAACCTAACAATCTAAGCAAGGATAGAGAAATATCTAGTAGGTTTAGTGAAAGAACCTCTAATCTTAAAAGATTTCAAGATTTCAAGAAAATCAAGAAAATTTTTTAAGAAAATCAAGAAATGCAAAAATGTAAGAAATATTAATCAAAAAGATTATCAACTCCAGTATTGAAGACGAAGTCGTGGTCAACGACGACTGGAAAGGTCTTCCAAATGCTGCCTCATATGGAGTCCTGCCAATAGCTGAAGAAAAAGAGTCATTCAAAATTGCTTGAACTAAAGGCAAATACAATTTCCACTTACCTTGCTGATCGTGGACATAGCACTTCAGCACATCAAAGGCCAACTGGTTGTATATCTCTGTCTGGCCGTCTGTCTGTGGGTGGAATGCACAAGAAAAATTCAACTTAGTATCAAAATTATCAAACAATGCCCTCCAAAAATGACTGGTAAACTTGGCATCTTGGTTTGACACTATGTGAAACCGATCCCGTCAAGTCGGAATAGACTCCGTTGGACACCCACACGCGTAAATAGCACAACTTAAATATCACAATATGAATGGACAACGCAATAACAACTGAAAATTGAAATGAAATGAAATAACACAATATGAATGGACAACGCAATAACAACTGAAAACTGAAATGAAATGAAATGATGATCAATGGACACCAGCATTGGGGCCGGAACGGGCCGACCTCCCCCTCAATATATAATATATTATTGGGAGTATTTAAGTGATACAATTGTCCATGGGTTATTGTCCATGGGTTCAATGAACCAGATGATGTCCATGTACAACTGAGATGAATACAGTTACCAAACAAGAGACTTGAAGTAGACGTTCGAAGGAGAGCGATCCACTTGAAGAAGTCTAATCTCTACGGTCCTGTGCCTTCACTGGAATCCGCAGAGAGCGCCCCACTAGTGTTCCAGGAAAACAGGTGCTCCCATACTAACGCCTGGCTCTCCCGATCTCGGCACCCATGGACCGTGGTTCTCCAGAAGCTTGGACTACCCGGCACCGAACGGGTGTTAGTAGCATAGAGTATCCCTTGTAAGATTTACACCAAAGACCTTTGCTTTAATCTCAATCCACTTACCCTGTAAAATAATGAATATGGCCTTCAGTAGTACCAGGCATCTACGTATGAAAGGAGAAGTCTTTATTACTGCTGTTGCTGCCAGCTTGAGAGATAGGGGATGGAGAGCCAGCAACTGCCCAATAGTATGGGAAGTAATATTCGCCTGTTGTGAAGCCTGTATACAGCCGCATGCAAGGCAACGAAGTGAAGTCCTGTGTGCAGCCGCCTGCAAAGCAAGAGAGAAAGAAGACTTGCACAGCCCCCTGTGTGCAGCCGCTTGCAAAGCAAGGAGAAGAAGAACCTGTGCGCAGCCGCTTGTGCACAGTCGTCTCATTGCAGTCGCCAGCCATCAAGATGAGAGAGGGTGGCCATGCAGAGCTGCCTATATGCAAGAGAAGGATCACGCCTGAACGATGGAGGGGGCACCCGTCGAACAGCTTGCCGGCCTACCTTATTTGCATGGAGGCGGCCAGTTCCAAAGTTCCCCAGGGGGGTGGGTAGGTGGCCATGCACCCACCCCCACACACATGATTAAGGGAGGGCTTCCCTCCCCACCATGGCCCATGTGTGGGTGCCCACCCTACCAAGGGCACCAAGAGATATTGGGGAGGCTGCCCACTCATTAATGAGTGTGAACCTGCAACCTTACAAAAACAAAGGTTAGAAATAATGCTATAAAATAAACAAATGCAATACACTTACCACCTGTTCACACGCAACAAAACTCGTCAAAAGGCAGAGCAAACTTCATGACTCACTGACAGGCATCCCCGCTCAGTAAGTGGCACGTCAAATAGGCAAACACAAGAATACAAGTCACGTAAAGACAGTTCCAAGCATGCAAACATGAATGCATGTGCAAACAATATCATGGACATATCTCTCGTTCATGGAACAAGTAAACATTCCTATCATGCAAAATAATGGCACGACAGAAAGTATAAATCTCGGTCTTCCTATGGAGTGACAGTCCCATAGGTAAGACACAGATCCAGGCACGAGTCTCCCTATGGAGTGACAGTCCCATAGGTAAGACACAAATCCAGGCACGAGCCTCCCTATGGAGTGACAGTCCCATAGGCAAGACACGGCACAAATACTGACTCTTGCATGGCATGACAATCCCATGGATAGAACACAGTCCAGGTCATACACGGGTGGCACCAGTCTGGCTCCCGTCCATACGACACCATCTTGCTAACACGGGTGGCACCAGTCTGGCTCTCGTCCATGTTATGCATATTGATTCCACTTTCTCCTTTCTCATCCCTTCCATGGATGTCAATGAATTAAGTGTGTTTGAAAGCAAAGAATTACAGATGATACTTGATTCGTTTCAAGATGTATTTCCTAAGGAACTGCCATCGGGTTTACCACCTGAACGGGCCGTAGATCATCGTATTGACTTGATCCCTCATGCTCATCCTGTCAGTATTCCACCTTACAGAATGAGCCAAGCTGAGGAAGATGAGTTGGCTAAACAACTTGAAGATTATTTGAGGATGGGCTAGATTCGTCCAAGTAAATCACCTTGGGGTGCACCTGTGTTGCTTAGGAGAAAGAAGAACAACACCTGGAGAATGTGTATAGATTACAAGAGATTGAACAAGCTGACCATTAAGAACCGTTATCCTCTCCCTGGATCAGATGACCTGATTGACCGGTTAGCAAGAGCGGAATATTTCACGAAGATAGATTTATGTACTGGCTATCACCAGATACGTATTCATGAAAGGCATGTTGAAAGAACCGCCTTTCGGACTAGGTATGGCCATTACGAGTTTCTCATATTACCTTTTGGGTTAACCAATGCTCCAGCCACTTTCTAGCAAATGATGAACGATCTTTTTCGTGAACATTTGGGAAAATTTGTGGTGGTGTTCCTGGATGATATTTTGATATATAGTCGTACTCTTGAGTATCATGTTAGACACCTCACGATTGTCTTATCTATTTTAAGACAGAATTGACTATATGCTAAGTTAAGTAAATGTGAGTTTTTTATGACAGACATCATTTACTTGGGACACAAGATTACTAGAGATGGATTGAGCGACCGAGTTCAGAAGGTTCTGCACTAGCCTATACCGCGAACAGTGAAACAACTTCGTTCTTTTCTCGGTTTGTTGTTTTTTTTCGAAAATCTGTGTGGGAGTACTCTCAGCTCACACTACCGATGATCGACTTATTGAAAGGTCTGTTGAGATTCAAGCTCGATGTCAGTGTGAGCCAGCTATGCTATGTGCTGGCAGATTAGGTAGGAACATGTGTGAGACATAAATGACCGCGTGTCCAGCTGGTCATAGTGTGTGGACATTAGCTAGGGTTAGTAGAGTGTGGACACAACTCATTGTGGGTTGTGTGGATTATGGATTAGTGCATTATGCTTTGTGTGAGAGTGGACATGGCTTCCCTCTATGGTTAGGATTTGGAATATACATTAGGGTTTGCTCCTGTGTGTGTGTCTCCTCCTCCTCTACCGTTCTTTCAACATGGTATCAGAGCCTTGTGCTGTTTATTAGGGTTTATGAGTGAGTGAGTGAAGAGGGAGAAGAAGAAGCTGTGAAAAGAAGCTGTGAAGCTGCCATTGGAGCTGTGAAGCTTGGAGCACACCGAATCTTATCAGATCTGAGAGCTTGGCCTACCGGGTAAGGTCTTCTAAACATCCTTGAGCGGATTGCAGGTGAAACAGGCAAAAGCAAAGCATTTTAGAGCAAATCAAAGCAAGGCAAAATTCTGGTTTTTAAAGCTTTCCATTAAAGCTTGGGGAACATTGATGTATGGTGAAAATACAAGTGATTCTGGCAAAAGACATATGCATTTGTCAAAGAGGGATGTATTAGCAACCCATGTGCAAGCCTTGAACAAAGTTTGGAGCAATTTGGATGCATTTAATTGAGTGGAAAACTCTGGTTTTTGACCTCTCACAAAACAGTGAAAAAGAAGCCAAAAATTGATCGATTTGGAGCATGTATTTGACAAAAATCCAAGCATTGATGGGTTACACACATGCCTAGGTGTGTTGGGCACCTATAGGTATCTTCAATTAGCATCTTAAAGCTTCCCAAAGGGCTCTACAGCAGGCGGCGCAGACTGCAACAGAGAAACAGAGCACATTTTGGTCATTTTGACTACGAGGAGGCCATTTACTCATTGGATGCTTGACATATTTCAAGTTTGTTTTAGCAATTGGATGCTTTATACATTGGAGAAGAGGGCTATATGATTTGTTTGGTCAATGATGCCTAATTGAGCTGGGAATGAGCTGATTAAAACAGGCTGTCCACTGGTTGCAGAGAAACAGAGCATTTTAATCGAGCAATTAATCTTTGGTGTTTTACAATTGGACAAATTCCTCTTACATGGAGTTGATGGACACTATTGCTAAGCCAATGAATGCCTGGTTGCTCAATTTGGTGAAATATTGAAGGAATTAGAGCCAAATCATTACTGGTTTTTCTGGTTTTTCCAAAAACACAAAAAGGGGTTTTCAAAAATTGATAATTACACATGTCAAATGGAGTTGATACTCAACATTGAGGTTCATTAGGTGTGAATGCAAGTTGCCCATACTTGATTGCACCATTACATTGCGATCTGGAGCCTTGGAAGGCGTGTCAGTTCAGGGTATCCCGCACTGCGTGAGTCAGTTCATCTTGGATCATTACAGGTTGATTTTCTACATCAAATTTGGAGTTTGTTGGCTATCTTGGAGTATCTGGAACATTAATTGGAGTGTGGTTGAGCTGAGGAAGGCTCATTTACAGATTTGACGTGTGCGGAAGGTGTACGCATTGAGCAACATGTCGGATAATCCAGTTCAGATTGTTGGTGAAAAGCTGGATAGGAAGAACTTCCAGGCATGGAAGTACAGGATAAAGAGTTTCTTGAAAGGGAAAGGATTTTGGAATCTCATTACAGGTGCTGAGCCAGAGCCTGAGCTACCTCGGCAACCTACACAGCAGCAGCTTATTGCTCATAAGCAGTGGTCAGAGAGAGCATTCAAAGTGCTGCATTATTTGTCTATATGCATTTCTGATGCTATGCTCATACACATTCAGGATGCTGAGAATCCCAAAGATGCATGGGATACTTTGGTCAAGATGTTTGATACAGATACGAGTGCTCGCAAGTCTCAATTGCGATACACAATGTGAAAAGGAATAAAAGGAGCATACATGATTATGTGCAAGAAATCAAGAAGTTTGCAGATGCATTGGCCACAATAAATGCCCCCATGCCTGATGATGATTTGGTGGATATTACCTTGCGTGGTCTTGGCAAGGAATACAAATCTTTTGATACATCTATCTCAGTGAGGAGTACAGGTCTACCCGACTTCGATGAGTTGGTTTCACTCTTATTGGTTGAGGAAATCAAGCTCAGTGATTCATTTTTGGATGCATCTACTAGCCATGATGATGGCAGAAATCAGGCATTTTACTCGCAGAGAGGTTTTAGAGGCAGGGGGAGATTTGCATCACGTGGACGTGGTGGTAATGGTCGTGGATGGCAGGATAGACCTCCACAACAGAATTTTCAGCCTTCATATGGTGCTCGAGGTGGTTGTGGATATGCACCACAAAGAGGCAGAGGTACCCCCCGTGGAAGAGGACGTTGGCAAGGCCAACAAAATTCAATGCAAGATGTGGAATGCCATTATTGTGGCAAATATGGTCATATGGCGAGAGATTGCTTTCGCAAACAGAATGATTTGAGAGGGGGAAGAGCACAACGTGGTGGTCATTATGGTGGAAACTATGCACAACATGGTGGCAACTATGCATCAAGTAGCAATGATGGAACTGCAAATCATTTGTTTGCCATGAAGCATGTTGTGGGTTCTATGACAACAAATGCTGAGAATGATGATACATGGTATATGGACTCAGGAGCATCAAATCATATGACATGCCATGGTGAATGGTTTGAGCATATGAAGCCAATGGATGTCAAAGGCTATGTGGAAACAGGTGATGATACCCAGCATGTCATTACACATGTTGGAAGTGTACCATTAGTCATGCATAATGGTCAGACAAAGTCTATGTCAGATGTGCTGTATGTGCCTTCGATCACTAAAAGCTTGGCCTCGGTTGGTCAAATGGTAGAACAGGGATTACAGGTTCACTTCAATGAGCATGGATGCTTCGTTGAAGACTTTAAACATGGATGTAGAGTGATTGCTAAAGGCAAGAAAGAAGGAAGACTGTTTAAGCTGGATGCTGGAATTCCTGAGCTAAAATCAGCCATGTTCTCAAAGAGCAGGAATGTGGTACAGGATATTGATATGTGGCACAAGAGGATTGGCCATGTAAATATACAGAGATTAAAGAACATGCAAACAAGAGGCATTGTCAATGGATTGCCTAGGTTCAAATATGATGGACATATGCATGTTTGTGAAGCCTGTCAGTTTGGGAAGCAGGCAAGATTGAGATTTCCTAGAGAAGGAAATATGAGTAACAGGCCACTTGAGATCGTGCACAGTGATGTATGGGGTCCTGCACAAAACCCATCTATCAAAGGAAGCTTATACTATGTTACATTCATTGATGACTTTAGCAGGATGACATGGATATACTTTCTCAGGGAGAAGAGTGAAGTATTGGAAAAATTCATGGATTTCAAAGCTTTTGCATAAAAGCAGTATGGCCGTTGGATTAAATGTCTGAGGACAGATGGAGGTGGTGAATATACCTCAAAAGCTTTTGAGCATTTCTTGAGGAAGCATGGGATAAGGAGACAATTGACATGCAGGTATACACCTCAGCAGAATGGTGTGGCTGAGAGAAAGAATAGAGTTATATGTGAAGTGGCAAGGGCGATGCTTAATGAAAAGAGCATGCCAGATTACTATTGGGCAGAAGCATGTGCTACTGCAGTTTATATATTGAACAAAACACCTACAGTAGCCATTCATGGAAGCACGCCAGAGATGCGGCTCACAGGTTACAGGCCAGACATTGGACATCTTAAAGTTTTTGGATGCATAGCCTATGTGCATGTGCCTGATGAAAGAAGAAGGAAGTTGGATCCTAAGGCAGAGAAATGTATATTTGTGGGATATGCACAGGATCGAAAAGCCTACAAGTGTTATAATCCACAAACTAGACAAGTGGTCATCTCACGTGATGTGGTGTTTGATGAGCTTGCTAGTTGGTATAAGGCAAAAGATGAAGGTGTTATTGAGTCACTGGAAGCAGATGTGCCTGTGAACTTGCCATCACAAGCAAGTTCTAGTTCTACTACTATGTCTGGGCCAGCAGTAGAAGCTGAGAGTAGCAGTGTACGTCCATGGTCAGGACGTTTGAGGCATGAAAGTGTAAGCACTGGGAGTAGTGCTATGGACAAAGGCAAAAAGAAAGTCGAAGGAATTGGAATCACAGGATATGAGTCATCCAGTTCTGAAAGTTTGGATGAGGAGCTTGGCATACCTGTTTTACGCACACCTGGTGCTAGACAGGACAGATATGTGCCACCACATGCTAGAGTCACAGGTGTACAGAGTGACCCGCATGCATTGCGGAGATCCCAGAGGGTCAGATATCCTGTTGACAGGTTGACATACAGAGATTTTGCTATGCACTATGCATACATGACATCTATGGTGAAGCATGTGGAACCTACATGCTATACAGAGGCTATTGGAGAGCATGTATGGGAAAAAGCAATGGATGTAGAGATGGACGCATTGGTCCATAATGATACATGGGATTTAGTTGCACTACCAAAGGACAAGAATGTTATTGGATGTAAATGGGTTTACAAAGTGAAGTGCAAATCTGATGGTTCTATTGAAAGACATAAGGCAAGATTGGTAGCAAAGGGTTATGCACAGACCCATGGATTGGATTATGATGAGACGTTTAGCCCAGTGGCTAAGATGGGCACAGTGAGAGCAGTCATTGCTAATGGCTGCAGCTAATGGCTGGGAAATGCATCAGATGGATGTTAAGAATGCATTTCTGAATGGAGATCTACAAGAGGAAGTATACATGGCACAGCCAGAAGGGTATGTACACCCTAGATATCCCACTCACGTATGCAGGTTGAAAAAGGCATTGTATGGTCTGAAGCAAGCACCACGTGCTTGGAGTGATAAGATGAGCAGATATCTTATCTCACTTGGTTTTCAGACTTCTACAGCAGATTCTTCACTCTATGTGAAGAAGACACAGCATGGGATTGTTTTACTAGTCATCTATGTGGATGACTTGATTATTACAGGTGATCATAGTGCAGATGTGATACATGTCAAGAAAGCTTTGAGTGGGCAATTTGACATGAAAGATCTTGGTGAGTTGAGATATTTCGTTGGCATTGAAGTGGTGAAAGATCATGCAGGTACTTGGTTAGTACAGCGCCAATATGCATTGGATATGTTGGCAAAGTATGGCATGACAGGGTGTAAGCCTATGAGTACACCATTGGAGCAAAATGTGAAGTTGCGGGCTGATTATGGCGAGGAATTGGATGATCCTTCCATGTACAGGAAGATGGTTGGTAGTCTCATATATATGACTATCACACGCCCGGATTTGAGTTATGCCGTGGGGCTAGTCAGCCAGTTTATGCAAAGTCCCAGGAAACCACATTTGGATGCAGTGAGACGCATCATGAGATATGTGAAAACCACAGCACATTATGGTTTATTCTATGAGAGTGGTAAAAGCTTGGACATACATGGCTACACAGATGCTGATTGGGCAGGTAGCGCATATGACAGGAGGTCTACTAGTGGATATGCTTTTACACTTGGCAGTGCTGTGGTGAGTTGGAGTAGCAAAAAGCAACCTACAGTTGCTTTATCCAGTACAGAGGCTGAGTACAGAGGTGCAGCCATTGCTACTTGTGAGGCTATATGGTTAAAGAGTCTCTTGGCAGATTTATGTGAGCCTCTTGATGGCAAAGTTGTCATACATTGTGACAACATGAGCAGTATGCAGTTGGCAAAGAATCCAGTATTTCATGCGAGGACCAAACACATAGAGGTCCATTATCACTTTGTCAGAGAAAAGGTGCTGGATGGTACAGTTGATCTTCACTATGTGAAGACTGATGAGCAGGTGGCTGATATCTTCACGAAGCCACTTAGCAGGGAGAAGTTTGAGTACTTCCGGACTATGTTGGGAGTACATGGGATGAGCTTGAGGGGGAGTGTTGAGAGTCTTGATATCCCAAGCTCATCTACATCTTCATCGGCAGTACATCATGAGCTTGAGAGGGGCTGTTGAGATTCAAGCTCGATGTCAGTGTGAGCCAGCTATGCTATGTGCTGGCAGATTAGGTAGGAACATGTGTGAGACATAAATGACCGCGTGTCCAGCTGGTCATAGTGTGTGGACATTAGCTAGGGTTAGTAGAGTGTGGACACAACTCATTGTGGGTTGTGTGGATTATGGATTAGTGCATTATGCTTTGTGTGAGAGTGGACATGGCTTCCCTCTATGGTTAGGATTTGGAATATACATTAGGGTTTGCTCCTGTGTGTGTGTCTCCTCCTCCTCTACCGTTCTTTCAACAAGGTCGTGGACGTAAGTCAAATCAGCCTATCACTTGGAATAACGATTTGGATATGGCCTTCAGACTTTTGAAAGATAAAGTCAAGGAAGCACCTATCTTAGTATTACCCGATTCTAGTTGGCCTTATGTTCTTGAAACTGATGCCAGTGACTATGCCATCGCGGCTGCTCTATTTCAAGATGGTAGACCGGTTGCTTTTGAAAGTAAAAATCTAGATGACACTCAATCTCGTTAGCCAACCCTTGAGAAGGAGCTTTATGCTGTGATTCATGCTCTCAAGGTTTGGAGACATTATTTATATGGCTCCAAGTTTATGGTATTGATGACTGATCATCAGTCAATGATCAGTCAATCAAGTATGTGAGAGGAAGGAAAGCTCGATGGGCTGAATTAATGCAAGATTTTGATTTTGAGATTCATTATAGAAAAGGGTCCATGAATAGTGTTGCAGATGCGCTTAGTTAAATTAGAGAGGTGAATACTTTGTCGTTCACCGAGATTTCTACTGACTTATTTCAGTCATTGAGAGGGCTTTGCAAGATTGATAGTTATTTTGGTCCATTTTGGCAGAAGATCCACGACGGGAGCTCATTGATTGACCAAGACTCAATGACTGAGCAGTCTACCATTCAGGCTGCAGGAGGCCAATGGATGATTCGGAATGGTTTACTATTCCGTAATGACAAAATTTGTGTACAACAAATCCCGGACATTAGGTCCAAGATTCTTAAGGAGTGTCACGACATCCCTTCTGCTGGACACCCTGGGGTATACAGGACGCTATCGTTAGTGAAACACACTTTTTATTGGCCAAAGATGAAAGGGTATGTAGAAGATTATGTTCTCAAGTGTCAAATTTATCAGGCAAATAAAGCTGAATGCTTTAGACAGGCTGGGTTGTTGCATCCTTTGCAAATCCCAGGTAATAAATGGGATAGTATTTCCATGGATTTTATTACCAGATTGCCAAGAACACATCATGGTCACGATTCTATTTGGGTTGTGGTAGATCGCTTGATAAAAATGGCTAGATTTTTACCGACCCGGAAGACTATTACAGCTACGTAATTAGCACGACAGTTTATCGAGCAATTGTTTAGATTGTACGGGTTACCGCAGGACATAGTCAGTGATAGGGATTCTAAGTTTACGAGTGATTTTTAGAAACTTATTTTTGAGAAGTTGAAAACAACTTTGAATTTGAGTTTCTCTGATCATCCTCAATCTGATGGCCAGACTGAAATAGTGAATCAGATTTTGGAGAATATGCTTCGAGCATATGTATCAGATTTTGGAGGATATGCTTTGAGCATATGTATCCAAAAGATAGAGTTCATGGGAGGATTATCTTCCTATGTTAGAATTTGCATATAATAGTACTAAGCATACGAGTACAGGTTTTAGTCCTTTCATGCTTATGTATGGTTTTCAACCTAGATCACCTGTTATAGTAGAATTCTCAAGACTTCAGCATGATGTAGCACGTAATTTTTTGCAAGATATGCAAGACATGTTACAAGTTGCGAAGGAATCTATTAGAAGTGCTCAAGACCGAGACAGATTTTATTCTAATAGACATCATTCACCCAGAGAGTTCTCTGAAGGAACGATAGTGTATTTGTGAGTTCCGAAAGATTTCGAGACTTTACAGACAGATCGATCTCCGAAATTATCCCCTAGATACTGTGGACCATTTTGTATTACACAAAGAATTGGTTCAGTTGCATATGAATTGGATTGCCTTCTCATGTGAAAGTTCATTCTGTATTTCATGTCAGTAAACTTAAGGAAGTACTGGGTGGAACAGACCAATTAGTTACTTCTCAAGAAATTATAGATGTCGAGGACGACATTTGTTCCGCACGAATCTCAAAAGATTCTTGGATTTCGTGAAAGAAGATTGCGTAATACGCTTATCATGGAATACAAGATCAAGTGGAAGGATCGTGTTAAGGAGGACGCTACATGGGAGACATTGACTACTCTTCAGAGAGATTACCCTGGCTTTTTAGTGAGCTCAGGACTGAGCTCTTAGAGAAAGGGGAGTATGTCATGTGTACAGTGTGTATCTACCACCGTGTGCTACACGCACACAAGACTAGCTTCGAGGTTTGGGGAAGCTTGGAGCTAGGCAGGCTGATTGGCGAGCTGAGTTAGGGATAGACTAACGGGCGGGCACCCAAGTATGGATGGGCGGGTGTCCAAGTGTGGACGCCCGATGACCAGCCGCCTATAAAAGGGTGGCCAAGGTTAGTCATTAGTCATATAGAGTCTCGCGAGATTTGTGAGAGCTCTATGGTCTTGGAGCCTGGATCTAGTGCAGACGTGCACTTGCTTTACGCAGCCGAGGCCGGCAGCAATCTCAAGGTCCGTAAGGGTAGCTTCGTGGCGGTATGAGACGTCGCGAGGTGGAGATTGGTCGGTACGTCAACCTAGTTAGCTCAGCTCTTCGTGGCTCGGTAGGGACAGCCAAGATTGTGGGCTTGCCCACGGCTGATGGTTGGGAGGTGAGTCAGGCCTGCATCCCCTTGTTGTTTGTTTGTTTGCAGGATTCGAGTCTTGTACCAGGAACGATCACGAGGAGATCTGGTGGGGATTTGACAGTGTGGGAGCTGAGCTCACCACGAAAGCTGTGGAGGCGGCGACGGCGGGCTTTGGAGGCTTCTTCGGACAATCCCGAGAAGTGTGTCCTTTTGTATGACAAAAGAAACATCTACCCTCCTTCTTGTACTGAGAAAGCTCCTCAGCACTTAACTTGTCACCTGTCTTGCCTGCCTCCGCTTTTTGGTATGGAGTAAGCTTAGACGTATTGTTCGCGTTCTTGGAGCCAGAGGCTCCAGGGCTCTGTCCTAGGGAAGACCCGTCTGGTTCTGGCTTTTGCCCCCCCCCCCCCCCCCCCCCCCCCCGAGGTAGTAGCCCTGGGAGAAGCCGACTGGGAAGTCTTGGGCTTGCCACCATTATGTTTCATTTCTGCACTCTGCGCAAGCGCGAGTGCGTCCTCAAAGGTGGCTAGCCTAAACATACGCACCTCCCATTGGATTTGCGTGTCCAGGCCATACAAAAAATACCCTTTCTTATCCGTATATCAGATAAGCCTAATTGCAGACTTAAAGTTGAAATTCTATTGGCAAACTGAAGGAGGATTGGTTGCGCGTTCTGACGTGCTCCCTGAACTCGTCTTCGAGTCGCTCAAGGTAGTAGGGCGGTAGAAACCGCTGCTTAAGGTCGCGGACAAACTCGTCCCACACATAAGCTACCATGCCTGCTCTGGTGTGGGCATGAGCCCACTGAGTCCACAAGGAATGGCCTCACCTTCCAAGTACCAACTGACTCAGTGGGCATGAGCCCACTGAGTCCACCAAGGAATGGCCTCACCTTCCAAGTACCAACTGGCTAAGATCACTCTGTCAGTCTCTGTTTTCCTAACTGCGGCAAAGTAAGCTTCAAATTAATATAACCATGAATAAAGAGTTGTGGGATCGAGTTTACCATTATAATTACTAAAGTTCATTTTCTCGGGAAAATGATTCGAGGGCGCCGCCGATGTCAATCTGGCATCCAAGGCTTTGAGGTAACGCTCGTGTTCCATGCGTCGCATGGCTTCATCTTCTCGTTGTCAGATCTCCAATGCACGCATCTGCAACTCAAGCAAAAAGCTTGGCTGCGGCTGTGACCCCGCGAGAGGGTCCCTGTGTCGAGGATCTGGTATCTGGGATATGGAAGGAGAGGGAGGAGATGGAAAACGCGACGTTGGAGAGCGGGTACGCTCCTCCAGAGCCAAGATATGCGCCTTCTGCTCATCCAACTTGGCTGTCTGTTTTGTGTTGCTTGCATCATCTGTCGGAACATGTCTGTGACACTCAAGCGTGGTGTCCTAGCTGGGCTGCCTGGTGCACTCTGGTTCCATGGTTCTTGGTCTCTCTCGTCATCGATGCTCGCCATAGCAGGAAAATGCAATTCCTTTCCGGAACGCAATCTGACCATCCACTATTTGTGTGGGAGACTTCCGGAGGCTTCCGGAGGCTAAAAACCAACCGTCCTTCGAGGGACAGGAGTCACTCCGAAAGGGGTAGTCCACCGGCGTCTAAAAACCAACCACACGAGCCAGAAAAAATTCTGGTTTCTTTGCTAAATCTTTGTACTTGAAGTAGGCTATGATACCACTGTAATGTGCGGATGATTTGGAGAAGAATCGGTGACTTCAATACTCAGAATTCAGCACTCTTTTCGCAACGGACATTAACGCACAAACTGAAAGGAGATGTGCAGAAAATAGAGAGAGAGAGAGAGAGGGAGAGATGGAGAGGACACAGTATTGGGTCCCAATTACCCTCTGTAGGGCCCCCACCACGGATGGTGTATTTGCTTTATTAGAATGATGAGAAAATCTGAAAGAAAATACAGCAATCTTGGACCTTTTCTTGGCTAGGAATACCCTGCCCTTGACCTGAATCCTTCACCCCTTTGCTTAGCACCCTCTTGGCTTTGTCTAGCCTCTTATGCTTGAGCTCTTGGTGGAGAATCAGATGAATGAATGGGATTGTGGGCTCTCCCTTATATAGTACTCCTACTACAGCAGTCGGCCAACACAAAGCCATGCGGCCAGCATTTAATGTCCCACGACTGTGAATATTCAGCAAATAAATGCTGAATAAAATCCCATAAAATGCTGTGTTTTTCCCTATCAAGCTGAAAGGTGATGTGCCTTTCTAGAGGGCTGGGCACAGCTTTTGCCCACAATCCAAGGGCTGGGCAGTCTGTATGGGCTGCCCCATACTTGCCCTACAGCCATGTAAAGGCTGTAATCTCCTGGAATCTGCCTTATTCTTGCCCTAGGGTTGTCCTACAGCCCCTCCATGGCTGGTGGGTTCAGCCTGGGCCTTCTTGGCCCTCATGGGGGTGGTTCTACACCATTCCCATGCCCACCCTAAGATCCGGGGTAGCCCTATGGGCTGGCCCCTTGTCCTAAAAACACTAAATACTCAGTGATCTAGCATCCGGTACCATACCAGATACACAGAATCACTGACATCATTCTAGAGGGAGACTCACAGCGTGGACTGGCACTGTTTCATGTGCAGGATAGTGCACACCTGACCTTGGACTCCTGTGTAGGACAATGCACACCTGACCTCGACAACTGAGATGGATCCCTAGCTGACTCGTCCTAGACTGGCGTCCTAGACTAGGCTCACATGGGACCAGTTCACCATCCCAGGTCCTGCACCTTCTGTACAGAAATGTCTACGTGGCATCCAAGTGTGGGATGCACGTGACATTGAAGGCCAAAGGTAGCAAGGTTTCTCCGGTGGAAATGTTGTATACTCTGTTAGCAGGCATATCAGGAATTTAAAGCTGGTTTACACATGAATGTCTCAGGACACTTTAGGAAAGGAAAGCTGGATAAATGAGGGTTGAATGGAAAGCTATATTGTGGTTAAGGTTGTGGGCATTTTCGGGTCGCAAGCCAAACTGTGGCATTGTAGTATTGAAGAGAGTCCAACCTTGTCAGGCCAACACGAAGGACCAAACATGTATCAACTGGTTTTTTTTATACATGATTGAATTTGGGGCGGCGGGCTGCACGTGTAGCTGCGAGTATGCACTACAATGTTTTATGTATGATCTGGACTGGTCAAGAGCTATCCAAAGTCAACTAGGCATATGACATTGGGCTATGGGATGCAGCAGCCAGTCTTTGCACGTAGGTCTTCAGGTGATGCGTGTGATAGCTGGCTGGCCACGTGAGGTCCTATGCAATACTACATAGCCTCTAGTAGCTTGCCTTCTGGGTGGACGCTGCATAGGAGTGGTGTGCAAAGCCGAGTCGCCCAGGCTTATGTTTGGTGTGCTAACAACCCAATCTCGGCCATCCAGCAAGCACCTGCTTGTTGGGATGCGGATCTGCATTAAAAAAAGAAGTAAAACCTTGTCAAAACAAGAAAGCCCCTTTACCCATGCCTTTGAGGGAGAGATAAAAATGATTATTTTTGTGTGTTTTTTTGAAAGCCATGCTTTTTGATGAATTCCATGAGTGCAAGCTGTTTATGTAGAATTCCTTTCACAGTTCCACCTATTGTGAGAATAGTTTGCTTGAAATAGCCAATCACATCAATCTGACTAGGGGTGGTTGTCGGTTGGCCCAAATATATCCGAGTTTTCGTGGGCATGATATTATAGCTAGCATGAGGGTTAACTAATGCTATTTTTCGTTCAATATTTCTTCTAGGTAGAAGGTCTAGCCATACCTTGAGAGGTATCTCCAAGAGGAGACATTGAATGTGCATTCTCTTGTTCATTTTTAGGCCTACCATTCTGACACTCAACATTGTTAAAGGTGCCTACGGTATTGACCATCTTTTACTAAGGCTTTGTTGAAGGTGTGTGAATCCTTTGGGGGTTCACAGTTGGCATGTCAGTGCTCTTCCATATAGTCGATTAAGCGTCTACATTGGACATGGCTAGAAAGCAAGAGTGCACCAATGGAAACAACATCATCAACCTCACAAGATAAGAATTCATCTTCCAAATGTGGACTTGTAATGAGGTGTAGGAACACCTTTAGTCACAAATATTTTAGGTACTGCAATATTATATGGCAAAGACACCATCTTGGCTCCATAGAAATTTTTAGTTTCGCCCTCAATTGATGATTGATTTACAGCATCGTGAGTGGATTCTTCCTTAGGTTTTTCTTATGGTTCACAGGATGTGTTTCAATAAGCAATACCTCTCCCTCTTGAAAGGGAAAAAGTGGTACTCTTTTTTTGGGGGGTTTGGATAGCCCTTAGGATTCGTCATGATGTGGTCAATTTCAAAAGGTGACCCAATTAGCAAATTGACAATCGTAAGGAGGTTACTTAGTGTGTTCCACATGGGTCTTGACAAGAATTGTGTCATCAGTCTGAGATAGTGTATTGGATTTTGGTTCCTGCAGTTGATTTTCAAATTCACTATTTGAGGAATTGGACATTGTTTCATCATTTGATTCTTTTTTATCACTAGGCTTCCATTGTTCTCGCCCACGTGCGGTTCTCCAAACTTTCTTTTGAACACTTGTAATAATTGTCTCCACATGTGGGCTTTGTGGTGTCTGCTAATTTTAGTGGTTGATGCTTCCACACCATTCATAGTCTTTACCTCTTTTGGTGATCCTTCTTCAAGCTTTTTTTCCTTGTCCTTAGGCTTAGCTTTGACTTCTTTAGTTTGTTTGCTTTTGGTTCCCTTGGGTTTAGGATCTTTATATGTCATCTTTAGATTTTTGCTTTAATAAATTCTCCTCCACTATTGTGAAGAGTCACCTATTGTCGGCTTTTTGACTTGCAAGCGTGTGAGCACATTTAAAGATACAATGTGGACACAACCATCCATTCTACACACTTAATGTATTGAGCATTGAGTATTGCAAGGTAGCTTGCATTAATGTGGCTCTCCTTAGACAGTCTATGAACATTTGATCACTTGCACATCGCTCACATAGGGGTTCTAAGGTATCAAGAAGTGCTAGTATTGAAGAATTCTAATTTGGATAGTCTGTCACCTTGTGTGGTCCATGATAGTAGAAGCATTGCAATAAAGGTCTAGTTGTTTCTTTAGTAACTTCTAATCCTTGCTTGGTTTCTTTTTGGGTCAAGAGAACTTCTAATCCTTGCTTGGTTTCTTTTTGGGTCAAGAGAACTTGATTGGTACATGGGGTCCCATGGATTCAAGGTGACATTTATGCACTTGTTGCACATGAATGGAGATGTGAGGTGTTGTGATCCACAATTTTGCAATGATTGCAATACAAATACATTGACTTAAGAGTGTGGATAGTATGAATTGCGGTGGTAGTGTTAGAAATGTACATTACACATTTGGTCGATTCTAGGAATTGTTGATGATTGAGTTTATTTCTTTCTTGGAATTTGCTTCCAAAGCCATGAAGCAAGGGTATATAGAATTCTATGATTGACATTTCATAGAATAATCTATTTTTACACCTTGTTTCGATTGGTTTAGATGAGGAAGATTTCATTTGAATATTATACACCTTACTTATATTGGTTTAGATAAGGAAGATTTCATTTCAATATTATCCTTCAATATGTTGTCATCTAAACGAATTATTTATTTGCAACATTGATCAATAAAATCAGGATTTGAGACTATGATCAAATTATGCAATGTGTTTTTCTTTAATCCCCAGGGGGAACATCGTTTCCTTTGTGTGCTATTGAGTTTCTCCTAGTCCTCACATCGTGAGTTCAAGGTTTTCATGTATCCCATGTAAACCCTAATAGTTTTTTTGGATTTTTGCTCTATGGTGTAGAGTTCTCTCATTGCACTCCACCTAGGGCATTACCTCGAGAATCTATAAAAGAAGGTTGTCTTCAAGGTTGTAAAGTTCACCTCAATCTCTAGCTTCAAAGTGATGAACTAATTGCTAGCCTTGCCTACCACTAAGTATAAATTCACAATGGATGTACCTTGGTCGGCAATCTGGATTTTCAAAATCTTCACATCTCTGTTCAAACACTTGTGTGCAGTGAGCATGGTTAGTGGATTTATCATATTTTCCCATAAGTTTGGAGATCTCTATGGCCATGGTTCTAGATAACTTCCTTGGGTCACGTGCATCTCCTCTCAAGTCTAGAGCATTGTTTATGTCTCATGCAAATCCCCTTCCTAAATTACGTCGTATGGCTAAAGTTTCGGCATCTCAAGGGTTGTTGAGTGTAGGAGATTGGAACTCATGATGTTTGGCAGACGATTCACTAGAAAAATCGAAGTCACCGAGGGTATGAACTTGGGTGACATGGTTAGAGGCGTAAGGTGGGTCTGATGCATTAGTGCAGTAGATGTGATTGGGATTTGTACTTGAGGCATGCACCTCAAGCGATTGTTGAATTCAATTGTTGTTTAACGGATTGTTTAATCTCCCTAGGTTAGCCATGGCTTGATTGTGTTGAATGCTCCTTGATGAGCTAGTGCACGATTCTAAGTACAACACTATTTTTTGGGTTTTGTATATTTTGATTTGTTTGATTTTTGAAGATTTCTTGATTTGTTTGGGGTTTCCAAAGCCTATGTTTTTACTCTTTTTCTTAATTTTATTGGGGGCTTGAATTTCTAAGCATCTTTTCACGGCTTGAGAATTTAGATCTCAACATTTCCCTGATTTTCTCAAATTGTTGGGTTTTCATGCCTACGAGAATCAAAGGTGCTCATGGTCATAAGATTTTCACTTAATTATGTTTTCTAATTAGTTTTGATATCTAATTAGTTTTGATATCTAATTAGTTTTGATATCTAATGTAAGGATTCCTTCTTAATTTGTTAAGCCCTTTTGGAATTAACTATACTCTCCACCATACACAAGACTGAGGAATAAGTGTCATGGAAAAAGCACTATAAGAGGTGTAACCTTTATGAGAAAGCTGACCACACCCAAACTCAAATAGTTAACTTGAGAGTTTTTTACATGCCCAAGTGTGAATATGAGCCAATTGTATATGAGGCATTAGAATGGACACAATCCCCCTTTGTGCTAAATGAGTTTCTAAGCTTTCACTTGTTCTTTGCTCTTGTCTCTGTGTGTGTGTGTGAGAGAGAGAGAGAGAGAGTTGAGAGTAGAGGTTAGTTTGCTTCTTCGTAAATATTCATATCTATACATGGTGTGAGAGAGTGAATACTGAGAGGAGAGTGAGCCCTTATAGGAGGTGAAGCAATTTCCTTGGTGTTTGTAAGGAAGAGCGAGCTTGAAGGAGAGGAGCTGGAAACCACTGGTTATGCTTAGATGGCTTCTAGACACCGTTGTGCTTGGAAGCAAGGTATGTTCCACACCACGACTGTTGTTGCTTGTTTTGTGCTCTTTGCCTATGAATGGGAGTTTTGGGGAGAGATTAAATGGACCGTAACATTTTTGACTCTGTTATGAGCGAGGCAACCTTACTTCCTTCACACTTTTTAGAGCCTTTGTTCCCAAATGCAAGTATCTCTTCCCTTAGTCATTGCCTTAAGTAGTGTTGTGTGTAGGTTGAGAAGAGAATAAGGTTAGGTGTTTAATGTGAAAAATGGATGTTTTTATGTTTTTATTTGTGTTGTTAAGGTTTATGAGTACTGAAAAAACTTGAGGCTGCAAAAAGATGGCACAATGTTAAAGAGGTCTATTTCCTCATAATTGGTAGCATTTACATGTTTAATGCCTTTTGCATGCTTGTCGATTTTAGTTTCTCCACAATTTGACCAAAAGGATACCCATAACCTTTGTATTGGTATTTTACTCGTGGACACTTTATAGTGAGCACCTCAAGTTTTCAATGAAATGTGAACTTACAAATGTTATAAACCTTTTTATCAATATTTGAGTCCTAGGCACGTTATAGTAAGCAACTCCAGTTTTAAATGAAATGTGGACCTGCATGGGTTATAGTGACTACAAAGCCTTTGTAAAATAACGCAAGGGTTTAAATAATACTTACCACTTGTTCACATGCCACTAATAAAGCCAAAAACATACAATCGCACAATCCACGGGCAGACATCCCCTACCTATGGATGGGACATATTACAATAGGCATTCATAGGCAAGCAAACATGCATGCACGTGAATTTTGTCCTGAGCACAAAACTGCCCAATGGAAACACACACCACATCTTGGTCATGTTTCGAGCAACACACAAAGGATTCTTAGCCCTTCTAAGGTGGCACGAAGGATGTGGTACCACTTGGGTGACCAAATGGTGACACCATCCTTGACGAAGACAATCTACCCATGGGCCCTCGAGATAGACCTGGATGTCAAAGCCGACTAAGTGTTAGTCTTTATGGGCAAAATCTTAGCCCCTATAGTCAAGGGAGATCTTGTGTGTATGGGATCTATGGTCTAGTTAGGGAAATCAAGCTTTTCCTTTGTTTAGGAGATATGTGGAGCATTCTATCGCTAGAACCCCCTTCCAATAATCCACGTAAATGATGGGTAACATATCTCCTATGAGAGAGTTCCTTAGCCTAATAATAGGTGATGCTATTCAAAGATGTACAACAAACCTTAATATAGGGTTGATCCATTCTGTTGATTTACATAGAGAATGGATAGCTCAAGACATCTTACGTGAGCACTACGTTGTTTTATTTTCATTAATTGCAAACCTTTCACCCAACGTTAGATTTTCTTGCTAATGGAATCCCCAAAACCTAGCTCCTCCACATAAACCAAGTTCCTTGAGCATACACAAGAAGAGAACTTAGTTCATAAAAAAATAACATTATGTATCATCCATGAAAACCCAAGTTGCCACCCCATGAAATTTCTATTTTGCTTGTGTATGCTCATCAAAAGACACTTAAGAAAGACACTTGTGGAATTGAGTTTACTTAAATTTTGTCACTTAAATACACTTAAACATCAAACCATGAATTTTTTTTAAAAGACAGTTCCATGACACACTCACTCGTCTCGCACTTGTTGAAAATGCATAAGAGACGACATTGGGGCCGGAATGACCCCCCCACGTAAGGAATGTTGTATTCCAATTGAGTGATGTAAAACAAGTATTGGCTTGGTTTTCCAAGCAGCTATGGAAGGTGGTTAGGTGATTAAATCCCTTTGTCATGGTGACATTGCAAGGGATAACCTCCACCCAAATGACATCAAATGGGAAAAATACCCCTCTCTGACGCTACACAGCGAGATAGAAAGGAGCACCCTTCAAAGTAAGGCCCCTTTCTAAAAAATGTCCTATATGCATGAGGAATTAGTGGGCTGAGGTGAAGCAAGGGCTTGCAAAGATAGAAACTAGCCAATGATAGATTTAGGAGCATGGACAACCCACCATTTCTTAATTGGGAGGGTATCAAGTTAGATACTAAGTAACAGCCCAAAAATAATAGCACTCTTCAAACAATAAAAAGTATCATTTTCATCTTTGCCCTGGTTATGCGCAACTTTCTTCTTGGTGAAAGCATGTAATAGAAGTGCAACAGACGTATTTTTTTGGCACACAATTTTTAGTGAGCACTTTTTGGTTTTAAGGAAAGCGGTTTCTCAGTCTACTCTATTTTTACTCTCTTTGTCTCTCTCTACCATAGCAATGATGAATTTGATAATTGCTTTAATCTCAATTAACTACAACTTCATAGCAACTTCAGTTATCTCACACTTAAAAGACACCATAGAAAGATGTAGGGGCACACAAAGATAGCATACATGTCTTTTTCTCTAATCAATCAAAGATGAAACTTCCATTATATTAAATATAGTTACAAGAGTTTTGCATATTATGACAACCACCAAGGAGATATTGAACACAAGCAACAATATAAGAAAGAATTTGAGACCTTATAATACTATTGGGTCTGAGCTATCACCTCTAACTCCTTTGACTACTCTAAATTCACGATGA
Organism: Cibotium barometz; assembly: GCF_041138505.1. Lineage (NCBI taxonomy): Eukaryota > Viridiplantae > Streptophyta > Polypodiopsida > Cyatheales > Cibotiaceae > Cibotium > Cibotium barometz. The sequence goes on from NC_141091.1 coordinate 14,055,966, forward strand.
AGGTGGAAACTTCTCCTCGAATAATGCCAAATATCTCCACACCCAAATGACTGTTGTCGCTTTCACCTCTAGTCTGTTTTGTCTACAAGGTCTACCACTTTCTCTGTTGTGAGCTTCTTATAGAGCTCGTGCACTTATGACGTGGTTGTCCATGACTCCGATCTTGATACTTTTTCTCTGAGGCGCATGAAAGTTGTAAGAGCTTTGATTAAGACGTTTTCAAACGCCATGTTATTCGAGGGGTTGGTGGATGAAGCTATGAGTACTTGGGGTTGAAAATAGAAAGTGTTAGGGGAAATTTGGACTCAAATTGGGCCCTTTAAGGATTGCTACACATTTTCTCTTTGCAAAAAGGTAAATTTTTTGCAACTCAACTCAGAAGTGAATGGAGTTCGGACGTTTGGAATCTACTCTTCGAGACCTTTCTAATGATATATAGCATGATGAGAAAATTTGCATATTCAAGAAGTTCCCAAATTTGGTGAGTGATGACATTGTGGACATTCGAAATCTACTCTTCGAGACATTTCCAATGATATATAGCATGATGGGAAATTTTGCATATTCAATAAGTCCCTAAATTTGGTGATGACATGGCACACCAAATTTGGGGACTTCTTGAATATGCAAATTACCCATCATGCTATATATCATTGGAAAGGTCTCGAAGAGTAGATTCCAAACGTCCAAACTCCGCTCACTTTTGAGTTGATTTGCAAAAATTTCACCATGAGTCTATTTTCATAGAGAGAGAATGCGTAACATTCCTTAGAGGTTCCAATTTGAGTCCAAATTTTTCCTAATGAAATAAGGGGTGGATTGGTGGAATGTATCTCTCAAACATTCGAAACATACACATGAGCGATCCTGCCAGCTTCAGAGTATTGAATCGACTAGCCTTCACAACCACCTGTTGAAAGTCATGGATATCATGTGTATGAGCAAGGTTATTAGTACTAATCCTATAATAATCTAATGTGATTAGAATGAGTTCTAAGGTGGATCTAATCTTAGTTTACGTATGTTGATGAGTAAGTGCAATAGACTCAAGTACACGAGTGATCTTATCAGGAGTATTGAATCGACTAGTCTTGTCTCACAATAACCTGTTGTTGAAAGTCATGGATATCATGTGCATGAGCAAGGTGATTAGTGATAATCTTAAATTAATCTAATGTGATTAGAGTGAATTAATCTAACGTGGATGTTTACTCATGTTGATGAGTAAGTGTAATAGACTCAAGCACAATTAGGTTGTAAGATGAGGACTTGTACTCATAAAGAGGCTTGAGATGTGTGCAAGTGATATGATTTCATTGCTTGAAATGGCCCCCTTTTATAAGAGGAGGTGAACCCTTGGGCTTATCAATGTGGAATAAATCCCTTTGCTCATGTTCCTATGCTTTGCACTTTCTTGGCTACTCATTCTCACTCCTTACAGCTTCCTTGTACACTTTGGCACCAAATTTCTCAACACCTCCCCTTGGGCTACTCAAGGTGGTTGGATGTCGATTTTACAACATACTTTCATCCCCCCTCATTTGTAACTTGGCTGGGTAACTTAGAATCTCTTTGGCTCTCTAAGTTAGAGGTTACTTTTAGAGGTGGTCGGGTCTTGGCTGGGTGACTCAGAAGCTCTTTGACTTGGTTACTCTCTAGCTCAGTGGCTACTTTTAGAGGTAGTCGGGTTAATTTTCACTTCCCAAGGGTGCTACTTTGGCTACTCTCTGGTGGTCAAGTGTTTTACATTTGCATCACTTTTCCTAGGTGCTCTCTAGTTACTTATAGTGGTCAAGTGTTCTTAAAACATACAAATTAACCTGCTCATTTGGTGGCTTTTGCAATATACCATTTAGGTTAGGGTAGTGGTTGGTAGCTCGATGTTTCTTAGTATTCTTGCTGGCTTGAGATCTCCTTTCTTTTACTTGATGAAGATCCCTTATTTATTCCTTCGCTCTTCATGTCGATGTTGTGTCCGTTTTCTTCTTTGCATTACTCAATGCTTGTTGGATCTTGGTCTTTGGTCTTTGGCTTGACTCTTGGCTATTTGACAGCTTCCTTTGGTGTGAACATCATTCTTCTTACCACTTAATGCTTGGTGATTTGATGCTTCCTTTGGTGCATTTAGTGTGGATGCCATGCTGTGTTTTGTGGTCATCTCATGCACTCGTGCTTTGATCATGTTTAGATTTGATGTAAATGAATCTTTTCTTTGCTTTTGATATTTATGCACATGTATTTTTCTATAATGAGTTTTATGGTCATCTCATGCACTTGTGCTTTGATCATGTATAGATTTGATGTAAATGCATCTTTTCTTTGCTTTTGATGTTCATGCACATGTATTTTTCCATGATGAGTTTCCCAAGGATTTAACCCTTCCCTAAATAATGCTTTGAAATGCAAAATGTTTGCCATTCATTTGAGAAGGTCTTACCAATGAGCTTGTGTTTTGCTTTACTTGCAGGGCCTAATCTCATACAAGATTGGTAACGTGCTCTAAATTTCCTTGTAATGATGATTTTGAGCTAATGAAAAATGATTAGAATGCAAACTACGTGTTAGAAATGCACTAAATGTGGTACAAAAGTACTCAAATTGAGCAATGCAAATGAGTGAGATGGATTTCCCATAAGATATTGATACTCCAATTATCCAATTTTAACATTAATTTGGACCATTTTTTGCTAATGTTACACTAATGATAATATTAGTGTTTAAACACAACGATTAACACGACTAATTATTAGATGCTTCAATTGAGCTTGAGGAAGTCAATTTTGATGAGGATTTTTTCTTTAGCTTTTTGCCCTTGATGAGGGGCACTTACATGAGAAAGATCTCTAGTTTAAGCTAAGCCAAAACACGTGGATTTACATTGCATTATACGACTAGTTTTTCGACGATTGCATCTTGTGTAGTTGATGAAATGCTTTAAAATTCAAGCTGTTGTGGACAACTTGTACCATGCTCCAAGCTCACCTAAAAGGGATTGGCCCAATTTTGTGTGTGGTGGGAGAATAGAGAAAAAGACCAGTCAACGTAAATGCACCGATTTTTGCCAGTAGGACGTCGAATTGCGTCGATTCGTCTTGGTTGTAGGTTAGCCTAGGGTTGAGCAAAAATCCCCTGAGAAGGCTTGGCTAATGGTGGTTAAGAGAACAAGCAATTCTTAGCACTTGAAGTTTGGACCACAAAGGGGAATAATGGATAAGATGATGATTGGTGAACTTTGATGATGAGATTAGTACTAACTATGCAAAGATTAGCTAATGAGAAGTTATGGAGAGAGGGATGATTTTAATACTATGTTGAAAGTCATGGATATCATGTGTATGAGCAAGGTTATTAGTACTAATCTTGCACTAATCTAATGTGATTAGAATGAATTAATCTAAGATAGATGTAATCTAAGTTTACTCATGTTGATGAGTAAGTGCAATAGACTCAAGCAACATTAGGTTATGAGATTAAGACTTGTACTCATAAAGAGGCTTGAGATGTATGCAACTGATATGATTTCATTGCTTGAAATGGTTCCCTTTTATATGAGGAGGTACACCCTTGGGCTTATACATAAATGTGGGATAAATCCCTTAGCTCATGTGGTTGCACGCTATGCTTTTGCACTTTCTTGGCTACTCATTCTCACTCCTTACCTCTAGACCTTGTGCTCTTTGACACCACATTTCTCAACACCCATGGTATGAGATCACCTTCTTGAAGAATTCTTTGACGTGCTCAAGGTTGACTATTTGTGCTAGCTCATATCCTCTCTTCGTAAATAATACCTCTGGTTCTTTGAGGGCATCTCTGTGATTCTTTCGAACATGTCTCAATTTTGGTTGTACTCTCTACTACCTCGTACATGCAAGCCACTAATCTTCTTTTGGTATGTGGTATCAAATTTAGACTGCAATAAATTTCTATCAAAGAAAACATCTATGTAAATCAAAATACTATGTTATAGGGTGTTTTTGAGGTGAGGGCATTACCTTGAAAACAAGGCGAGAGAGGAGTCCCACGGGAAGCTTTAGCCATTTAGATCTATTAGTCCCCTTAAAAGCATTAGATGTTTCTTTTTCCATGCATGATCCTCATCACTAAACTTTGACAACAACGAATATGATCGGCTAGCCCCACACACTGCATCATGAATATGTAATGTGCTATTGTGTTTGGCATATACATGCTAGTCACCCTTGCAAGATTGCATGTAGAAGAAAATATTTTTAGTGCAACGATCACATCTATCTATCTTTATTCATTTTTGACACATCTATCTATCTTTATTCATTTTTGACACATGAATAATAAGATTAAAGTCCACTTACTTGTTTATCATGCGGAGAACCATTAGAAACTCCTCCTCCTCCTCATGTGGGAATCAAACCACCCTATAATTCACCTTCGGAACCATGTCTCTGGTCAACTCTTGTGGTTCTTACCCATTCTTGCCAATCTCTGAGATGATGGTTGCCATCTAAGACAACAAACGTCATCGCCATGTGTTGTCATTACTCCATCTTCTCTAGTAGCATATAAAACTCTCCAAACAGTGATAGTTTATGACTAATTGCACTCTGATGATCAAATGGAATGGGCTCTTTGCCTAATAAACTCTGTGAGATAATGAACGTCATCTCATTGTCATCTAGTAAGTGCTTTCTTCAATGCTTTTTAGCAACCCTTCAATGGAATCCTCATTCATACAGATTGCAAGGTTTGCGAGAAGGCGACATAGCGATACTCTTGGAAGACAACATAGCGGTACTCGTGGAAGGCGATGTTGATATCATCAAATTAGTAGATTACAGAGTTTGCAAGAAGGCAACATAGCAGTACTCTTTACGAGAAGGTGATATAGTAGTACTCATGGAAGGCGATGTTGATCTCATCGAATTAGCGGATTGTAGAGTTTGTGAGAAGGCAACATAGCGGCACTCTAGGAAGGCAATGTCAATCAAGTGATCCTCCAGTCAATTACTAGAGATGTGTCAATGATAACCACCTGATCGAAATTCTCCTGTATCAACTCTTCTATAATGATGACAAGGCTAGCAACACAGTTATTATCAAGTTTTCTTGGAGCACGTCATGGAAGTAATGCTGATGCATTGGTCATGTTGCTTGATGCATTGGTCATGTGGCAACTTGCAACATGAACAATATCGATGCATTAGTCGTGTCGTTTGATGTGGGAACTTGCAACATGACCACATATTGAGATAGAAATATCTCCTCATGTATGTCAGTGATGCCCTTAGATTGTAACCAAGTGCAAATAGGCATATCAGTAGATGGAGAGGTGTGTCAAAGGGATGGGAGAGATGAGAGACATATGCGAGGTGTAGAGATATGAGTAGGAGGAACAGGGTGTGTGTGTGTGTGTGTGTGTGTGTGTGTGTGTGTGTGTGTGTGAGAGAGAGAGAGAGAGAGAGAGAGAGAGAGAGAGAGAGAGAGAGATCTAGAAAGAGAGAGAGAGAGAGAGAGAGAGAGAGAGAGAGAGAGATCACGAGGGTGCAAGAGATCGAGAGAGAGGGTGTGTGTGAGAGAGAGAGAGTATGCGGCGAGAGAGAGAGAGAGAGAGAGAGAGAGAGAGAGAGAGAGAGAGAGTATGTGTGTGAGAGAGAGAGTATGAGAGAGCGTGTGTGTGTGTGAGAGAGAGGGTGAGATTGCGAGAGAGAGAGAGAGAGAGAGAGAGAGAGAGAGAGAGAGAGAGAGAGAGAGAGAGAGAGAGAGAGATCAAGACAAAGAGAAAGTAAGAGGGTGGGGGGAGATAGAGAGAGAGAGAGATTATGCAAGAGGATGGGGAGAGAAAGAGAGAGAGAGAGAGAGAGAGAGAGAGAGAGAGAGAGAGAGAGAGAGAAAGAGAGTGAGAGATAGAGAGTATGGCGAGGGGTTGGGGAGAGGTTGAGAGAGAGAGAGAGAGAGAGAGAGAGAGAGAGAGAGAGTCATTGCAACCTACCATGTGTGCACATGGGCACCTAAAAATGTGGCACCACCATGCATGTGTGTAGTCATGTAGCACTACCACGTGTATTGCTCGTGCATGGGCAATACACATGGCACGTGAACGCAGCACATGTGGCAGTGCTAGGTGTATAGCCCGCGTGCTGTGGGCAAGAACAAGAATATGTTCATCCACCAACCTTTCCTTTCTGACTTAGAGCTCTACAAAGCCTTGTCGCGGGTGAGAGAACCTACCCTTATTTAGAACTATGAATGCATGGAATTTCACATGCCAAATTTTGATATTTTACGTCCTATAGTATTTTGGGACTTTTATAAAAATTTTCATTAATGCAATAAATTTTTTTCCAATTTTTGTCTTGATAGCAACCTCATTGTAGAGGGTTGGATTGTGCATGGGAATATGTGGAATTTGAGAGAGTAGTAAAATATTTATTATTGGCTCATTCACTTTTGTAAAGTAGTGGAGCACATAGCACCACTTGGAAAGCATGCATTTTATTCGCACACAAAGAAACACTATAAAAGGGAGAGAATGCATGTTGATTTTTTTAAAGTTTATGCACCACTTACTCTTTTTCTATCTTCAATTAACATTTAGGCTATCATCAAGCTTTGTGAAACCAATGGCATCATCTAGATGTAACTCCCTTAAGACCTCTATCCATAGTGCATTTCTCGCATTACAAAAGTTGAAGAAAATTGATAAGTGAACTCAGTGTTTGAAACATTTTTCACAACTTTGGAAGTGATGAACCTTTTCAATGGCCTCGTCTCATGAAGCCTAGTGATGTTGCAAGAAAAGAGCTACTTTGGTCAAAAGTAGCAAGTGCCTCTAGAGAACATATGGAGTGGAGGCCAGGCTTTTGTCAGGAGGTTGCAAATTTCCTCAAGTGAGGTCGCAAAAGTCCCCAAGCAAAAATAAAGAACCATGTTTCTAAGGATAATCTTTTATATCCTAATGTGATAGCCTCCCATCAAAATATCTATATTGTTCTTTTTCAAAGGAATGAATTATATAGTTTTTTAGTGCTCAAATATGTCTTGTCTTTAAGTGGTCTCAATTAATTGCATTTTGTATTAATCATTGCATTTGAATAAGGGATCTTCGAGTGATTTCATTACTTGAATTCACAATATGTATTTTCCATAACCATAAACCATGAATAAGCAGTCTTTGATTTAGTATTAATTCTACTCTCTCTCTCTCTCTCTCTCTCTCTCTCTCTCTCTCTCTCTCTCTCTCTCTCTCCCCCTCACACACACACACACACACACATTTATTGGAGGGTATCTTTATGGAATCTATTTTCCCAATTCCAAAAAAGGCTCGAAAAACAAATCCCCCAAGTGTAACATGAGCCAATATAAAGCATCAATAATACGAGAATATGCCCAAGAAGCTATTGATAGGAGTGTACACCAGCTAGAATTTTGGCATTAGCTTGGGTGTGAACACCCCCAGCATTAGTAACATTAGCTTAGGTTAATGAGTTGTCGGATTTTTTTTATTACAAGATGTCATATCAAGAAGTGGTTACAAGAGAGCTAGTGGGGAGTTGGAATCTTGTGGAGGTTATGGGAGCCCAATAGTCACATGGGTAGCCCAATAGTCACATGGGTGTCCCAAGAGTCACATGATTGGATGGCTATATAAAGCCCCTCTTGTATGTGAATTGGACATGACTATGGTATGTACATGATTATTGGACACACAAGATGATAGATATGGAATACACTAGAATCTTATGCTTGTATGTTTATGTTGTATCTTTTACCTTGTTGTTGATCCATGCCTCCTACTCCATGCTCATGTGTACATGTGTACTCCATGGCTATGTGTGTAGGAGAATGTGTTTCTCTCATGCTAGCAAGGTGATGCTAACACTTGGCCATCATGACGGGATGAGAAGCTTCAATCTTCTCCTTGCACCACAAGCTCTTCTCATTAGAAGTCAAATGTCTAATCCTTAAGCATTTCTTATGGAAAGAGAGATTAGTAGCATGCACGATTCTTTCTTGATTTTCTTGATTATAGATTACGCATATAATGGTTATGTTTTCTGTCTTACACATGAATGATTTGATGTAAGTGATCTTAGTGCGGCATGGAAAGGGTGTTCTTCGATTTGAATGCAAGGAATGTTGTGGCAAATTACTCACATGATGTGTCTTTTTGAAGAAGAAGAGGTAGAAGGCTTTGGTTTTGTCACATTTATAGATAGGGTTTTCTAGGACGCTCACATTCTAGATGGGAGAACGGTTGAGACTGTACCAAGCAAAGGACCAAAAACAGAGAGCTTTTGGATGTTTGTTGGAAAATGTAGCGGTTAGAAAGACCTGCATTATCGTGAGCTCCCACAACCTTGTAGACACACACATAGATACAAACAAGGCTTAGACACACACATAGATACGAACAAGGCTTTCTTAAAGTGTCTGATTATTTTAGCAGGGTCTTAATAGATAGTGCCTTACAACTATGAAGGTGGTTGCAAGTACCATGCTTATACCTAGAGGGTATAATTTGCCTTTTGTTTACAGGCTAAGTTGATTTGTTGAGCACATTCAAGGTTCATCTTGATCACACAATAATATGATGAAACTCAAAGGTAGTGCCATTTGAGATGGGCTTAGTTCGAAGAGTAGGATATTAGAAAGACCTAGCATGTAGTAGACCTTGTTAATGGAAATGATTTGACATTTGGAAGTTTATATTGATCTTACCAAACTCCATGGAAATTGATCTTGTCATCTCCAAGACAAACTTCAAGAGGATTGACTAATCTTTTAGCAGCCATGATTTGTTATAGGTCATGTGATGTGTGGTTCTAGTATCAAAGTACCATTTGCCATCTTAATACTTTGAGTCACCAAGGGATGTGGTAAAAAGCTATAATCTTCAGTGTTGAGGTTTGTAAAGTTTGCTCGAAATCGAGGACTTTGTTGTTGTTATTAGTATTGTTGCTGTTGGTGGTGATGTTGCATCCGAGACCTCTGAGCCAAGCCAATGTGAGCTGCAATGGCTAACCAAGCCATGCCTCTAAACAAGTGTGGGCATCCGAGCACTAAGCCAAGCCACATCTCTGAGCAAGAGGGGGTCTCTGAGCCTAAGCCAAGTTTTGGCCTTTGAGCCAAGTCGTCGGAGCTCCTGTGGGTTTGAGATCTTTGAGCCAAGACAATGTGAGTTGCTATGGCCAATCCATGCTTCTAAACAAGTGTGGGCCTCTAAGCACTAAGCCAAGCCACACCTCTAAGCAAGCAGGGCCTCTGAGCCTAAGTCAGATTGTGGCCTTTTAGCCAAGTTGTCGGAGCTCCTATGCATCCGAGACCTCTAAGCCAAGCTAGTGTTACTATAATTGCTATCATGTCTGTGCATGGAGCCAAAGGTGAATTAAAGATCCCTACTAAGTTTACTATCAACAACATTCATTTGGGAAAATATGGACTACAAAAAGGGACCTATAAGGATTAGCTTAAGTTGTTAAGTTTAGAATGCTAAACTTGGCTCTATAGTGGGGGGACAAGCTAATGAATACCCTACTTTTGGGTCCCTTTTTAGACTAGTAACCCCTAGGTCCTCTCCTATTTTTACCCTAGGGTCCACTGACTTCTTGAAATAGTTACCACTATTCCTAGAGTCCACTCTCATTTTTGAAATTTTTATGTGTGAGATTCCTTAAACCACTTGGCTTTTTTATGTGGTCCCATACCTCTCTCTTTCCTAAATTTCAAAAGTGTGGGTATAAGGACTCCTAAAATTAGGGTTTTTGAAAATTTTAAAATTTTAACAAGTACATTTTCAAGGTCATTTTTAGCCAACAACTACTTCTTTCAAGCCCCATATCTTTTCCATCATATCTCATGCATATATATGTGGTCTCACAACTCTCTCTTCCCTAAATTTGAAAAACATGGATATAAGAAATTCTAAAATTAGGGTTTTTTTAATTTAAAATTTTATCATTTTTAAATAAAAAAGGGGTCCCTCAATCATACGTAACCCCCAAAAGTATCTTTTCAAGGTCATTTTCAGCCAATAACTACCTCTTTGAAGCTCCATATCTTTTCCATCATATCTCATGCATATATATGTAGTCCCACACCTCTCTCTTTCCCAAATTTGAATAACCCAGGTATAAGGGACTTAAAAATTAGGGTCTTTTTTTAAAATTTTAAATATTAATATTTTTTAAATAAAAAAGGGTCCCTCAATCATATGTAACCCCCAACTGTACCTTTTCTCAAGGTCATTTTCAACCATAATTATCTCAGTTTTATCTCACATCTTTTTTCATCATCTAATCCTTTTTAAAAAATGTATGACTTTAGTGTCTTTTATAAAAAAATGACCATAAAATCATAGCTAATCTTAAAAAGTAAATTTATATTACTAGTTTTAGCCTGTAATTACCTTCTTTTTTTTATTTCCATCAATATATCCTAACTTTCAGCTTACCCTAATCCTTCTTTCATTGCTAACCTTAGCTAAACCATGCCTCCTTTAGAAGATATTACTAATGTAAGAAAACGTAAGATAGATCTTCATATTCGTGTAGAAGAGGAATATGCATCAATTAAATGTCCTTATGTAAGACAACCAGTAGATAATGCATCTACTTCTTTACTTAGGGATTAGAGAAAGAAACATGTAGACTTATGGGGGATGATGATGTGCTCTATCCATTTGACCCATTAACCTTAGATAACCCAAAATTAAGTGATCTGACTAGTTTAGTATGTCAAATTAGTGATCAAAAAAATGGGCTTCTTGGATATTGTAAATGTCTAACAGTTTGTGTGGCGGGATTTACATGCAACATATATACACATCAAATTTGCATCTTCAATCAAATGTTGAAGAATTAACAAACCAATTGTAAAATTTAGATAATAAGAATGAATAAAAGGATATAAATCAAGGAATAAGAGAAAGAATTAAATAAGCTTAGAGTCAAATTACATCATTTGAAGAAAACACTAGTTGGTGCAAGGGAACGCCAAAGAGAGCTCTCAAAAATTGATATTGAATAGGCACTGGTGCTAGGAAAAGGAGAATCATGGCAACAAAGTGAATAACTGAGTGTTGAATAATTTACATCAGAGTTCTACAACTAACACTTTTCTTCAACGTTTACATTTCATGAACTTTTTGATTGATACATCGGCAATGCATCTGCACAGGGAATACACAAACTTGCACCCAAAGTCTTTTCAAAGCTTACATTAGGAAGCAAGACATGTTGTTTATTATTCGTGACCCCAATTACATGGGATTTCATGATGTTTTCATGAAATAAATCATGAAGGACATTGAGGGGGATTTTGAGTGCAAATGATATTCAAAGTGCTTGTGATGAAGTAGGTATAAGTCGCAAGGGCTATAAGTCCATCCATTCCATCACAAAGGAGGATCTTCACAAGCAAGGGATCAAAAGCCAATTTCTTCCACCTCTGTACAAAGTTGCATTGGCAAAGAAGACAAAGAATGCACATGTAAGATCACTTATCGGTAAGTATTTCCTTGTAGAAGGAAAAAAAGTATTGAAGGACAAATCAAAGGGTGATATAAATGTAGATTACAATGACTTCAACAACATATTTGTGGATTTAAAGAGGCTTCAACAAGAAATGATCAAATTTTATAAAGTCTTTCATGAAGGTTAGTATGATCCAAACTTTCTTATTCATGGTGAAAAATCAAACAACATGTATATCTAATCAAGTGTTGCTTCATGATTGTAGAGTCTATGGGAGTGGTCTCTTTCGTATTGAATATAGATGAGTGCCAAATTGTCAAAGGGTGTAGATTGGAAAGAATGGGACTTACACTCATAAATTAGACAATGGCACATGCAAAGGACAAGGACAAGGTGCCTTCTTTTAATGTTGAATTTGAAAAAGAAAATTGGTGGTTAGGAGCTTTTGAGGTACCAAAGGAGAACCATGAAACACTAGATTGGATGCTTCAAAGATGTCCTTGGATTGTTGAAGTCATCAAGCAACAAATAAATATGAACAACTTGAAGTTTCGGGTGTGGGTACCTTTGTAGTGGATTGGCATTTAGTAGGAGATTTAAAAACAATCAAATATACGCTTGGTTGTGACACAAGTGCTACCTCTTTACTTCCTTGCCCTCTATTATGCATGAAGAAATCAAAGCAAAAGTGCAAGAAGGAAGATGAATTGTGATGGATTGAATGATTCATGTCATGCAACTTGGAAGCACCACCACACAGGATTGCCAAGGATCCTACATGGAATCCCATTATTTTATTCCCATGTGAAAAAATTCACTTCTAAATATTACATGTCATGATGAGAATATTTGATAAGTCACTCAAATTGCACACTGATGTTTCATTCACTATGAAGTCGGCCGCTTAATCCATGGAAACCATTTCCAAAGTGGAGGATCTACTCAACTCTCTAGGGGTGCATGGAGACAACGTCAAAATAGTGAAAGATGCAAAGATGTCGAGAGATAATCACGTTGTGGCTTAACAAGTATTAATAAGTGGAGCAAAGGCGAGGAAACTTTTGCACATGTTGGGAAAAAACGCCAAAGAATTATGGGAATTGTGAAAAGAGTTATGCAAGTGTTTTATTAATTGGGACAAGGATGCAAGTCTACGTAATAAGCGTGCAAAGGTTTGGGATTGTTTTGACAAAATGGTGTCAATCATGTTGTTAATTAGTACCAGTGCAAACAACAAAGCATATTCAAGACAACAGTCATATTCATCGAGTTTACTCAACTGGTCATTGACAGTTGGGGGAATCATCAATCACCCATTATATAGTACATTTTTGTTGTTATCAAGTTGTTACAATCTATATGTATTTATAATCACTCATGCAATTGCTTATTTCCAGCATATTGTTTTCGCTCATGGATCATATTACTTGGAAAAGTATGGTTTCCTTGACATGTGGAGCACCTAAGGACTGGAGAAGTCACGTTATGGAACAAAGAGAATCTATTTCAAGAACACTCCTCATGGTGGAGGGGTGACACAAAAAAATTACCTCATTGAAATGCTTGATTTGATTTTTTGATACACATTGAGTAGAAGCTTATTGAAGAGAAAGCAAAAGTATCTCAAATTGCAAAAGGAGTCCAACTCCGCATGAAGGAGACCAATAAGGCTAGATGGAACCAAAGTAGTGGGACAACACACCATGTTGCATGGCATGCTACAATGGTTAGAAAGGACATTAAATTGTAATGGACATTATTATTTTTGGTGAAACAACATTAAATTGTAATGGACATTATTATTTTTGGTTTCACACTAAATTGTCATTTTTAAAAATTTGATCTAATGTTCAAGTGCCTATAAAAAGGCTCTATGGTCTCATTTTTGTCTAAGATGGATGTAATCTAAGTTTACTCATGTTAATCAGTAAGTGCAATAGGTTACGAGATTAAGACTTGTACTCATAATAAAGAGGCTTGAGATGTGTGCAAGTGATATAATTTCATTGCTTGAAATAGCCCCCTTTTTATATGAGGAGGTAGAACCTTGGGCTTGTACATCAATATGGGATAAATCCTTTTGCTCATGTGGCTGCATGCTCACCCATGGTATAAGATCACCTTCTTCAAGAATTCTTTGACGCACTCAAGGTTGACTATTTGTGCCCGCTTATATCCTCTCTTTGTAAACAACAACTCCATCTCCTTGAGCCTCGCACATGCAAGCCACTAATCTCCTTTTGGTATGTGGTATCAAATTTAGACTGCAATAAATTTTTGTTGAAGAAAACATCTGTCTCTGTCAGCTCATGTGGTTCTTGCACATTCTTGCCAATATCTGAGACGATGGTTGCCATCTAAGATAACAAACTTCATCGTGGCCATAAGTTGCCTCATTCCTCCATCTACTCTAGTAGCATATCAAACTCTCCGAACAGTGATAGTTTAGGACTAATTGCACTTCGATTGATCGAATGGAATGGGCTCTTTGCCTAATAAACTCTCCAAGATAATGAACATCATCTTTGTCATCTAGTAAGTGCTCACTTCAATGCTTTTTATAAATCATTCAATGGAATCCTCATTCGTATACAGATTGCAGGGTTTGTGAGAAGGCGACAGCAATAATCTTGGAAGATGACATACTGGTACTCGTGGAAGGCGGTGTTGATCTCATCCAATTAGTAGATTGTACAGTTTGCAATGAGAAGGCAACATAGAGGTACTCTTTACGAGAAGGCGACATAGAGGTACTCTTTACGAGAAGGCAACATAGCAGTACTCATGGAAGGCAGTGTTGATCTTATCGAATTAGCGGATTGCAGAATTTGTGAGAAGATAACATTGTGGTACTCTAGGAAGGCGATGTCGATCAAGTGATCCTCCACTCAAACAATGGAAGCCCAAAGTGGCCTCTACCACTAATACTATACAAGACAAAAGGAAACAAAAACTTCACGAAGCACCGTTTCCCCTCTAACCAAATCCCATGGGCCCTAGCTATGATATACCCTCAACTTTGAATACTCCCCCACCACTCATTATCTAGCTACCTCGGAGTACTCCCACTTAGCCCTTGGCCTCTCCACCCCCTCATCTGCTCCCTCCTTGGAAGCCACTAAACACCCAAGGGATATACCCACCTTGCCACCATCACCTAATTGGAACCATCTTCTCACTTTGGCAAACTGGGCGCATGGAGTCGGTACGAAACCTGCAATGGGGTGCTAGCTACATAGCCCAGGGCACAAAACCTGTTTGTAGGGTGCCCAAAAAAAAACAAAACTAACTGCTAGCCATGCCAATCAGAAGCCACGAACGTACCAATCAGAAGCCATGGTCGAACCAACCAGAAGCCACGGCCATACCGTTATCTATCCTAGTTGCCATAATCGTACCAAATAGAAGCGTATGCCCGTTCCATTTATTGTCCCACGATCGTACCATTCTATATCTCAAGTGCAATGACTGTACCAACCCGATGCCATGCCCATACCAACTTCAAGCCACGATCGTACCATTCTCATCATCAACGAAAGTGTACACTCATTCCAATCACTGTGCCAGGGCCGTACAAATTCAGAAGCGTACACCCTTACCAAACTTTGCCACACCTGTACCACCCCGGAGATGCCATGCTCATACCAACCTTACCAAACTTTGCCACGGCTGTCCTTCCTACAAACCTATAAATAGGGGCCCACCACTTTCTTTTCCTCACTCTTTGCTCTCTCCCTAGCCAAACTCTTACAAAGTTTTTTTTGAGCTTGCACTTCCTCCTATCCTCCACTCCATGTCTGAATGCTCAGACTCCTCCCTGGAGGTCCTCCCCCACACTCCCTAGAAGAAGAAGTGCCCAGCTGGAGGATGCTTTGAGGAATATGGCTGCCACCCAACACAAATGTCCAACCTCGGGGAGAATCTATTATACCACCATCACCCAACACAAATGTCCAACCTCGGGGGAGAATCTATTATACCACCATCGCCAATATCAACCTCTAATAGGCCTTGGAGGATAGAGAATGGATATTGGCTAGCACCCTCTCCTCCCTTTCAAAGCTTCAAATCCAGCTCTAGGTGGTACAGAAAGCAAAGTAGCAAGCCTTGCATAAACTCTCCCTCATCCAGGCCTTAGCACAAGACCTCTGCCACCAAAAGGCAGCCCAAGCCAAAGAAACACTCACCAAAACCAACCTTGAATTTCAGCACTACCAGGAGGTCACAGAGGAGGCCCTCCATCAAAAAACCTCCCAATTGGAAGCCACTAAAGCATGGGTAGCCCAACATGCACCCACCCCCTCTGTCCTTGTCCCCAATGCAGTCGAAAGAAAGGTCAACACAGTGATGGACACTGCCACACTGAGCTTCCCCTCCTGGCCATTCCTCCCAGAACCCCTCACAAACCCTTGAGCTCAATTTCCACACCATACACCTTAACCTACTACAACATGATATATTTATTGATGAACCCCTATCCCAAACTAGCTTGTCTTATATATTATTCGAAATCCCACCCCATAGCACCTCCCTCCTAGCCACCCCCTTCTTTTAGGGAAAGCTCTCGTTTGCCCACCCCTCCATCATTTTTGATCTCCCTTTCCATCCTCTCCAAGAAAACATTCTGAACTGGGCCCATCTCCTTTGCTACGACCAGCACATCGAACACACTGAACCCATAGACCTCGTCATTCTCGATGGGCTATGCCGCCCTTACCCTTGTTCCTCCCCAAAAATGCAGAAGGCCTCTAATTCCTACACCGAATCGGTTGGGAAATCATTTATGTTTCTTACAAATCCCTCTAGCGCTATGAGCTCCCATCGTACTTAGAAGAGGCCTCCCATCGTACTTAGAAGAGGCCTCCTCATTCTATACCAATGTTGCCATTTATAGATGGAGGTTATCCAGGCCATCGGTATCATGCAGTTTGATGACTCGCATGTGGCATTCCCCATGGAGTACACCCCCCAAGAAGCCATTGATGCAAAAGATTTTTTGCACTCCAAAAGCCCTAACAACACTGACTCGAATGAAGATAACAATGACAACGATGATAGCGGTGATAGAGGAGCCTTGAGCACCCACCCCCCTTAGCAACCCCCACCTTCATCCCCCCCCATCAACCTCCTTGTCCCAGTTCCTCTCACTCTAGCACGAGAACCCAACCACCCCCACCCCCACCTGGAGCCACCACACTCCCTCTCTTCCCCTCACAGTCCTCTACACCCCCTCATCTCCCCATTCCACCTTCCTGGACCAACTCCTCCCTCACCTACCACTTTAACTCTCAACTTAGGCCTACCCAAATCCATAACAGGTTTACCCTCGACACATGGGCCAGGCCTCCCCCATTCCTTATTGCAAACCTCACCACCATCGCCTCGTCATCATCAGCCACCCCTCTACCTTTGTCACAACCACAACCCAAAATTTGGATGTTTAAAGGGCTCTTGAAGGTAAGAAAATTGTGAATTCTTCACAAACTAATATTGATGCTCAAACATTCAGTGAGTTTTCCCCAAGAAGAAGGCCCCTCCAACAAGAGAGCGTGCATCAGCATACCTCTTTAGGAGGGGGGACATCATAAGAGTCCAAGATGGAGATTTGGTTTTCTATAATCTTCCCCATTTCAATGAGGGTGGAGAGGCTTCCCAAAAATCTTTGATGCATGGTCAAAAAGAGGACATGGTGGCCTCATTCCACTCCCCATTGCCTAGGGGAAGGAGGGCACTTGATGCATCTCTCACCAACCATGGGGTTGATGATGCATTGCATGATGAGAGTCATGACTCGCAACCTTTGAAGCTTGCAAAAATGGAAAAATATAAGGTGCAACCAGACTATGGAAAGGGCCTTATGCATGAGCCTATGGTTGGAAAAATAGAATTTTTGACAAGTTCACAAGGGTGTAAGATTCCCTTCCCCAGCATTTGAGGTATACAGGTGTAAGAACCTCCCTTTCTGATCTTATAATTATTCCCCTCTCAAAAATAAAAGAAAGATTTTGTTTTACCTTGTTTTGACCTAGAGAGAAAATGTCTAGAGAGAGATAGTCCAAAATTGAGATATTTTTGAAATCCTCCTATGTCTAAAATGGGTTCCCCTGAAACAGAAATTCAAAAAGAACTTTCCAATGTGCAATTGGAATTAATTGAAAATAGGTATAAAGGACCTTAGCCTAAAGGTCTAGATTTTCAAAAAAATTTGGATTATGGTCCAATTAAGGTTCCTATGGGCCAATAGGATCAATCCATGTGTGGGGAGGAGATAAATCCAATTTGTAAAAGAAGATACCCAAAAATGAGTAAATGCCCACATAAGATGAAGAGTTGACTATGTACAAGGTTTATTAGTAAAAGACCATGAGTATTACTAAAAAAAATGAGATATTTTGGAAATAATGATTCATCATGTATAAGGAAAAGGGGTCCCTTCAAGGAGGTGCCTATTTCACATGTGTTGTGGAGTTTTAAACTCAAAAATATTGTGATATTTTTATCTCTCCTCTCTCTTGGATCAAACCAAATCAAAAGGGAACCAAACTAGGTCCAAATCTTATCCAAATTCAACCAAACTGAACCTGGAAAATTCTAGAAATTAGTTGGACTTGGTAAGAGGCTTCCCTCTCCTATAAATAGATCCTTGGCCCTTTGTAAAAAAATATGAGAACTATACTATGCCAGTATTATGCTGAAATAATGATAATTTTTACTATTCTCTAAAATTCTCTCCAAATTGAAGAAATTGGAGCTTCCCTCTTTCTTCAATCTCCATTGGTGGCTCCATCAACATACCAAACCAATTGATTGGTTGGGAGTCTCTACCGTGATCAAAGAATCAAGCAATTTGTAAGGTAAAGGGTGAATTTTGATCTTTTTCTATAATTTCTCAATGTTTCTCTCTTCTCAACCCCTCTCAAGCTTGAGAAGCTTAATTGGAATGGCTTTTTAATGCTATTGAAGTTAATTGACGAATGGTAGTAAGGAAATACATAAATTTCCATTTATGCTTAATCTTAATGGTTTTTATGTAATTTCTCTCTCTCACTAAAAGAATGGTCATTCCCATGACCGATTCTCAATCCAGTGAAGCTTCTCATGTAGCTTTTCCCTAATCCAAGAATAAATTCTATGTTTGTTTAATTGGAGGCCAAATTAATGGCTTTTTTATGCTTTTAAGTTAGTTATTTCATGAAAGTTTATTATTAAATCCATAATGGGTTAATAATCCAATTAGGGATCATTCTAATCATATCCATAATGTTAAAGTTCATTCTTTTAGAATAAACTGAGATTTATCAGTAATAGCAGCAGCGGAGCTATGGAGAAATTTTTGTAAAAATTACACATAAAACATTTTCATTCAAACTATGAAAAGAGGACTTCCTACCATATTCTAGGAATTATCATCCTAGATAAACTGATTGATTCTCATTGCAATCATAGAAATATTGATAATTAAATGTTAAAAGAGGAATTCCCATTACATTTGGAATTCCATTATTGGATGGGAAAAAGATAATTTCCTATCATATTGGAATTATGGGATAATTCATTTGATTTCAAAAATGAATTTTTAGATAAATTTATTGAAATAATTAAATGTTAAAAGAGGAATTCCCATTACATTTGGAATTCCATCATTGTATGGAAAAAAGATAATTTCCTATCATATTGGAATTATGGGATAATTCATTTAATTTCAAAAATAAAATTTTAGATAAATTTATTTATCTATGAGAAATAATTAAATATTAAAAGAGGAATTCCCATTACATTTAGAATTCCATCACGGTATGGGAAAAAGAGAATTTCCTATCATATTGGAATTATGGGGTAATTCATTTAAACTCAAAG
The DNA here is from genome assembly GCF_041138505.1 of Cibotium barometz. NCBI lineage: Eukaryota > Viridiplantae > Streptophyta > Polypodiopsida > Cyatheales > Cibotiaceae > Cibotium > Cibotium barometz. The sequence goes on from NC_141091.1 coordinate 14,075,276, forward strand.
ATGAATTTTTAGATAAATTTATTTATCCATGAGAAATAATTAAAATTTAAAAGAGGAACTCCTATTATATTTGGAATTCCATCATTTAGAAAGGCAAAGAGAATATTGAAGTAATGGATATTTTAATTTAGGTAAATTTATTTTATGAGAAATAATTGATGGTGGGAAAAGAGGAATTCCCATGACATTGGAATGTAAATAATTAAATGCAAAAAGAGGAATTCCCATGGTAATTGGGATCCAAGAAATTTAAATGAGAAGAAGAGGAATTTTTAGTATAAATTCGATTTATGATTATTTTACCATAAGAGAAAATATGGGTAGAATTGATTTCTACAAATCCCATGAATTCTTTTATTCAAAAGAAGAAGATTGAATATAATTCAATTGAGGAGTTGAGAAGGAATACGAAACTAGTTGTCAGAAAAAGAATCTTTGATTAGGCCAAGGAATTGGCTAAAATTTAGAAAAAGTCCTATTATCGGTATCAATCTAGAAAAAGCTATTAAATGGTAATAGCATGTGACTGGATGTGATAAGAAGAAAATAGGATGTGATAAAATGTGTATGGGCTATCATAGGATGACTATGGACGTGTGTATGGGATGCGATAGGATGTGAATGAATGTGATAAGATGAAAATAGGATGTGATAAGATGTGATGTAATGGAAATAAATGTAAATGTGAATAATGAGATGAGAAAAGGGTTGAGAGGATATGTGAAAGGGTGAGATGGGAAGTACACAAATGTGAATGCGGATGTATATGTGAAAGATGGGACATGTATGTGTATGTGGATGTATAAATGTGGATGTGTTTGTAAAAGAATAGATATGAAGGTGTATGTGGACGTATAGATATATAAATGTGGAAATGGATGTATGAATGTGGATGTGGATGTGGATGTATAGATGTGGATATGGATGTGGATGTATGAATGAGAATGTGGATGTGGATGTATGAATGTGGATGTGAAAATGGATGTATGGATGTGGATATGGATGTGAATTTATGAATGTGAATATGGATGTGGATGTATGAATGAGAATGTGGATGTGGATGTATGAATGTAGATATGAAAATGGATGTATGGATGTGGATGTATGAATGTGAATGTGGATGTGGATGTGGAAATGGATGTATGAATGTGGATGTGGAAATGGATGTGTGGATGTGGACGTATGAATGTGGATGTAGATGTGGATGTGGATGTGGATGTATGGATGTGGAAGTGGATATGATATGGATGTGGATGTGGATGTATGAATGTGAATACGGATGTGGATGTATGAATGAGAATGTGGATGTGGATGTATGAATGTGAATGTAAAAATGGATGTATGGATGTGGATGTATGAATGTGAATGTGGATGTGGATGTATGAATGTGGATGTGGAAATGGATGTGTGGATGTGGATGTATGAATGAGGATGTGGATGTGGATGTGGATGTATGAATGTGGATGTGGATGTGGATGTATGGATGTGGATGTATGGATGTGGAAGTGGATATGATATGGAATCTGGATGTGGATGTATGAATGTAGATGTGGATGTGGATGTATGGATGTAGATACGAAATGTGGATGTGGATGTGGATATGGATGTATGGATATAGATGTGGATGTAAAAATGGATGTATGTATGTGGATGTGGATGTGGATGTATGGATGTGGAAGTGGATATGATATGGAATGTGGATGTGAATGTATGAATGTAGATGTGGATGTGGATGTATGGATGTAGATATGGAATATGGATGTGGATATGGATGTATGGATGTAGATGTGGATGTATGGATGTGGATGTGAAAATGGATGTATGGATGTGGATGTGGATGTATGAATGTGGATGTGGATGTGAATATATGAATGTGGATGTGGAAATGGATGTATGGATGTGGATGTGGATATGGATGTATGGATGTAGATGTGGATGTGGATGTATGAATGCGGATGTGGATGTGGATGTATGGATGTGGATATATGGATGTGGATGTACGAATGTGGATGTGGATGTGGATGTGGATGTGGATGTATGAATGCTGATGTGGATGTGGATGTGGATGTATGGATGTGGATGTACGAATGTGGATGTGGATGTGGATGTATGGATGTGGATATGGATGTGGATGTATGAATGTGGATGTGGATATGGATGTATGGATGTATATGTGGATGTATGAATGTGGATGTGAAAATGGATGTATGGATGTGGATGTGGATGTGGATGTATGAATGTGGATGTGGATGTGAATGTATGAATGTGGATGTGGAACTGGATGTATGGATGTGGATGTGGATATGGATGTATGGATGTAGATGTGGATGTGGATGTATGAATGCGGATGTGGATGTGGATGTGGATGTATGGATGTGGATGTACGAATGTGGATGTGGATGTGGATGTGGATGTGGATATGGATGTGGATGTATAAATGCGGATGTGGATGTGGATGTGGATGTATGGATGTGGATATGGATGTATGGATGTGGATATGGATGTGGATGTACGAATGTGGATATGGATGTGGATGTGTATGTGGAATAATGAATGCGAATGTGTATGTGAAAGGATGTGACGTCGATATGAGTGAATGGATGAGATGTGATGACATGCGAATCAGGACGTGAATGAATGAAATGGGACGTGAATGAATGATATGTGATGTGAATGAATCTGATGTGATGAGATGGAAAATAATTTGATTGATATGTGATGTGAATGAATCTGATGTGATGTGAATGATATGTGATGTGAATGAATGATATGTGATGTGAATGAATCTGATGTGATGAGATGGAAAATGATTTGATTGGATGAGAATGAATCTGATGTGATGTGATGTGAATGAATCTGATGTGAATGATATGTGATGTGAATGAATGATATGTGATGTGAATGAATCTGATGTGATGAGATGGAAAATGATTTGATTGGATGAGAATGGGTACACGTATGAATTGAATGTGGAATAAGTAATGTGGACTGATGAGGGATAATGTGGAAAGACGAGAGTTCATTATAGAAACTATAATTGTGACATGTTTGTAAATGACTGTTTTATGTCAAGAATGCTGGGGAAGCATTTTGACCGTTTTGTGAATAAGGTCGTGGAGACCTAACTGATAAAGTTGCAATAGCTGACGGAGAGTCAACAGAGGACGTCTCGCGTAGCAAAGTCGGCCGAGGTCTTGACCAGCCTCGCTTCGATTTAAATGGTGAGCTTCCCCGGTACGGTGGATGAGGGACCAAGGAAGCAGCCTATGAGTGAAGCGCTAGGTGACTTGCGAAGGATCCTAGAGGGTGCTGACCATACGGTGCTCGGGCTTTGGGTTGCCGAAGATACCCACACGTGCGTCGTGGAAGATATTGGAACAAGGAGTAAGAGTTGTTTTCTGAAACTAGGCATGGATCTGGTTGACTGACTTTGCTGGTCCTCAATGGATGAGTCCATGGCTTTTTTTCATATGGATCTGTTAGCTGATCTTGCTGATCTTCAATAGAGATTCCATCTTGATTTTTATAAGTGAATATATTGCCGGGTACTATGAGCTAGGAACTATTGAAAAGGCCCCTGCATGGACAGGTGGTGAGCGTTCTGGTTGCCAATGATGCTATAGATACTCCAATGAAGGAATGAATGGAAATTAAGATTCAACCGGATATTTTGGAGGATTGTGATCAGGGATACTATGGTTTCATTAAATGATTGTTTTAAAGATGGTTGAATCTGTAAAAAAGGCAATTTCATATTGGGTGTGTGAGTGGCATGACTGGTGTTAAATTTGCATGAATATCCGGCTAGGGGACCTGGGAACTCTTTTCCCTAGTACCTGGGATAAAACCTAACCAAATTCTAAATTGGATCCCATCACTACAGTGGTTGGGCAGTTGGCTAACCCATGGGATTAGATGGGGTTAGGTTGGACTGATGGATCCGTAAAATGAGACTCAATTCTGTTATAATACGATGGATAAAGTAAATCCCGAATAGTAATTGTTCTATGGATAAGAATCAATGGCTGTGCCTCTCGATGGTTGATCTCTATGATCCAAGTGCAAGTTTCTTCCTTGATCTGACCGAGTGTCTTTATAGGTTCGATCGGATCAGTTTCGTTAGTAATGACCTTGACTACGTTAGAGTAAAATTATCCTAGAGGAATCGTCCGTGCTTTCCAAGCAAGGAAAGTTTTTTCCAGGTTCGGTTTTGGAAGAACCGAGGGATTAGTCTCCTGTCCGGATATCCATGGGCGAGGCCCCGAGTGAGAGGACCCTGCACCGCGCAAGGAGTGCTACTTCTGCTGCTAGCACCCCCAAATCCATTGCGCGGAGGGGGCAGGGATCTTTCAGCTAGTATCAGAGCAAATTGGCTTAATGAGGATCAAGTGAGAAGCCAAAAATGTCAAAAATTTATAAAAGGTTGGAATTGTGTGATGAAATTCATACAAATTGGTATTCAGGCTGAAATTCATAAGTTAGTAATTCGGTCTTCAGATAGAAGTACTGCAATCGCAGTCAGGGAATCCTTGACTTGCTTGAGGCCTAGATTGGATGGTATTTACTTTATAGTTCCAAGAACCGTGACTTACCCGTATATACCGAGGGTATAATTGCAGTTCTTTACTAGTAGTATATATGAGTAAATCTAAGACCTTGAAATTATAAGCTAAAATGCTATCCGGATGATGAATTTCAATGTGGTTGATATGATTTTAAAATTCTGTGTGAGAATTGATGAGTTAATTTGGATTCTGATTGGAAAAAGATGATTCCTGAATTTTGGTTAAAAAGCATTAAGCTGAGCAAAAACCACAATGAGGATGAATAGGACAAATCCCTGTGATAATGTTCGTAACTGGAATGATGATAATGACTTCAGCAAATCACTATGAGATTAGTGGATTGCGTCAGATTGCTACTGTTAACACTTGACCCAGTGGATCAAGTTAATTGGATGACAAATTGAGGTCTTGCTTGACTTAAATTCCCATGGAGAAATGTTTAGAAAGAAATTTTTCAGTCTAAAGGACCATTATTGTGTTAAAGATATGAATGATATGTTCTGAATGAATTGTTACCTGATGATGAGTTCTATATAAGGGATCTTTATCCTAGGATTCTGTTGGGTTGTCTAGAGTATAAGGAATTGTTACCTGATGATTAATTGTTACCTGATGATGAGTTCTATATAAGGGATCTTTATCCTAGGATTCTGTTGGGTTGACTAGAGTATAAGGAACCCCAGAATAAGTTGGATCTTAAGGGAAAGAGTTGTCCTCTACTTTGCGAGATAAGGACATCTCCCATTTTTTTAAGTGGGGTAGAATGTAAGATTCCTCCCTCCTAGCTTTTGAGATATACAAGTGTAAGAACCTCCCTTTCTGATCTTATAATTATTCCCCCCTCACAAATAAAAGAAAGATTCTATTTTACCCTGTTTTGACCTAGAGAGAGAAAATGTCTAGAGAGAGATAGTCCAAAATTGAGATATTTTTGGATATAAAGATCCTCCTAGTGTCTAAAATGGGTTCCCCTGAAATAGAAATTCAAAAAGAACTTTCTAATGTGCAATTGGAATTAATTGGAAATAGGTATAAAGGACCTTAGCCTAAGGGTCTAGATTTTCAAAAAAATTTGGATTATGGTCCAATTAAGGTTCCTATGGGCCAATAGGATCAATCCATGTGTGGGGAGGAGATAAATCCAATTTGTAAAAGAAGATACCCAAAAATGAGTAAATGCCCACATAAGATGAAGAGTTGACTATGTACAAGGTTTATTAGTAAAAGACTATGAGTATTACTAAAAAAATGAGATATTTTGGAAATAATGATTCATTTTTAACACATGTATAAGGAAAAGGGGTCCCTTCAAGGAGGTTCCTATTTCATATGTGTTGTGGAGTTTTAAACTCGAAAATATTGTGATATTTTTATCTCACCTCTCTCTTGGATCAAACAAAATCAAAAGGGAACCAAACTAGGTCCAAATCTTGTCCAAATTCAGCCAAACTGAACCCGAAAAATTCTAGAAATTAGTTGGACTTGGTTAGAGGCCTCCCTCTCCTATAAATAGAAATTAGTTAGACTTGGTTAGAGGCCTCCCTCTCTTATAAATAGAAATTAGTTGGACTTGGTTAGAGGCCTCCCTCTCCTATAAATAGAAATTAGTTGGACTTGGTTAGAGGCCTCCCTCTACTATAAATAGAAATTAGTTAGACTTGGTTAGAGGCCTCCCTCTCTTATAAATAGAAATTAGTTGGACTTGGTTAGAGGCCTCCCTCTCCTATAAATAGAAATTAGTTGGACTCGGTTAGAGGCCTCCCTCTCCTATAAATAGAAATTAGTTGGACTTGGTTAGAGGCCTCCCTCTAACCAAGTCTCCCTCTCCTATAAATAGAAATTAGTTGGACTTGGTTAGAGGCCTCCCTCTCCTATAAATAGAGACTTAGTTGGACTTGGTTAGAGGCCTCCCTCTCCTATAAATAGATCCTTGGCCCTTTGTAAAAAAATATGAGAACTATACTATGCCAATATTATGCTGAAATAATGATAATTTTTACTATTCTCTAAAATTCTCTCCAAATTGAAGAAATTGGAGCGTCCCTCTTTCTTCAATCTCCATTGGTGGCTCCATCAACATACCAAACCAATTGATTGGTTAGGGGCTTCTACCATTATCAAAGAATCAAGCAATTTGTAAGGTAAAAGGTGAATTTTGATCTTTTTTTATAAATTCTCAATGTTGCTCTCTTCTCAACCCCTCTCAAGCTTGAGAAGCTTAATTGGAATGGCTTTTTAATGCTATTGAAGTTAATTGACGAATTGTAGTAAGGAAATACATAAATTTCCATTTATGCTTAATCTTAATGGTTTTATGTAATTTCTCTCTCTCACTCAAAGAATGGTTATTCCCATGACCTATTCTCAATCCAATGAAGCTTCTCATCATGAAGCTTTTCCCTAATCAAAGAATAAATTCTATTGTTGTTTAATTGGAGGCCAAATTAATGGCTTTTTTATGCTTTTAAGTTAGTTATTTCATGAAAATTTATGATTCAATCCAGAGTTCGTCCAATACCTCCACAGTTTCTTGAAAGAATCTTTCATAATTCAAGTTATGGAGGAAAGATGTTTTTGGTATCACCTCCTCTTCCTCTAGATGTCGCCTTTTGCTAGGACTTGGTGTATGTTCAGCCCGTGGTCATTTTCCTGTATCGAGTGGCTCTTCTATCAGTTGTACTAGGAGCGATGTAGCTTCTTCAGGTCCTTAGGGATCTGCTGCTGTGCTGGCAATGTTTCTAGTTCAAATTATTTCTACAACCCACCAGCAGGTGTGTTTGACATTGTGGAATTCTTTAGGGAGAAAGATTCTTGAATATTAATTTGGCCAGACTTTGAGGAGGAGTTAGATGTTGTACTTCTATCCTCTCTTGAGGTGTTTTCAGGCTGATACTCGCTTCCTGGTGCCCTGGTGCGTCTTGGTATGACTTTATTTCTTGAGCAAGATCAGCCCCTTGATCCTTTGTGTTTCTTCAGAGCAACATCTGGTATTATGCCCCTCATCTTTTTCTCAATCTTCTTTTTTCTACCGCTCTTGATCTCCTTCATGATCTTTTTAGTCTCCATCAGCATGGCATGTCCTTCTTGCATTTCTTTAGCAGTCAATGTTGGTTGTTTTGTCAGGAGTGCCAGCTGCATTCTCTCTTCTGGTTCTAGATCTGGAAGAGGCCTTTGAGCCACATGATTTAGTACCTGTGCCATTAGGTATAGGTTGTAAATCTTTGATTGATGGGCCTTTAGATAATTCTCCATCTCTCTATGGATGTAGTAGGCCCAGTCATCCTCCTTTTCCTCATGTACCTTGGCTATTCTGTTTAGTGGAACCCTATTGTACCTGACCACTGGCTACACTTGCATAATTAGTGACATTGCCTTGCATGCCTTTTTTGTTACTTCATCCCTGATATTGTCGTATTCGACTCCATTAGAGTTGTACAAACTCTTCTTCAGCATTGCATCTAGGAGCATCTTTTCATAATTATGTGTGTGTATTTTCACTGGTGGTAGCTGCAGAGCCTCACGTATCAGATCCTTTGTGATCAACACTTGCTTTGTGGTGCCATCCGCTTTAGTTACTATTCCCCTCTTGTTGTCCTTGTCATATGTCTTGATGTACTCCACACATAGCTCTGTATCAATGTTTTGGGGGAAACTCTGTGCCATCCTCCCGAGGCCCACCTTCTCCAGCTTTTCTTTGACTTTGGCATCATCCAAAATTTGGAGGCACTCAAGACTATGGTATTGTAAGGCTACCTTTCCATGCGTAATGTGGAGTTCTCTGGGCCGCTGATGATCGCGCCATGGAATGCCTGGGCATAGTGACCTAGGTATCTTAGCTTAGGGCACCATGAGGGTCTTATCTTTCTTCTCACTGGGGATCTCATTGCATTGGCTTATGTCACCTTCAGGGTCTCTGTGGGGCTTCCGTGTCAGAAGTTTCTGAGGTTGACATCTGTGCATTGAGAAAAAGGTCATTCCATAGGCTAGTGAGGGCATGTGCAACACCTTGTTGTTTTCTTTTCTTTTCTTTTCTTTTCTTTTCTTCCTTTTTTTTTGGTGGAGAAGTGTCAAGGTTAATTTTGATGGAAAGTGTGTTAGTGGTGTGAGAAATTGAGAGGGTATAAGTGCTGTGACATGACAGGGTCCAAACTCTAGTGAGTTGGTTAAACACTGTGAAACTACAGGTGTTAAGGCCGTGAAAGGGAATCCCGTGAAAGTGCAGGCCATGAAAGTGAATTTTGTGAAGGGTAATTCCGTGAAATGGGGTAAACCAGTGAAAGTGTAGGCTATGAAATGGAGTAATTCTATAAATAATATCCATTACTATTTGTTGTTGCCCTTTCTAACCATTGTAGCATGCCATGCAGCATGGCGTGTTGGCCCACTACTTTGGTTCCATCTAGCCTTATTGGTATCCTTCATGCGGAGTTGGACTGCTTTTAAAATTTGAGATACCTTTGCTTTCTCCTTCAATAATCTTCTACTCAATGTGTATCAAAAAATCCAATTAAGCATTTCAACAAGGTAATTTGTTTGTGTCAGCCATCTACCATGACGAGTGTTCTTGTAACAACTTCTCAATCCCTTAGGTGCTCCACATGTCGAGGGAACCATACTTTTCCAAGTAATATTATCCATGAGCGTAAACAATATGCTAGAAATAAGCAATTGCGTAAGTGATTATAAATACATATACATTTTAACAACAAAAAAAATGTACTTTGTAATGGGTGATTGATGATTCCCCCAACTGTCAATGACCAGTTGAGTAAACTCGATGACTGTTGTCTTGAATATGCTTTGTTGTTTGCGCTGGTAGTACTTAACAACATGATTGATACCATTTTGTCAAAACAAGCCCAAACCTTTGTACGCTTATTACGTAAACTTGTATCCTTGTCACAATTAGTAGTACACTTGCATAACTCTTTCCACAACTCCCATCTTCCTTTGGAGTTTTTTCCCATGTTTTAAGTCAATATTTAGATAGTTTGGGAAAAATCTCATATTTTGGGAATCAATTGCTTCGTTTAATTTTGAATATATCTTAAACATGCTAACTCCAAATTTGTCGAAGATTGTAGATCTAGATTCTATTCTTCAAGATCTTTCCAATGATATGTCACATAAGGGGATTTTGACATAATTTTGGATAAGCTCACCATGATCCCATTTTTCAAATGGGAATGGGATTTTTCCCAAATTATCTAATATGGTGTTTTTTGCAAACATTTCCTGGCCTTTGCTCCACTCATTGATACTTGTTATGTCACAACATGATTATCTCCAGATATCTTTGCATCATTCAAAATTTTGACTGTGTCTCCATGCAAACCGAGAGAGTTGAGTAGATCCTCCACTTTGGAAATGGCTTCCATGGATCGAGCGGCCAGCTTCATAGTGAATGCAAAGTCAATGTGCAATTCGAGTCACTTGTCAAATATTCTCATCATGGCACGTAATATTCAGAAGTGAATTTTTTCACATAGGAATGAAAGAATGAGATTCCATGTAGGATCCTTGGCATCCCTATCTAGCGGTGCTTCCAAGTTGCATGACATGAATCATTCAATCCATTGCAATTCATCTTCCTTCTTAGTTTTTTGCTTTGATTTCTTCATGCATATAGGGCAAGGAAGTAAAGAGGTAGCACTTGTGTCACAACCAAGCGTACATTTAATTGTTTTTAAATCTCCTCCTAAAAGACAATCCACTACGAAGGTACCCACACTTGGAACTTCAAGTTGTTCACCATTTATTTGTTGCTTGATGACTTCAACAATCCAAGGACGTCTTTGTAGCATCCAATCTAGCATTTCATGGTTCTCCTTTGGTACCTCAAAAGCTTCTAGCCACCAATTGTCTTTTTCAAATTGAAAATTGAAAGAAGGCACCTTGTCCTTGTCCTTTGCATGCGCCATTATCTCATTCATGAGTGTAAGTCCCATTCTTTCCAATCTGCACCCTTTGAAAATTTGGCACTCATCTAGATTCAATACGAAAGAGACCACTCCCATAGACTCTACAATCATGAAGCAACACATGATTAGATATACGTGTTATTTGATTCTTCAACCATGAATAAGAAAGTTTGGATCATACTAACCTTCATTAGAGACTTTATAAAATTTGATCATTGCTTCTTGAAGCCTCTTTAAACCCACAAAAATATTGTTGAAGGCATTGTAATCTACTTTGATATCACCCTTTTATTTGTCCTTCAATACTTTCGTTCCCTCTACATGGAAATACTCACTGACAAGTGATCTTACATGTGCATTGTTTGTCTTCTTTGTTAATGCAACTTTGTATAGAGGTAGAAGAAATTGGCTTTTGATCCCTCGCTTATGAATAGCCTCCTTTATGATGGCATGGATGGACTCATAGCCCTTGTGACTTATACCTACTTCATCACAAACACTTTGAATGTCATTTGCACTCAAAATCCCCTCAATGTCCTTCATGATTTATTTCATGAAAACATCATAAAATTCCTTGTAATTGGGGTCATGAATAATAGCCAACATGTCCTACTTCCTAATGCAAGATTTTAAAATACTCTGGGTGCAAGTTTGTGTATTCCCTGTCTATGCATCAATCAAAAAGTTCCTGAAATGTAAATGTTGAAGAAAAGAGTTAGCTGTAGAACTCTTGTGTAAATTATTCAACACTCAATTATTCACTTTGATGCCATGATGCCCCTTTTCCTAGCACTACTGCCTATTCAAGCCTATCAATTTGTGAGAGCTCTCTTTAGTGTTCCCTTGCATCAACTGGGGTTTTTTCAAATGATATAATTTGAATCTAAGCTTATTTAATTCTTTCTCTTGTTCCTTGATTTGTATCTCCTTTTATTCATTCTTATCCTCTAAATTTTGCACTTGGTTTGTTAATTCTTTAAGTTGCAAATTTGATGTGTATATATGTTTCATGTAAGCCTCACCGCCCACAGACTATGAGATGTTTACAATATCCAAGAAGTCCATTTTTCCGTTCACCAATGTGACATACTAAACTAGTTAGATCACTAAATGGTGGGTTATTTAAGGTTAACGGATCAAATGGATAAAGCGCATCATCAATCCATAAGTCTACATGTTTCTTTCTCTGAGCCCTAAGTAAAGAAGTGGATGATTATCTAATGGTTGTCTTACGTAAGGACATTTGATTGATGCATATTCATCTTCTACATGAATATGAAGATCCATCATATGTTTTCTTACATTAGTAATATCTTTTAAAGGAGGCATGGTTTAGCTAAGGTCAGCCAAATGAAAGAAGGATTAGAGTAAGATGAAAGTTGAGATATAGATGAAAATAAAAGAAGGTAGTTACAGGCTAAAACTAGTGAAATAAATTTAGTTTTTGTGGTTAGCTATGATTAGAGAGTCATTTTTTTATAAAAGACACTAAAGTCATACATTTTTTAAAGGGATTAGATGATGAAAAAAAAATGTGAGATAAAAATGAGGTAGTTATGGTTGAAAATGACCTTAAAAAGATACTTTTGAGGGTTACATATGATTGAGGGACCCTTTTTTGCTTTAAAAATGTTCAAATTTGAAATCTAAAAAAAAAACTAATTTTAGGGTCCCTTTTACCTGCGTTATTCAAATTTGGAAAAGAGAGAGGTGTGGAACCACATATATATGCATGAGATATGATGGAAAAGATATGGGGCTTAAAAGAGGTAGTTATTGGCTAAAAATGACCTTGAAAAGGTACTTTTGGGGGTTACATATAATTCAAGGACCCCATTTTGATTAAAAAAAGGGGTCCCTCAATTTGAAAATTTAAAAAACCCTAATTTCAGGGTCCCTTATATCCGTGTTTTTCAAATTTGGGGAAGAGAAAGGTGTGGGACCACATATATCTACATGAGATATGATGGAAAAGATATGAGGCTTGAAAGAGGTAGTTATTGGCTAAAAATTACCTTGAAAAGGTACTTGTCAAAATTTAAAAATATTTAAAAACCCTAATTTTAGGGATCCTTATAACCACGCTTTTGAAATTTTTTAGGTGTCCTTATACCCATGCTTTTGAAATTTAGGGAAGAGAGAATAAAAAAGGCAAGTGGTCCAAGGAATCTCACACATAAAATTTTTAAAAACGAGAGTGGACTCCAGGAATAGTGTTAACTATTTCAAGAAGTTAGTGCACCCTAGTAGGGTAAAAATAGGAGAGGATCTAGGGGCTACTAGTCTAAAAAGGGACCCAAAAGTAGAGTATTCACATTAGCTTGTCCCCTACTATGGAGCAAAGTTTAGAATTACAAACCCAAAAAATTAGCAACTTAAGCTAATCCTTATAGGACCCTTTTTGTAGTCAATCCATATTTTCCGTTGATAGTAAACTTAGTACGGACCTTTGATTCACCTCCAGCTCCATGCACATACATGATAGCAGTTATAGTGGTGTCAGACGCACACAAGAACTCCGACGACTTGGCTTAGTGGCCACAACCTACTGGCTTAGTCTTCGAGACTCCACTTGCTCAGAGATGTGGCTTGGATTAGTGCTCAGAGGCCCACACTTGTTTAGAGGTGTGGCTTGGCCATGGCAACTCACATTCGCTTGGGTTAGAGATCTTAGACGCATAGGAGCTCCGATGACTTGGCTCAGAGGCCAAAACTTGGCTTAGGCTCAGAGGCCCTCACTTGCTTAGAAATGTGGCTTGTCTTAGTGCTCAAATGCCCACACTTGTTCAAAGGCATGGCTTGGCCATGGCAACTCACACTGGCTTGGCATAGAAGTCTCCGATGCATTGGAGTGAGTCCGACGACTTGGCTTAGAGGCCCCCTCTTGCTTAGAGGTGTGGCTTGGATTAGTTCTCAGAGGCCCACACTTGTTCAGAGGCATGGCTTTGATACAGAGGACAAATAAAAAATTCTCTCTCTTTTAGGTCTCTACAATCAGTAGCTCATTACAGGTGTTGAAGACTCCACAATCCTCGGATGAATTGTTTTTAAAGCATAGCACTCTAACAATGCTTGTTCATGGATTAAATCATGTTTTCGGATATGGTGACAAAGAACTCAGCCTTCTTCAAGCTGCAAAGCTTCTTAACATTCACCCAAGAAACCTTTATGCTATGGTAAGTAGAGCTAGTAGTGATGCTCAGGCTTCTCCATTGCCACTGGAAGCATGTAAAAGAAAGAGTTCCCATTCTAGGCTGACTGAAGAGGTCAATAAAATAGTAGTGAAATTTTGAATGGAGTATACAAGGGTGTTTCCAAACAAGAAAGATGTTTGTCTCGGCTTCGAGCTGGCTACAACCAATCAATCAAACATCCAGTACACTTGTTGGATGAAGCTTAGGTACATACCTCCACTGTGGATAAGAGTGTAGTTTGTTATTCATGTCTTGCATATCATGGTGTAGAAGTCATGGATTACTCATTGAAGAATGCTATATAGCTCACACTACCTGTGATATATAATACCTGGAGAGACGAAAAACTCTCACTTGTAGCAAGAGTAGTATGATCCACATGTAGCTCAATCCAATGGGATTTGCATCCCTTTCGGAGCTAGGGATTCAACCCGTACCGGTGCACAAAAGCTTATCCATTTGATGGAGAGAATGCTAAGAATACTACTACTATTGACATAGACTTAACACACACACAAGCTCAATCTTGCTATTGCTCACTCACTCATCATCCCACTCATCCATTCATCCCACTCATCCCACTCATCCATGCATCCAAACAAGAAGAAAGCTTAGCTATTGCATACACAAGATCAAAGCATTCTTCATTCTCAAATACTCATTTCCCTAGCATGCACACAAACCTTGAAGCTATCAATAAGAAACATGCACACTAGAGAATTGACATGAGAAGAGAGACAAATATCAACTCATTGCTTTGAATTAACAAAAATAGAACTTACAACAATGTAGATGGGGAGAGAGAAGAGCTTGCACCTCTATGGGAAAAGAGGGAGAGCTGGTCTCAAGAGAGCTCAAACATGAGTTTGCCCAATGTGTCCATAAGCTCTCAAATGAGCCACTTTTTATACAAAAACTCTAAAACTCCCAAAAGTTCCCATGTGGGATTATTGTCAAGCCCACTCCCACACTCATCTACAACTTGGAACTCTTTACAAGAGCCCTAAGTATCTTTTTGTTGCATCCTTGCATTGATCTTCACTCGTCATGCAACACTCCCCCCTTCCTATGTTACGCACGTCCTCGAGCACGGTAGAAGCAAGAGCTGCAAAAAACAATGGATACAAGTAAAGCCTTTTATTGAAAAAGAACCAGCAATGACAATTTCACACGTGAGCATACAAGTGAAAGGCTGATTAGAGTTTTAAAGAGTGCTAAAAGAGGTGAGTAAAGACTAGTCAAAGTGAGACTAAGTGGTAGATAGTGCTATGCAAAGGCAAGTGTGCTTGCACACCACAGGTTATGACCGCAGTCTCAATGTCCTACAAGTATTTAAGTTATTCCTAAGTGGCAAATCTACTCCTAAATATGAGCAATGGTGATTGGACCTCTTCTTCTTTTTTTTTCTTTTTTTCTTTTTTTAAAAAATAATTTGGTGTGTGTGTAAAAGATGATAAAGATGAAGGTTCCATCCCAATGAGACCCAAGCAATGGCCAAGAGACCTCCGCCAAGAGAATCTAAAGGCCGCTAAGTATCTCAAAGGCGACAGACCCTTTTCTTTCTTTTTTTCATAAGGAGTACCCCATGAAGATGAGGGCATCGGTCTCGAGGGCCTATAATGTACCCCAGAGTCCTACCAACATCTATCAAGGCAATAGAGTCCTTGAAGGTCTTTTTCGAAATCTTTTAGACATCAGTGTTCACCCCATGGAAACCAAGGCATCGGCCCCTAGGTGCGAGACAACCCAAGGTCCTACCAAGCATTCCACATGGCGGTAGACACGTCATGTCTCGATTCACTTGTATATATTTTTTAGGGCATATTTTTCGTAAATTTCTTTATTAATCCTAGCACCTAGCCCATACCTAAGAGATAGCTACCACTAGGGATAACTAATATACTTTGAAAGCATAAGAACTTGGCATACTCCGTTGTTGGTATATATCCTACACTGTCTTTAAATAGAAATATCTTCTACTAAGTCCTCTAAGAATCTAGAAATTACTCACCACATTTTAACAACTAATCTAAAACTTAAACCAGCCAACTGTGTGTGAACATGCAAACCATATATCCAAAAGTTAAAAGCACATAAAGAATAAAAGATTATGATTTGAATACACCTGTTGTAGTGCCCGTTGATGTTGTTCGTTTGCATTGATGCATTGCTGATGTTGTGCAGATTGCTTCCCTTTGCTCTTTGTAGGCATTGCATGTCTCCCCCCTTCCTAATTTGTTTGCACGGTAGGTGGACTATTGGGGCATGGTTGTATGCTCTTGTTTAGCTGAGATCTCTGCAAAATGTTTATTAACAAACAAGAAAAGAAAAGAAAGGAATAAAATTTGTTATTGGTGCCAATCACCGAATATAGCCGAGGGGAAAAACCCAGTGGGAGAAAAGTGCCCTGGCTTGTTGATCTTATTGTGGAGTCGCTGAGCTTACCCTTGTGCTGGTGGTGGATCCGTGTCCACTTCTACTGGAAAGATGGTATCAATTACTTCAAGATGCAGGGACAACCCTTCACAAAAACCAGCCTTTGGAGAAGGTGGTAGAGGAAGGAGTGCTTCCTCGCTAAAATATGGCATTGGTTCTATGGGAAGGTTTAGCAGACAATTTCGATTTTGGAACTGCGCAATATAGGTACTCATATTGATCCAAAATTGATATGTTGAGGCTTGGGGAAGGAGGACTTGCAAGATAGGTGGTTGCAAGTCATTTAAGCATGTATCCCTCCATTGTTGTGCTTGAACCTCCTCAGGTAATCTACGTTGATTTGGTCCTCTCTCTGGCATTCTCACATTAAGAAGATTATGGCATTGGGGTGTAATTCCCACAATTTGTTTCATTAAGCCCGTGCCATATCGTCTAAAGTAAGAGCGGCATATCCAACAAATGTGTGAAGCTTCTCCTAATACGAGTCGTGCACACTCTTGACAATGTGAAAATGGGTGATGCTGTTGATAGAATAACGTGACAAAGTGATGTCCACAACAATTTTCACCTAAGGGAGCATAAAAGTACCTAGAATGAGTTTGAAAAGGAGGAGCACTATAATCCCCGCGATGTTCAGGTCAAGTACTATCGGGGTCAATGCATGGTGGTCCGTGGACATGTATCTTGCCAAGTATCCATCAGGAGTTATCTAGACGTAGAACAATGAAATTTAGAAACACTCTTATCCATCATTACAATCCCAATCAAAAACATTTTAGATAAGATCATCTCAAAAAGAACACAATCCTCTAAAGGCATAAGGAACCACACTAATCAAACATTGATCTACCAAAGAGCTTCAATTGTAGTGTTAATGCCTTATCTTTGGTTTTGGGTATGTCCTTCTTAAGAGGTGGGAAGGTTAGCAATTGTCGAGGAATTTGAGTAAGATAAGAGGATTTAGGCATTGAAGTGCTAGAATCTATGCTCAAAGGAGACTCATTTGGACTTGTCTTAGGTACACAAGTTGATGGTGGAATTGTGTAACAAGGAGAAATTGGGACAATTGGTGATTCAATACATGTTCTGGGAAGGTCAACACAGGTAGATTTGTAGGTGCTATCATAGCCACCTATCCTATCTTGAAGAGGTTGTGTTGATTTCTTTTGCACCCACTGATATGGAAAACCGAGGGTAGCTTTTGGAATCTTATTGATACACTCTTTTACCCCTAGCAAACCATGGCATTTAGGAAGCCAAATTGTTGTTACCCCCTCATAATAGCCTTGTGCTTTAAGAACATGCTTTGGGACCCAACGAGTAACAATCTGAGGCTTGGAAAAGATGTGCTTTTTAGGAGGCTTAGCAACTAGGCTAGATGGTACAAGTTTGTACGCATCTTTGGGTAGCCAAATTGATAATTCCTTCTTGCCCGGCCTTCTTTGAGCCGCGACTAGAGTAGTTGGAACATGCCAGCCATGGCCCTCACTTGAGGACTCATCGATTATCCACATCATTTGTGTTGGAGCTTCAAGAGCAGATTTTGAAAGTGGGTTGTGTAAGGTAGAAACACCACCCTTTTGACATGATAAAGCTCGTGGAGTAGCAGATCCCAGAATGCAATCAGAATCAATTTGCAATTTGTATTGTCTATTCTTCCAATCTAATGAGCAATTGGTAGCACTTAACCATGATCGGCCGAGAACAGCCTGCCTTGGATTTACTTGCCACATAAAAGGGCATTGACATCTGGTGATCCTGAATGGACATCATAATGACACATTTTCCCTCTATAGGGTTATCTTTACCTGAGAAGCTTCGTAAGTCAATAGGAATGTGCATAAGTGTTGGTTGTCCCAAGGCTATCCATGTGTCAAACAAGAGAACATTTTAATCTGCACCAGAGTCAATTAAGGCAGAGACAAAGTAGGTAGTCTCATGAAGATGAAGGCACACTTGAATATTGAATGGATCGACATATGGTTCATCAGTAGCCAACTGTAAGGCCAACATAGAAGCCTTGCGACGCTCCTTGGCTTCTATAACTCTAGCTTTAGCCTCTTCTTGAGCCTGACGTTTAAGTAGGTCAAGTGCTTCTTTCCGTGTTTGTGCAGCATGCATTGCATGGCTTCAGTTAATGGTTCATTGTATTTCTTGAGATGACTTCCATTAATGAAGTTAGGCATTTGCTCACCTTCTAGTGTCTCTAAACGCACTGCACCAATTGGAGTAAGCTCATTAATCACAAACGGTCCTAGGCCACGTTTCTTGAGCTTTCTCTTATGCTTCTTAAGTGTGTACAAGAGCACAAGGTCCCCTTTTTTGAATTAGCCAGTTGTTACATTTCTATCATACCATTGCTTCTGTCTCCTCTTCTCAGCATACATCCCCATTATCGCCAATAAGCAGGTCTCATCAAGCTTTTCCAATTCATCAATGCGTTGTGAAAGCTCATGACCAGTCCAATCCAATTGTTTAGCAACTCATAGAGTAGGTACAAGAAATTCAATGGGAAGAATTGCATCTAGCCCAAAAGCAAGCTCAAATGGGGTTGTGCCCACAGATGTTTTATAGGTTGTCCTATATGCCCAAAGAACTGAGTGTAACTTTTGCTCCCAATCAGTCCTATGTCCCTCAACAATCTTTGTGAGTGCTGTGTAGAGAATCTTGTTAGTACTCTCAGCTTGTCCATTGGTCTGGGGATGATAGGGTGCAGAACGCTTGTGAATTACCATAAATTCTTGAAGCAAAAACTCTATGACCTCATTCACAAAGTGCACACCTTGATCACTAACGATTTCAATAGGTAAGCCATAGCGTGTAAACACGTACTCATACAAGAACTTGACTGTGGTTCTGGCATCATTTTTTACTATAGCCCTTGCCTCTACCCATTTGGTCAAATAGTCAGTTTGCGACTATAATATATTCTGCATGCATGTGACGAGCTGGAGGTTTAATGGGACCGACAAAATCAATACCCCATTTTACAAAAGCACGTGTGCTTAACATAGGCCGCAATGGCATATTGTCTTTTGTGATGGGAGGTTTGGTCCTTTGACAATCGTCACAACATGTTACATATTCTTCGGCATCCATTTGTAAGGTTGGCCAACCAAAGCCCAGACCACCTAATCAACTTAGCTGTGGTATTGCCCGAAAAGTGTCCACCCCTAACACCTGCATGTGCATGAGTCAAGATTTTCAAGTAGTCAGCTTCACATACACACATGCGTAAGTTGCCATCCTTGCCCCTCTTGTAGAGTTGGCCCTCTATCAGCATATAGTTTGCCGCTTCAACTTTATAGCACGCTTTCGATGTTTAGGAATTTTTTGATTAGTCTGACCATGCTGAAGATAGTCCACAATATACTTACTCCAACTTGGTGTAGTTGAAATTTGGAATAATGTGACATTATGAATTGGCTGTTGAATTTGACATGAAGCACAGTTACGAACAAATTTTTCAGCATCCACATGCATGGTAGGCCACCATTGTCCATCCTGAGATATACGTCGCACACAAATAGTAGATGATGCATGGATTCCATCGATACCTGCATGTGCCCATTCCAAGATCTCCTCATATTGGTCAGGGTTAGGTATAAGCCTCAACACTCCATCATTATCCTGACGATATAATCTCCCTGAGATTAACTTGAATGGTCGCCATAGGTCCACATTAGGACCCGCTAGTTGTATCTACCCACTTGTCAAAATTTCTAAGATGGATTTAGACCATTTAGGAGCTGTCTCTATAAGGAAAAGTGTTGAATCTAACATATCATCATCCACACCCACAGGAGCTTCGCCAGAGGTGATTCGAGACAAATGATCTGCCCTAAGATGAGTTGTTCCTTTTCGAACTGCCACTTCAAAATCAAACTCAAGAAGGATGATAAACCACCTCACAATCCTTCCAGTTGCACAAGGCTTATTCACCAAATATAGCAATGCTTGATGGTCCACAAAAAATATGAATTTGTTTGCCATGGCGAAACTTTTTCACTGCATACATCATGGACAAACCTTCTCTTTCTGTTGTGGTATAATTCTTCTCAGCATTGTTCAACTGTCGACTAGCATATGAGATTGGGAAATCCTTATTATGTTCTCTCGATTGAGCCAAAATACATCCAATTGCAAAGTTTGAAGCATCAATAAGGACATGAAAGATTTGGTTCCAATCTGGTGCCCGTAAGATGGGTGCAGTCACTAATGCTTGCTTCAACTTTTCAAAGGATTCCTAACACTCATCAGTCCAATTAAACTTTACAAGAAGAGCATATAATGGTCTGGCTATAGGACAGCATACATGTAGATGAATGGACGATAATAGCCACAATGTCCCATGAATGTTTGTACCCCTTTAGGGTTGATAGGCCAAGGTAATGAGACAATGACATCAATTTTATCCATATCTGTTGAAATCACATTGCGAGAAACAATATGGCCCAAGATTTTTCCTTGTCTTACCATGAATTTGCACTTGTCAGGATTCAAGCATATATGATAAAGTTAATACTTTTGAAACACAAGTCTGAGGTGTTCTATATGATCATCACGCTCTTGTGAGTGAACACATAAATCATCCATGAAGATCTCAAGAAATTGCCTAAGGCACTCCTTGAATACATGACTCATTAACCGCCACTGAAAGGTTGCTGGTGCATTTGTTAGACCAAATGGCATAACACGATAGGCAAAGATGCCATCTTCAGTAGTAGCAAAGGCTGTCTTGTGTTGATCCTTTGGATCAATTGACACTTGATTGTAACCGGAGAATCCATCCAAGAAACTATATGCCTTTTTCCCTGCAACTCGTTCCAGAACATGATCCGTGATTGGAAGTGGGTAATGATCACGTATAGTAGCTGCATTTACCTTCTTGAGGTTTACACATACTCGAAGTTTTATGGGATTTGCATCCCTTTCAGAGCTAGGGATTCAACCCATACCGGTGCACAAAAGCTTATCCATTTGATGGAGAGAATGCTAAGAATACTACTACTATTGACATAGACTTAACACACACACAAGCTCAATCTTGCTATTGCTCACTCACTCATCATCCCACTCATCCATGCATCCCACTCATCCCACTCATCCATGCATCCAAACAAGAAGAAAGCTTAGCTATTGCATACACAAGATCAAAGCATTCTTCATTCTCAAATACTCATTTCCCTAGCATGCACACAAACCTTGAAGCTATCAATAAGAAACATGCACACTAGAGAATTGACATGAGAAGAGAGACAAATATCAACTCATTGCTTTGAATTAACAAAAATAGAACTTACAACAATGTAGATGGGGAGAGAGAAGAGCTTGCACCTCTATGGGAAAAGAGGGAGAGCTGGTCTCAAGAGAGCTCAAACATGAGTTTGCCCAATGTGTCCATAAGCTCTCAAATGAGCCACTTTTTATACAAAAACTCTAAAACTCCCAAAAGTTCCCATGTGGGATTATTGTCAAGCCCACTCCCACACTCATCTACAACTTGGAACTCTTTACAAGAGCCCTAAGTATCTTTTTGTTGCATCCTTGCATTGATCTTCACTCGTCACGCAACACTACCTTGTGCTATATATCTCTTACTACCCGTGATATAGTATGTCATTGAAGTCTCAAGCTATGATGCATGACCATGCACTCTCTACAAGTTATGCACTACTACCTAGCACATGCTCAATGAAGTTTCATGATAATAAAACGCATGTGTTCTCCATTCATAGCACAATGCATGTTCTCTATACCTCATGTAACTAGTTATATAGCACATGATATCTCAAGCAAGTAATTGTGGTGCATATGAGTGTCCTCTATAGCATTCTTGTTTCACAATCCTTGTGCTATATAGCTCACAACGCCCTCATATAGCACATTGACTAATGCACAGGGCTATTTTTCTAGTAAATAGCAGTCTCTATGAGCTATATAGCATAGTTAACCAATTACATAGCACATGTTGACTGACCATCCCTAATATAGCATGATCATGTAGTAAATAGCACTCTCTATGAGCTATATAGCATAGTTAACCAATTACATAGCACATGTTGACTGACCATCCCTAATATAGCATGATCATGTAGTAAATAGCACTCTCTACGAGCTATATAGCATAGTTAACCAATTACATAGCACATGTTGAATGACCATCCCTAATATAGCACACGTCATTAAATCCTAGGGTTCTATTACATAGCCATGTACTAGTCATATAGCATTGAACCAATTAAATAGCATTTGTAAAATGATGTATAAGTCTAAGATTCACAAATAGCACTATGCATGTGCTATATAGCTGAAAGAAGCACTCATAGAGCACATGATTACTCAAGCTTAGAGATATGATGCATATCAATGTTTTATGCAGCACTATCATTGTACCATCTTTGTGCTATATAGCTCACAACTCCTTGGTATAGCACATTGACTACTAACCCCAAGGCTATTTTGCATGACCATGTAGTACATAGCAGTCAATATGAGCTATATAGCATAGTTAACAAGTTACATAGCACATGCTTCAATGACCACCCCTAATATTGCACACATCATTAAAGCCTAGGGTTCTATTGCATAACCATGTACTTATAGCACCCTCTACAACACACTCAACCAGTTATATAGCACTGAACCAATTATATAGCATTTGTACAATGATGCATAAGTCTAAGATTCACAAATAGCACTGTGCATGTGCTATATCACTCACATGTACTACATAGCACTCATATTGAGCTATATAGCAGAGTACTAATGCATAACCATGTACTATATAGCTAACCTGTTTTGTGAATACATAGCATTGTGCATGTGCTATATAGCACTGTGCACTGCTTATCCTCATCTACAAATTCTTCATGGTCTATATTCCTTGCAAACTGAGTATTTTTTGAAGTTCAAGTCTGCTTATCCTCATCTGCTAATTGGCCAACGCTCATTCGAGAAGCTCAAACCTTTCTTTGTGCGCAAGCTAAAGGACTAGAACACATGTTGCTATGTGTACCACATACAAATGTTATACCTAAAAGATGCCTTCAATCAGATGCGCTCAGATGCCTTCAATCAAATGCGCTCAGATGCTTTTGGCTTTCATGGAAGCTTGTGCAAATGTTATTGTATTGTTTGCAAATTAGTGGCAACCAAAGGGAAAATGTGTTGCACACGAGCATGTCATGTATGGAATTACAAAACTGTGGGAATCTTGTCTCTATGCAAAAAGAAGGAGGATTCCACATATCATCAGTTCAAATGTATCATGGGGCAATGCAATAAATGCAGTGTTAAAAAGCTACACTTGTGTCCACATGAAGAAAAGGAGACAACAAAGATAGTCACTGTTCAGGTCTTTGAGGATATTCAAGTTCAAAATAGACATGATGTAACTAGACAATGAAAAGTGTTGTCCATCAAGCAGGTTGTTATCAAAGAACTATTAGTGATGCTGAAACACCACACATCAAAGTTCATTAAGCCACAACTTCAGGTACAGATGGTAAGTTGATCAGTACAAGGAGTGTCTCAAGAATTTCCCTACAGATGTCATAGTATCTGTAATGGATTTTGTTGAGAACTACTCATTCAAACTGTAAAATGAAATACAGTCCATGCATTGGCACTCAGATCAACATTGGATATGCTTGGCCAACTTCTTGTCGAGGGAGACAACTATACAGCCAACGCAGAGGCTAATAACGTAGAAGGAGTAGATTTATATGTGCTGAAATGTGTAAAAGCAAGGTGGAAGATAGAGAAGGTCCTTAAGGACACTTGGGAAAACAAGTGTGCTAGAGGCACATATGTTGTCACACATGTCTTTATAATAAGTAGCACATGGAGAATCCCAATCACTACAAACTGCTCGATGACAAGGATGTGAGCCACACATATTCTCACCTAGTTAGGTCAATCAAGTTTGACAACATGCCCCTTGTGGATGCTACCTCTAAGATGTATTATTTATCCCCTCAACTTCACAAGTCCATTTACAATTCCATGCCATATGAGGCTGCTTGAAAGCTTTCTATGTATTCTTTTTAAATAGTAACATTTCTTTTTTGAAACCTTGCAAACATTGTCGAGAGAGTCTCATGTGCAATCAAATATGTATGCAGGTTCTCATTTCTTAAACTTGATTTGTTAAATCTGATTTGTATGCAGGTCATTTCTTAAATCTGATTTGTGGAGGTTGTCATTAGCGAATTCTCCAATCAAATGTGTGCAATTTGTCATTTCTTAAACATTTGCATTATCTCAACAAAGCAAAGAGCTAATATAGCAGAGAGATGTGCTATATTGCCTGATAGGCATGTGGTATATGCTGGCATACCTGCACACATATGACTGCAACATGTACACATATGAGTGCAACATGTACACATATCTAGCAAGCAGAGTGTCTTTGTGCACCATGTCTAGTTGTGCTATATAGCACAATACATGTTCTATATAGCACAAGACACTACCCCTCTCATTCTTTTACCATGTCTAGTTGTGCTATATATCACAATACCTATACTATAAAGCACAAGAAAGTACAATCTAGCAAGTAGAGTGTCTTTGTGCACCATGTCTGGTTGTGCTATATAGCACAATACTTGTTCTATAAAGCATAACACAGTGCCCCTGTCATTCTTTTACCATGTCTAGTTGTGCTATATAGCACAGTATCTGTACTATATAGCACAAGACAGGTACAATCTAGCAACAAGCAGAGTGTCTTTGTGCACCATGTCTGGTTGTGCTATATAGCACAATACCTCTTCTATATAGCACAGTGCCCCTCTCATTCTTTTACCATGTTTGGTTGTGCTATATAGCACAGTACCTATACTATATAGCACAAGACATTACAATCTAGCAAGCATAGTGTCTTTGTGCACCATGTCTGGTTGTGCTATACAGCACAATACCTCTTCTATATAGCACGATACCTCTTCTATATAGCACGACACAGTGCCCCTCTCATTCTCTTACCATGTCTCGTTGTGCTATATAGCACAGTACATGTACTATATAGCATAGTCCCTGTATTATATAGCACAAGATAGTACTATCTAGCAAGCATAGTGTCTTTGTGCACCATGTCTATTTGTGCTATATATAGCACACAACAACATAGTGAAGTTCACCATGTTTGGTTATGCTATATAGCACAATTCCTGTACTATATAGCACACAATAGCATAGTGTCTTTGTGCACCATGTCTATTTGTGCTATATATAGCACACAACAACATAGTGCCCCTCTCGCTCTAAGTTCACCATGTTTGGTTATGCTATATAGCACAATTCCTGTACTATATAGCACAACACATTTTCCTTGTGCTATATAGCACAATTCCTATACTATACAGCGCAACACAATGCCCCTCTCACTCTAAGTTCACCATATCTGGTTGTGCTATATAGCACATGTACTATACAGCACAACATAGTGCACAAGACACACAACCAAGGATTAAGCAAGAAAAAATAGCATAGAGAAAACAAGATCCAATTCTAGTTGAGCCATAAATTGTATAATAACTTTGCCAGTTGTGTTATATTCAAGTTAATGGCTATTTACAAAAATGAGGGTGTATACAAAAAGGATAATGAGGGTGTATATAAAAAGGATAATGGGGGTGTATACAAAAAGCCTCCCAATATAGAGCTTGGTTTAGCGCTTGCATATTTCATTGCCTTCGTCACTAGAGCGAGTGTACATAGTATTCAATGATAGTAACAAATACCTTATCCTTAGGATTATAAATCATGTTATCTCGTGCATAACGCCAGGGATCCTTAGCACACCTCCACTTGACCATCCATGGAAACAAGGTCCTCGTCAAGAATTTTGGCTCTTGAGATTCATCCTCCGGTTCAAATGAGGGTGGACATATACAACATTCCTAGGGGTTCTTCATGCTTTTGTACCGTGTGTCATCAATCAACAAAGTGTCTTGGGCAGAAAACTGTGGGTGCCATAACAAGAAGTCATCCTTATTCACCTTCAAAAATATTGGTTTGTCTGTGGAATCAGAGATGGGGATACCTGTCACATCTCTCAAGGTGAATGGTGCAACCTCGCATCTCTCTTGCGGCAAAATATCCACAAAAAAGGATCTTTGTAGTTCAGGAAAACATGCCTTCAACACTGCATATATGTTGTCCTTGACCATACTAGTACATAAGGCAACATGAAAGTGTGTCACAAACAACTGCATAGAGGAATCTGAGAGCATCAAGCCTTACAATATATTGAAACTGAGGCTTTCTATCCTCCTTTGGGGGGGTGATGATGTGGTATAGACTGGATACTTTACCATCAATCCATGTTTGAGGGACTCCCTGATTATATGTTATTCTATACCTTTTCACTAGTAGACCATTGACATCGAGCAATATGCATCAAGTCTTCACATGCAAGGGCATACATATAGCCTGACATGGGATTGCTGCAAGACCATTCTCCTGTTCTATGTCCATGTTAACATCCTCCTCCACACTGGCATTGTCCTATTCCACAGTGTCATTTTCCATACTCACATTGTCCTATTCTGGGTCCATAACAGCCTCCTCCACACTAGCATTGTCTTGTTCCACAGTGGCATTGTCCTCAACACTGGCATTGGCACCACAATGGCTTTTATCCTCCTCCACATTGACATTGACATTCTCCTGAACACTAGCATTGGTCATCCTAATAGCATTTTGCACACTGACATCCACAGCTGTGTCTATATTAACATCCTCCTCCACACTAGCATTGGAACTAGACACAATGGCATTGTCCTCAACACTGGCATTGGCTCCACTATGGTAGAAATCATATGTGTCCATCTTAACATCCTCCTCCACACTGGTATTGGCACTAGACACAATGGCATTGTCCTCAACACTGGCATTGGCACCACTATGGCAAAAATCAGATGTGTCCATCTTAACATCCTCCTCCACAATGGCATTGTCACTAAACATAGTGGCATTGTCCTCAACACTGGCATTGGCACCACTATGGCAGAAATCAGATGTGTCCATCTTAACATCCTCCTCCCACACTAGCATTGACATTCTCCTGAACACTAGCGTTGGCCTCTGCCGGCAGTGACATTCTCTGGAACCTGTGATGTTTCTTTACTACCTTCATCACTAGAAACATCCACGAAAGTAGCATCATTGTGTGGTTGGCTCCTTGTACCATCGTCAACAGTGCGGATCCTCTTGTACCTACAACATATTATCTGTTTATGCACATGCATGTCAAATATTGCAAGAATAGGAACAACCATCACAAGAAGTTGTTAATTTCCATTGATGATGGCTACAAAAGGAAAATCCATGGCATGTGGCAGTTGGAGAAATAAAAGAGCATTCATTTTAAAAAAAATCCAACAATTAATATAGACACTTGCAAGAATAGGAAAGCCATAACAAAAAGTTGTTAAAGATGGTGGCTACAAAAGGGAAGTGCTGATAGAATTCGTGGTGCTTATACTAGATCAAAAAGATGTGGATGAGAGAGACCCAAAATACAAGAATGACTCTTGCTTATTAAGTTGCTCAAAAAATACAACTAAGCTTCATGCTCATAAAATGCCTTCTAGCTCCACCTTTGAATAGGTGAGCTAGTGGACCTTAAGTCCCATTCACACACACCCTTCTCCTCCCCTTTTACATAACCTTAGTCTTTTAATACCACCCCTCAATACCAACTATGAAAAAAATTAGATTAGGTGGTATTGGACATAGGTTGCCTTTATAACATTAGGCGTACAAGGTTAGGAATATAGGTGTGGTTACATTGAGATTTAAAACAATTTCTTAGTGGAGTTAGAGGCTGATACAAAGTTAGCCTCTGACTCTTTGTTAGGACATTTAGAAGTGATATGTCCCGTTTATTTAGACTTGTTACATTTCATTTTGTTGGGATATTTGATCCAACAATTATTTGCCAAATGACCCACCTTTTTGCAATGGACACACCTTACTTTGATCACTTGATGTGACAAAGCTTGTTCAATATTCAATGAAGTTGTTGCACTTGAAGATTCAACTCCTCCCTTTGGCCTCTTTTCTTCATCAAGACAAGATTGAATGACTCCTTCAAGGGTGGGATTAGGTATGTTCTTCAAGGTGGTGACTAAGGTGGGGTACACCTTCTTGACTGCCTTTAGCAAAATAGCCACTGCATTATCTTCATCCATTCTCGCATTCACTGATGCAAGTTGAGCCATAAGGCCCTTCAAGTGAGAGATAAAGGCTCCAATGCCATCTCCCTCTTTGAGCTCCAAGCTAAAAAAATTAATTTTAAGTGAGATCTTGGAATTCTTATCACGAGCTCCATAGAGCTTGTCAAGCTCATCCCATTTCCCCTTTGCAGTGCCGGAAGCTGGTCCACATGGTGAATGAGAGCCTCATCTCAAGATGGAGCATGATGATGGCTTGTGCCCTCTCATCATCTTCAATGTCTTCAGCCTTAGTTTGATCAATAACCTTAGTGCCGAAGATGAATGGCCAAAAACCTTTGGACATCATCTTGTACTTGACAACTTGCCAAGTGTGGAAGCCCTCTCCTGAGAACTTCTTAATTTGGGTATTTTCCTTTGACATTAGGTGTTGAAGGGAGATTACAAGAGAGTAATGGGCTGATTTATGAAGAAAAAAACTAGAAAGTTTGTGATGCTTTGGCTTAAGTAGAAAGAGAAAGGCTAATGAGAGTGCAACAACCCTTAATCAAGCAAAGGATGTTGCATTTTAAAAAAAGGAGATTAAGATGGTGAAGCTTATGGTTTAGCACTTAGGGTTTGTACCCAACCACTATATTTGATAGAGATCAGCTTTATTAGTATCAAAGAACACTTTGTTTGGTGATTAAGATCACCATTAGTGTTTAGAAACATGATTAGTGCTTAAGAGCATATTTTTGATATCAATTTGCACTTGTATTGGTGATTAGATTCACCATTAGTGTCTAATAACACACTTAGTGTTTAGAAACACTTTGGAATGGCTCCCCTTTGCTAGATTAGTAGCCTCATTAGTGTTATTCAACACTATTAGTGTTTATGAACACTATTAACAAACTTGAGTAAGCTTTCATGGAGAAAAAAATAGTAGGCGCCTGGTTTTCTGACTCCCACGATCGATTCAGCCCGCCATTAGGGCTGAGATTTGAGATCCTAAGCCCTTAGGTCATGGGCTTCAAAATCCCTAACTTACCTCAGGCCTATGGTGCCCACAGATGGCGTATTGGTGTACGACAAAGCAACACAGAAGAAACGGTGCCGGCCTACTTAGAGCTCAATTCTGCGGCCTCCTAAGAGTAAACCTAGCAATTGATGGTATGAAACTGAGCACCCAGGAGTCTTCTTCAACTTCCTATTTGAAAGCACGCCGAGATTCATCCTCCTCAAGCTACTGGAAATCCTCCACTGGTTGGGGGTAGATGAGATGCACTCTGAAAACCACTTTTTTGACCTGTTCTACACCTTGCAAGTTGCCTAGCTCTGATACCATGATAGAATTCGTGGTGCTTATACTAGATCAAAAAGATGTGGAGGAAAGAGACCCAAAATACAAGAATGACTCTTGCTTATTAAGTTGCTCAAAAAATACAACTAAGCTTCATGCTCATAAAATGCCTTTAGCTCCACCTTTAAATAGGTGAGCTAGTGGACCTTAAGTCCATTCACACATACACCCTTCCCCTCCCCTTTTACATAACCTTAGTCTTTTAATAAATGCATGGAATGTGACAATGCACAATGCCATCATTAAGCATACAACTTTTGCTTTGTAGAGCAAGCTTTTTCTTTTTCCTGTCATGGATTAAGGGGACATCAAATTCTTCATTACCTAGTTGTTTTGGGGTGGATCGTAGGCACTTTGGGGATGGTTTCATAGGTTTTGGGGAGGGGATTCCTCCAAGATTCTTTGCCACTCAGCTTATCTCCCTAAGTGACTCGACATATTGATCATCAAATGTTGACTTTGCCTCACTCTTGCGTCACACCTCTGGGGTTGGGCTTTCTTCAAATTGAGAATCCCCCACCTTGTCCAAACTAGCATGAGAGCATTGTTCTACATGTATACATGTAGAGACATTAGAAGATCCCCAAATAAACTTGAAAGATAGAGGTTTTTATTACAAATACATAAAATAAATTTACCAGTCGCATGCATTGACATGTTCTCGGGTACTTGCATGGTCTCCTCTGCCACAAAACAACCAGATGTTTGCTTGTCACTACCTGAAAATGCAAATTCAACGTATTTATTACTCCAAAACCATCAACATGGAGTACTTGCTTTGTATACCAAGTCAGCAACTTACCAAAATAGGGCTTTATCTTAACACTTGCAATAGCCTGACCTACCATGTGCTTTGCCCTCTCAAACACAACTCTGCCAGCCAAGGTATGCACATACATCTTGGGATATGCACACGTGTAAAAAGCACATCATGTGATAAACATGGTAGAGCAAGGCAAGCAAAAGGCATCAAGGGCCACTGCATCAAAGGGGGATCCACATCCTGCACAACTATATGGTGGTCCTTAGGTAGAGGCTTCACTACAGCTATATAGTAGTTCTCTCTTCTTTATGAGACATCTTGAATGCTATGTAGCACAATTTGTGCTATATAGCACAAGGTGATCCTTAGGTGGAGGCTTCACTACAGCTATATAGCAGTTCTCTCTCCTTTATGAGACATCTTGAATGCTATGTAGCACAAGGTGTGTTATACAGCATAAAGTGGTCCTTAGGTGGAGGCTTCACTACATCTATATAGCAGTTGTCTCCCCTTGGTGAGACATCTTGAATGCTATGTAGCACAAGGTGTATTATTGTAACATACCCATCTTCACTAATAAAGAAATGTCCATGTAATAGATAAATTTATGAGTTTTTATGATATAAAAATCAATGATTTTATTAAATGAGTCATTTATACTTAGAATCTTCAAATTTTGGGCCCAAATTTGGAATCTGCATGCAATTTTACCCTAATATAGGATTTTACAGCATCCAAAACAGACACCGGATCAAGTTTATACGCAAATTTCATTCATTTTTAGTTAAAAAGTGATGACCTTTAAACCTTAATAAATGCACGACCGGGCGTCCAATTAACGAACGGTCTGCACCCCAATGACTAGGAGAACCTCTTGGACAAAAAAAAAATTCACCCCTCGGGGCGGTTCGGCACACAAATCGAGGTCGGTGCCCTAAATTTGGGGACCCCGTCCCAAAATTTGGACCGTACACACTTACCACGGTGCCCATACTAAGGTACATGCATACCATTCCTTTCCCTATTAACCGACACCAACCGTACCCTTCCCCCCCAGACCCATGCAGCGGCCACTGATCTACACCCTTTGCTGCTACACGTACTGCTACATGGACACCCATGCTACCCCTAACCAGATAAGGTACATGCATACCATTCCTTTCCCTATTAATCGACACCAACCGTACCCTTCCCCCCCAGACCCATGCAGGCCACTGATCTACACCCTTTGCTGCTACACCATCTTTTTGTCCTTGCTTTGCGCAGCGCTCGCACCCGTACCACACAGTTATATAAACTCCCAAGGTTCTCCATGGGAAACACGCATTTTCTACGTAGTTTATGCTCTGTTGTGCCGCCGTCCATCCCTGTGCAGTGTACTTGCTGTGTAGTACTTGCCCACCCTGTACTTGCTGTGTAGTACAGCCCACCCTTGCAGCCATCCCTCTCACACTCCCTCATTTGCCACTTTTTAGATAAGGCAATTTTCCTCTATCCCCCTCTTGCTAGGAGAGGCAGTGTCCTTAACTCTTCTTACCCCCCCGTGTGAAGAGACTTACAGCAGCCCTCAACCCTTCTCCCCTTTAGCAAAACGTTTGTGTTAAGGACATCTCGCGATCCCCCCCCCATTTGCGTGGACTTTAGTAAGAGGTTTTAGCCTTAAGAGAGGGTTCATGCACTGTGGTCTTTTTCTCAAACGATCTCAGAATTAAGATCCGACTAGAGCGTTTCAGCCTTGTCAACGAGCCCTACAAGACGACATCCAAGATGGCCCCTTCTCGAAAACGTTAGAATATTGCCTCGGGAGGAGCGCGCAATAATGAGATTAGAGAAGATGATCCCGATGCGGCTCCAACCCTCCCTTTACAAGCTCCTCAAGGAAATGGTGGCCAAGTTAGCTTGGTTATCTTTTAAAGAAGAGTTTTTTATATATATTAGTGTTAATAAATGTGTATCTTTTCCTTTTAAAATAATGACATAAAATTGTATAAAGTTACGAATTGTGTGATGTTGTATTCAATAAATTGCATTGAAATTGTTATCTTTAAAGAGTGCAAGTTTTTCTTGGCTTCGACGCTAACTCCGTTCCATGCTTGTGTAGCCATGTGGCATCGTTAGCAAGCCCAAGAATGGCCCAAGGTATCCCTCATATCATTGGGAGAATAAGGTTTGTCGATTGAGGCGAGAGATTATGATGCTGCCTAGTTCTGAGGGCCTAGGCTAGTGCTGTGAATAAGCCCACCCTAGTGTGTAGACATCCCTCTGAGGGGCAGGAGGATCGAGCTATGGAGCCTGAGGGCGACAGGCGAGCCTCCCCCTGTGGGATAGGACTAGGTCTTACCTATGAATTGTATCCTTGAATCTCTACGTGGTCAAGGTGTCGAATAGGAAATTTTTCTCCAAGTTAAGACTTAGTGGACTATCTTAAGTGTTTTCCCTATTTCAGAAGGGGGGAACCTTACAATTGGTATCAGAGCTCATCTTAGCTCCTAGGAATTGCCATTTAAGGACTGTTTTGCAATGAATGTTTTACCTAACATAATGCTAATTAATAAAAACATCCTACTAAAAAAACAAGTTGAATTGATGTTTGAATGATTGTAGGAAGAGGAAGATGCCTACTCGAAGTTTCTAGTTTTCCAATGCATTTTCGAGACTGCTAGTAGTCACTCCTCAAATTTCAAGTTCCGTGACACCATGGTGCAGATACTAGAGAAGATGTCCCTCCCTCATTTCTCTCATATTGAAAGAGGATGGGGTAGAGATTTCTAGAGTCGTGGGCTGAGATATTTCTTCATCCGAGCAGATCGAATTGGGAACCTTACCACCGATCTAAAGCGGATTTGTTGGACTGAAAAGTTTTAGATGATCCATTTATTTTGGTTCGTCCGGTACCCCCAGGGCCGACACCTCTGTGACTATAGATGGGATTTGCATACCTCAAGATCGCTGGGTGTATGACCAAGTGATGCAGGTCTTACCTGCTGACAGAGTAGTTGTGTTGGGACCTACCCCAATCCATAGTCTACCACCCTTACCATCAGTTTTTAGAGTCTTAGAAACTATAGCGGAACCCCCATATTTCACCTATGTGCACTGCTCTACCCTTATGTCATAGTCAAGCCTAGGAATTTCCCTTGATGGCAAATAAGACTAATTATATTAGTCTCAGATCTTTGTAATAAAACTCGTCCTTGTAAATATTTGGAAATAAAATGATTTCAATGTTTTACTCTCCAAAATAAGCGTTGTGCAAACATGAATCTTGTAATCTTAAAATTGTTTTTACAATGATGGCCAAGACGATCACCCTCCACTTTCTAATGTGCTTTACACTAATATCCAGGAGAAGAAGCTCTTGCTCAAGCAACAAATGCAACCTCCCTCCTTTAAGGTTCAAAGATTGAGAAGTATGCTGAAGTCTAGATTGAAGCGATGGATGATCATTTCTCTGCTGCCGGTACTGGAGTAGCAAATCAGTCTATGCTTGCACGGTTTTGCCTCATCGAAGATGCTAAACTCTGGTGGAAACAGTGGTGCTGTGACAAGGGAGTCACCGACCATTCTCAAACATGAGAAGACATCAAGCAGGCCGTGAAGGAAAGATATCTTCCCCCATCCCATGAATCCATAAAGATGAATGAGTTTTTTAGTCTTAGGCAGTGCAGCTTAACTCTTGAGGACTACTATTCCAAATTTATCACTCTCCGAATGTATGCCCCAGCTATGACTACTTCCCAGCAAGTGGCTCGTTTCTGCCAAGGGTTAAATGAACCCTTAGATTCCCACCTTAAAGCAATGAGGCCAAGCTAATGAGTACAACTTTCAAGGATTACCTAAAAAATGGTTGGAGGTATTTATTGATGATCTCTATGTACATTCAAAGTGGTTGGACCATCTAGCTTGCCTAAAAAAAGTGTTTAAGAGGTGTCTATTTATCTCATAATCTTGAATCCTCTAAAGTGACAATTTTGTGTAAAGCACCAAGTGATACTGGGGCACATTGTGTCCAAAAATGGGATCTTTGCTCATGATAGTAAAGTAGAACTCTTCTTAGAGCTACCACCACCCCCACAAATTACAAGGGGTAATAATGGTTTATGGTGGGGAATCTTATAGCTACCACCACCCATGAATTACAAGGGGTTACAATGGTTCATGGGGCATGTTGGTTATTATTGGAGGTTTATCATGCTATATATTGATATTGCCAGGCCATTGTTTACACTTTTGATTGTGCTTAAGAGGACTTAAGAGTGTCAGCAAGCGTATGATAAACTAAAGAGGGCATTAGCCAATGCACCCATATTGAGACCACCAAATTGGGAACTTATGTTTCATGTGCATATCGATATATCAAACGTTGCTATTGGGTGTGTTTTAGCACAACCAAGGGAACATAAAGTGGATTACACTATTTGCTTCACAAGTGAGATGAATTATACTAGAGCTAAAAGAGAGGGGCTAGCCATGGTGCATGCAATGAATAAGTATCGACACTACTGGTTGGCTAATAAGTTCATCTTCTTTGTGGATCATGAAGCTTTATTGTATGTTGTCAACAAGCCTTGTATATGAAGGGACAAAATTTACACGTTAGTTGTTACTTTTGATGAAGTTAAGCTTTATAGTCACAGTAAGGAAAGGACAACAACATGTACTAGAAGACCACATGTCATGAACACCTAATGGCGAAGTTGCCCACTAGTGTTGATTGATGAGTTACCAGATGTGGTTCTATTCAAATTAGATTTGGGTACCGGAATGGAATGAAGAAATTTTTCAGTACCTTGCCTATGGATTCCCATAGGATAAATCATTAAACAAGGATAGGATGCGATGATTTATTAAGTTAGTTGCACCTTATCAATTAATTGCTAGTCAATTGTATACATTAGGCAAAGATCATGTGTTGAGATGATGTTGAAAGAAGCCCATAGTGGAATCGTCAAGGACACTTTGCAGGCAAAGTAATAGCAAGGAAAATTTTACAAGCTTGATTATAGTGGCTAAAAATGTTTCTTGATGCCATGGAATTCATCAAACACTATGATGAATGTCAACACGTCCACATTCCCCATGGGAAAGACAAAATTCCATTGCGATCATTGTGAAACAACCCTTTGAAAAATGGGGAATAGAGTTTGTTGGACCCATAAGCCTAGCTGTGTGACAAACGTAAGCAAGATACATAATTGTGGCTACATACTATTTCATGAAATGGGCAGAAGCAAAAGTGACACGAAAAGCAGACACTCTCATATAACTGATAAATTTTTATATAAGCACATCATATCAAGATTTGGGTGTCCCCTAGCTATCATTAGTGATAAAGGCTTTATCAATGAGGGCATTGAGCACCTATTGACAAGATTTATGGTGATACATTGTAAGTAACCCTACTACCCTCAAGCCAGCGGGCAGGTAGAAAGTACAAATAAAGTCCTTTGTGGTATCCTGACTAAGAATATGGAAGCTAGCCAAAATGACTGGGAACACAAGCTAATAGCTGCAATGTGGGCCTATAGGTCCTCTTGTAGCCACAGGACAAACTCCATTTTAGCTTGCTTACAGAATTGAGGCAGCAGTAATACCCATGGAAGAATGTGTTATGTGCACATTATATGTGTATATACTAGGAGGCTAACCCACATCAGGCTTGTGAGCATGGAACAAGCTCTAGTGGAGCATGGATTAGGACTAACCTTAAGGGTTGAGGTTGGGGTCACGCATCCAAGATCACACATGGGAAATGCAGAGTCAAGAGTCACTTGAGGGCCCTCCTATATAATAGGGACATGGGGCACACTCAAGGGAGGTTATCTTGAGACTAGGTGATGATATGATGTTCTCTTGTATAGAGGACTGTATCTACTCTCATGCCATTTCACACTACAGCTACACGCTGTTGGGATTGGAGTCATACCTCTTGGTGGTATGGGACATCAAGGTGAGGTACTTCATTGTAATTCATGTGTGTATCCCTTGGGCTCGGGGACGGTTGGGTGGCTTTCTATAACGAACTCTCGTCTTTCCACATTGCTCCACATCAAACCACATTAATTAATTCCACAACCATTTTATAAGTATTCCTATTCTCATCCAATCACATCATTTTCATCTCATCACATCTTTCCTCAATTTATCCTCATCAGATCTCATCCACTCGCATCTACCCATATCCACATCTCATCACATCACATTCATTCACATCTCATCCATTCATCAGATCACATCACATTCACTCACATCTCATCCATTCATGCCACATCACACTCACTCACATCACATCTCATTCATTTTATCTCACATCTCATTCATTCACATCTATCCCGATTCACATCCCATCACATCACATTCATTCATATCCATCACATTCACTTTCATCACCATTATATCACATCACTTCTATCCACATCATATCTCATTCATACACATCTCATCTCATTCATCCACATCCATCCAATCGTTCACATGTACGACTACTTACATCTATCCATACATTCATATCTATCACTTCACATCCACATATATTCATGTCACATCTCATCTCTTTACATCACATCACATTCTTTCACATACACATCTATATCCATTCTTTCACATACATCCATATCCATTCTTTCACATACTCATTCACATCCATTATTCTCATACACATTCACATCCATTCTTCACATACACATCCTTATCCATTCTTTCACATACTCATTCACATCCATTCTTCACATACACGTTCACTCACATCTCATATCATTCATTTACATTCTGATTCACATGACATGATATCTCATCCATTCATTCACATTTATCTGATTCATATCACATCTATTCACCTCACATCTCATCACCTCTATTCACATCACATCCATCCATCCATTCATTCTCCCATCTATCTGATTCACATCACATCCATCCATCCATTCATTCCCATCTATCTGATTTACATCACATCCATCCATCCATTCATTCCCATCTATCTGATTCACATCACATCTCATCACATCTATTCACCTCACATTCATCTCATCACATCTATTCACCTCACATTCTCATCATCTCTATTCACATCACATCCATCCATCCATTCACATCTATCTAATTCACATCACATCTCATCACATCTATTTACCTCTCATCTCATCACCTCTATTCACATCACACCCATCCATCTATTCATTCACATCTATCTAATTCACATCACATCCATCCATCCAGTCATCATCTATTTGATTCACATCTTATCTCATCACATCTATAAGCTTACATGGAGCTTGTAAGATTTCATTTGGCTTGAGGGATTGGGGGTTCTACGCTTGTTTGCAGCAAGAGTGGCCACCAAATTCACTTGGAGAGTATTAGGCCAAAAAACAATCGAATTATCAAGAAATTCAATGTTAAATGGCTCAGGACAGAAGCAGAGTAACAGTGCATAAACACCATTAAGTTTTTACAAAGGGGGAGGCTTCTATTTATAGGAAAAAGTGAGCCTCTAACCAAGCAAACTAATTCTAGAATTTTCTAGATGAGTTTAGTCACTTTTTGACCATTTTTAGGTCAGTTTAGCTTACTTTTTGGATCTAGTTGAAACAAGAGAGAGGAGAGATAAAAATATCTCATTATTTGTGAGTTTAAAACTCATCCACACATGTGAAATAGGCACCTCCTTCATGAGGGGAATTCCCCACACTGAGGTGTCAAAAATGCATCATTTCCTCTAAATATCTCTTCTTTTTTAACTAATAAACCTTGTCTTTAGTCAACTCTTCATCTTATGTGAGTCTTTACTCATTTTTGGGGGATTTTCTTTGATTCTTCAATTTATCTCCTCCCTAAATTTGGATTAATCTTAGGAACCTTAATCCAAAATTTTTAAAAATCTGAACCCTCACAGGGATAAGGTTCTTTTTACCTATTTTCAATTAATTCCAATTGCACATTTTGAATTTCTGTTTCAAGAAAAATCATTTTAAACACTAGGAGGATTTTTATATCCAAAAATATCTCAATTTTGAATTATATCTCTCTAGACATTTTCTCTCTCTAGGCTAAAACAGGGTAAAACAGGATCTTTCTTTTATTTCAAAGAAGAGGGGAATAATTATAAGATCAAAAGGGGAGGTTCTTACACCTGTACACCTCAAAAGCTGGAGGGAGGAATCTTAGAGTATCAGAGTAATCTCTAGTTGTGTTGCTATTTTTTCTTTCTTATTTCAATTTTTAACATTTTCAAAAGTAAAATTTAATATTTACTAAAAAAAAGTTATTTTATTGATTTATTTTGATGATTATCACATGGATCTTATCGGATAATTTAGGCTCAAGATTATTGCTTTGCTAGCATCACTTGGCATGTTGACCTCAACATTCAAAGACAATCTCATTTTCTTGATTCACTTAAAGTTTTAGTGTAGGCATTCTCTAGATAAGCTTCTTTTATCTATAGTGTGCATGTTTTGATGATTGTAATCTCGTCAGCATATTCACTTGAAATCTTTTTCTTTGGAGTTCAACGAGTTTATCTTGTTGCGTTCGGATTAAGGAAATTTGGATTCTTCCTTTATTGGCATTTCTTTCTCTAGTTTCATAGTTTAGGTGATTTATACAATCCACCTCATGGTTTACGGATGTACATATGTGACTCATCGAGACATTGATGACTCTCTATGTTGATATAGGTAACTCGGGATGCCGATAATTCCATGTGCAGATGTGGGTACGTGATGTGGGTACGTCAGGCTGCCAATGGATCCCTGGTTCCTGCTATTATAATGCCATGTTTTTCTACTTTATTTCGAATGGTTTACAATAAGGAAACTACTTTGAGTATGAATTTCTCTGATCATTCACAGTCTGATGGGCAAACAGAGCATGTGAATCAGATTGTCGAGGATATGCTTCGTGCATATATCTTCGAAAAATCATCAAATTGGGAAAAGTATCAAGTTCCTATGATGGACATTTCCTATAACAATTCTAAACATACGGCTACTGGTTTGAATCCGTTCATGCTTATGTATGGGTATCAACCCAGGGCACCTATTGATGTCAGTCTTAATAAGGACATCGAGCTTGATGCATCAAGGGATTTCTTGTGTGATATGCAACAAATGCTCGCCAAAGCTCAGGATTCTATCAGGAGTGCTCAGGATAGGGCATGGTTCTATGCTGATAGAGGATGCTCAACTCGGTTTTTTGAACTATGAGCGTTGGTTTATTTAAAAGTTCCTAAAGACTCTCAGACTTTGTCAACAGGAAAATGCTAAAGTTTATCTCCTAGATATTGTGGTCCATTTCGAGTTATACATCAGATTGGCATGGTTGCGTATGAACTAAAACTGACTCCACATGTTAGAGTTCATCTAGTCTTTCA
The DNA here is from genome assembly GCF_041138505.1 of Cibotium barometz. Classification (NCBI taxonomy): domain Eukaryota; kingdom Viridiplantae; phylum Streptophyta; class Polypodiopsida; order Cyatheales; family Cibotiaceae; genus Cibotium; species Cibotium barometz. The sequence continues at coordinate 14,115,055 of NC_141091.1, forward strand.
GCAGATTGAAAGGGAAACTGGGAGGTGAGGAAAACACAGTTACTCCTCAAAGAACTCATTGAAGTTGAAGATTTATCCTATAATCCACATGAACCCAAAAAGGTACTTGAATTCAGGGAAAGGAAACTTTGTAGTTGACTAATCGTTGAGGTTAAAATTAGGTGGAAAGATACAAAAATAGAGGATTCAACTCGTGAGGTTAAAATTAGGTTGAGAATGTTCAGCGCAGATTTCTTTCTTTTCATTGAAAGAGTGCAATGTTTTGAGAGAGGGGAAGTATGTTATGTGCACATTATATGTGCATATACTAGGAGGCTAACCCACATTAGGCTTGTGAGCATGGGAGCATGGGAATAAGCTCTAGTGGAGCATGGGTTAGGACTAACCTTAAGGGTTAAGGGTTAGGACTAACCTTAAGGGTTGAGGTTAGGGTCAGGCATCCAAGGGTCACACATGGAAAATGGAGAGTTAAGAGTCACTTGAGGGCCCTCCTATATAATAGGGGCATGGGGCACACGCAAGGGAGGTTATCTTGAGGGGCTAGGTGGTGATGATATGACATTCTCTTGTATAGAGGATTGTATCTACTCACATGCCATTTCACACTATAGCTACATGTTGTTGGATTGGAGTCATACCTCTTGGTGGTATGGGACATCAAGGTAAAGGTATGAGGTACTTCATTGTAGTTCATGTGTGCATTCCTTGGGCTCGGGGGTGGTTGGGTGGATGAGATTACTAATTTACGCATGTTTATGCATAATAATTATCTATAGAGATCTTAGGGTTTTAATAGAATGCCTAAGAGAGAATGATCTAGCGGAGAGATTGGTTGAATTAGAAAAGCTCGATGAGACTAGAGTAATTGCTCTATATGACATGATCGTTGAAAAGCTTTAAGGTAAATGGTGGTTTGACCACAACTTGAAATCTAAAGAGCTACAAGAAGGTGACCTAGTACTTATGTATGGGGTTAGTTCTTCCAAGCAGAAAAAACTAAAATATTAAGGGCTAGGGCCATTTAGAGTTGTAGAACTTACTCCCCAAGGTGCATCTCAAATTTAGACAATGGATAGCATTGAGATGCATAGGTACATAAACGATAGCAAACTCAACAAATACTTTGGTCTCTTAACCCAAGACATGATAGAACAAGCATGAAAGAAAAATTGAGACAAGAAAGGTTAAAAAAAAGAAGCACAAGATGAGGCTAAGGCTAAAGCGGCCCAAGACAAATCCAAACAAAGTGGACAAACACTCCACATAAACATGGCTACTCTATCCTTGATTGAGGGGATGAAGACCTTGAGATTGAGTCTGCATGGCTCAACGTAGGACTTTATATGGGAGGAGACACAACTAATCTCCTCACAATGATCGACTCGAGGGAAATTCACAACTTGCTCTTGTATGAGACTTGGGTGAGACTTGGGTGAGGTTGAACAAACCCGAGATGGAACCTACATCAGCTAAGGTTAAAAGTGTGCATGCAGGAACCATATGAGCTTTGGGCTGTTTGAAAGTTAATATTTCCATAAGAAGTAATCCTTGGCCATGTAAGGCTTTTGTCATGCCTGCATGTTCATTAGATGAGGAGGTGTTGCTCGGGTGGACCTAGATATCTGCTGTGAATTGTGAAGTTGATACACATTATGAATTGTGAATTGGAAGCAAAGGATTATTCACTTGATAATAGGAAACTACAAATACACATTATCTCTATGGAGTACCATAGCAACTGCGCCCACCATCTTAAAATTGAGCCACCACAGTCATCCATAAGGCTACTATGCCTTCTGGCACCTGTACCACAAGTGGTCAAGGAAGAGGCAACACCTAGAATAGATCAAGGCCAGAATTCCACTCCACAGCCAAAGCCTCTGCCCTAACTAACAGCCTCCTGAAAAGGCTATTAAAAGCATAAGGGTACTATGAACGAAACACATAGATATGGTTACCCAAGTCAGGACATTCCATGGCACAGCCTCCAAGGCATAAGCCTTGTTAAACTACAAGTCTCCTCGACCACCACAACGAATCTAGAAACAAAAAGGGATAATAGGAAAGGAAGGCCAAAATGGGTCAAAAATACTACTTTATAACATCAAGTGACAAAATAGGTGTGGGTGCCCTAAGATCCAATTCAAAATCGAATCTGAATAAATCACCAAGGCCAAGCCTAAGAGGGAATGGAGATGGAAGTCTGTAAATGCTAAAAATGCAAATGGGAAGCTACAAGAACTCATCCAAAGCCACAAGAACCTCACAAAAAGCCACAAGAACCTTCCCGATTGGACATCGCAAAAGATGCGAGACCATTTGATAAAATAAGTGAATTATCTAACTCCCTACCTCAAAGGCAAATTTATTCTAGTCAACAATCAAGAACGAAAGTCCACAACAGAGATCCCACCAAATCTTGCTATATAGATTTGATGGACTGGCTAATTCAATGGATGGACAAAGAGCTACTGTGTACCACCGAGGAGATGCACAAATTATATCATCACACTCCCTCTACATCCAGAGCTTCATCAAGATATTCTTGGGCGTACCTCTGTGGGAGGGTCTGGCTCGGAATGCCCTACCTTAACACAACAAGCCCCAAAGGACTAACAAGCTCCATACTTCTTATGCCCAACTCACCACCGTGATTGATTCTGTAGTATCACGGACGTGAGTATGTAGAATCGCATTCGCTAACTTCTTCCTATCATCATCACCACAATTAGTCAACCCATATCTCCAAATTTCTATCCAACATCTTATTGGCCAACCCACTACTCTCTAGAAACCGTGATTCTGGAAAAATCACGCCTGTGAGATTCTCATGTATGCACGCTTGACAAAACGATATGAAAATCATCACCATAGACACATGGTAAGGTTATATGCCTAGATCATAGAATCATGTCCATCTTGGCAGTATCATTTGGCATGATTCTTGAGAATCACGACCATGATTCTTGATAATCATGACAATGGTTGACGTGATCACGGACAAATCCCAAGACTAGTGAAAATGTGCCATGTGTCCTCAGTATAATGCACCTAACCATAATCCCCTTGGCCATAAATAGTTTGTTTTCTCATTGCATGCACACTTTTTCAAATTCTTTCTCTTCGTTTTCATTTTTTTTTGGAGATCTCCTTTGCCGTGTATGCTAATTTCTTGCTCTCTCCTTGTCTGCACCCCTTCTCACCACCATCTCCACACCACATAGGTAGGACTCATGGTACTTTGCTTTATTTCATTAGTTTGTTGAGTTTGGTTGTGTGATTTTTGCTTTCCATGTAGTCTGTGTTGTGTTTTCAAAATACCTAGCAACATGCTGATATCCAAGTCTATCAAATCTTCTCCACCCTCATATCATAGTCCATGATCTCTAAAACACTTTCCATAACTTGCTTGATTTTGTAGCCTACAGAATCATCAAGGCATAGCATTCACATGGCTGCACAATCATGTCATTTGATCTATAAGGAAACTAATAATCACCCATTCCTTTCCCACATTCAACTCCCCAATGTCAATTTCTAAGAGTAAATTTCACTCCTTAGAAATTGTGATTATGCAATCTACGTAATCACGATGCATGTCTGACACATCACCAATCATGATGGTGACACATTAGCAATCATACCAAATAGTCACAATGAAGGAATCACATCACGCATCAAAAATCACACTGTGATTATTTTTTTCACGCATGAATTCATTTGTGAGTTGTCTCACCAATCACGACACATCACCAGTCACCACACGACACAAAAAAATCATGGCAAAAATCATGAGTGAATACAGAATCACGCCATGATTGCCATGTCGTGCCTACACAATCCCATCATAGTTACATGACTAATCACAAAAAAGATGTTTCCCTAATAAGGTTCAATATTTTCAATCACACATTCTCCATGATTTTGCTCCTCATTTCCCCATTAATGGAATGATGTTTCACATGTCCTGATTCTATAATCTATAGAATCATGGCCGTGTGATGACTGAGAATCCAACGAACTATTTTTCTTTTACACATCTAACTATTTTCCTCTTCTAACTACACATTCTAACTGCTAACATCTAACAAGGGCTCATGTGCTCCTAACAATCAATTGACTGATTTCATTACCTTTTTCATCTTCATGGAAGGAAAGGAGAAAACACTCGATCCCTTGTACGAGGACCCAAGATCTCCATCTTTGTTAACCGCTCTAGTTAACAACCATTTTCAAGTGTGGTTATTACGCTTCTTACAATCTACCATTTTGTAACCGCACTAAGCGCTTATCATTGATAAAAGATACATGGGATGACTCAGTTTATGTCTTACCTCAAAAGGATAGACATATAGGTCCGAATCCCAATACCCTATATGAACAAGAGCTTGAGGACAAGCGAAGGTGACTTTTCTCAAGGAACATCTGCTCCCAAAGACATTGCAGGTCTCTCTTCTTTCCTCTCTTCTTAGATCCAAATCTCCATTGGCACCTTGCTTCAAGGTATCCCAAGCTTATGGAAGGATCTAAAAGATTGGATGGAGGGGCACCTCGAAGCAGGCATGCAGGAATCTGCTAGATAGCTCTAATGAGACTGAGGAAGATGAACTCATTGAACCCCATAAGATCACTGACACCCCCATTGTTCGAGTCAACAAACTTGGACAATATTTCAAAGGTGATGAACTCAATGCAGCATTACCAATAACCTTTGATGGTGGCCTCCATGTCATTGTCATCCTAGATGGAGGGGTAGGATTGAGAATTGTCACCAAACAATGCTGGGAGAAATGGGGGGCACTAGCCATTGGATGACACAACTTTGTTGGTAAAGATCCACGCTAGACCCATTGGTTTTGTGAAGGATTTAAAAATCAAGATCCTTGGAACCACCTTCCGCCACACCTTTGTGGTGATGAACTTCGACCGCCCGACAGCCAGTTTTGTATGATTGCATCCTTGAACGACCCTTTACGAGGGAGACAAAAATGATCCATGAATGGGATACTGACCACATCTACATTCGGAGAACAGACCAAACAATCAAGATCAATCTATTCACTTGGAAGTTTCATCCCATGAGCGGCCAACCCTTTGTAGAGGACTCAGTAACAAACACCCAATCCATTGTAGTCCACCTCTGCCAAACCCGCCATAAAACAATAGATGAGGAAAAGGATAGCGAGGAATGTGCACCCCTTCCACAGCCAAAAGACTCTGATAATTGGATGCATATTCTTGCTACCTTGGACATACTTTTGAGGCATAGAGGAACCAAGTTTGCGAACAGCTAATGGGCAAGAGATTACGTCTCTTTGCATGCTTAGCACTTCATACTTGCCTAAAGTTTCCACTCATGAACTTGAAAAGGCCAATAATACGTAACCATCATGGGGAACACACTCACATAGAACTTGCAAACCTGTCGGATTCCCTGGGCAAGAACACTATGTCTTCCCAACTAGTGATTCAGACACTCACTAGCTTAAATATGCAGAGGCAGTTGAAGCACATGAACACTTCAACCAAATATGGAAAAAATATTTAACCAATAGCTCCCTCCTAGTCCATATGCCCACCCCTAAGCCAATGAAACCCATTGACCCTCAACCCGATCCCAAAAAGCTTTGTCACTCTATGTGCAAAGCACGCAACAAGAAGTTAGTGCTTGTAGAGAAAGAAAATATAAAATTGATAGAAGAGAAAAGTGCTAATGCAGAAGAGACTAAACGAGTCCCCAAACACTTCAAAACCTTTCAGATGGCTGATAGATTTTTACAATATGACTCGGCCCAAACATCTCACAATGGAGAGCTAGGGACCTTGTATGACGGTCCAATAGCCAAGGTGAAGGAAATTAACCTGGTGGGCTTGGGCAAAGACCCGAGGCCAATTTACATTGGGGATGACCTCTTGATCGAGGAAGAGACTGAACTCATCACTCTACTCACTGGATTCTAAGACTGCTTTGCCCGGAAGGGTGTGCCTCCCGAAGGGTAAAACACAACATTCTTATGGTTGATGGAGCAAGACCTGTCAAGCAAAGAGGTTACCTTATGAATCCAAAGTACTCCAAGATGTTCTGCAAAGAAATTGATTGACTCATAGATGTCGAATTCATCTATGAAATTGAGCACACAGAATGGGTATCACCCATAGTGATAGTGCCCAAAAAGAATGGAAAGGTATGAGTGTGTGTGGACCTCAAAAAGGCATGAGTGTGTGTGGACCTCAAAAAGGTCAATGCCACCACTATACGAGATCACCATCCCTTACCCTTCACAGAGGACGTGCTTGAAAGAGTCACAAGAAAGGAAGACTACAACTTCTTGGATGGATTCTCTGGATACAATCAGGTATTAATCAATCCTAAAGACTGACACAAAACTGCCTTTGCTACTAGATAGGGAACTTATACATACCATGTCATGCCTTTTGGGCTGACCAATGCCCCTTGACAACTTCCAGCATCTGATGTGCACAGCCTACAAGGGGTATCTTTGGAAATTCCTTGAGGTCTTTATGGATGACCTTTGTGTCAATTCCATGTGGAAAGCACACCTCCAATGTTTATGAAAGGTGCTAGAAATATGTAGGCTCTACCGTATTTCATCAAACCATCTCTGTGTCAATTCTAAGATGGATTTCCCCATCAGCTTTGCCAGCCACACCAACTCAACGAGGCCAAAAAAATTTTATACCACCACTGAGAGGGAAGGGTTAGCTATGGTTTACATGGTCAAGAAGTTTCTCCATTATCTTTTGGTGACCAAATTTATCTCTTCATAGACCATCAAGCTCTTCTATATCTAGTAAACAAACCCTCCACAACTGAAAGAATCACCAGATGGTTGCTGATCTTGCTTCAGTTTGACTACACTATACAACACATGCTATACGTAAGAAAGATTGTCATAGAAAGGCTCCTTTTATGTAGCACACCTTGTGCTATATAGCATTCAAGAAGTCTCATTAAGGGGGGGATATCTGCTATATAGCTATAGTTAAGCCTCCACCTAAGGACCACCTTATGCTATATAGCACACCTTGTGTTACATACCATTCAAGAGGTCTCATCAAGGGGAGATATGTGCATATAGCTATAGTTAAGCCTCTACCTAAGGACCATCTTGTGCTATATAACTGTAAGGTTCCCCCCTTCTAAAATAGGGAAAACACTTAAGATAGTCCACTAAGTCTTAACTTGGAGAAAAATTTCCATGTAGAGATTCAAGGATACGATTCATAGGTGTAAGACCTAGTCCTATCCCACAGGGGGAGCGCGATCTTCTAAAAATCAAATCACCCATAGGGTAATTTATCATAAATTGGGCAACTACTAGACTTGCTTTCTAGAGGCAACACTTTTTTCCTCATCCATGCAAGGCACAGCCCCACAGGCCTAGTCTTCTAGAATAGAGTTACCCAAGAACCTATTTATCTAGTGTAGGGCTTTCACTTAATCTGTTGGAAAGCTACCCGACTAATTGGGTCCACCCATCCGTAGGATGGTGCCATCGAGGCATTCCATCCTCCCACTTTCCACCTTACTCACGCGTTAATTTGTTTTCTAATTAATCCTACCACACTGTTTGACATAAATAAACATGTTCCTTAATTAAGGCCCTTTTCACAAGGTTTGTTAAAACAGTCTTTTTCCACAATATGATAATGCCAAAGATAAGATTTATAATAAAAAAAGTTTATACATGAATCAATTCCATACAAGCCGAACCGGCTCTCTTATTCTTTTCCTTTATACTGCTGATGATCTAGAATTTGGCCTTCCAGCCTCTACATATGCTGGCAAAACCCTACAGAACCATATATCTCATCGTTGACCACTGGGGCGAGGACTCAAGCTGGCCTGTCTCCCTCTCAGGATCCATCGCTCGATCCTCCCGTCCCTCAAAGGGATGTCTGTACACTAGGGTGGGCTTATTCACGGCACTAGCCTGGGCCCTCAAAACTAGGCAGCATCATAATCTCTCGCCTCAATCGGTGAACCTTATTCACCCAATGGTATGAGGGATACCTTGGGCCATTCCCGGGCTTTGCTAATGATGTCGCTCGGCTACACAAGCATGGAACGGAGTTAGCGTCAAAGCCATAAAAAACTTGCACTCTTTAAAGATAACAATTTCAATGCAATTTACTGAATACATCATCACACAATTCGTAACTTCATACAATTTTATGTCATTATTTTAAAAGGAAAAGATACACATTTATTAACACTAATATATAAAAGAAACTCTTCTTTAAAAGATAACCAAGCTAACCTGGCCACCATTTCCTTGAGGAGCTTGTAAAGGGAGGGTTTGAGCCGCATCGGGAGCATCTTCTCTAATCTCGTTGTTGCACGCTCCTCTCGAGGAGGCAATATTCTGATGTTTCCGGGAAGGGGCCATCTTGGATGTCGTCTTGTAGGGCTTGCTGTCGCGGTCGAAACGCTCCAGTCGGATTTCAATTTTGAGATCGTTTGAGCAAAAGATCACAGCACATGAACCCTCTCTTAAGGCTAAAACCTCTTACCAAAGTCCACGCAAATTGGGGGGGTGGTGGGGGAATTGTGAGATGTCCTTAACACAAAAATGTTTTGCTAAAGGGGAGAAGGACTGAGGGCTGCTGTAAGTCTCTTCACACGGGGGGTGGGGCGGAGGGGCAGAGAGGCAGAGGGGAAGAAGAGTTAAGGACATTGCCTCCTAGCAAGAGGGGGATAGAGGAAAATTGCCTTATCTGAAAAGTGGCAAATGAGGGGGTGTGAGAGGGGTGGCTGCAAGGGGCGGCTGTACTATAGCAAGTACACTACTTGCACAGGGATGGACGGCAGCACAACAGAGCATAAGCTACGCTGAAAATGCATGTTGCCCATGGAGCACCCCGAGGGTTTATATAACTGTGGGATACGGGTACGAGCGCCGCGCAAAGCAAGGACAAAAGGACGGTGTAGCAGCAAAGGGTGTGGATCAGTGGCCTGCATGGGTCTGGGGGAAAGGTACGATGTCAGTTAATAGGGAAAGGAGCGGTATGCATGTACCTTATTTGATCATGGGCAGCATGGGTGTCCACGTAGCAGTACGTGTGGACCACACAGTCATTTTCCTGGATGCCTCAACTCTTATGGTTGGATCAGAGAAATTTAGAGGAGAGGAGACAAGCATTCTTGCCCATAGAGTGCTTTGAATGGTGACATTCCTATGCTCTAATGATAAGATGCGTTGTAGGCAAATTCTACCAGAGGAAAGTATTGAATCCACCTTCTTGGTTCCCATCCACAATATGCTCTGAGAATGTCTTCAATTACTTGATTGACTCTCTCAGTCTGGCCATCGGTCTTTGGATGATAAGCTGTGCTCAAACAAAGTTGAGTTCCTAGGGCTTGAAATAAGGACTGCCAAAACTTTGAAGTGAAGTCAGAATCCCGATCACTTACTATCCTTTTTGGGAGATGAGGACTTCCTTGATGAATATTTGAGCAACATCAGAAGCTTTGAAGGCCTTCTTTGCTGGTATAAGGTGAGCTACTTTGGTAAGTAAGTCCACTACTACCAGAATGGAGTCATATCCTCCTTGAACAGTGGGGAGACTTGTGACAAAATCCATACTAATGCACTCCCACTTCATTTGGGGAATATCCAAGGGTTGAAGTTTCCCAGGCATCTTGACCCTTTTAGCTTTGATCCTTTGGTATGAGAGACATTGCTTCAAGTACCGAAGGACATCATTTTTTAAGCCTGCCCAGTGAAAGCTCCTTCTTACGGCATTTAATATTTTTGCATAGCCTGGGTGTCCTGCACAGTAGGACTATCATGAGCTTCATGGAGGATTAGTTTCTTTAAAGCAGGATCCTTAGGGATACATAGCTTGTGACTGAAGTAGAGCCTTCCTTCATGAGTGGAGTATCCCTTGATTAGATTCTTCTCTTTCTCTAAATTTTCCCCTTCTTCTACTAACTTCATTATCCTTTGATAATCTGGATCATGAGATGAGACTTCTTCCACCTTGACCAGTATGGGATTATTTGGCATTGAAATTGCACTCAAGAAAGATTTGTAGAGCTAAGTGCATCTGCTACCACATTATCTTTCCCAGGGAGGAATTTGGTGTCAAATTTATATTCTTGTAGAATTTCAATCCATCTCCTTTGCCGCATGTTGAGGTTAGGCTGGGTGAAGATCCACTTTAGACTTTTGTGGTCAGTTATTACAAGCTAGAATTTGCCCCCCAAGAGATAATGTCTCCATAGTTTGAGGCAATGAACAACTGCTAAGAGCTCCAAATCATGGGTGGCATAATTTGCTTCATATTGCTTCAGCTTGCGGGAAGTATAAGCAGACTGGTCTTCCTTCTTGGCCTAAGACACCACTAAGTGCTAGACTACTCGCATCACTAAACCACTTCAAATTCCTTGGTGAAATCAAGAAGTTTCAGGATTGGGGTAGAAGTAATAATGACCTTGAGCTGATCAAAACTGTTTTGATGGATTGTGACAGCCACACTATTTTGCAATCCTTATTAAGAAGATCCATCAAAGGTGAAGCTACCAAGGCATAATCTTTGATAAAAATTCTATACCATCCCGTGATTCCCAAAAACCCACAAACTTCACGAACTAATTTAGGAGATGGCCACTCCAGAATATCTTTGACATTGGCGGGGTCTACTGAAATGCCATCTTTGGAGACGATAAAACCAAGATACTTAATTTGATGAGTAAAGAAGGTACATTTGCTCTTCTTGGCATAGAGTTTGTGTCTGCGCAACAATTGCAGAACTCTACGCACATGCTCCTCATGCTCTTCCATTGATTTGGAGTAGATTAAGATGTCATCAAAGAAAACAAGCACAAATTCATCCAAGTAAGGACATAATATATCTTGCATTAGGCGGTTGAAGGTTGTAGAAGCATTGGTTAACTCGAATGACATTACAGTAAACTCATAGTGGCCATAACGGGTATTGAAGGCTGTCTTGGGTATATCTGCTTCCTTGACTTTGATTTGATAGTAACCAGACCTCAAATCTATTTTTGAGAAGACTTTGGCCCCATGAAGACTGTCAAGAAGTCCGTCGATGCGAGGGATAGGATACTTATTCTTGATAGTGACTTGATTCAGTCCTCAATAATCTATTGAGAGGCGGAGAGTTCCGTCCTTCTTTTTTTGGAAAAGGACAGGTGCCCCCCAACGAGAGCTATTGGGGTGTACGAATCCTTGCTCAATGAGTTGGGAAAGTTGCTCTTTAAGTTCAATGGATTCAGGAAGGGACATTTTATAGGGCGTTTTTGAGACGGGTTGAGCCCCAAGGATCACCTTGATTTCATGTTCAACTTCTCGAGGAGGCGGTAGCCCTGTAAGCTCGTCAGGGAAGATGTAAGAGAACTCTTGGAGCCAAGAGGGTTCTGTCTCCTTACTAGGTTCAATGGCTTTGTTGAGCTTGACTGTAAGATTCCTCCCCAGCCTCTCAAGATGTCCAACATCTTCCCCTGTAATCAAATCCCTCTTCTGAAATATAAAAGATCTTGTTTCTACCATTTTTGGCCTAGAGAGAGAAAATCTTCTAGAGAGTGGTAATTCAGTTTTTTAAATATTTTTGGATAGAAAAAATTCTCATCTTATTAAAATAAGTTCCCTTGAAATAGAAGTTCAAAAAGATTTCTAGAAGGTGCATTAGAAATTAAGTATAATCTGTTCAAGAGGCATTATCCTGGGGATGAAGATTTTTTTGAAATTTTAAATTAAGGTTCCTATGGACCAATAAGATTCATCCAAATTTAGGAAGGATATAAATAGAAGAATAAAAGGAAAATCTCCTAAAAATGAGTAAATACTCACATAAGATGAAGAGTTGACCAAGGACAAGGTTAATAGTTAAAAAAGGGAGATATTTAGAAGTAATGATGCATTTTTGACACCCCTGCATGGGGAAATTTTCCTCATGAAGGAGGCGCCTATTTCACATGCTTGAATGAGTTTTAAACTCCCACAAATAATGAGATATTTTTATCTCTTCTCTCTCCTGTTTCAACTAGATCCAAAAAGTGAGCAAAACTAACCTAAAAATGGTCAAAAATTGACCAAACTTATTTGAAAAATTCTAGAATCAGTTGGCTTGGTTAGAAGCTCACTTTTTTCTATAAATATAAGCCTTCCCCTTTGTTGAAAGAATAGTGTTTTGCACTATTACCTTGTCTCTCCCAAGTGCCAAAAACAGTGAATTTTACTCATAATTCATTAGTTTTTGACCTTCCCTCTTCCAAAAGATTGGTGGCCACTCTTGTTTCAAACAAAAGTTGAACCCTTAAACCATCAAACCAAAAAAAAACTCTCAAATTCATTTAGTAACTTGGAGATTCTTCTCTTTTCCATTCATTTTATGGTCTTTTATGGTTTTTTTATGATTTTTGTCTTCTCTAAATTAAAAATGATGTTATGCCTCATTACAAAAAGGCATTCCCCTCTCTTCTCTAATAAATCCAACCATTCTTTATCCTAGATGAATGATTAATGAATAAAATCAAGTTTTTCATAATGTTTCTCTTAAATAAGTAGAAAAATGTTTACTTTAGAATAATTTAAATACTCTTGGTGCACTTTTAATTAATTTTAGAGACTTAAAAATTAAAAAATGGTCAGCCATACAAAGGAGGTTATGGAAAAAATTTTCAAAAAATTAGAAATAAGTATTATCTTTTATTATTCTTAAAGAGTAATCCTTATGGTTTCTATATTCTAAAAGTGTCATTTTCTTGCAAAGAAGATGTATTTTGATTATTTGTATAAAAGAAATTTATTTTTATTATAAAAGTGTTACTTTTGTCATATTTGATTTTTATGCATAAAAGTATGCATAAAAGATTATTCTTTTATTATAAAAGTGTTACTTTTATCATATTGATTTTCATGCATAAAAGTATGCATAAAAGATTTTTTTTTATATATTAAAAGTATGTTTTTCATCATAAAATATTTTTATGCATAAACATATGCATAGAAGATATTTTTTAATTAAAAGTGTGATTTCCATCATAAAAGATTTTTATGCATAAACATATGCATAGAAGATATTTTTTTAATATTAAAAGTGTGATTTTCATCATAAAAGATTTTTATGCATAAACATATGCATAGAAGATATTTTTTTATATTAAAAGTGTGATTTTCATCATAGAAGATTTTTATGCATAAACATATGCATAGAAGATATTTTTTGATATTAAAAGTGTGATTTTCATCATAAAAGATTTTTATGCATAAACATATGCATAGAAGATATTTTTTTATATATTAAAAGTGCGATTTTCATCATAAAAGATTTTTATGCATAAACATATGCATAGAAGATATTTTTATATATATTAAAAGTGTGATTTTCATCATAAAAGATTTTTATGCATAACATATGCATAGAAGATATCTTTTTATATTAAAAGTGTGATTTTCATCATAAAAGATTTTTATGCATAACATATGCATAGAAGATATTTTTTATATTAAAAGTGTGATTTTCATCATAAAAGATTTTTATGCATAAACTTATGCATAGAAGATATTTTTTTATATTAAAAGTGTGATTTTAACCATAAATGAATTTTTATGCATAAATGGGTGCATAAAAGATTTTTTTTTAAAAGAGTGATTTTCATCATTAATGATTTGTATGCATAAATATATGCATTAAAGAAATTCTTTCATGTTAAAAGAGTGATTTCCATCATAAATGATTTTTATGATGATAAAAGTGTGACTTTCATCAGAATTGGATTTTATGCATAATTAGATGCATATAGAATCTTTATAATTAAATAAGGGTTCTCTTTAATCTTCTGTTAATTTTCATAAAAATTAAAAAAATGAATAGGTAGATAATATGTGAGAGGAAATTCTACCAATTCATATTCACTAAGATAGTAATGAGAAAATTCAATTAAACTATCGAAGTCGGAGATCGAGATAAATGATTATTTTATTCCTCATAAGAAATTCAAGTTTTAGAAATCTATAAGCAAATATTCGTCGAATGAAATTTAGAAAAAGAGAAATTGAAATATTACCTTTCGAGAAAGATAGTTTAGGAATAATCTTTCCCGTCCCAAACTCTGATTCAGACTATTGACCAAGACCTAATTCCTTCATCAAATTCAATCAATGATGATGTGCTCAGTTCAGGAAAAATAACCTCAAAACACCCAACCGAATCTGAAACTAGTTAAGACTTTTGATTTTGATCTGAGGATCAAGTTAACAGAATTCGAGGAATTTTGTTTGGAATTCAGACCTAGATCTAGAAGTATTGGGATACGGATTTAAGATTTATTCATGGTATTCAAACAAAATCAAAACTAAAAACTTGCATAGAAACCCTGTTTTCTTAAAGGACTGTCTTACGCCAAAATGCTGGAGAGAGCATTTGGCATATATGTTTATCTAAGGGAAGTTCAGTTGCAACAGCTGGCGGCGGGGAGTGTTCGAGGGACAGCTCACGCGACAAAAACCTGCCCAGGTCCTGACCAGCCTAGGTATGGTGAAAAATGGTGCGCTTCCGGTACGATGGGCGAGGGCCGACGAAGCAGTCCCTGAGTGAAGTGCCAGGACACCTAAGGAGGATCTTGGAGGGTTCTGACCAGGAGATGCACGGGCTCGTGGTGCTTCGGACACCCATGCGCATGTCGAGGAAGATTTATATATGTATAATGACGAGAAACTTATTGTAATCTGTTATTACTGGATCTCATTGTTGACCGGCTGGTCTCAATAGAGACTCCAGAGTGATACTGTGTTGTGAGAAACAAGGATTGAATGGAAATTTTGAGTTATGACATCTGTACCCATTGTGAATGGATTGATTTATAAATTAAAGTTTTAAAGAGGAGTGTGTGCGTATTTGTTTTCTAAAGCTAAAGTTAAGAAAGGCATTTCAATTATGGGTGGGTGAGTACTTGTTTGGCTCCACTGATTCCAGTGGTAGGGTGGTGGCTAACCCATGGGCCGGATGGGGTTAGGCTGGAATTAGTGGAGTTTTAATAATCAAAATGAAAAATCTTAGAATTACGTTAGGATTCGAATAGCTAGTTAATTCCCTGATAAATTTCTCAATTGAGTGAATCAACGGCTGTGCCTGATCTCTTGATTAGTAAAAAAGCGTTGAATTTACTTAGATGATCAAATTTTATCAGTGATAGTTTCCTTCTATCTGGTTTATTCAGGTGAAGGATAGTTTATAATTGATCTCGTTAGAAAATTTGTTGAGAAAATTCAAAAGGTGGAATCATCCCTGCTTTTCGGGCATGGGAAATTTTCCCGGTTTCGGTTTTCGGAGTGACCACCAGCCTAGTCTCGTGCTCGAACATTCGTGGGCGAGGCCCCGAGTGAGAAACCCTACCCCGCGCATGAGGGGGCTGCTTCCGTTGCCAGCTTTATCGGGAGTCCGCCGGTGCGCAGAGGGGGCACAGGGATCTCACAGTTGGTATCAGAGCGAAGTTGAAAGCTAATAAGGATAAACAAATTCTTATCAAAAATTGATAATAAAAACTCAAAAAAAGCATTTTGCATAATGTATTTTCATTCCGTAAGCTTCTTTAATGAAGAATTTTCAATCAAATAAATTATTTTTATAGATGGAAGTTCCCTATTTATCTGGTATTCCCAACCTCACCCAGTCTCTTAAGATATGACTGCGTTCACCTTCGAGCATCTCATCTCTTCCGCTTCAACTCGAACAAGCCGAGCAAGACTCGCACACCATTTCGAGGATTTATATTTTCCTAACCTAGCGGAGAGACGACAACATAAATGGTTTGCAGGGCAATATGTCCACGCCTCTTGTGACCGGCGTGCAATGCTGAGGCAGAACCTCTCATTGGCCGTGATTTTGATAAAGCTGAAAATGACGCGTGGTGTCATTCTATATCATTCAACACCTCGGAATTTAAGACTTTCATGCCAAATTTATAGACTTTTTAGTCAATTTATCCCTAAGGAGAACTTATGTAACATGGCATGACTATGGCCTAGTACCGTCGTCTTATGCGACTCCCGAGGAGATTTTGAATTTTGGAGCCGAGCTGCTCTATGTACATATTGCAACTTTTATATAAATAAAGAAATGTTTTTCGGAGAAAAATTCCCTGTTGTATAAGTGATTGTTTATGGACGATCTGATAAAGAAAAATCTGTTATCAGACATATGTCATAGATCTCCAATAAGATCATTGTCTTGTTTAAGAAATTGTTTTTCCAACCTCTTAAGTCTTAGGATCTCGTGGATGATATCAAAATAAAAATTTAATAATATATAAATTTTTGACAGAATCATGAGACGAGGAAACCGTGGCTGTCAGCCAGACCCTCTCTTGAAGCTTGACCCTGATGTTCGCAAGGCTCTTCATAGGAATCAGCCAGGACCCTTCAAAGGAGAAGGGGAGAACCTGGGCGAGGCTGTGGAGAAATGGGTGGAAGCCATGGAGGAATATTTTGACGCCACAGGCTACAATGAGCGGAGCAAGATGGCTCTTGCCCAGCTGAAAATAGTGGAAACAACCAGGGTAGCATGGAGGAACCACTGTGACACCAACCGTCTGGATAGAAATACTCAGTCCTGGAACGACCTAAAAACCTATCTAAGAAAGAGATTTTGTCCCCCTGGATTTTTGGAAAACAAAATGAATGAATTCTTAGAGCTAAAGTAGGAGAGAAATACCATCGAGGAATATCACCAGGCCTTTGCTCTTCTACTCAAATATTCACCACCTCTAGATGAAGAGCAACTCATGGCCTGGTTCGTTCGGGGAATGAACGAACCCTTGGACACACTGGTTAAAAATGCCAAGCCAGTGTCCATGGCTAAAGCAGTAAGAATGGCAAAGGATTTTGCCAAAGCCTTTGTGTAAAGGTCTCGCCAAAGCCTGCATCCTCTAACTTTAAAAGATTCCAAGCCCAGGGAAGTACTTCAAACTTTCCACCCCCGAAGAGGCAGCAAGGCCCGAATCAGAATCAGGATGCAAGAAGATTTCGAAGTGAAGGAAGACCCTTCCCCAGAATACTTTATCAGGAGCCCCACGTCTTTCAAGAAATCAGAGGGATTAGCTCAGAACTGAAAATTGATGTTTTGGATGCCAGGGTTTTGGTCACCAGTTAAAAGACTGCCCGACTCCTGCCATGTCAAGGGGACAGGGAAATCAAGGACCTCGAGTTCAGAGACCAACCCCTTCATACCAGTCTAATTAAGGTCTGTCTCGCCCAAGCCAGGGAAACCCCAGAAGAACTCTAGCTCAGCCATCTGCCTCTGTCCAGAGTAACCTTAGAACTCCTTCCCAGAACTGGGGCAACCAAAGAAAAAGAGTTCCACCTCAGACTGCAGCAGCCAGAGCAGTCACAATTTTAGATGTAGTAGAAGAGGAAAGAGGGTAGATCTATGCTGCAATTGAAAACCAAGAGCCTAACCATCAGTTCTCAGTCATCCATACTCCAGCAGAGTATCAGGGTAAGCCTTTTAAGCTTTTGATTGATTTTCACGCAGTTCTCATTCATTCATTTCCCTTGGATTCTTGCGTAAGCTAGTCTTAGAATAGAAATCTAGGAAACCTATGCAAGTTGAATTGGCTAGTGGGAAGATTCTTTTCAGTCACCATGAGACAGATCTTATCTAGTTCAATCTAGATGGTAATGTAACCGACTGTCAGTTCAAAGTCTTACCTCTGGGAGTTTTTGATGGGATCCTTGGAATGGATTGGCTCCACAAAAATCAAGCTGACATACACTATCACACAATGGAACCATTTCCTTCCATGACCTTCACAGGAACGAAGTTCAAGGAACTGGAGTTTTTGGATCCCCAAACCTTCAATTAGTAAAAGCTTCCAGGTTGCTGAAAGGACTTAGGAAGAAGTAGCAAATTTATGTTGTCAAAATGAACCCAGTAGACTCAAAGCTTAAGGCTAAAGAACCAGAATGGTTAAGTGAATTTAATGATCTATTCCTTGCAGAACTAACTGAAATGCCTCCAATTCGGGAAGTAGATCATGTGATTGAATTGACCCCCGGAGCTCAGCTAGTAGCCCTACGCACGTACAAAATGCCAGTTCGTGAAGCCATTGAACTCAAGGAACAACTTAGACAGCTGTTATTTAGAACAAGGGTCTGTAAGACCCAGTGTTTCACCTTGGGGTGTGCCAGTTCTCTTTCAAAAAAAGAAAGATGGAACGCTTAGACTCTGTGTGGACTACAGAGGTCTAAATCAGCTAACAGTTAAGAATAAGTATCCTATCCCAAGAATTGATGAGCTTCTGGACAGGCTAAATGGAGCCCAGATCTTCACAAAGATAGATCTCAAATCCGGTATTACCATATCAGGATCAATGATCAAGATATACCAAAAACAGCCATCAATACTCGCTATGGGCATTATGAATTTACTGTCATGCCGTTCGGATTAACTAATGCCCCAGCTACATTCAATCGCCTAATGCAAGACATCCTCAGAGAATACTTGGATGATTTTGTTCTAGTTTTCTTTGATGACATTCTGATTTACTCAAGGAATATAGCTGACCATGAGACTCATGTCAGAAAAGTTCTTGAGATTCGAAGGAAGCACCAACTCTTTGCAAAAAAGAGCAAATGCACTTTCTCTGCCGACCATGTTGAATACTTGGGCTTTTTGGTATCCAAAGATGGAATTTCTCCAGATTCCACAAAAGTCCAAGCAGTCATAGATTGGCTTGAACCAAAGAAAGTGAAAGAAGTCAGAGGATTCTTTGGATTGACTGGTTGGTACAGAATTTTTATACCAAAGTATGCTCTTATAGCTTCCCCCTGACTAACCTTCTCAAAAAGAATACCCCATTTCAGTGGTCTGCCAGGTGTCAGAGTGCTTTTGATAAGCTAAAGACCGCCTTGGTAACGAGTCCCGTTCTGAAGTTGCCAGATTTCTTTCTACCCTTACCCTTGAGGTAATTGATGCAAGTGGTTTTGCCCTGGGAAGTGCACTCATGCAGGAAGGTCATGCAGTGGCCTATGAATCCTGAAAGCTCAGAACGCATGAGAGGAATTATGCTATCCACAACCTGGAATTACTTTCAGTAGTCTCTATGCCTTAAAGTTGTGGAGACATTACCTACTTGGAAAAAGATTCACTTTGATGATAGATCATCAAAGCTTAAAGTGGATCTTTACTCAGAAGGACCTCAACATGCGCCAAAGAAGGTGGATGCAGACCCTACAGGAATTTGATTTTGAAATCAAGTACCGCCCAGGCAAAAAATGTGGTAGCAAATGCCCTCAGCAGAAAAGCCTCCTTGCTTGCAATTACTGTAATATCAAATCCTTTGATTATTGAAGCAAGAGAGAAGATCATGCAGGATAGATTCTTTGGCCCTATTGCTACCCTACTTATGCAGGAAAAAAAACTCCACAGGAGTTGAACAGAGTTCAAGGGTACAGCGTGGATGATGGCATTATGTATTATAATCGCAGGCTATGAATTCCCAATGATGAGGGAACCAAGGAACAAATTCTGAACAAAGCCCATGACAGCCTTATAGCAGGACATCCAGGTTTCATCAAAACCTACATGTCTGTAAAGAAAAGCTTCTTTTGGCCTGGTCTGAAAAAGGATGTACTGAATCATGTACGTCAACATGCCAAAAAGTCAAAGCTGAAAGAGTAAAAATGCTTGGGAAGTTACATCCATTGGTCATCCCCCAGATGAAGTGGGAATGTATCAGTATGGATTTTATTACTGGATTACCTTCAGTGCAATCAGGTTACAACTCCATTTTTGTGGTAGTTAACAGACTAACCAAAGTTGCCCTACACTGGAGTGGATGTGGCTAGAGTGTTCCTCAAAGAAATCTTTAGATTGCATGGACTACCCAGGAGAATAGTAAGTGATCGAGATCCCAAGTTTACTTCAAGGTTTTGGACTGCATTTTTCGAAGTAGTGGGAACTTTCTTGGATCTCAGCACAGCTTATCACCCTGAGACCGATGGTCAAACTGAAAGGGTAAACCAAGTAATCGAAGATATACTTCGGTCATGCTGTGGTGGCAGGGAACCCAAGAAGTGGCTAAGCTATCTGCATCTAGTTGAGTTTGCCTACAATGCTTCTTATCATCGAAGTATCGGTATGAGCCCTTTTAAAGCTCTGTATGGATAAGATTGCTCAACTCCATTAACTTGGTCCGACCCATTGATTAGGGTCGAGATGTCCAGATAGATGCTTGACGACATGGAGCAGTAGATGCAGGCAATTCGTAAAGATATAAAAGCTACCCAGGATCGACAGAAGCAATAGCAGATAAGAAGAGGACAGACAGAGAATTCAAAGAAGCAGATATGGTCTTCATTTGAGTATGGCCCAAAAGAAGTTCTTT
Source organism: Cibotium barometz (assembly GCF_041138505.1). Classification (NCBI taxonomy): domain Eukaryota; kingdom Viridiplantae; phylum Streptophyta; class Polypodiopsida; order Cyatheales; family Cibotiaceae; genus Cibotium; species Cibotium barometz. The sequence continues at coordinate 14,135,429 of NC_141091.1, forward strand.
ATCTCTTGGGAAGTACAAGAAGTTATCCCCCAGATATTGTGGGCCATATCTGATTACAAAGAAAGTAGGTGACTTAGCCTACGAGCTTCTTTTACCTTCTCATCTCAAAGTTCATAATGTATTTCATGTAAGCCTTCTAAAGAAATATGTGCCAAGCCCAAAGATGATGAAATCCTAACCTCTTCAACCCAAGGATAGATGAAACTCCAACTTGAAGAAATTCTTGATGTTCGAGAAAAGATTCTCAGGAATAGAATTCTCAGAGAATTATTAGTAAAATGGAAGTTCTATCCTTTTGAAGATGCCACCTGGGAGAATGAAGCCGATCTGTTGTTGTTGGATTACCCCCAGTTTCTCAGATGAGGGAATCTCGCGTTTTTCAAGTGGGAGAGAATGTAAGATTCCTCCCGAGCCTCTCAAGATGTCCATCTTTCCCTAGAATCAAATCCCTCTTCTGAAATATAAAAGATCTTATTTCTACCAGTTTTAGCCTAGAGAGAGAAAATCTTCTAGAGAGTGGTAATTCAATTTTAAAATATTTTTGGATAGAAAAAATTCTCATCTTATTAAAATGAGTTCCCTTGAAATAGAAGTTCAAAAAGATTTCCAGAAGGTGATTTAGAAATTAAGTATAATCTGTTCAAGAGGCATTATCTTGGGGGTGAAGATTTTTTTCGAAATTTTAAATTAAGGTTCCTATGGACCAATAAGATTCATCCAAATGTAGGAAGGAGATAAATAGAAGAATAAAAGAAAAATCCCCCCAAAAATGAGTAAATACTCACATAAGATGAAGAGTTGACCAAGGACAAGGTTCATAGTTAAAAAAGGGAGATATTTAGAAGTAATGATGCATTTTTGACACCCCTACATGGGGGAATTCCCCTCATGAAGGAGGCGCCTATTTCACATGCTTGAATGAGTTTTAAACTCCCAAATAATGAGATATTTTTATCTCTCCTCTCTCCTGTTTTAACTAGATCCAAAAAGTGAGCAAAACTGACCTAAAAATGGTCAAAAATTGACCAAACTGATCTGGAAAATTCTAGAATCAGTTGGCTTGGTTAGAAGCTCACTTTTTCCTATAAATAGAAGCCTTCCCCTTTGTTGAAAGAATAGTGTTTTGCACTGTTACCCTGTCTCTCCCACAAGTGCCAAAAATAGTGAATTTTACTCATAATTCATTAGTTTTTGACCTTCCCTCTTCCAAAAGATTGGTGGCCACTCTTGTTTCAAACAAGAGTTGAATCCTCAAACCATCAAGCCAAAGGAAAGCTCTTAAATTCATTAGTAAGTTGAAGATTCTTCTCTTTTTCATTCATTTTATGGTCTGTTATGGTTTTTTAATGATTTTTGTCTTCTCTAAATTAAAAATGATGTTATGCCTCATTACAAAAAGGCATTCCCCTCTCTTCTCTAGTAAATCCAACCATTCTTTATCCTAGATGAATGATTAATGAATAAAATCAAGTTTTTCATAATATTTCTCTTAAATAAGTAGAAAAATGTTTACTTTAGAATAATTTAAATACTCTTGGTGCACTTTTAATTAATTTTAGAGACTTAAAAACTAAAAAATGGTCAGCCATACAAAGGAGGTTATGGCAAATTTTTTCAAAAAATTAGAAATAAGTATTATCTTTTATTATTCTTAAAGAGTAATCCTTGTGGTTTCTATATTCTAAAAGTGTCATTTTCCTGCATAGAAGATGTATTTTGATTATTTGTATAAAAGAAATTTATTTTTATTATAAAAGCGTTACTTTTATCATATTTAATTTTTATGCATAAAAGTATGCATAAAAGATTATTTTTTTAATTATAAAAGTGTTACTTTTATCATATTGATTTTCATGCATAAAAGATTATTATTTTTATATATTAAAAGTATGATTTTCATCATAAAAGATTTTTATACATAAACATATGCATAGAAGATATTTTTTTTATATTAAAAGTGTGATTTTCATCATAAAATATTTTTATGCATAAACATATGCATAGAAGATATTTTTTTATATTAAAAGTATAATTTTTATCATAAAAGATTTTTATGCATAAACATATGCATAGAAGATATTTTTTATATATATTAAAAGTGTGATTTTCATCATAGAAGATTTTTATGCATAAACATATGCATAGAAGATATTTTTTATATATTAAAAGTGTGATTTTCATCATAAAAGATTTTTATGCATAAACATATGCATAGAAGATATTTTTTTATATTAAAAGTGTGATTTTAATTTTAAAAGATTTTTATGCATAAACATATGCATAGAAGATATTTTTTTTATATTAAAAGTGTGATTTTCATCATAAAAGATTTTTATGCATAAACTTATTCATAGAAGATATTTTTTTATATTAAAAGTGTGATTTTCATCATAAATGAATTTTTATGCATAAATGGGTGCATAAAAGATATTTTTTTAATTAAAAGAGTGATTTTCATCATAAATAATTTGTATGCATAAAAGAAATTCTTTCATGTTAAAAGAGTGATTTCCATCATAAATGATTTTTATGATGATAAAAGTGTGACTTTCATCAGAATTGGATTTTATGCATAATTAGATGCATATAGAATCTTTATAATTAAATAAGGGTTCTCTTTAATCTTTTGTTAATTTTCGTAAAAATTAGAAAAATGAATAGGTAGATAATATGTGAGAGGAAATTCTACCATTTCATATTCACTAAGATGGTAATGAGAAAATTTAATTAAACTATCGAAGTCGGAGATCGAGATAAATGATTATTTTATTCCTCATAAGAAATTCATGTTTTAGAAATCTGTAAGCAAATATTCGTTGAATGAAATTTAGAAAAAGAGAAATTGAAATAGTACCTTTTGAGAAAGATAGCTTAGGAAGAACCTTTCTAGTCCCAAACTCTGATTCAGACTATTGACCAAGACCTAATTCCTTCGTCAAATTCAATCAATGACGATGTGCTCAATTTAGAAAAAATGCACTCAAAACACCCACCGAATCTGAAACTAGTTAAGACTTTTGATTTTGATATGAGGATCAAGTTAACATAATTTGAGGAATTTTGTTTGGAATTCAGACCTGGATCTAGAAGTATTGGGATACGAATTTAAGATTTATTCATGGTATTCAAACAAAATCAAAACTAAAAACTTGCATAGAAACCCTGTTTTCTTAAAGGACTATCTTACGCCAGAATGCTGCTCTGCGGAGGGAGCATTTGGCATATATGTTTATCTAAGGGAAGTTCGATTGCAACAGCTGGCGGGGAGTGTTTGAGGGACAGCTCACGCGGCAAAAAACTTCCCAGGTCTTGACCAGCCTGGGTATGGTGAAAAATGGTGCGCTTCTGGTACGATGGGCGAGGGCCGACGAAGCGGTCCCTGAGTGAAGTGCCAGGACACCTAAGGAGGATCCTAGAGGGTTCTGACTAGGAGATGCACGGGCTCGCGGTGCTTAGGACACCCATGTGTATGTCGAGGAAGATTTATATATGTATGATGACGAGAAACTTATTGTAATCTGTTATTACTGGATCTCATTGTTGACTGGCTGGTCTCAATGGAGAGTCGAGAGTGATACTGTGTTGTGAGAAATAAGAATTGAATGGAAATTTTGAGTTGTGACATCTGTACCCAGTAATTGTTTGTCAATGGATTGTTTTATAAATTAAAATTTTAAAGAGGAGTGTGTGCGTATCTGTTTTCTAAAGCTAAAGTTAAGAAAGGCATTTCAATTATGGGTGGGTCAGTACTTGTTTGGCTCCACCGATTCTAGTGGTAGGGTGGTGGCTAACCCATGGGCCGGATGGGGTTAGGCTGGAATCAGTGGTGTTTTAATAATCAAACTGAAAAATCTTAGAATTACGTTAGGATTCTAATAGTTAGTTAATTCCCTGATAAATTTCTCAATTGAGTGAATCAACGGCTGTGCCTGATCTTGATTAGGAAAAAAGCGTTGAATTTACTCAGATGATTTACTTAGATGATCAAATTTTATCAGTGATAGTTTCCTTCTATCTGGTTTATTCAGGTGAAGGATAGTTTAGAATTGATCTCGTTAGAAAAATTCGTTAAGAAAATTCAAAAAGGTGGAATCGTCTCCCATTTTCGAGCATGGGAAATTTTCCCGGTTTCGGTTTTCGGAGTGACCACCAGCCTAGTCTCGTGCTCGGACATTCATGGGCGAGGCCCGAGTGAGAAACCCTGCCCCGCACATGAGGGGGCTGCTTCCGCTGCTAGCTGCCGCCGGGAGTCCGGTGCGCAGAGGGGGCAGAGGGATCTCACATTGACTAAGAAAACTTGCTGACCCTTACATGTTCCCTTGAGAAGATGTTTTGCCTTGACTACCCTAGATTTAGGTTTTCCTGTTATCCCATGAATGGATACTACTTGGCCATGCTCATTTTCAAAAGTGATACTCCCCTGGAAACAATGAATGCTAGCTTTTTTTTGCAATAATTAACCCAAGAATTCCATCATAAATTCCTAATGGCAAGACTCTAAAGTGGCCATGAGTTTGCTCATTACCCAGCTCAAAATCAAGGTTTCCTATAGAGTGGCGAGATACTACTTCTTTCCCACTGGCTAACTCTACAGTCATTCTTCTAGCTATTTTTTGACCCAAGTTTAATTTTTGCAAACACCTAGGAGAGAGAAATGAATGGGTACTGCCACAATCAATCAAAAGCTGAAATGGCTTACCGTGATGAGTGGCTGGGGTTTGGATTACACCAAATTGTTTATTCGGACCTTGGTGTTCTACTGCCGCATGGAGGGTGGCACGCTCTTCTTTAGCCATTTCCAAGGTCGGTTCTTCACTTATAATACAAGCGGTCCTAGCTCCTCCGCGGCCTTTGCCACGCCCACCGCTTCCACGGCCTTGATTTCCTCTACCACCTTGGGGAAAATGATGTTGCTATCTTGGGACAGTTGGCCCTAAAGTGTCTCGGCTCATTGCACTCAAAACACAGAGGGCCTTCTCTGGAAGAAGCAGCATACAAGCAGGGGACAAAAGAGTTGCCTTGTTGCCCTCTGTTGTAGTAGGGGAAATTCTGTTGGGGCTTCTTGTAGGGTTGATCTTTAGGATTTGCCTCAGGGTAAGATCTCTTTTGATGCTTAGGTTTGTCAGTCCTCATTTCTTTCAGAAGGGGCTTTGCTCATATGAGAGCATCCTTTGGTAAGTAGCAGGAGCATTTGTCAGTCCAAATGGCAGGACCTTATATGCAAATGTTCCCCACATTGTGGTGAAGGTCGTTTTATGTGAGTCCTTGTTGGAATTATGTGAGTTCTTGTTGGAATTATGGAGGCATGGGTAATATGATGGAACTCATTATGAACAAACTAGCTAAGAGAGATATTAATGCTAATCGCATATGATGATAAACTAAATAGGCACCATAATGACACAAGAAGTGGAATAATGGAGGTGTGTACTTATGCATTAGTTGAGAGCCTCTTATATAGGCTAGAGTACAAGAGATTAGGGTATAATTAATCCCTAAACAAAACCCTAATAAATTCTTGAAGAGAGCACCCAAAGCCTAGATTTGAGTTCAAGAGAGGTCCACCTCCACTAGAGCTAGGCGCCTAAATATTCTCCCTTGGATGCCGTTAGACCATAGTCTACCAAATGTACTAAGGCTAAAAGACCTTTGAACCATATGCCATTATCCCCTAATGTCACAATGTGATGTATTGGTGTAGTGTTTCAACAGTCCTCATTATAATTAATCCCTAAACAAAACCCTAATAAATTCTTGAAGAGAGCACCCAAAGCCTAGATTTGAGTTCAAGAGAGATCCTCCTCCACTAGAGCTAGGCGCCTAGAATATTCTCCCTTGGATGCCATTTGACCATAGTCTACCAAATGTACTAAGGCTAAAAGACCTTTGAACCATATGCGATTATCCCCTAATGTCACAATGTGATGTTTTGGTGTATTGTTTCAATAGTCCTCAAGTGAAATGGACACTTGGTTATATCCCGAGAAACCATCCAAGAAACTGTAGGCTTCAACTCTTGCCACCTGTTCTAGAACATCCTATGTATGGCAATGGGTAATGATCCCTATGGGTAACCACATTTACCTTTTTCAAGTTGACACACACACAGAGCTTCTCATTTTTCTTGGGTATGATCAAACATTAGGACATTCTGGAGGTCATTTGTAGGGCCTTGTAAGAAATTCATGAATTTCTAATTTCTCTCTCTAGAAAATGTGTATAAAATAAATAAAAACTAAATTTCAAGATGTAAAAGTTCTATTCTTTCATTTAAGAACATTTGGAAGCTTGTCATAAAGTCCCTGTACCTCATGTCTATCCCCATATTGCATTTATGATGTGAGAGATGTGGAATTGACGGCACGGAACACGGGCACATATCACTAGAAGAACGCGGGTATTTGATACTGGCAGCATTGAACTCAGGCATGTTTAGTAAACTCCAGCTAAGGGAATGGGGCCAAGTTAAAAAATATAATAAACATGGCCACCAGCTGCATCAATAAATCCCTCACATGCACATGGATAGGTCATGAGCTCCTTAAGCTAGGGGTCTAGCTGGGCCAAGAGCCATAGGGTAGCCCAAGTTTTATATATCTTTTTCCATTTCAACACACACACACACACACACACACATGTATACATGCATGCATCCAAAAAAAAATGTGAACTTTGAATGAAATAAATCACTTTCAAAACTTAAGTTTTGGAATGTAAGGGAAGAGTAAAAAGGAAGTAAATGTTACAAATAAAACACTTTCCTCTTGATAGCCATTTGGTGCACATAGGGGTGCATGAGTTGCTTTAGAATATTCTTATAGCTTCGAATGGCTATCTTTTACACACACACACACACACACACACAAAGTGTGTGTGTGTGTGTGTGTGTGTGTGTGTGTGTGTGTATATGTTTGTGTGTGTGTGTGTGTGTGTGTGTATGTATATGTTTGTGTGTGTGCACACAAACACACTCTCTCTCTCTCTCTCTGAATTCTAGTGTCGTTTGGTGCGATATTTAGACCTTAACAATGTTGGAACGTAGTATGCACGCTAAATGGCTATGGACCATTGCTTTGTATCTTGTGCTCCTGTAGAGTTGCTTTAGAATATTCTTATAGCTCCAAATGGCTATCTTATACACACATACACACACACACACCAACTTATAGTGATGTAGGTGTGTCTGTGTGTGTGATTGTGTGTGTGTGTGTGTGTGTGTGTGTGTGTGTGTGTGAAATATAACCATGTGTGTGCTAAAATGGCTAAGGGGATAGAGAAGAATACTTTATGTGCTCCATAGGGGTGCATGAGTTGCTTTAGAATACTTTATGCACTCCAAATGGAACTCTTTCACATAAACACAAAAACACACACATTTTTATGTACTGTAAAAGGTTTTATGTGTGGGTATGTGTGTGTGTGTGTGTGTGTGTGTGTGTGTGTGTGTGAGAGAGAGAGAGAGAGAGAGAGAGAGTGTGTGTGTGTGTAGAGCATTTTGGCGCGCATAGGAGATCACAAATTCTACATACCCTCCTTATCACACCCAATGGCCATCTAAGTCTTCCCTTGTGTATATATGCATATATGTATCTATGAGATGGTGCGTGTGTGTGTGTGTGTGTGTGTGTGTGTGTGTGTGAGAGAGAGAGAGAGAGAAAGAACTTCAGTCTGTGTGTGTATCTCTCTCTCTCTCTCTCTCTCTCTCTCTCTCTCTCTCTCTCTCTCCCCACTAACACTAGAAACTAGATTTGAAAAAAAAAATAGTAGTTTCTATTTTCGACTGAACGTTAAATCTCAACCGTACAATCGGTATATTACCTCACACGTGTACGATCTCGAAAGATGTGCCCAACGAATCAATTTTCGAGGTTCAATTTTTGAAAGACGTGCCCAACATAATTTTGGTTTGATTGTTTTTGCTCTCTCTTTTATAGTTCAAACCAGTTTTGTGAACGAAAACTAACCCATTTATCGGTATTTATAACTAAAATTAGCAAATTTCAACATTTTTCTTAAGTGGACAAGTTGGCACCAAGAGGGGATGTTGGAAAGGGGTGCCTACTTGTAAGATTACCTCAAATTAGATAGACTGGAGACCTTTAACACGTTAAGATTCTATGGTTTGGTGGATGGCTAAATCAATTTGTGGAACCTTGTAGGTAAGTGCACTCGTTTGGTGACAGTACTTGGATGGGTGATCTCCCGGGAAGTTTTTCCCCCATTACATTTTGCCCCTATTACATTTTAACATCATAGCCATTTAGTGCACATATGTGTTTTCATTCTCCTTTCTCTCCCTTATATCGCTCCAAATGGCTATCATGGTCATTTCAAGCGCATTGGTGCTTTGATTCTCCTTGCTCTCCATTGTATGGCTCCAAATGGCTATCATAGCCATTTCAAGCACATTGGTGCTTTGATTCTCCTTGCTCTCCCTTGTATGGCTCCAAATGGCTATCATAGACATTTGGCACATAATAGTGCTTTGATTTTTCTTTCTCTCCCTTGTATAGATTTAAATGGCTATTTGATGTAATCACATAGCTGATTGCTAGATAATTTTGGCTTGATTGTTTTGGCTCTCTCTTTTATAGCTCAAAATGGCTATCTAATGTATTGGTGTGTTGGGAAACAACTTTTTTTGAGCATTGGTGTATTGTAGCTATTTTTGGAAAAAAGGAACAGAAAAAGAAGAAGAAGACACGACGATGAGAAGAGCAAGACAAGAAGAAGAAGATCGAGGAATGAAGAGAACATTCAAAGTTCTCCCTCTCTTGCGTCAAAAGAAAATATATGCTTCGCAAGGCTCTTTTTGCTATTGTTGTCAGTCACATTCTCCAAGAAAGCGCTACTTTTTAGATGAAAAGGCATGTTTATTGCTATTCTTAGTCACATTCTCCAAAAGAATGTTACTTTTTAGATGAATACGATAGTTTTTTTATTATAAGTTAAAGTTTTTAAAATTTTTTATTTGAATATAGCTATTTTTCAATGTTATGTTGCCCGCTTGCTCATTGGTCTACTTCTATTTTTCAATGTTACGTTGCCCGCTTGCTCATTGGTCTACTTCTATTTTCTCTCTCTTCTAAAAGGCCCTCCAAATGACCTCCCAAATATTCTAATGATTGGTGATACCCAACAATCTGTGTGTTCAATTTCATAATTGAAATCTGCAGTAATGAGTTTATTGATTTCCTCCTTTATAATTACTGAATATTTTAGATTCATTTGATATGGACACTGCTTGACTGGCCTTGATCCCTCCATAATAGGGATGTATGCTACAACACTTCTAGTGGCACTCCCTTCATGTCCTTATAACTCCAAGCAAAATAGTCCTTAAACTCCTTTAATAGAGTTATTAATGTCTCGTCTCCTTGGAGAGTGAGGTTCGTGGCAATGCAAATAGGTATGGGGTCCTCGGTTGTCTCTACAAAATTCACTTCTTTCACCTCTACAGGTCCATCACTTCTGTCGGTTTGATCGCCTTTTGAGTGTTGCACCCCTAGCACAGGTGAACTACCTCTCTCTCATCAACATCAAAGGGATTAAAATGGCTAGGTATCTTCCACATATCAAGCTCTTCATCATTCTCTTCTCTTCTTGCCAAAGCTCTTTTCCTTCTTGTTCCACCTCAGCCAAAGCTTTGTTTTTCTTTCTTCTTGCCAACCTTAAGAGCTTAGGGGGATTTTGCCTAACCTTCATCTCCTACAGAGTTAATAACATTAGCTTGCTTAATTCATTACCTTTCTTTTCCCCAATTCTTAGAAAACTCCTCATCATGAACTTCAATAGCTTCAACGTATCTCAGCTGTTGTGCATCCGCTTGTGGATCTTCTTCTTAGAATCTCACTATGGTAACGTTTCTTCTTCAGCCATTTCCAAAACTTCAACCTTGCACGGCTAAAATCGAGGCTTCTTTTTCTTCACCAGATTCAGTTCCTTGGTAGTGGCACCAAAAATGTTACAGGCTACACCACCCCTTCCCTAATGCAAAGGACAATGTTTACTTAACTTGTTGTGGTGTACTTACTAGGGTCCAAGCTTGTATCTCTATAGACTCCAAGATTTGCTACTGGTAGCTAGCACCATAGGATCTTGACTCCTCCTCAAGCTATCACCATGATGTTGCCATACTTCTTTGAAGAGCTCTCCTTAGCATGGTTAAGGGTCACAATATTCCTATTATTGTAACTGGGTCTCATCAGGTTCCACAAACTTCAACCCAATCTTCCCCCTATGAGTCATGACATCTATCGTGGCCAATGTATGCATCCAATTCTCACAAAATTCACTTTTCTTCTGATGGTTCTAGTGGATCTTGGATTGCACATAGTTGCAACGAAGTAGTTTGGTCTGTAGTTTCTGAATTTTGTTCCCAACATCCCCTCGTCTATGGATGTGTCTTTTAGGTCCGCACGTCTACTTTCACGATTTATGAATCCTTTCGTAGATAGATGTGATCAGTGGCCCAATCATGTACCAGTTTGGCACTTCTCATAAAAGGCCTTCCAAGGATCACATCATATAAACTTGCATGTCTAGTAAAATTCATCACTCGAAACATATGGCAATAGTGGAAAGAGAAGACTTTCATCTTCAAATTCTCCAGAACTCCCATGGGTAGTGACATAGAACTATTACCCTTCTCCACAATGAGGTTTGTCTGCTCTAAAGCAAGCTTCCCCCATTTCTCCCAACATTGTTTCATCATGCTACTTACTCCGACTACCCCATCTAGGATTACAAGAGCTTGATAACCCTTGTGCACCATTGGAAGTGTTGCATTTGTGTGTCATCACTCTCATTATACCTGTAAGGTCCCTCCCAAGCCATGTATATGTCTCTTTTAATATAGATTTCAAGAAGGAAAGAGAGTGTACTTAGAGAAGAGTGAGACAATAAGGCTAGAAACATTAGGAAAGTGTTAGAATAAAAATATTAGCTCCAAAAATCCTTTAAAAAAATAAGAAGACAAGAATAGTTCTATTAAGAGATAAGTATCTCCAAAAATAGAAATTTAAATTTAGGTGGTATGAGGTCATATTTAGAGTACTTTCACATACATTAGGAAAAATTTGGACTCACTTTTGGGCCTTTTAAGCTCTTTGAGATTCTAGGGAATATTTCATAAGGACCAATGAGGGTGAGGCTTCCGTTATTACGGAACTTTTGAGGTTACTTTTTGGTGGGGAGGCCATAACTCCAGCATAAAAACTCCAAGTTTGTCGGAGGTTGGTGCGCGTTAGAATCCTCTCATCAACATCTTTCCAATGATATGTTACATGATATAGTTTTGAGGTACTATGGATAGAGTTATCCATGATCCCCCTTTTCGTAATAGAATGATGACTTAGCATTTCTTAGAGGGCCCAAAAATGAGTTCACATTTTCCCTAATGATTTAGAGTCCATGCATACTAAAAATGTTGAAAAGTAACGTGTTTCTAAAGATGGCACGTTTACGGCTATATACAGACGTTTTTGCCTATTCTACTCGCGATTGCTTCCGGTCCTTTTGACTGGTTATATGATCATATTCTCAGTTTTTATCATAAAGTTATGGCCAAAACAATTTGCTGATTCTGTCAAGGTTTCTACACAGGAAAAACTGTAAGAAGGCAGCAAGTAGCCTCAAGGTAATCCTAGAGCTTGAGATGTATATATCCCTTCATTCTTATCTAATCTCTTAGAAGGGAAGGCTAGATTGCTAAGGCTATTTTGCCATAGACCTTCGAAAGAGATAAAAGTCAAAGTACGAATAAGAGGAGATAAAGCTTGGGGATCATCGGATGATTTCAATCGTAAGAGAAGGCATTAGAAGACTCTCTATTCTCATATATCAAGTTCTGAAACTCTTATGAATGAGCAAATACAACGATAAACGATAAATTTCTATAAGGTATATATATATATATATATATATATATATATATATATATATATATTCAATTATATATCATTCTTAGGAGTTGAGGTATGGCCCTGGCTTCTCTATTAATTGTTAATAGCAATCATCTATTTGATTGATTTACTACTTAAAGTTTTTGATTCTTTTAAACATCATATGTCTTAATAAAGAATGTCTTATCTTAGTCTCAACTCAAGTTAAAATGCTAAAATCTTTGTGAAAGAGTTGTTTTCTTAAGAAGGTAACGTTGTTTCTAGTCCTATGGTTTAGTTGAGTAAATAAATTATTATCTTGGTTGAATTAAGATACAGGTACAACTTCTCCCTGCCTTGACGCTGCCCCATTCTTGTGCTTGTGCAGTCGGACGGCGGAGATGTTAGTAAGGCCCAGAGACGACCCATGGTATCCCTCATACCATTGGGAGAATGAGGTTCGCCAATTGAGGCCAGTGATTGTGATGCTGCCTAGTTCTAAAGGCCCACGCTAGTGCGGTGAACTAGCCCACCCTAGTGTGTAGACATCCCTCTGAGGAGGCGAGACGATCAAGCAACGAAGCCTGAGAGGACAACAAGCCGACTTGAGTCCTCGCCTAAGCGGCCACCGACGATGAGGTGTATAGTCCCGTAGGGTTTTGCTCAGCATGTAGAGGCTAGAAGGCCGAATTCTAGATCATTGACAGTATAAAGGAAAAGAATAAGAGAGCCGGTTTGACTTGTATGAAATTGATTCTTGTATAAATGTTTTATTTATAAATCTTGTCTTTGCCATTATTGTACTATGGAAAGAGGTTGTTTTCATGAACCTTGTGAAAGGACCTTAATTAAGGAACATGTTTATTTATGTCAAACAGTGTGGTAGGATTAATTAGAAAACAAATTAACAAGCAAAGGATCAATGGGAGAAGCACTTGCCATTGGTTGAGTTTGCCTATGACAACATTATTCACTCTTCAACAAGCAACCAACGGCACCATCCTATGGATGGGTAGACCCGATTAGTCAGGTGGCTTCCTAAAAACAGATTAAGTGAAAGCCCTATGCTAGATAAAAAAATTCTCGAGTAACTCTATTCTAGGAGACTAGGCCAGCGGGCTGTGCCTTGCATGGATGAAGAAAAAAGCGTTGTCTCTAAGAATCAAGATTAGTAATTGCCCAAATTATGATCAATTATCCTATGGGTAATTTGACTTTTAGAAGACCACACTCCCCCTATAGGGCTAGGTATCACCTACAAATCATATTCTTACATGGTCAAGGTATCAACGAGTAGGAAATTTTCTCCAACCTAGGACTTAGTAGACTATCTTAAGTGTTTTCCCTATTTTGGAAGAGGGGAACCTTACAAATGGTATCAGAGCCAATCTTAGTTCCTAGCATTTATTTTTCAAAGGTTAACTGTCAAGGGATTAAATATCACTTAAGTGAATATTCAAAGAAAGAAATTCAATAAAATAGTAACTGTCAAGGGATTAAATATCAGTTAAGTGAATATTCAAAGAAAGAAATTCAATAAAATAGTAACTGAATTATCAAACCTTTTCGAGAAAGATAGTTCAGGAAAAATCTTATCCGACTCGAACCTTGAATCAGACTATGACCAAGACCAAACTATTTCGTCAGTTTCGAGGAAAGAAGGTGTGACCAGTTTAGAAAAATACACTCAAAATTCTTACCAAATCTGAAACTAAGTTTGAGATCCTTCGAATATAGGGTTCTGACGAGGTGATGTACAGGCTCGCGGTGCCTAGGACACCCATGCGTATGTCGTGGAAGATATGTATGATGGACGAAATGATTATTATAATCTGTTTTACTGGATCTCGCTTGCTGACCAGTGGGTCTCATCGGAGAGTCCAGAGCAATATTGTTTTTTGAGAAACAAGGTACTGGATGGAAATTTTGAGTTATGATATTTGTAACCAATAACTGTCAATGGATTATTTTATATATGAAAGTTTTAAAGAGGTGTGTGTGCGTATCTGTATTCGAAAGCAAAAGTTAAGAAAGGCATTCAATTATGGGTGGGTGAGTAATTGTCTGGTTCTATCGATTCCAATGGTTGGGTGGTGGCTAACCCATGGGCCGGATGGGATTAGGCTGGAATCAGTGGAGTTTTAATAATTGTCTGGGTGAGTAATTGTCTGGTTCTACCAATTCCAGTGGTTAGGTGGTGGCTAACCCATGGGCCGGATGGGGTTAGGTTGGGTGGTGGCTAATCCATGGGCCGGATGGAATTAGACTGGAATCAGTGGAGTTTTAATAATTAAATTGAAATAATAGGAATACGCTTAGAATTCGAGTACTTAAATAAAACCCTGAAGATTTTCTCAAATGGATAGATCAATGGCTGTGCCTGATTTCGGTTAGGAAAAAAGCATTGATTTCCTTAAATAATTAGATCAACGGCTGTGCCTGATTTCAACTAGAGAAAAGCGTTGATTTCTTCAAATTAAGTCAGTGATAGTTTTCCTTCTATCTGGTTTAATCAAGTGAAGGATAGTTTAATCTCTTGAACCCATTAGAAAATTCATTAAGAAAATCAAAAAGGTGGAATCGTCCCCGTTTTTCGGGCAAGGAAAATTTTCACGGTTTCAGTTTCGGAATGACCACCAAATTAGTCTCGTGTCCGGACATTCGAGGGCGAGGCCCCGAGTGGGAAACCCTGCCCTGCGGCGCAAGAGAAAGCTACTTCCACTGCTAAGCAACCGAGAATCTTGTGCGCGGAGGGGGCATAGGGGTCTCACAGTGGATGCAGTTTTCAGTCATTCGTTCAGCTCTCAACCATCCCCAATGACTACTATAGAGTCTCCTCATCCCATTTTCCTTGCCCATCTTATCCTTCCTATTGTTCACATAGAAGTCTGGGCTAACCACTCTCCCTTGACTTCTGGGGTCTTTAGTGCTTGTGCATGAGTTAGGACATTAAGTGGTGTTGCCACCACCCTAGATTTCACCCCAATCATTCGAAGTCCTGTGGTGGTTGGGTTGGCGGTTGTTGTTAAAGACTCTCTAATGCCCTTGTAAAAGAAAAATTCTTAATCAGGCGGTCAGTTTTGTACTTTACGCAACTCAACCTGGGGGGTGTTGTCTTGAGTAGTTTGCGGATTTTTTGTGTTAATCTTGTGTGGACACTCAGCCACTCGGTGAGGTCCTTGACAATGATAGCACTACAAACAAGGCTCTCCTCGCGGTGGGGTATTAATTTCTCGGCCCTTTCATTATGCTGTAGCTTGGAATACTAGCATTGGTGTATTCCCTTGCATCAGGAAATACTCCAAGGTGACCTCCTAGTTGTCATCTAACTCCTCCAAAGTTGGTTAAGGCTCCCATGCATACTCTCCTTCTTCTAGCACCTCCTTAATAATCATTTCATTGACTGGCGTTATGCGAAGTGCTAGTGGTTGTGATGGTAGAACAAGTGGAGGTATAGGTACAACTACCCTATCCATTCCCCTCGTCTAGTTTTGCACATTTAAAAGATTTTTCCCTGGCACAAGCCCTTATCTAGCACCAATAAGCAACCAATTAGAGCTGGAAACTTTATAGAAAGCACATCAAATGACAACGATTCCCAGGAGTGAAAGCACCAGCATAGTAGCTTTCACAACAAAACTACATCGCAAAACGGCATCCACAAGCCAGCGGCCTCCTCCAGTGCAAATCACATTAGCAACAGAAATGCAACGTAGTTGTCCTGTAGAGAAGAGAGCAGTTGGTCCTACAGAGAGGAGAGAGGGCTAAAGACAAGAAGAAGATCTAAAAGAGGCACCCTCATATTGTTCCTTTCATGCTTGTGTACTCAAGTGTGAGAGTTGATAGGATGCTCACTCCTATCAACTCTCACACTTAAGTATACAAGCATGAAAGGAACATGTACCAAGAATGTATCTCTCTCCTCTTAACTCTCTCTCTTTCTCAAACACCATAGACAAGCAAGAAAGCAACCTGGAGATGAGAATAATGTTATTTATACATCTTGTCCTTATTCACAGTCGGGTGCCCAAAACTTAATAAAACATGGACAACGGTTACAAATTACATGGTTTTTTGGCATAGCCAGTTATTCTCATAATTACAACCCTTGTGTCGTTACACGACACTTATTATGCTATTTCTCATGTGTAATGGAAGAGATGATAGGTTAATCCCAAAATGGGGTTAACACTTGGCCAACCGACTATTAAAGAAGCATGCCAACATCACAATAATGTTAAATGCACACTTGATGGAGGAGATGGACCAGCTTTCCAAAGATACAGAAGAGAAACAAGGTGGCATCCTCAAGGTTAACTCCATGTTGACTCAACAAGTCCGGGATTTTCTACAACAGTTGGAAAGCCAGAGAGAGGATACCAAAGAAGCCCAAGCTCACACAATGCAACTACAAATCCAAGTAGAAGCCATGGAGGAGAAGCATCTCGAGAGCTAAAGTTTCCAAGTTACATGCCAAAGCACACAATCAAGTTATGGACCTTCAAGCCCAAATCTCTAACGCCCTTAGACGTGGTATAAGGGCACCTAGAGCAAAGCAAGGACATCTATTAGATAAGCTGCAAGAACTACGACATCCAAGTCAAAGGTCTCAAGGCCACGATGCAAGAGCTAGAAGCCAAGAAGGTAATCATGTTGGCTAGCCACCAATAGGTAATGTTATCTCACACCTTAACGAGCAGATCATGGATGCCCATGCCGTCACCACCATTGGGTTACAAGCAGAGCATGGACTGCTCCAAACCGAGAAGGCCGGCCTTCTCTCCCAAATCCTCCAACTCCAAGAAGCTCACCAACAAAGGTAGCTCCAGATTACAGAGCTCCAGGCTCAAGAGGCACACCTGATAGTACTTCACCACCAATAATTGTGGCTGCTACTAGGAGAACCCACTGCCTCTAAAGACGACAATACATACAATAAGCTTGTGGATAGGGAAGCCCCACTGGCTGACCTTCCAGTGGTTCCTCTTGGGCCCCTCAATAGACTTTTTCTCTCTTTTTTGCTTCACTAAAACTCTCTCTCAACCAATACAACATTAAGTGAGGAACAAACTCATAGGGATCTTGCACTAATTTTCTAGAATACTACACGCTACGTGGATCCCACTATTACTATGGCTATCTTTATAGGGGCCCTCGAACTTCAAAAGGCACAATTTATGTATATATATCCACCCAATAGTCCTTAATTTCAAATCTTGGTGTCAGGTGCTTATACATTCTACTAACTTCAGCAAAGGGGAGGAACCCACTGACCTCATGCGACCATCTCTTCCTAACTCTTACATAGCTCCTCTTCCTAAACTACAAGAAAGCTTAACATGGATGCTAACACACGAATGGGTAGAGGCTTGGGACACCCACCAACACCTCCTCTACATAATAGTAAATTTTATCATCCCTATGGCATTCTTCGCCTTGTATGTGCATTTACAAACTTTATTAGCAAGCTTAATATATGACTTTCGACAAGTACACATAGACTATCCCACATTCATTGAGGAAGAATATCTCCACGCATTACATAATTTATTCATCACCAAGAAACCACCATCACCTTCCAATGATGGGAATGGGGATGATTTAGAGGACAACACCTACCCAGTGTTTAGTCCTATAACTTCCTATCTATCTACTATTCATGAAAATAAAAATACAGAAGCCCCCCATGCACCATTAACCAAGAGATATTTTCCTTACACATTTTCCCACTAACCCTCTTGGCCCTGAGGAACCACTTGACGGCCAACCAAAGGCCAAAGCCAATCCTTTGCCACAAGATCAAGACGTGGTGGGTCCTAATATGGATCCCATCCTGGATCTCCCAACCCCGGAATACGAGCAAATAATCATGGTTGGGAATCTAATGTGACAGGCACTGCAGATAACACCATTCCATAAGGAGAAGTAAAAAGTGACTATAGATTTAGGAGCAAATCGTGGAAAAGGTGGAGTATGATTAGGAGGCTAGGTAGAATTTTAAAAAAGTTGTACTTGCTCTTCTTAGCTAATGGAAAACATGTTGGGTGTAGTTTCATCCAATTATTACTGTTTCCACACTTGGACACATCATGCTCTTTGGATGTCCAGGCAACACTTAAGCCTCCTGAATAGTGCCTTCCCGGCCTGTAAACCTGCCTTGAACACTGACCATGTCCACACGACACTCAATATTTGCCAAAACTGCTTCTAGGTGTTGGCTCTCTCTCCGTACATGCTCTCAAGAATCATCAGCTCACTCCAATCTTTTCTTCATGGAGATCATATCTTTGATTGTCTGCTCCCAATTCTCGAACTCACACTAGGAGTAGGTCTTCAACTTGAGACCACATGCCATGTTTGGCACACAGAAAATTGTCTACCTATACCTAGACTCTAACTACAAGCAAGACTCCTACATGCAAAAACTCGCATGTGGATCTCCTGTAAAGACCTATGCAAGCTAACGCACATGCAACTTAACACACTTCTCATTGCGGAGTGCCTTATGTGACCTAGCACTCTGATGTCAACATTGCATGTGTATTGCAAGGCCATAGATCTTGCTATGCTCTTCTTTGCCTCACAATGAATCTGAGATGTGAAACCAATGTCCCATGCTTAGCAGACATGTGCTTGGATTGATGCTAATTAACATTGATTATTTTACTAATTAACATTAATTGTATGACTTCATCTACTGTATAAATTGCGAAAAAAGAATATTTACAATGTTGAACTTGGATCTAGACTTGAATCCTGACTCCTAGCGTGCTAGTGTTAATGCTACATGCATGCGCAAAAGGTTACCTGGTGCTCCACAAGGCTGGAACCTGCTTTGCTATGGCTGTAAATTACTGATCCATGCACTTGGCTTTTGACTTCAAAGATCTTGCACTGAAATGCCCCATATTTATAGAATCCTTTAGGGTTGGTAACTTGGCTACCAATGGTGGTCAACTATGCCAACTATCAACTGTTTCCACACTAAGGCACCTGATCTTTGAGATGTCCAGGCAGCACTTGGGCCTTCCTATCTGGCCTCTAACCAGCCTTAAACCTGCTGATCATATTCACGTGGAACTCACATAAGTGATGCACGTGACATTGCTTGG
The DNA here is from genome assembly GCF_041138505.1 of Cibotium barometz. Taxonomy (NCBI): domain Eukaryota; kingdom Viridiplantae; phylum Streptophyta; class Polypodiopsida; order Cyatheales; family Cibotiaceae; genus Cibotium; species Cibotium barometz. Next base: position 14,154,423 of record NC_141091.1, read on the forward strand.
GCAGTTATTACACTTCCGTTGGCCCAAGGAGGCTTGGGCATTATAGATCGAGTTGATCAGAGTAGAGCCTGCTTATTGTTCGGGGGCTGCTTCCAAGCGCTGAGCCTTGGAAAGAGCTGCTTTTGCAGCGGCTGCAGGCTCGAGCTCCCCCAGCAGGGGGCACTTGGGCACCAGAGATACGATGGATCTTCACAGAGATGATGAGGATAGGCCTTAGTAGAGGATGGGAGGACAGATTTGCCTTGAGCATCCTAAGAGCTTGGGAGCTGCTGAGACCGGGGCTCTCTCAGAGACCTCCTTCTTGTGATGAGGAGCGGGCCAGACAGCCACTCATCTGGAGCCCAGCGGTTCGCACAGAGCAGGGTCATATGCTGGGTTCTCGGCCTCGTCTAGCCTGGGGACCATTGGCGACAGGCCCAGCACGCAGTTTTGGAGACTGGCAGGCCTTCTGCAGTCTCCCAGAGGAGATCCAAGCGGAGAGGCTGGGTCACTTCAGAGGGGGGCTGATTATGAGGGATGACATTCAGGAGGCACTCACAGAGGAGTGGTTCACGCCTCTCGAGCCCGTGGCCCCACGGTGGATGGGAGCCTTTACTCAGTTGGAGATCCTGATTGCTGTCAGAGCTTGCACTGAGGATGGCAGATGCCTCTACTATGAGATCCAAGATGAGGGCAGATGAAACCGGCCTGACGGGCGGTGAAACAAACACTCGCACATAAAACACTTCAACGCCATTGAGGACCTAGAAAAGGAAAACAAACAAGGGGAGCTAGAGTGCTCCTGCAAACAGTACACGGACACCGATTGGCCCCAAAACGCAGTGGCGTCCCTTGCGGTATTTCTTTAATTGATTATAAGAGCTTTGATTACAATAAGGCTAGGAACTCAGCCGTCATAGTAGAACCCCTGAAGCCTGCAAAGAATCTGCATCATGGCTTCTTGTCCACTCGGCATCCACAAACAAGTCCAGCCATTGTTCACATCGAAAGACTCTCACACATTGAGTGAGCATACAGAAGCTTTCTCCCATGATTAGGGCTGCCACAACCATCCATAGCCTCTCACACTATGAACAGCATCACACCCTGACACCTCCAGTGCTTCTGCATCACAACACAGACTCCCAAACTGTCTCTCAAAAGAGAACTCGTATCACAGCACAGCATACCATACAGTCGACACACCTGTACCACCCCTCTCTACCTTCCAAGGGTACTATCCATCTCTGTCATGGATTCCCTGTCCCCTGCCCAATCAATAGCAAGGCTGTACCAAACATGTGTCCATTCCTGTACCTTCTGCCTGCATGTGACCTATCTCCTGAAGAAACCCAAAAACATGTTTCTTCTGTCCTGTTTCCATACAGAACCATTCATGGCACCATTCAACAACAGTGCCAACAACGGCATACATCTAGTTACCTGTTCCCCCATGAAACATCTGGAAACATAGAGATGCCCATAACTGTAGGTCCCTTTGTTCCTTTCTAGCAAGAAGAAAACAATCTGCTCCATGAGCATGCAGCCATGCGAGCTTGCTTCACTCCCATGCCAAGAAACACATTCAAGTGACCTGTACTTGCAGCCAGAAACCCAAGTACATAGCTGAATTTGCAGCCAAACAAAAACAGCCCATAAACAGTACCAAAACAGTCCCGGCTATGCGCCTCCTTCTGCTCGCCTCCTTCCAAGAGAAAGAGAGCGTGAGAATCTGTTGACTGGGCGCTTTTTGCAGCCAGCCCACCAGCCTCTCTTCCAAGCCGGTAAAGCACGTGTCTGTGCTGCATCTGCCCGCCCAGACCTTCCTGCAGGCCTATCCACTTTTCAGCAGAGAGAGAGAAAGAGAGAGAGAGAGAGCAGTACTGGCTGTCCCCACGTGTACGCCCCTGTTTCTCCTGCAGTCCCCTCTTTCCAAGAGAGCCTCTCATGCCCTGTTCAGTCCAACGCCTCTGCAGTTGTGCGCTTCCTACAGCTGCCTGCAGCCCATCGCTTGCTTCCATGAGAGAGAGACAAAAATACGGGAGAACCTGCTCTCCGTCCAGCACAACCTGCAGTCCAGCCCTGTTCGTACACTGTACGAGCAGTCGTACAGTATTGTACCTGCTGTCGTACCTACCTGCGCTGCCTGTACCAGCAACTGCAGCAGCCGCCGCCAGTACCTTCAGTATCCGTGCGCTGTACCTGCAACAGCCGTACAGATCTGCATGAGTTCTCCTGTGCGCAGCCAACATAAGCAGTCCACTTCTCTTCTCTCCCACGCATGAGAAGTTGCACCCTTTCTTCCAAAAAGCTAGAGAGAGAGTCCAGAGAGAGACGTGGGCCTCCAAAAGTGGAATAGTCTCTAAAAATTGCCCTAGGGGCCTCCCAAGGTTTTGAAACCTCTAAAACATTAATTTTTGGCCACCAAAGGTTATAAAACCTTTTTAATTAATGTCTCTTTGCCCCCTTTCACACCTGGGGTTGTCCACACATGGGCTTCCTTTTTGACTCCAACCTGATGTCATTCACCCTGTCTACCATGTCCCCGTGCACACCTGCATATTGTCCAGAGAAAAACACAGTCTTGAAAAATGGCAAGCGTCCTCGATTGCACTCAATGGCACAGTAAAGCATCTTATGAGCAAAGACACCCCATATGGCAAAAACAATGGCCCTCCAATGCATCTGGATGATAAAATAATCATCCTGCACAATAAGCCACACTGTCACACCAAAGTGACAAACACCTCTTGCTTGTTCCTTCAGAACCTACAGCAAAAGTCTAAAACCAAATGGAAACACGTTAACTGTGTTAGCCAAAAACAAAACCATGCATCATTCTACATATGACACACATATGCATGACACATATGCATTCGCAAACAATATGCTCCTCAAGATGCTCTACCTACTCTAAAGTAACAGTCCAAGGGCTGCTCGCAAGCCTTACGCCCATGGGCATCCCGCAGGACCCACGACTGATGGTACAACATGAGCATATGAAAGCACGCAATGCATCCAAACACTACATCCACTAAGTACTTTCCCACATATGTCTCATGGCCATCCCGCAGGAGTCACACCCAGTGGTGCATCCATGAACATAATAAAGCACTTGATGTATCATACCAACATACATGCAGCACATGACACAATGTAGAGTATTTCCCAATGTATTCTCAATGATACCAGGATCCAATGGCACCAGAATACAAAAATACCTCTACCTCAAAAAGTGTATGCATACATGCACAAATAGAGTTCGATCCATATTTCCATGAACCAAACCAACTCTAGGACTGCTCGCAAGACTTATGCCCTCCATAGAGTTATCCATAGTTGCAGTTATAGTTCAAGGTGCGCGCGACTGTGAACCATACTCAACCATCATCTCATGTGTCTAGAACACAAGATCATAGAAGTCCCATAAGCAGATGTACTGTCAGCCTCAGTACCTTCGGGTGAATACAAGGATGTCACCAAGCGACTCCTAGATGACAACTGAGCCTGTCTGTAACAAGGGAGTGGAGGTGCTACCCCCTCTTGAGCATCAGGCAATGCTCCAAACCTATGCTCTGCTGGACCTAAACGAGCCGTAACAAGAGTCGACTCCAACTCAAAGATATCAAGATAAAGCTGCAAATCCTAAGGTGAATCTGCTAAGTCACCCTCCTCCATCCACTTCGCATCCATCAGTGAACCTCCTCCATCCACTTCGCATCCATCAGTGAACAACTCTTGAACTTCACAGGATAGCGATGGGAAACTTTACCCTGTACCTTTCTTTCCTTATGTGCCAGTATCTGCTCGGGAATAAGAACCTCGTCGAGTTCCTCCGCTTCCGTCTGAGACTCATCTGATACATCCTCAGGTACCCAAAACCTGCTTGCACTCCACCCAAGTGGTAAGCACAAGTCCCCGATGAAGCATAGTAGATCACCACTGCTAAACATAGAAAGAAACTGTCTTCCGAACCCATGAAGCCTCTATGAAGATACCACCGGTGACAAACTGTCGAAAGCCATAGCCTTCAACGCATCTCCTGCACCATAACACTTCAACTGCTTCTTGTGCCTGGCCGACTACTTCTTGTCCTTGGTGTCTTTTCTCCTGAGCTTCATCTTCAGCTCTTGCTCTTCACCTCATATAGGCAAAGACACACAATCCTGCACTGCTTCCTGCACTTCCTTTTCACTTTCCACATGTTGAAGCTTTTGATGTGACTCTCATGAGACAACCACGAGCTCGCCCCCTTGGGAAAGTTGGCGATTGTCCCAGCAAACAACGGAACCTTGAAACCGGCCTGACGGGCGGTGAAACAAACACTCGCACATAAAACACTTCAACGCCATTGAGGACCTAGAAAAGGAAAACAAACAAGGGGAGCTAGAGTGCTCCTGCAAACAGTACACGGACACCGATTGGCCCCAAAACGCAGTGGCGCCCCTTGCGGTATTTCTTTAATTGATTATAAGAGCTTTGATTACAATAAGGCTGGGAACTCAGCCGTCACAGTAGAACCCCTGAAGCCTGCAAAGAATCTGCATCATGGCTTCTTGTCCACTCGGCATCCACAAACAAGTCCAGCCATTGTTCACATCGAAAGACTCTCACACATTGAGTCTGCATACAGAAGCTTTCTCCCATGATTAGGGCTGCCACAACCATCCATAGCCTCTCACACTATGAACAGCATCACACCCTGACACCTCCAGTGCTTCTGCATCACAACAGACTCCCAAACTGTCTCTCAGAAGAGAACTCGTATCACAGCACAGCATACCATACAGTCGACACACCTGTACCACCCCTCTCTACCTTCCAAGGGTACTATCCATCTCTGTCATGGATTCCCTGTCCCCTGCCCAATCAATAGCAAGGCTGTACCAAACATGTGTCCATTCCTGTACCTTCTGCCTGCATGTGACCTATCTCCTGAAGAAACCCAAAAACATGTTTCTTCTGTCCTGTTTCCATACAGAACCATTCATGGCACCATTCAACAACAGTGCCAACAACGGCATACATCTAGTTACCTGTTCCCCCATGAAACATCTGGAAACATAGAGATGCCCATAACTGTAGGTCCCTTTGTTCCTTTCTAGCAAGAAGAAAACAATCTGCTCCATGAGCATGCAGCCATGCGAGCTTGCTTCACTCCCATGCCAAGAAACACATTCAAGTGACCTGTACTTGCAGCCAGAAACCCAAGTACATAGCTGAATTTGCAGCCAAACAAAAACAGCCCATAAACAGTACCAAAACAGTCCCGGCTATGCGCCTCCTTCTGCCCGCCTCCTTCCAAGAGAAAGAGAGCGTGAGAATCTGTTGACTGGGCGCTTTTTGCAGCCAGCCCACCAGCCTCTCTTCCAAGCCGGTAAAGCACGTGTCTGTGCTGCATCTGCCCGCCCAGACCTTCCTGCAGGCCTATCCACTTTTCAGCAGAGAGAGAGAAAGAGAGAGAGAGAGAGCAGTACTGGCTGTCCCCACGTGTACGCCCCTGTTTCTCCTGCAGTCCCCTCTTTCCAAGAGAGCCTCTCATGCCCTGTTCAGTCCAACGCCTCTGCAGTTGTGCGCTTCCTACAGCTGCCTGCAGCCCATCGCTTGCTTCCATGAGAGAGAGACATAAACACGGGAGAACCTGCTCTCCGTCCAGCACAACCTGCAGTCCAGCCCTGTTCGTACACTGTACCAGCAGTCGTACAGTATTGTACCTGCTGTCGTACCTGCCTGCGCTGCCTGTACCAGCAGCAGCAGCCGCCGCTGCCAGTACCTTCAGTATCCGTACGCTGTACCTGCAGCAGCCGTACAGATCTGCATGAGTTCTCCTGTGCGCAGCCAACATAAGCAGTCCACTTCTCTTCTCTCCCACGCATGAGAAGTTGCACCCTTTCTTCCAAAAAGCTAGAGAGAGAGTCCAGAGAGAGACGTGGGCCTCCAAAAGTGGAGTAGTCTCTAAAAATTGCCCTAGGGGCCTCCCGAGGTTTTGAAACCTCTAAAACATTAATTTTTGGCCACCAAAGGTTATAAAACCTTTTTAATTAATGTCTCTTTGCCCCCTTTCACACCTGGGGTTGTCCATGTTGGGGTAAAGGCGTTATGCCCACCCTTATAGTGTGTACAAGCCCATAAGTTATAGTACATAGTACACTTAGTACTTTTAATGTACTAAGTGCACTATGTGTACTAGTGCAATATACACGTGTGATAGGGGAGTCACACACTCATGCTATTGATGAGTTGACTTATCCCCACAACTCTCTCTCTCTCTCTCCCTTGTTTCTCTGTGTATGTCTTCCATGAATGAACTCTAACCCTAATTCAGTTTCTCCCATCAACTGGTATCAGAGCCTGCAGGTCGACTAGGGGTTGACGCTGAGTTTCTTCAGAATCGCGTAGCTGAAGCTGAAGCTGAAGCTGGAGCAGGCTCGTCCTCTCTGTTTGATCGAGCAAAGAAAACTTGTGTTAGCTCAGTGCTGGGCGTGAACGAAAGCAGCATCACCAACCCCCTGCGTGTAGCGCCAGCGCTAGGCGGCAGCAGCAAGTAGCCTACGCTGCCCAACAGGCCAGCCCAAGTTGCGTGTAGCACCAGCGCTTGGCGAAGGCAGCAGTACAAGGCGAAACGCTAGGCGAAGTGTTGGGCGGACAGGCTGACGGGCGGAACAGAACGGACGCTCACTGGCGGGCGTTGAATCATTAGCGAAGAGGCGGCGTCAACACTGACACGTGGCTGTGAGTGCGCGAAGGTGACGACGGCTGCAGGGTCGGAGGCTGTGACGTCGTCACGTGTGCTAGCGAGGAGGCAAGCGAAGGCGCCAGCAACAACCAAGAGTAGCAGCAGTCCCTGGCGTCGGCAGCAGCCGCACTTCCTCGTGTGGAAACGAAGAAAGCACTTCCTCGGTATTTTGTTACAGAGCATGTAGTCGGCCAGCCCAAGCCCCCAACTACTAATCAGCAGCAGCATCATCATCCCACACAACTGTGTGGGAGAAGCCTTAACCTGCAACCTGCAAAACCTACACAGAACAGCAGGAGCATCAGCACCAAATTCATCAACCCGCCTGCAAATCAGAGTAAATCAGAAAATTACAAGGTATTCTGCTTCAATTTTTTTTTGGGATTTGCAATTGAGCAAATACAGTAATCAATTCAGCAGGTACAGGTGTCCAATTGCTCAATTTTTGAGCAAAATTGGCAAAATTGGGTGACATTGGTCACAATCAGGATCAATTTGCAGGAAATTGGTCACAATCAGGTTCAATTTGCAGGAAATTGGATGTCGAAATTTGGGGCTTTTGATGTAATTGTGCAATTAAGCACTCATACATGCTGTATGATGTGAAAAATCGCACATTTGGGCAAAATTGCAGCAAATCGCAGTGCAAATCAAGGGGCTTTTGTGCCGATTGAGTTGATTTGCATACAGGCGATCGCATTTGATGCTGTGGATAATGTGTTGATGCCTTACAAGCACTCAATGTGCCTGTAAATCAAGGGGCTTTCATGTATTTGATGTATATGTGGCCAGGGGGAAGCATCGTGAACACTCTGGATGCCTTCATGTGCGCCAATGTACCATGTATGATCAGCAATTGATCTTAAATCAAGGGGCTTTTCAAGTTTGTATGCTTGTTGAGCTTGGCAAAGCAGCAGGCAAGACATTTATGCGTTGAATCCTCAAAAATCAGCTTGCAGTCAAGGGGCTTTTGCCCAATTTCTGTTCGGGACTGTTTTATGCAGTGTACAGGACTGTAAAAGTCTGATTTTCACTCATTTGGACAGCCAGGAGAGCATTTATTGCTATTGTACCTGCTGGTACAGATTTGGCACAGCTTTGTGCATGTTTTGGCATGGCTATACACTGTTTTGAGTGACCAAAAGGTTCAATTTCAGCTGCTGTACTTGCCGGGACAGGTTTGGTACATCATTGGTGAGCACTTGGTACTGCTGTACAGTACTTTGGAAGGGCAAAAGAGCACATTTAAGGTGCTGTCCAAAATCTGCAGCAACCAGATTTTGGTGTTTTCATCACATAAAGTGGGAGAAAGGTTGCATTTGTGCTTCCGCAGTGGGAGATAAAGCTTGGGAGAACATTTGTGAGCACTTTGTGTGCTTTGGGTGCAGTGTTTGCACATCTTGGGTGCAGTGTTTGCACATTTGCAGGGAGTCAGGCATTGACAGGTTGCATTTTGCTATGGCAACCACAGGTGAGAGCTCTTCATTGCTTCACATCAAGAAGCTTGAAGGCTCGCATAATTATGATATTTGGCAAACCCAGTGCTACAATGTGTTGCTCCAGAAAAAGCAGCACAAGCCTATCAAAGAAAGGGGTGTAATGCCCACTTCTCTTACTGCTGAAGAGTGGGAAGATATGGATGAGCTGGCAAGATCTACTATCATGTTGTCTGTGTCAGACTCATTACTTTTCAGCATTCATGAAGAGAAGACAGCTTGGGGAATGTGGCAGAGATTGCAGGACTTGTATGCCCAACAAAGTGCCTCAAGCAAAGTGTATTGGTTGAAGAAACTCATAGGTCTTCAGATGAAGGAAGGGGCGTCTATGACAGCCCATCTAAATGAGTTTAATGGCATTGTCAGCCAGGTCATTAATCAAAAGTTGGCAATGGACGATGAGTTCAAAGCCACTTTTTTGTTATGCACTTTGCCAGAGAGTTGGGACACATTCAGGACAGCCACTAGCAATTCGCATGCTATGCTGTCATATGCAGATGTTGAGGGTGCTCTTCTTCAAGAAGAGATGAACAGGAAAAACAACTCTGTTGGAAATGAATGCACGTGGGAGATCCCAACAAAGGGGAAAAAGCCAAGAACGGGGAAGGAGCAAGTCTCGCTCCAAAAAGGATTTGGAATGCCATTATTGTAGCAAGAAGGGACACATTAAAAAGCAATGCTACAAATGGAAAAATGATCAAAAGGAAAAGGGAAAAGGCAAAGACAAAGAGAAGGATGAAGCCCAAGATGTAAAGCCAAAGGGCAAAAGTGGAGTCAAGATCGAAGAAATCAATGTGTCGCATGCAGGTGGCAGTGAGGATGAGGTCCTATTTACTTCTTCACTTGATGCCCATTCACTTCTTACAGGTGGTCATGGTATGCACTCATGGATCATTGATTCAGGTGCCTCCTTTCATGTCACAGGTTGCAGAGACTTGTTTGTCAGGTACACTGCTGGCAATGAAGGAGTGGTTTATTTGGGTGATAACCATGCATGCAAAATTCTTGGCAGAGGTGATGTGAGGCTTGTATTTTCAGATGGCTCACAGCTTATGCTCCATGATGTCAGGCATGTGCCTGAGATCAAGAAGAATCTGCTTTCTACTGGACAGCTTGATGATGCTGATTATGTTACCACATTTGGTAGTGGAAAGTGGAAGATTAGTAAGGGCTCACTGGTTGTTGCCAGAGGCTCTAAGGTGGACACTCTTTATTTCATGCATGCAGGTGTTTGTCACCATGCTAATGTAAATGCAACCGAGCTGCCGGAAATTTCTATGTGGCATAGCCGGTTGGGACACATGAGTGTCAAGGGAATGGAGCAATTGTCTCGTTTGGGTTACTTGCCTTCTCTAAAGTTTTCAAGTTTTCAGTTTTGTGAGCATTGTATTTATGGCAGGCAACTCCAGTGCCCCCACAAGAAAGCTCTTGGACAGAAAGATGCTCAGTTAGAGCTTGTGCATACAGATGTATGTGAGATGCCTCAGCTTTCTTTGGGAGGAGCAAAATATTTTGTGTCTTTTATTGATGATGCCACACGCAAGGTGTGGGTTTATCCTCTTCGTTTGAAGAGTGATACATTCTCGGTGTTCCAGAAGTTTGTTGCTCATGTTGAGAATCAAACTGGTAAAACACTGAAAGCTTTGCGTTCCGACAATGGTGGAGAGTATATGTCCAAACAGTTTCAGGACTTTTGTGATGCTAAAGGCATCAAGAGGGAGCTCTCTACTCCTTATGATCCTCCACAAAACGGGACAGCAGAGAGGATGAACAGGACCATACAGGAGAAGGTCCGTTCTATGTTGTCACATGCTGCATTACCTCATGGTTTTTGGGCTGAAGCTGTTATGACAGCCGTTCACCTTATAAACAGGTCACCTAACACGAGGCTTGGTGGGAAAGTGCCAGAAGAAGTATGGACAGGGAAGCCTCCGTCATACAAGCACTTGAGAGTGTTTGGTTGCGTTGCGTACGTGCACATACGCAGGGAAATGCGCACCAAACTTGATCCTAAGTCTCACAAATGCATATTCCTAGGATATGGTGACAGAGGTGAAATGGGGTATAGACTTTGGGATCCCATGAATAGAAAGATCATACGCAGCAATGATGTCATTTTTGATGAAACATGCATGTATAAGGAGCCTGCAAGGCAACAGGAGCCTGGCAGAGTCATCTTTGATGATGATGGACATCATGGACAACAACAAAGGGCTGTAAATCAGCCATTACAGCAGGAAAACCAGCCCTTAAATGGTGCTGAAAATGGTCCAAATGGACAGCCAGAGATGGCAGAAGATATCCCTATGGATATACCACAGTTAGAGGAGATACCGGGCATGATTTTTCAGCCTTATGGCATGGAACAGGAGCCACCAATGGGTGATATGCAGGCTGGACAGCAACCTGCAAATGATGGTCATTGGGTACGGAGGTCCACAAGACCCTCCAGAGCCCCTGACAGTTTTGTTCCAGGGGTTGACTACTTGATGCTCACTGACTGTGGGGAGCCCTCATGTTACAAGGAGGCTTTACAGAGGGCAGACAAAGCTCTATGGGAGCGTGCCATGAAGTCAGAGATGGATTCTCTGCATAAAAATGGAACATGGAAGTTGGTGCCTTTGCCTGCAGGCAAGAAGGTTTTGCCATGCAAGTGGGTATACAGGCTCAAAGTTGCACCAAATGCAAAGCCAAGATACAAAGCCAGGTTAGTGGCTAAGGGCTTCAAGCAGGAATATGGTGTGGACTTTGAGGAGATCTTCTCTCCAGTGGTCAAAATGACCACACTTAGAGCTGTGTTAGCTTTGGTTGCGCATGATGATCTGGACTTCATTCAGATGGATGTGAAGACTGCTTTTCTTCACGGTGATCTCCATGAGGAGATATATATGCAGCAGCCAGAGGGTTATGCAGTGAGTGGAAAGGAGAAGCTTGTATGCAAGCTGAAAAAGAGTCTTTATGGGCTCAAACAGGCACCAAGAGAATGGTATCATAAATTTGATGCATTCATGAAATCTCAGAAATTCAGGAGAAGTGACATAGATCACTGCTTGTACACCAAGAAAGCTTTGGATGGCAGTCTCTTGATTCTCATTTTGTATGTTGATGATATGTTGATTGCCGGGAAATCTCGTAAAGAGATGGATGCCTTGAAGCAGAGGCTGCATCAAACCTTTGATATGAAGGATTTGGGTGATGCAAATCACATCTTGGGTATGCGGATACTTCGGGACAGAAATCAGCATGTGTTGTATTTGTCTCAGAAGGAATACATTGGCAAAGTCTTGCAGAGGTTCAATATGGACGGAGGGAAGAAAGCTAGTACTCCTTTGCCTCCATATGTGAAACTCAGTGCTATGGACAGCCCACAGTCGGATAGTGACAGGGCTGATATGGCCAAGATTCCGTATGCTTCAGCTTGTGGCAGTCTCATGTATGCCATGGTTGCTACTAGGCCGGACATTGCATTTGCAGTGGGAGTGGTTTCTAGATACATGGCCAACCCTGGCAAGAAGCATTGGGAAGCAGTGAAAGGTGTCATGAGATACCTGAAGGGCACACAGGATTTGTGCATTTGCTTTGGCAAACAGGATGCATTAGTGCATGGTTACACGGATTCGGATTATGCCGGTCATCCAGATAACCGGAAGTCTACTACCGGTTATGTATTTACATTCACAGGAGGTGCTGTGTCATGGATATCCAGGATGCAGAAGTGCATTGCCTTATCTACTACAGAGGCCGAGTATATTGCAGCCACAGAGGCTTGCAAGGAGGCATTATGGCTATCTCGGTTAGTGGTTGATTTGGGTTATACAGGGGATATTCCATTGTTGCATTGTGACAGTCAGAGTGCCATCCAGTTGGCAAAGAACCCTGTCTTTCATGCAAAGACGAAGCATGTGGATGTGAAGTATCACTTCATCAGAGAGGTGATAGAGAACAAGCAAATTCAGCTTGTTAAGATTCATACGGATGACAACCCGGCTGATCTGTTGACGAAGAGTTTGCCTCCGGAGCGGTTTGCTCATTGCAGACACTTGATGGGCATTGGATGAGGCCAGTTTCAGCCTTGATATGGCCTTGTATATTATCATGTACATGCTGATTTTTTTTTTTTCCTTTACTTAAGGGCACTTTGCCTTTAAGTGGGAGGTTGTTGGGGTAAAGGCGTTATGCCCACCCTTATAGTGTGTACAAGCCCATAAGTTATAGTACATAGTACACTTAGTACTTTTAATGTACTAAGTGCACTATGTGTACTAGTGCAATATACATGTGTGATAGGGGAGTCACACACTCATGCTATTGATGAGTTGACTTATCCCCACAACTCTCTCTCTCTCTCTCTCCCTTGTTTCTCTGTGTATGTCTTCCATGAATGAACTCTAACCCTAATTCAGTTTCTCCCATCAGTCCACACATGGGCTTCCTTTTTGACTCCAACCTGATGCCATTCACCCTGTCTACCATGTCCCCGTGCACACCTGCATATTGTCCAGAGAAAAACACAGGGTCGTAACAGCAGACTTCAGAGAGTGGAGGTGGAGTCGCCTTTGGTTGCACAGTGCATCTTTTAGAGGATACGGGTGGTGGCCGCTGCTTCTCGGAAGTGGCATATTGACCCAGACCCTGCAGATGTGGACTCTGATTGGCGTATATGGGCATATGCAGCGCGCCCCTTGGCCCGGCTCCAGTGGGACCCTGGAGAGTACGAGTGGCATGATCCTTATCCATCCCTTGAGGCCACAGAGATCACCTTTTTCCAGTATACTGTTCGGTTGGGACGACATATTTTGACGGCGACGAGGATGGTCTCTGCAGCTGCATCGGGGCACTGGCGGCTTCAGGGACTCTCACCGGAGTTCCTGGAGGACTTTTGGACCAGGCTCTGGGCTAGTCGACAGGCACGCAGGATCTCGACTTTCCAGTGGTGGCTGGTCGCCCACAGGGGTTCTGCAATTGGCACCTGGCTTGTCTACAGCGGTCTTCCGGCGGCCTGCGTCCGATGCGGCCACCCTATGGAGACACAGAGACATTGCCTATGGGACTACCCTCAAGCGCAGCAGATTTGGCTGTGGATGCTGCGCATTCTCGCCCCCTCGCTCCAGAGGGGATGTATACGTGGGGTGCCGCTGCTTGGTCGACTTCGTCAAGGCCTGCTATGGGCTATGAGAAGGAGCAGGACAGCCAGGCCATCAGATTCATTAGGGGCCAGCCTCGCCTTGTTCCTTCACTGGACTTCTCATCCGCCGGCGGCTGGACACAGGATAGAGGGGAGCTCCTCAGCAGCCTCACCATATGGTTCACCTGGAGGGCCCGGTGTTTCAGGGCCTTTGAGGGGAGACTGGAGCCACCAGCAGAGACTGTTCGGGGGATCTAGCAGGAGCTCATCCACACCCTGCGAGGACAGTACGACCGCATCCGGGGCGACTCAGATGAGGCGATCTTGCGGCGCCAGGCCTTTCACACCACTTGGCACAGCGGCCCCTTCTATACCCTACACGTGGGGTCCCCCCGTTGGCACTACAGGCCACCTGTTTGGCTTTTCCCCCCTCCTATTGTATGATATAGCCTCTCAGTTCTTTGTACTGATTCTTGTATTTTTCAGCACCTAGGGAGAGTCTCCCTGGCTCCCTTGCTTTGTTCTCTACTCTGTTTTCTTATGAGCAGAGAGGATCTTTTATAGCCCTACGGGCGTTTTCATATAACTAATGAAAGGATCTTTTCTTGGGAAAAAAAAAAAAGTGATGCACGTGACAACACAGGCCAGTTATCTCCTCTTTCCATGTAATGTGTCACTTGAAGATAGTTCTTTCTCAAGGTGTGTAGCTCACACACACACACACACAACAAACATTAAAGATGGAAGAAGTAATAAAATATGGAAAATGAGAGCTTTCTGGGGCTGTTTTTTCAAAATTAATTTCCACAAAGGAGACTATAATTGGCTTCTCTATAGCCCCTGTTCAGCATTGATAGAGCCATTCTTCCTCAATAATGTACAAGCTTGACAAAGACAGAAAACTACCTACTTCCATCGACTTGACTGTGCTCGATGCATTTCTAGTAGCTGTTCCAAAGAAACTGACATCCATCTGTCCCCTGTTTGGGCATACACTCTTTGTTGTGCGTTGTCCATGCATACATTTGTCGACCCAAACCCGTACACTTGGAGACCCTCATGCATACGTCCAACCTTGGGGAGGAACTGCACATCACTCTGCTCAGCAAAAGATTCTACAACTTCCTTCAAACTCATTTCTGCAGCTCCGGCACCATTTTCACGTGCAACATTACCATAGACAGACGCATGTTGCTGTGCATATGCAGCTGCTGCAGCCGCAGCAGCAGCCTGCTGCTGATTCTCAAACTGCCGTTTCTCTGTCACTCGAAGATAACTTACATTCTCCCTGGCCCCAGGCTGGACAACAGGCATGCCCTCAACAGCTTGATCCATCATGTCGAGAGCAACTTGCAGCTGCCGCCTAACCCTTTCATTCGCTAGTAATTCAGGGGTGAGTTGTGATTTCCAACCCAAATACCACTGTGTCACTTCATCAAAATTTGGGGTAGAACAAAGCCAGTGATAAAGAACTTGGTGCCACTTTGGAAAAAACACTGCTTCCAGCATGGTAGCCATATGTTGGATAGGAACTGCCATTCCCCATGCCATCACCCAACGGAACGGTTCCAGCTGCTGAGCTTGAGGATTTATCACAAGTTCTTGCAAGGCACCCATAAGTTTGGGGACAATAGACCGTACCAATAACTGCTCCCAGCTGCCCGGATCGAACACTGTTTGCCAAGGAGACAACAGCGCATATGCTGAACTATCGCTCGGATGCCAAGCTCGTAATGCATCCCCCAACTTGAAGCGGATAGGATGGTAGAGAGGCTCCATGCGCTGTCCCAACAAAGGCAACCAAGGATGTAGCCATGCATGAATAGGAACAGTCTCTTGCCTAGGATCCCAAAGATCCACAGCCACTATAAGCTTTGGCAATACTAGATGCTCTAGAATGCTGTGAAGCACAGACTTTGGAAGCAGGTTCTCCCAGATTTCCAAAAATCTTAACATGGGTTCTGGATCACGAGGTTCCCAGATGTTTGTAGCTGCAAACCGCAGGGCAGGAAATACCGCCTCCATCACCAACTGAACATAAGGAGAATCACCATAAGAAGTGCCATAGGTGTTTGCATCAGGAAAGACTGAATAATCCAACGGATCATCTCCTTGCAGTAAGCGTTGCCAAAGACCTATTACATCTGTCCCATGGAGAGGTTGAAGCAATGGCTCCCATCCCTGAAATACTTTGACCATCAAAGGTAGCCCAAAGGACAAAGCTATGGATGAAAGATTATGCAGCTTGTACTCCTCCCTGTGTTCCCTCTGCAAAGAACTGAAGGCAGCTGCAACTGCATCCAAGCTCATGCCACCACCAGCAACATTCTGCTGCACATTTTCGATTGCCCTTGTGATGTACTCCAGAGCACCTATCTGCCCTCTTTGCCGGTCTACTTCAGTCTTAAGCCGCACCTGTTCCTTTTCAAGAAGCACTGCTGTCTCCTTCTCGTGCTTCAATTTTTTATCATATGTTTGGATGTCTGCCTCCACAAGATCCACAATCAGTCTCACATTATGCTGAAGCTCTGGCATAGGGATGTCATCATCTACGTCACTTTGTTCAGCATTCAGGTGCTCAAGATTTGTCAGAACCCTCACCTGAGGCCCCCTCATGTCCAAGATGGTCTGCACAGGCTCAATGCCCTGTTCACTCTTCTGAAGCAACAAATCATCTGCCGTTTTAAAGTCTTTATTCTTCCCTCTGAACTTCTTCAGCCAAGGCTTGTCCTTAGACTTCATGTCCTTGCTTTTATCTTCCAACTCTTCTGCACTAGGAAGAGGCCCTGCCAAAGCTGTAGCAGTGGCAGCCGCCTCTCTGTAGTCATTGAAACCCATGCCCATGTTTTTCGGCCTCAATCTTGCTTCAATGGGGACTGCAATGCCCTGCTCATTTTTCCCAAGGCCACCTCCTTTGTAGCCCATCTTTTCAAGAAGTTTCATGCCTATTCCTTTTGTATGCTTTTCAAACTCAGCCATGTCAGACCCCATACCTGCAGAGGAGCCCTTGCTTTTGGATGTGGAAACCCTAGCCTTCTCCTTCTCCCTCTCCTTCTCTCTCCTCTCTGCACCCTCCTTGACACGCTTACCGAAAGCAGAAGGCAGGAGGTCCTCTTCCTCTGCATCCTCTGCAGAAGAACCTGCAAACCCTAAAGCTAAACCAAATCCAGCAGTCGTACCAGATCCCAGACCAGACTTAGGTTGATCTGCTGAAGGAACATCTTCCTCTGCTTTATCGATTTCTTCAGACGGCCTGACGGTTCCGGTGGAGACGAAACTCACGGGTTTGGAGAGGTCGCCTTTCTTGATGAGGTCTCGCCGCTTTCGCCTGGAGGATTCGTCGGCATCAGAGTCGCTCTCGTCGAAGACGCCGTAGAGGGCTTCGTCGCGGGTCTGGCTACGCTTCTCCTTGCGCTTCTTGCTGTAGTAGAACTCGCCCCCGATCCACTGTCCGCCGCTGTAGTCGTTCTCCATGCTGAAGCGCTCCATGTGCTGGTACTCGTCCATGGCTACGGCGAGGACTGTGGATGTAGCTGTAGCGACTATAAGGTTACGGTATGGCTGGCTATGGCGTTGTTACATGCGGAAGCTCTGTGCTGATAACCCCTAACACCACTTAAAACATGCTGATGCAAAAACGCAGAAAAAAGAGAGAAAAGAGAGTTGGAAATTTAGTATATTCATATGGTACAAAAAGGTGCCTCGAGAAACACCAAATGCTCGACCCACTCCCTTAGGAAGTGAATGAACACATCAATGAGCAAACATGCCATTATATAGGGCTCTTGGACCAACAAAGTGCTGGCCGAGACTGCTAACCGACTGGACAATAAATCAAAAGCGTTGATGCGCATGTCTTCCATGCAGTCGACAATCCTCTTGTGCAGCGCTGAGACAGTCCCTTTGTGTAGCCGACAGATCAACCTTGTCCTTCTCCAAGTCCACACTAGCCAAATCTGCACTTCATGCTCCAAATCCTAGTTCTTTTTCTGGCTGCCCCTTCTGGACTAGCTTTAGGACATGTCCATGGGCAAACTTACACATGACAGGTGTCCTTCTGCGCAGAGAAAATGAACAGAAGAATGGATCAAGTGTAAATTTTCGAAATGTCAAGTAGAATAAGCCTAAGGCTTACATACCATACCTTAAAAATTAGCTTACATAAATGCATATTATTATTGAATCTTTTTAGTTTATTTTTAGTACTTTTAATCTTTTTTTTGAACCAATGACATTGTGTGGACTCTTGGTATAAGTTATTATGTGCTTCTTGGCAACTCTTAAGACAAGTTGTAGATCTTTCTCTTTCCTAAGGGTTCGAATTCTTCTGCTTGTCTCGCCATGTTTCCAATTGATGAGCAATTTGTTGATCTCCTCTTGAATCCTATTGCATACTAGCCGAATTATTTATACATGGGGCTAGTAGAGACTAAACTTAGATCGGGTGATATATCTCTACCTCGAATAGCTTATCATCGAATAACTAGTCTCACATTGGTTTTCTATTCTTGACCTCCAATCTTGAGAGATAATATGCTCCGAAATGAGTTTTTCCAAGCTTGTGGATGATTTTTAAATTGAATTTTTGAAGTAACAACATGCATCTCATTAATCTTCCTTGTACTATTATGTTGTTGAGATCATATGTAAAAGAGATTGATGATCCATACAAAATATAAAGAGAAATCCCAATAAATAATGTTGAAATTTTTGAACATTGAAGTATGATTTTAGTTCAATGTGATGAGAATTTTTTTGATAAATCCAAGCATCTCTCGGGTTGTGCAAGTATGAAATGCAAGTTTAAAATCTGATTACGATTCCCAAGACATCCATAAGGAGTGTCCTTCAACAAGAAGGCTTTCAATGTGTATGAAGTGCAAGGAAGGCTTTCAATGTGTATGAAGTGCAAGTATAAATCTGATTATAATTCCCAAGGCATCCATGAGGAGTGCCCTTCAACGAGAAGGGTTTCAATATATGTGTAAAGAAGACAATAAATGGTTTATGACATGACACCATGACCACAGAG
The DNA here is from genome assembly GCF_041138505.1 of Cibotium barometz. NCBI lineage: Eukaryota > Viridiplantae > Streptophyta > Polypodiopsida > Cyatheales > Cibotiaceae > Cibotium > Cibotium barometz. Next base: position 14,172,791 of record NC_141091.1, read on the forward strand.
ATTGTGTACATCATGGCTTATGCATGGACAATAGTGTATGTATAGAGCGCTATCCATCATTGCTTATCCCTAGATCATAGTGTATGTATAGAGATTGTGTACATCATACCTTATACATAGATTAAAGTGTATGTATAGAGCTCTTTCCATATGCATAGAGTTCTACATAAAGAGCTTATTCTTAAAGAGATTGTGTACATCATACCTTATACATAGATTAAAGTGTATGTATAGAGCTCTTTCCATATGCATAGAGTTCTACATAAAGAGCTTATTCTTAGAGCTCTTTGCATAGATCTTATGCCAAGAGCTCTTGTCCACAGAGTTATATGCATATAGCGCTTATACATAGCTCTAAGCATATAGCTATACATTCTATAGAGCATAGCGTACACATAGAGATTTATTCATGGAGCTTATACAAAGAACTCTATGCAAGGAGATATATGCATAGAGATCTTGTGCATAGATCTATATGTATATAGCTTATACATATCTCTATGCATGGAGCTTATGAATAGATCCCTATCCATATGCATAGCTCTATACAAGGTGATCTATGTATAAAGCTCTTATGGATAGAGCTATATGCATATAGCTTATACATAGCTCTATGCATGGAGCTTATGCATAGAGCTATATTCATATAACTTACACATAGAGTTTTATTGCACTTATCTTTTTTTACACAAGTTTTCTTTCCTTTTTAGCATGTAAGTTATGATTATACATGTCTCTCTTAGCTTCACAATACATAAGAGATTTCTAATGCATGAAAGATTGCTTTTGGTGTTCTCATCTTTGGAAAAGCTTAGTATAAGTTTGTGTGAAAGTTTTTTGTCTCATTTCTCCCAATATTACCTTATGTTGCTTGCATTTTGATCACTATAAGGAGGTTGTCCAACACATAAGCCTACAAGTCCCCCAACTTGTGTGATCTTGCCATTAGAGTCACTAGTTACCTTAGCGGGGATGCTAGGATTTGAAAAAATATACTACGTGGGAATGAAAGGAAGGGGTTCAGAGCATGTAATGTAGTGACATTTAATAAATGTCTAGTTTTGAGGAATATAACTCTAAAGTCATCACTACCATAGACAGTAATAACTGTGTAGTTTTGAGGATTCTAAGTCTAAAGTCATTACTACCATAAGCATTCTTTTATTGACAAATATGTCAACTTGCATCAGAGTAACTAAATTTATGACATCTTTTTCATTTCAATTTTTTATAATTTCAACTCCGTATTTATTACTACTTTATATTGTTTATGCATAACTATATACTATTCATAACTACTACTATATATTTTTATAGAACTATAGAACTATGCATATTTATAGAACTATAGAACTATTACATAATCTCTTTATATTCTTATGCACATATCTCATGTAGCATCTCTCTTAGCTTCTTCACACCCTCTTCCTTCATTTAAAATAAAATTGCACATCCTCTCTCACAAATCAAACCAATCTCTCGTAGCATCTCTCTTAGCTTATTCACGCCATCTTCCTTCATAAATATAAAATTTTCACATCCTCTCTCATGTCTATAGAGATGCCTCCAAAGGGTAGAATTTAGTGTATCTCTACAATTGAAAAGTTTTTTTGGGTAATAAAAGAACAATAGAAAGAGCATTATAAAAAATAGTTAAATTTTTTACTAAAAAAAGAAATTTAAAAAAAAATCTAGAATGACCTATACAAAAATAAAAAGCTTAGTTCAACTCTTTGTTGGGATTTGAAGGATTTGAAGGAGAAGAAGCTACAAAACAATAAAAATAAACCCAAAAAAGAGATACACCATTGTTAGACTACTTGACAAGCTTAATGTTATTAAAATTTACTAAGCTTTATTATTAAACCTAATATAATTGACATTCTTTAAAAAAACATAATATAATAGATTGGAAAAGAATTTTGATTTTACAAGAGAGCAAAGTTAAGTTTAAGAAATAACTACTAGAATAATTGAAACAAGGATCTCTCACTATCGTAGACCTTGGTAAATTGTAGCATCCATTTGCTATTGAGATTCTTCTTATGATGTACATGTTTGAATGAGTGTGAGGTAATGAAGGGAGGGCACGAATTGAAATATGGAAATAATTTGACATACAAAAGTGTGAATCTTTATCAGGTTAGGATCTAGGTTACAGGTGGCTACAAGTGTTGGTGTCGCTAGGACCCCGATATGTTGTTGTGAATTATGTTGGTCGTTGGTTTTTGTAGATGAGGAGCTTTGGTGAAGTCATTGAGGTGGAAAGGAGGCTAATTATCTTATTTTTTCTCCACTCCATATGCAAAGCATGTATCAATAGGCTTGATAGAGATAAGGATCGTGAGAAAAACTTATGCTATGTTGTGACAATGTGATTATTGTTGCTACACTTCTAAACATAGCAAGGATACAAACACGCACGTGTGCGTGTCACACACACATGTATGTATGTATGTATGTATGCATGTATATGTATGTATGCATGTCTGTATGTATATATATATATATATATATATATATATATATATATATATATATATATATGTATGTATGTATGTATGTATGTATGTATGTATGTATGTATGTATGTATGTATGTATGTATGTATGTATGTATGTATGTATGTAAAGCATGAAAGATTAGGAGGGCCATGATTTCTTACCATGTTTCAGGTACATCTGCTTGCCCTAGGGGAGACTTTATTTCATGAGCTTGTAGAAGATCAAGTTGTAACTAATCCATCCTTGTCGTGACTTGAGACACCACTGCATCAAGTGCATTGGAGGCAGCCATACTTTGTTGTTTTTCATTAAAGATGAACATTTTAGGAGCATTAAAAGCTTTCATCTCGGCGATTCATATATATCATGGCTTAACAAGAAGCAACCAACATTAGTCACTTTGAGCTTGTGCGTCATAACATCCACTTGTCACGGGACCCATTTAATCTTCTTGAAGAAATAAATCAAGAACTCATAAATTACATCAAAAATAAAACAAAGGCTTTGAATTGAATTGCCCTAAAAGATGTATAAGCTCTCCTCTCAGTCCCCTGTAATCATCCCCTATTTCAAAATGCAAGAAAACATTGTTTTTCCTTGTTTTTGGCCTAGAGAGAGAATTTAATTTTGAGATATTTTTGGATAAAAAGTTTCTCCTTATATTTAAGATGAATTCCCCTGAAACAAAAGTTTAAAAAGAATTTTCCAATGTGCATTAGAAATTAATTGAATGTGAGTAGAGACCTTAGCCTAAGGGTCCACATTTTCAGAAATTTTTGACTAAGGTCCAAAGAGTGTTCTAAAGGGCTAATAGGATTAATCCAAGTGTTTCAATCAAAAAAATGCAAAGAATAAAAGAAAATCTCCTAAAAATGAGTAAATTCTCACATAAGATGAAGAGTTCACTAAGTACTGGGTTTATTAGTTAAAAAAAGAGGTTTATTAGTAAAAAAATGAATTTTTGACACCTCAGTAAGGAGGGAGGGGGCTCATGAAGGAGGCACCTATTTCACATCATTACTCCATAATTTTAATTCAAAAAAATAAAATATTTTATTTCTCCTCCTTCAAACTGGATCAAAAGAGAGCTAAACTGGTCCAAAACTTATCCAAAATGGATCAAACTGAAGTTGGAAGCCTCTAGATCCCAGTTGGACTTGGTTTGTGGCCTCCCTCACCTTTAAATAGACCCTCATTCCTTTGTATTTTCATCTTTTTGTATTTACATGCCAATCTAATCTTCAAATCAGTGTAATTTTATTATCCCTCTAGTTTGCCTCTTCTTGGTAAGCTTTGGAGATTCACTAATCTTCATCCTCTCTTGGAGATTACCCTCTCCTTCTTTGGTGGCCGAGATTTCTCTTGGGGGCTTTCACTTCTCTCTAAAGAATCAAGCCAAAAACCAAGGGTAAGTCTAAATCAATGGTGTTTTTCTATCTTTTTCAATGGTAATTTTCTTCTCAACCTCTCTAATGCTTGGGAAGCATTGTAATCAATGGTTTTTTCTTAAAACCAAGATTCTAGTGATTCATATTGTTACAATGGTTTAATGCTAGTCTTTTATGCTTAAATATAATGTTTTTGATTAGTAAATCTCTCTTTTAGAAAGATTACTCATCTTTAAGGATGAATCCTTCTTGGAGGGATGGATCTTAGTATTAATCTCATTTTTCTTAATCAAAACTCTAGGCTTAACAAGCTAGAGATAGAGAGTAAGCATTTTTATGATTTTTATTCTAATTAAAATGAGGCGATGCACGGGCTCGCGGGGCTGCTAGAACACCCATGCATATATCGAGGAAGATATTGATGGATTGGCAAGAAATTATCTAAGTGAACTAGATTTGAAATTGGATCTCGTTGGTTGACTAGCTGGTCTTCAACGGAGAGTCCGGATGACATTTTGATTGTAAAATAATGGAACTGGAACATTGAGAATTATGATGGAAACACTGTGGGTTCATTCCAATTCTGTTTTAAAGATAGTTGAATCTAGGAAAAGGCAAATTCATATTGGGTGCGTAAGTGGTGTGTCTATTTTGTATTTTGCATGAGTGCCGGCTAGGGGGCCTAGGAACTCTTTTCCTTGGTACCCAGGACAAACACAACCTAATTTTTATAAAAAGGGATCCCACCAATAGAGTGGTTGGGCGGTTGGCTAACCCATGGGCCACTAGGCTGAATCGATGGATTCCTATAACAAAATTCAGTTAGGTTTAAGTTACGATAGTTAAAGTAAGTCCCAGGAAGATTCTTGTTCTATGGAAAGAATCAACGGATGTGCCTTGCTTAAGGGGAAAAAAGCGATGATTTCTATGAACCAAGTGCAAGTTCTCCTTGATTTGGCCATGTGACCCACAGGTTTGGTCAGAATACAAAGGATAGATAAGGCCCTTGACTATGTTAGAAGATTTTCCTTGAGGAATCGCCTATGCTTTCTTGGGAGGGAAGGTTTTTTTTGGGTTCGGTTTTGGAAGAACCACGGGATTAGTGCAACCGGACCTTTAATTTTCTTGAAGGAAATAATCAAAAGACTCATAAATTAAATCAAATATCAAACAACTACTTGAATTGAATTGAAAAATTAAAGCACATATCAAAACATAGAGCAAGAGAAAGAAATACATCACCATCAACAAAAGGCAACACAAGACTGGGTGCAATCTTCCCCCCCCCAACGTGAGTGGCTTCTTCTCGCGTGGGTATTTTTATATATTCCAAAAAGCAGGCTTTTAGCCAAAAATAAAGTATACATCCATATTTGGACTTTGCCATTTAATTAGCCTTTGTCCTCAATTTTAGCCTTGGTCCTCAATTAACCTTTGTCCTCAAACCTTCTAAGGTTTGCACAATTTTTCTAATGCAATAATCTAACTTGTGCACATATGCACATTATAAAATAAATCAACTAATGCTCGTACACACACTTTACAATAATTTGACGCATGCACACACACACATCACACTGATGTCAAAATAATTTTAAATGCCATAATACAGCCACAAAATATTGTGAGATCGGTCCACACGCCATGACTCAATCCACCATCCGTGCGACACCTAAATCGGTACCCTCGCACTGTGCAACACCTAAATCGGTACCCTTGCACACCTCATCACCTAAACTCATAAACATAAACCACGTCAGTCGTAACAATCAATTGACATCACATCAATCAATCCTAACGTGTTCATGATGAGAAATAGGCATCATAAAAAATATATACAAATTTAAATGACCATGATTATTATTCAAATAATATGGGTCATAACAGTCCTCCCCGTTGGGAATCAACTGTCCTCAGTTGTGTAATCAATGAGTGGATGGCTTCATGGTACAAGTGGAAGACGAGATCATCACATCAAACAATTTTTGAAAATAAAACCAAACAAATGAACGCATGTAAAAGGGATCTAAGTGTCCCATACCACATAGGTACCTTCCACTCGCTGGTGAAAGATAGAAGACATAGATACGTCTGGGGTAGGTATGTAAAACCAATCTAATGTCCCATACCATAGATTAATTCCACATGACACTACCTTAAAGAATAGAAGTTTGAGACGGAGTAGCTAATTCCCTCTGAAACTTTCATTCCGACATAACTTTTCTCTATCCTCAAAATTAAACTACAAATCTTATTCCAAAAATAAATTAGGTCACTGTATCTAAAATTCTCTTCAGGAGCTAAAGTTTTCTAACTAGGTCTAGAAACAAAGAATATTCAGAAAACAGATACAAAAGCAAACAAAAAAAATTGTGTAGAATAAATAATTTTTAACACATACCTCCACCTTTGGTTAGTGTGTCGAGTGCGTTAACCTCTTCGGTGTCAAGCTGTTCCTGAATAGTACGATATATTCACCCATTTCTTGACAATTAAAAGAATAGAAAAAATTAAAAACAAGAGAGAAGATAGGATTTCTTATCTCATATGGAACGTCGAACTAGATGTGAGTCCTGCCAAGTTAGCTCAATACACAAATGCATAATTTTTTTTTCAAGAAATAATCCATGTACTTTTAAAATTAAAGCTTTATTAATTAAAGCTCAAAGAGTTTCTTAATTAAGCTTACTAATAAAAGCTTTACTTAACATGATTTTCTACTAATTTAAATCCAATACACAGTTAAATCCAAGCTTAATAAAAGCTTAAATGAAATGATTAGGTAAATTCAATCATCTTGGAATTCATGAAGTTCAGGACAAATTTATTAAAAAAAAAACTTTGGAGGAAATTATAATTAGTGCATAATGATTTCAATATTTATAACTTGTAATATATATATAGCTTTTATGATGATTAATAAAGTTTTAATTAAACTTATTAAAGCTTGTAACTTTGGCCAATGCCCAACTCCAAAAAGTGGAGTAAAAAAAAACGCAAAAAGAAAACAGCCCCACTGCATCTGAATTCGCAGCCGTGGGCGCCGCCGGCCGGATGAAGAGAAGGAGAAAAAAATAAAATAAAATAAAATAAAAAAAATCAGCGCCTCCCTGAATTCGTAAGCTGGCCGTCGGACGGATGGAGGGAGAGAAGCTGCTGCCGCTGCCGCTGCCGCTGCCGCTGCCGCCCGCCGGGCAAGGAGGAGGGAGAGAGAGAGAGATTGGAAAAGATTAATTGGAATATATATATATATATATATATATATATATATATATATATATATATGCTTGCGCCCAGCGCAGCACAAAGGAGAGGAGGAAAAATTAAATAAAAACCAAATTAATTTTTGAAGAGACTCAGAATCAAGGGGTAGACAACCAGATCCTCTCACGGATGAGGAGGAGATTGACCCTAATGTTCACAAAGCTCTTCATAGATCTTAGCCAGGTCCCTTCAAAGGTGAAGGGGAACACTTAGGCAAGGCTGTGGAAAAGTGGATTGAAGCCATGAAGAAAACTTTGATGTCACTGGATACAATGAGAAAACTTTGATGTCACTGGATACAATGAGAAAAGTAAAGTAGCTCTTGCCAGGCTGAAGATAGTAGAAACAGCCAGAGTAGCATGGAGAAATCACTGTGAGACAAACCGTTTGGATCGGAACACCCAAACGTGGAATGATCTCAAAGCTTACCCTCAGGAAGAGATTATATGCTCTCGGCTTCTTGGAAACTAAGATGAATGAATTCTTGGACCTAACCCAGGGCAGTAGAACTACTGAAGAATATCACCAACAAGCGTTCGCTCTCCTCCTCAAATACTCGCCACCGCTGGATGAAGAACAGCTGATGGCCAGGTTCTTTGGGGAATGAACAAACCTTTGGATACCCTGGTAAAGAATGCCAAGCCAGTTTCCATGGGGGCTGAAGCAGTGCGGATGACGAAGGATTTCACCAAGGCCTTTGTTGTCAAGGTCTCGCCAAGGTTAGCTCCCTCGTCCTTTAAAAGATTCCAAACTCCAGGGAGCAATTCCAACTTTCCACCTCCTCAGAGACATCAAGGTCCCAATAAGAACCAGGAGACCGTAAGTTTCATAATGGAATGAAGGACTTTTCCTCGAAGCACATTTTTTGGAACTCCGGCTCTTTCCAGGATGTAAAAGGATGAGCTTCAAAGTGAGAACAGGTGTTTTGGATATCAAGGTTTTGAACACTAGCTCAAGGATTTCCCAACTCCTTCTATGACGATGGGCCAGGAAAGCCAAGGTCCTAGAATGCCGAGACCGACTCCTTCATATATCAACCTAATCAGGGTCCCTCTCACCAAAATCAGGGCAACCCCAGAAGAGTGCCAGCTCAGCCTGCAGCCTCAATGCAAAGTAGTCTCAGAACTCCCGCCCAAAATTGGGGAAGCCGAAGAGAGAGAGTCCCGCCCCAGACAGCACAGCAGCCATAGCAGTCATAATAGCTAATGCAGTGGAAGAAGAAAGAGGACAAATTTATGCCGCCATTGAACATCAAGGGTAGAATCATCAGTTCTCAGTCCTTCAGACTCCAACAAAATACAAGGGTAATCACTTTAAGGGTAAGCACTTTAAGGGTAATCACTTTAAGGGTAAGCACTTTAAGGGTAAGCACTTCAAGGCTTCAAGGGTAAGCACTTTAAGGGTAAGCACTTTAAGGGTAAGCACTTTAAGCTTTTGATTGATTCAGGCAGTACACATTCTTTTATTTCCCCTGGATGCTTGTGTAAGTTAGTCCTAGATCAAAAAATAGGGAAACCTATGCAAGTAGAATTGGCTAGTGGGAAGATTCTTTTCGGCTCCACAAAAATCAGGCTGACATTCACTGTCACAATGGAACCATCTCTTTCCTCGACCTTCACAGGAATCAAGTTCAAGGAACTGGAATTTTCGGATCCCCAATTCTGCAGTTAGTCAAAGGTTCTAAATTGCTTAAGGGACTCAGAAAGACGCAAGCTATCTATGTCGTTAAAATGAATCGAGTAGACAGAAAATGCAAGGCTAAGGAACCAGAATCGCTAAGTGAGTATCCTGATGTATTCCCAGAAGAGCTGACCGAGATGTCTCCAACTTGTGAAATAGATCATGAGATAGAGCTAACTCCTGGAGCTCAGCCAATAGCATGCACACAAGATGCCAGTTCCAGAAGCCATAGAACTAAAGAAGCAGTTAAGACAGCTGCTAGAGCAAGGATTCATAAGACCCACTGTTTCACCTTGGGGTGCACCCGTTCTCTTTCAGAAAAAGAAAGATGGAACATTAAGACTCTGTATTGATTACAGAGGATTAAATCAGTTTTTAACAATCAAAAATAAATATCCTATTCCTAGGATTGATGAACTTTTAGATCGGCTAAGTGAAACCCAAATGTTCACAAAGATAGATCTCAAATCTAGATATTACCAGATCAGAATTAAAGATCAAGATATCCCCAAGACAGCCATCAATACTCGATATGGGCATTATGAATTTACAGTCATGCCATTCGGACGACTGACAAATGCCCCCAGCAACATTTAATCGCCTCATGTAAGACATCCTCGGAGAATACTTGGATGAATTTGTTCTTGTCTTCTTCGATAACATCCTGATATACTCCAAGATAGCAGCTGATCATGAAGATCATGTGCGCAAAGTCCTGGAGAGATCCTAAGGAAACACCAACTCTTTGCAAAAAAGAGCAAGTGCACTTTCTCTGCTGACCATATCGAATACTTGGGATTTATAGTATCTAAGGGTGGGATTTCTCCTGACCACGCTAAAATCCAAGCAATCGTGGATTGCCAAAGCCCAAGATAGTGAAAGAAGTCAGAGGATTCCTAGGATTAACCGAGTGGTATAGAATCTTTATACCCAGGTATGCTCAAATAGCATCCCCTTTGACTAACCTTCTCAAGAAGAGCACCCTATTTCATTGGACCGCTATGTGTCAGAGTGCTTTTGATAAGCTAAAAAGACAGCTTTAGTAACCAACCCTATCCTAAAATTGCGAGATTTTTCCTTACCCTTTGAGGTAGTGATAGATGCCAGTGGTTTTACCTTAGGAGGTACACTTATGCAGGAAGGTCATGCAGTAGCCTATGAATCCAGTAACTCAGAACGCATAAGAGGAATTATGATGTCCATGACTTGGAGTTACTCTCAGTAGTCTATGCTCTGAAGTTGTGGAGACGTTATCTCTTGGGACACAGATTCACCTTGATGACAAATCATCAAATTCTAAAGTGGATCTTCACCCAAAGGGATCTCAACATGCAACAAAGAAGGTGGATGCAGACCCTGTAGGAGTTTGACTTTGAGATAAATTACCGACCAAGGAAAGAAAATGTGATAGTCGATGTGCGCTCAATAGGAAAGCCTCCTTGCTTGCAACAATAACATTAGCGTCAAATCCATTAATCAGTGAAGCAAGAGAGAAGATCATGCAGGATAGATTCTTTGCCCCTATTGCTACCCTACTGATGCAGGAAAGCAAGACTCCTCAAGAAATGAGTTGAGTTCTTGGGGACGAAGGATGCATGTATTACAATAATTGGCTATGCATTCCTAATGATGAGGAAATAAATGGAAAAATTCTGAGAGAAGCCCATGATAGCCCGATAGTTGGACATCGAGGGTTCATAAAGACCTACATGGCATTAAAGAAGAGCTTCTTTTGGGCCAGGACTCAAAAGGGATGTACTCAATCATGTATGTCAATGCTTAACATGTCAAAGAGTCAAGGCAGAAAGGGTTAAGATGCCAAGAAAGCTGCATCCCTTAGACATTCCGCAAATAAAGTGGGATTGTATCAGTATGAATTTTGTTACTGGATTACCATCAGTTCAATCAGGTTACAACTCCATTTTTGTGGTAGTTTACAGATTAACCAAGGTTGCCCATCTGATTCGAGTAAAAGAAACCTACTACATAGTAGATGTTGCCAGAGTCTTCCTTAAGGAGATTTTTAGGCTGCATGGCTTACCCAGAAGAATAGTGAGCGATAGAGATTCTAAGTTCACATCAAGGTTCTGGACTGCATTCTCGAAGTAGTGGGAACTTCCTTAGATTTCAGTATAGCTTATCAACTCAAGATAGATGGCCAGACTGAAAGAATAAACCAAGTAATTGAAGATATTCTTCGGTCATGCTATGGCAGAGAACCCAAGAAGTGGCTAAGCTACTTACAATAGAGTTTGCTTACAATGCCTCTTATCACCGAAGTATCGAGATGAGTCCTTTCAAAGCTCTATACGGACAAGATTGCCTCACACCATTAACTTAGTCCGACCCATTGTTCAGGGTCGAGATGTCCAGACAGCAAATGCAAGCAATCCACAAAGATATTAAGGCTTCCCAGGACAGACAAAAGCAGTATGCAGATAAAAAAAGAACGGAGAGAGTGTTTGAAGAATCAGATATGGCCTTCATTCTTGTACGACCCAAGAGAAGTTCTTTATCTTTAAGGAAGTACAAAAAGCTGTCTCCAAGATATTGTGGGCCGTATGCCATTACTAAGAAAGTAGGAGATCTAGCTTATGAACTTCTTCTACCTCCCCATCTCAAGGTGCATAATGTGTTCCATGTCAGCATACTTTGGGTACATACTTAAAAAGTATGTACCCAACAGCTCGAGTCAGCAGGTGCTGGATGATGAACAACTGACTTCTCAGACTCAAGGCTAGATCGAACTCCAACCCAAAGAAATCCTTGATGTTCGGGAGAAGGCTCTCAGGAACAGAGTCCTTAGAGAGTTTTTGGTCAACAAGTGGAAGTTCTATCCTTTAGAGGACACCACTTGGGAGAAAGAAGAAGAACTGATAAAGGAATACCCCCACTTTGCGAGTTGACATCTTGCATTTTTCAAGTGGGAGAGGATGTAAGGTTCCTCCTCAGCCCTAAAAGATGTATAAGCTCTCCTCTCAGTCCCTTGTAATCATCCCCTTTTGTTGAGAATTCAAGAAAACATTGTTTTCCCTTGTTTTTGGCATAGAAAGAGAAAATGTTTTAGAGACAGGTAATTCAATTTTGAGATATTTTTGGATACAAAATTTTCCCTGAAACAGAAGTTCAAAAAGAATTTTCCAATGTGCATTAGAAATTAATTGAATGTGTATTAGAGACCTTAGCCTAAGGGTCCACATTTTCAAAAAAAATTTATTAAGGTCCAAAGAGTGTTCTAAAGGGCCAATAGGATTAATCCAAGTGTTTCAATAAGAAAAATGCAAAGAATGAAAGAAAATCTCCCAAAAATGAGTAAATTCTCATATAAGATGAAGAGTTGAATAAGTACTGGGTTTATTAGTTAAAAAATGAGATTTATGATGAAGAGTTGAATAAGTACTGGGTTTATTAGTTAAAAAATGAGGTTTATTAGTAAAAAAATAAAATTTTGACACCTCAGTAAGGAGGGAGCATGCTCATGAAGGAGGAGCCTATTTCACATCATTACTCCACATTTTTAATTAAAAAAAAATAGATATTTTATCTCTCCTCTCTCCTCCTTCAAACTGGATCAAAAAAGTGAGCTAAACTGGTCCAAAACTTGTCCAAAATGGATCAAACTAAAGCTAGAAGCCTCTAGATCCTAGTTGGACTTGGTTGGTGGCCTCCCTCACCTTTAAATAGACCCTCATTCATCTTTTTGTATTTACATGCCAATATAATCTTCAAATCAGTGTAATTTTATTATCTCTCTATTTTGCCTCTTCTTGGGAAGCTTTGGAGCTTCACTAATCTTCATCCTCTCTTTTTGTATTTACATGCCAATATAATCTTCAAATCAGTGTAATTTTATTATCCGTCTATTTTGCCTCTTCTTGGGAAGCTTTGGAGCTTCACTAATCTTCATCCTCTCTTAGAGATTACCCTCTCCATCTTGGTGGCCAAGATTTCTCTTGGGGGCTTCACTTCTCTCTAAAGAATCAAGCCAAAAACCAAGGGTAAGCCTAAATCAATGGTGTTTTTCTATCTTTTTCAATGTGGTAATCTTCTTCCCAACCTCTCTAATGCTTGGGAAGCATTGTAATCAATGGTTTTTTCTTAAAACCAAGATTCTAGTGATTCATATTGTTAAAATGGTTTAATGCTAATCTTTTATACTTAAATATAATGTTTTTGATTAGTAAATCGCTCTTTTAGAAAGATTACTCATCTTTAAGGATGAATCCTTCTTGGAGGGATGGATCTTAATATTAATCTCATTTTTTTGAATCAAAACTCTAGGCTTAACAAGCTAGAGATAGAGATTAAGCATTTTTATGATTTTTATTCTAATTAAAATGAGGATCCTAAAGGGTTCTGATTAAAATGCACGAGCTCGCTGGTTGCTAGGACACCCATGCGTATGTCGAGGAAGATATTGATGAATTGGCGAGAAATTATCTAAGTGAACTGGAATTGAAATTGGATCTCATTGGTTGACTAGCTGGTCTTCAAAACGGAGAGTCCGGATGACATTTTGATTGTAAATAATGGAACTAGAACATTGAGATTTATGATGGAAACACTGTGGGTTCATTCCAATTTTGTTTTGAAGATAGTTGAATCTGAGAAAAGGCAAATTCATATTGGGTGCGTAAGTAGTGTGTCTATTTTGTATTTTGCATGAGTGTCGGCTAGGGGCCTGGGAACTCTTTTCCCTGGTACCCAGGGACAAACACAACCTAATTTTTATAAAAAGGAATCCCACCAATAGAGTGGTTGGGCGCTTGGCTAACCCATGGGCCGGTTGGGGTGGATCGGTGGATTTCTATAACAAAATTCAGTTAGGTTTAAGTTACGATAGTTAAAGTAATTCCCAGGAAGATTCTTGTTCTATGGAAAAGAATCAACGCGGCTGTGCCTCGCTTAAGGGAAAAAAAGCGATGATTTCTATGAACTAAGTGCAAGTTCCTCCTTGATTCGGCCATGTGACCCACGGGTTCGGTCGGAATACAAAGGATAGATAAGGCCCTGACTACGTTAGAAGATTATCCTAGAGGAATCGCCTATGCTTTCTGGGAGAGGGAAGTTTTTTTCTGGGTTCGGTTTTGGAAGAACTGCCAGATTAGTCTCTTGTCCAGACATTCGTGGGCGAGACCCCAAGTGGGAAGCTTTTCCTTGCATGTAAGGTTGCTACTTCCGCTCTGCAAAAGCACTCTAGAGTTCGATGTGCAGTGGGGGCAAGGGTCTCACAATCAACACAAGACTGGGTGCAATCTCCCCCCCAACGTGAGTGGCTTCTTCTTGTGTGGATATTTGTGATATATTCCAAAAGTAGGCCTTGAGCCAAAAATAGAGTACACATCCATATTTGGACTTTGCCATTAAATTAGCCTTTGTGCTCAAGCCTTCTAAGGTTTGCACAATTTTCTAATACAATAATCTAACTTGTGCACATATGAACATTACAAAATAAATCAACTAGTGCTCGTACACACACTGTACAATAAATTGATGCGTGCACACACACACATCACAATGATGTCAAAATAATACCAAACGCCATCATGCGGCCACAAAATATTTTGAATATAATAATGAGATCTGTCCACACGCCATGACTCAATCCACCATCCGTGTGCGACACCTAAATCGGCACCCTCGCACTGTGCAACACCTAAGTCGGCACCCTCGCACTGTGCAACACCTAAGTCGGTACCCTTGCACACCTTATCACACCTAAACTCATAAACATAAATCACGTCAGTAACAATCAATTGACATTGCGTCAATCAATCCTAACGCGTTCATGAGAAATAGGCATCATAAAAAAATATAAATCAAATACGAAAATGTCCCAACTACACGTGGGAGGACGCCCATGCGGAGTCATGGGCAGCCAGGCTAGTGTGGACGGCAGGCCACACACTATATAGCCTGGGGGATGAGGGGCAATCCTCATTCTTCCTCTATGGGGGCTGGGTGGTGAACCAGAGGTCGTCCCCTCCTGTGGTAGCGCCTGTATAGCGGTGTTACAGCGATCTAACACTGGTATCAGAGCGTCGATTTGATTGTGGGTCGTCAGGGTCCGTTCGTGATGACCGGGGGACCCGAGCCCACTCAATGGTTTTCAACCATTCAAAACACTTATCCTTATCCACACAATGGACTGTGTGGAGGGAGGCGGCCAGAATTGAAAGGAAGAATTCTCTCTCTCTCTCTCTCTCTCTCTCTCTCTCTCTCTCTCTCTCTCTCTCTCTCTCTCTCTCTCTCTCTCTCTCCGTCGCACACACCAAATCGCTCCATTGCAGGTAAGCAATGTCGTTGTTTTTACTTTGGAGCTTGTATGCGAAAGAGAAGCTTTTTGCTTAAATTAAAGAATGGTGTCGACTGTGAAGAGTCGACTGTGAAGAGAGTAGTGTCGACTGAAGAAGACAGAACAGCTAACGTGTCTGGTGAAGAGAATGGCTGTGAAGCAGCGGCTGTCCACTATGTGGGGGGGGCGAAGACCAGCCCCACGACCTCTTAACGGGGTGAACACAGGTGGCCAGCCAGGCCACACAGCGGCTGCTAATGCCGCCGGCGGCGGCCAGCCACGAAAAGAATGCTGAATTGCTGTCGTTGATGTCTTCTGTGTGGGGGGTGCGAAGACCAGCCCCAGGACATGTAAGACGTCTTTGCTGTCCACTTGTGAAGGGGGCGAAGACCAGGCGGCCAGCAGCCACGACCGGCACAGTCGGCGACCAGCCCTGACGGGCGGCCGGCCTGGCCATAGCTGGCGGCTTGCCCAGCGGGCGGCCTGCCCGGCCCACAGGCGGTGGCCAACCCACAGGCGGCCACCAAAGCCAGCAAACAACCGGCGGCCAGCCACCCACAGGCGGCCAACCAAAAATATATTTTTTTATAGGACACCCAAATGCTTGAGGGCTCAAAGCAATCAATGTTTAATTTGTGGACTATGTACCATCATATATAATGTGGACGCCCTAACAATACCCCACTACTTGAGGGTTCAAATCAAGCAATATTTTATTTGAGGGCATTCCATTGGCATCTCAATGCTTAAGGGCTCAAATAAACAACATTTGATTTGAGGACATTCCATTGACATCCCAATGCTTGAGGGCTCAAAATGAATAATGTTCAATTCAAGGACTAGATGCTACTATATAGAGAACATGGTGGATAATTTGCAAGAGCACTGAAAAGTGGGGGAGCATGATGGAAGTAAGGGGTTGTAGACATCACAATGCTTGAGGGCACAAATTCTATATTTGAGGACACCGTAATGGCATCCCAATGATTGAGGTTGTTCAAATCGAAGAATGTTTGAGATTTGAGGACACCCCAATGATTGAGGTCATTTAAATTGAACAATGTTTAATTTGTGGACTATCATAGATAATATGGTTGGTGGTAGCTAAACAATGGGGACTACATGTGCTATCATAGATTATATGGTTGGTGGTAGCTAAACAAAGAGGAATGCTTAAGAGATGTAAAGGGTTGCAAAAATCATAATGTTTGGGGTCTCAAATTGAAAAAAAAAATTATATCAAGACACCCCAATGACCTCCCAATACTTGAGGGCTCAAATCAAACACTGCTTAATTTGACAACACACTTGGGGACTCAAATCATACTATGTTCTGTTTGAGGATACCTACCCAATGCATAAGGGCTTAAATCAAACAATATTTAATTTGAGGATGGCCATTTCATGAGCAAGAGTGCGTTCCAAGCGAAGGGGAAATGATTTGTAATAATGAACATGAAGACACCTGTTGTATTTTTTTTGTGAATATATCACCGTTGGATCGTCCAACCACAAACTTAATTTTTATAGGGAAAAAAATCTTGACCACAACAAGAAACCTCAAACGGCGATTCTTAACTTCTATTGAAGAAAAAAGTTTGACGATAACAAGAAACCTTAAATCACGAAACCCAAAAAATAGAACTCCAACAATTAATGCTATGCATATTCTCCTCCCAAGACCAAAATACGGGTGACCAAAAACATTTGCCACCATGCATTTGTAGATAGCATCCCAAAATTTGTCAATTGCATATTTGGACATCCAACAATTTGCATGGTAACGAGACGACCAGACAATGCTTGAAGCAGCTACACTTTTGTCAAAGCCTACTGGTGCATGAACTCATGCACAACCACATCAAGATTCAGCACTTGCAAAAAAACATAATACATATGTTTGCAAGGGAGGTACATCTCATGCTTTTCTTCTCTCTTTTGGAAATCCGGACAAGAGCACCTTGGGTATTCAAACACATTTACCACATAATTCACTCTAGCTGCCGCACACGCGACCCCTATGTGCTCACATAAAACATGTGCAATTCATTACAGATGACAATGTCTTCTCGAATAATGCAAGTGTGGTACTTAGGTCTACATGAGCTTGCAACTATATATGGTAGACCTCACCCTACTATCAATGTTGGATTTTGTGGAATGGTGCTACTTGTCTCCAATAGAAACCTTGCTCTCTCCAGATTGGCCAACTCCTCCATTGTAAGGTTTGTACCTTCTGCAACTAGCCATACACCTGGAGCGGGTCCAGGTGGTGCAATCACCAACTTGGTGTATTCACAATAGCACAAATGCATACAAATCTCTCCCGAATGCCACTCAAGGTACCATCATGTCCTGAGTAAGTATGTCATCCCCAAAAACAGGGTGCAGACACACCACCTTGCTGTGGTCCACCACCCTGTGGATTAATCAAGACATCGCAACGTTGCTTTGTATCTTGCAGAAATCCCAAGCATGTAGCTTTAGACTTAGGTTCTGTCCATCTTATCCCCCATAGTGTTTTCACTATGTCTTCTCTTGAATGGTGGGCAACATGGATTTTGGAGGTATCAGAACAGTTGGTCCTCTTTTGTTAACTATCACAGTCATGTACTCTTGCCTATGGATATCATTCTCTAGCATAACACCTGGAGATGCCAAGATAGGTCTTTTAAATCACATAGATTTCTACTCTTGGTCCACTTTTGGGCAATCCAGATTAGCCTCTGCCATTGTAATATGGGTCAAGTCAGTTAGTCTTTTGCTTGTTGATGCCCCACCATTCCTTGAAAAGGAAGCGTTCCTTGATTTCTTGCAGTCCCGGTCCTAGTATAACTACCCACCAAGGATGCATTACTGTGTGAACTCTGCAACAACAGCCATTGAAAGGTCAACAACAATAGCCTCATACACAATAGCCTCATACAAAGGTCAACAACAATAGCCTCATACAAAGACAATTTCTTCTTATAACCAACAACTGCTCTCATGCTAGAGTGCTTATTTTCACAAAGGTTTGTGGTCGGCAAGAAACGACCATCTTTGTCTCGTGTCAAAAACCAAGAACTCCAATGCATTGCACGCACTTCCCACCATGCAAGCCATGTTTCCACCATCGACGACAACTCACCCTCCACAACATGTCCATTTCTTCACCACCACTATTGTAAAGCATGTTTACAATTTGCCACCGTAACATTTGAGCTTGCATTCTTCCACTTTCTACACAAGACCTTGTGTTCCTCATGGAAAGGTGTTCTAATACACTTTTTTGTATGATTCACCGTGCTCTGCTCCCAATGAAAAACACATGATCGTTCTTTTTCTAGGTTATGCTTCCCACAAAAATAAATAGAGTGCACTGGAATTTAATTTGCACCGGCCTCATCAGCCACATAAAGCCCCTGAACTCAACTTTACCATAAGCACATTCTTGCACAACAGCATTTAACATTTTCCAAAACTCTTTCTGAGCATATCTATCCTCAACCTTAAATTCACATGTAGCAATGGTTAGAAGTTCCTTGAGGAAAGGATCGTAAACAAAAGCCCCCATTGTAGACCAACCATGAACACAATGCACATGATCAAAATGCACCCATATCTCCTACAAACTTCACAAAGCATTTCTTTGTAGGTGACGTGTTAGGCCCATGAGAAACCGGTCACATGGTTGCACCTTTTCATGGGTTAAAAGCCTTTAATTAAAAATGAATGAGGCCATAATAAGGTAAGAGAACAAAGCAATGGCCAAGCCATGTGTTGGCCAAGGCCACTACTGTTGGAAAGCAGCCCACGTCAATGCGGGTTGCTTCCTAATGGTAGTGGCCATAGCCAAAGCCATGTGTTGGCCACCAATAGTTTAATGCCTTATTCTATCGTGTAATGGAAGCAGCCTATCAGCTTGATGTAGCACTTATATCCTGGTTGATGTTGCTTGGTGCTTGTAGTAGCCATGCCAAATTATAGTGAGGAGAACATGCTAACGAATAATGTTTTTAAGATGTATCTAGAATGTTCTAAAGCTTATGTCATTCTATCCTATATGTATGTGGCTATTGGCAGCAGGGACAGTGATGCAAAAAGAGTTCTAGCTAGAATGAAATGCAAGGGGTTGTTGAATAGGCTAATTGATGATGCTGGCTTTGATCTTATATCAAAGCAAGCCACTAAGAGGGTAGCATATCATCTATAAGCATACCTTTTGTATGTATAGGGCTAGCCATGGCTTGGCGAAGGTCAATACTATTGGGAAGCAACCCGCGTTGATGCCCCAATAGTATTGGCCTTTGCCAAGCCATGTGTTGGCCATCCAAGCCTTTGCCAAGCCATTGGCCTTGCCAAGCCATGTCCCTTCATGGATTTTATTTTATATAAGATGTGCTTGATTGCTATTCTTTAGTTTTCATGTTGTCCAAACTATTACCTCCAAGCACAAGTATTGTACAAGGAGCTTTTTCCCTCCAAGCAAGTATTCCTAACTTTATAAGCACAAGTATACTACAAGGAGATTTTTCCCTCCAAGCAATGGCCTCCATGAAACACAATGCCCTCCAAGCAATGGCCTCCATGAAACACAATGCCCTTTAAGCAATGGCCACTAGTGTTGGGAAGCATCCCCCGTCAACGCAGGCTGCTTCCTGACACTATTGCCATTGCTTGGAGAGTATTGTAAAGCTTTCTTGTGTATGGTGAGCACGCTGAGTTGGTTGCACATTTAGTTGGAGGGCATTGTGTTAATTGCTCATATGTGGCTTGCACATATGCACATTGCATGTGGTTTTCTAATGTTGCTTGCTCATATGACTTTTTTAGGTCCAAGGTGAATGCCAAGGCCAACAAGCCACAATCACTTCTATGCATGTTAATCACTTCTACAAGTATATGATGTTAATCTTTAATATGCTTGCTGTCACTTCTATGCCAAGCCATGGTCAAGCGATGGCCAATAGTGTGAATTTTTTTGTCATGACTTGTTTTTTTATATGGAGTCGCTTTGAAGTTCTTATGTTGTAGTTGTTTTGATCCAGAAGGTAAGATACATATTCTCCATGTGTGATTAAGTGGGAGAGCAAAACTAGTAGGAAAAAAAACAAATGGTAAGAAGAAAGAGCAATCGAGTGTTGCTCAAGGAATGCAACAAAGAAATAATGGAGAAAGTTAGTCCTCCGACTATGAGTTGAAAGAGGCTTCTGGAGATGGCAGTGGGATGGATGAAGCAGGGGGAAGAGCAAGTTGATGAGACTCGAATTATAATGGAGGCTTCCCTTCAAATCGTGTCATATGTATTCACCTTTGAGAATGAGCCATGCGCCAGTGAGGAAGGTGACATGACCATGATTCATGGTGAGGACATCATAAGGAGGACAAAGATTATGAGCTCTATAGTATGTCCACCTATTCCTTTATGTTGCTTGATTCCACATGCCAAAGTCCGTGGATTGTGAGATGATGTTTCTTCTCTAAAGGTATCCTTTCAACATGAGGGTTACATTGAGGAGAAAGGGGTTTTTATAGTGTCCTTGTGTACATCACTTGGGGAGGGGAGCATGGTCACTGATGACATTGAGCAGAGTTGGGATGAGCACTAGAGGGCTATATCAATACAGAGTTTGAAAATGACATTGTGCATATTGATGAGCTGAAAATCTTATCTGGACACATGTTTTATATCTGGGACGGAAATCATAGGACAGTGGCATGGTCATCAATCATAACAAAGAAGTTCTTTGACACAAAGAGTCGACATGCGAGAGTGTTTTGCACAATCATTGATCCTAGGAAGGTCAGTGAGATTCCTTTATTGACGGGACTTCAAAGAATGAATTTGTAAGTCTCTCGGCATAATAATTTTTTGTTATGTAATATTTTTAGTGTGGTGTGCCTCTCGGCATAATATTTTTTTTTGGTTTGAAATATTTTACGAGTGTCATCTATTTTCGGGATGCTTGTCAAAATTTTACCTTCCTTTCTTATATGTAGTCTCTCAGCGCATGCCTTTGTGGTGCCCTCACTCAGAGAGACGAGATTGTCAACACTACAAATATTTGCTCGACTAACTATTTTTTGGGAGAGCTTCCTGATTCGGATGTGAAGACAATAGATGCCATCCATCGGAGAAACACCAAGCGAATCAATGTAGTTTATAATGCAGGTTTCCATGCACATGTTGGATAGCTAATGTAGTGTTGTGCTTTTTTTTAAGTGTATATAATGTGGTCTATGTATATGCAATTTCAAAATGCATTGGAGAAGAGGCTTGGTCCTCTCAAAGATCAAGTGTCCAATGAGCAGTTTGCTAAGTTGAAGAAGAAAGAAAGTGAAAACCTCACTCGAAAGTATTCGAACAGAATAGGCAAGGTATCTCATTTGTGCATTCATTGGCTTCTACCTTGCAATGTATGTCTTGAAAGTCATTACCACCCTCCTAGAGTTGAAGATTGTTTTGGCTTTGACAGATCCTGAATATTTTGGATCCAAAGTTAGATGATGAATGGAAGAAGGCAATACTCTCTTTGAAATGGAGTGAAGATAGCTTTGTTTCATTGGAGAAGCTTAATTTACTTGCTTTGTGTGATGTGAGCATGGATGTAAGGTTGCCATGGCTGTCACTTTTTGAAGTAAACAAGACTACAAAGGTTATGTTTGCTCTTCTCAAAGGCGACCACAAGTATAGAATGTGATCTTCTAACTTAAATTGCTCTATAGATGGTTTCTTTTCATGATTTGTTGTTGCATATTGGTTTCATGTGTTTTGGTGTGGTGTCCTTAGGTGGCTCCCAAGGGAACTTGTTCTGGACAAAATCCAAAAACGTGCTCTAGAGATTTTGGCAAACTATGTGTCCATCCCAAAGGGCATTGTGTTGCCATCCGATTATACACTCCATGATTACTATGAGGAAGTGAAGATAGAAGCAAGGAGATACATGTTTCCATTGGTGAGAAAGACTGAGGTCCGTTTAAGAGACAAGGAGGTGTAGGCTCTGAAGAAAGTGGATATGGTGCAAATGGCTGCACATTGTCTAGTGTTCATGTACATACAACCTAGCCTCTTCACTTTGGAACCCGCTTTTCATGGCTTTGTATATTGGTTGTGTTTTGGTCGAGTTTTGCAAGCAACCTGATTGTGCATTGTTTTTCAATAGATATTTACTCTATTTCAAGGAGAGATAGCTTTTGGGTGGTTTGCTTGTTTGGGCTAATGTGGAAACCACCATGTACCCCCAAAAGTTCCATTCCCTCAGCCTGTTGTTTGGGAGTTGGATAATTGTCCATGGTGGTTGGACATGGAGAAAGGCTACATCCTAGAAGGAGAGAAAGAGGCATTCACTCAAGATGCATTCTATGATGAGAAAGGACACATTGGATGATCCCCCATTGTCAGCACAAGGTAAGTTGAGCAATTTGTGAAAACTTAATGTATGTGAAGTATGTTATTTGTTATTCCTAAGCTTGTTTGTGGGCTTGTGGGTGAAATAAAAAGAAAGCGGGCAGCCAGTGTTGTTGAGCCGCATGTGGACCATATTGATGAGCCTGCCAAAGAGGATGAGTTGGCTCATACTAGTGAGTGGGTGGCTTCCTCCTTTATAGTAAATCTAGTGAACATTGCATCGTGGTGTTTGTGTGATGGTTTTTCTTTATTTTGTGCTTTGGTGCAAACCCTCTGTCGTCATCTGTATCTACTTTGAAGCTTCCCATTTCGTTCATTTTTTTGAGGGAGCACACTATACACTTTTATGGTGTCTCTCCATGCATGGCTGTTCATGGTGGGGACTATATTGTGATTGGCAAGGCTTTTGCTAGTGTGAGATATCCCATGTACACCTACATCCATAAGTTCTTCACATTAAAGAAGAACCCCATGAGTTGTGTGCACACTAGGAAATGTAAGTAGGTCCCATGGGCAGCAGACTTTGTTTTGTTGAACCTCCCATTTGGGGGGAGTATCCACGGGAGTATATAGAGGCCTCCATGGGACGTCTTTATGTAGGACCATGTCCGTTTTTACAGTCTATGTTTGGTGGCTACCACTCTTTCTAATAGGGTTAGTTGGTGGTGGTGTCCTACGTGTGGCAGGTTAGAGCTTTCCTTGAAATCAATTTTCTATTCACCATTTACTTGTTGTAGGATCCAACTTGGTGAAGAGGGTTGTGTAGGAGATTCCATGGGGTGGCTTGAGCACTACTCTAGAGTATATGACATGGAGGTTTGGCGCCGGGTTGTTGTCTTTCATCACTCAGCATTTACATTGAACAAGAGGGCAACGTGACAAAGGTAATGTGACTTGCTCTTTTAATGTCCTATGGTAGTTGCGTCATTGTTTCTTTAGTCTTATGTAACTAGATTATGTTGCATGGTTGAGTTTATACGTGTTTCTTGAATGAAAATGCAGTTTCGGACTTCTTTTGCAAAAGAGGGATGTTTGCACCCACTTTCACTCCAACAAGTACATCATTGTTTGAGGGTTTGCGAATGGGAGCCATGAACTCATGTGTTATTCATTACCTATACCAGTGAGTGAGCGCATTATCAATAGTGGAGGATTGGAGCTTTGAGGTGAGCCATACATTTCTATCATGCTTCTTGGAGCTACTTTGTCATCCATGGGGTATTGTCTTGGAGTTAGGGTGTGGCACAACACCCGCTCTAAAGGCATGCCTCCGTTCAGGGAGATAATGTGTTTCATTGGACTTAGATGATGCCTCATCTTTAGCTACATAGATCCATACTTGCATAGCTACATGAGTGTAGGATTTTCTTCGAGGATGATAGTGGAGGAGCACTTGGAGGATGAGATCGATGCTTGTGCAGGGGTGAACCCCTATGATGACTAGTGAGCTTTGATAGTCCCTTTTTGACTTAGTGAGATTTGATAGTCCCTTTTTGACTTATTGAGCTTTGATAGTCCCTTTTTGACTTATTTTCCTCTTTTTTGCTACATTGGGTGTGGAGCTTTTCTACAACACTGACATTCCCATTGTTTCTTTTTGTGTCTTTATCTCTATCATATGGAGTGTTCCTTGTTCACTATATGTGTCAATGGGTGACTATTTTTATCTTGATGTTTTGGGTATTTGACTTGTCCTTGGCATAAGTAGTTTGGACACCGGCACTTAATTTCATATTTGGATTCACCATGTCCTTTCTATCACTCTCTTTTTGGTTGATGAGTTGAAATGGAATTAACAAATATATCCTTAACCTTTTGGAGTTCAATGCAGGCTTTGTATTATTGACACATGTGTGCTTTTGTTGTCATTGTAGTGCATTGCCCTCTTATGTGGAGGCTGCAACTCAAATAATGGTTGTTGACAAGAAGTATGAAAGGATGTCATGAGCACGTCATCAAGCATCATGCTTTTATGTGGATGATGAGTGTGAGGAGGGTTAATAGTGTGCTATAACGACCTTCCTGTTGAATGATGTGTTTGTTGTCTTTGATGTCATGACATGTACACTTTGAATTCCATTTGGGTTTTATTTGGTTCATGGCTATGATGAGTGTGAGAAGGGTTAGATAGTGTGCTAACAACCATCCTCTCAAATGATGCGTTTGTTGTATTTGATGTCATGACATGTACACTTTGAATTCCATTTGGTATTTCTTTGGTTCATGGCTATGTGATGAGTGTGAGGAGGGCTAGATAGTGTGCTAATGACCATCCTCTTGAATGATGTGTTTGATGTCTTTGATGTCATGACATGTACACTTTGAATTCCATTTGGTATTTATTTGGTTCATGGCTATGATAAGTGTGAGGAGGGTTAGATAGTGTGCTAATAACAATCCTCTCGAATGATGCGTTTGTTGTCTTTAATGTCATGACATGTACACTTTGAATTCCATTTGTTTTTATTTGGTTCATGGCTATGATGAGAGTGAGGAGGGTTAGATAGTGTGCTAACAACCATCCTCTTTAATGATGCATTTGCTTTTGATGTCATGACATGTATACTTTGAATTCCATTTGGTTTTTATTTGGTTCATGGCTCTCATGTATGGATAGATTGTCAATATATACGAGTCAGTGCTGCTTGAAAAACACATGCTTGTAGGGTGACAAAGCATTGATTGATTCGTCTTGCATCGACTCTATTTTTGTGCTTTGTGTATGTTGCGTGATTCCCTATTTAGGGCTACATGTTTAATTGAGAAGACTAAAATAATTTTAAAATATATTGTGAAGACTAAAATGAGGACATAAATGATCTGGAGAAAAATAAGGTTTTTTTCGTCGCTCAAGTTTGGGGCTTGCTCGGTTTTGTTCACTCGGTGTATTGTATACCTCAAAATCATAATACTTAAACCCTGAACCCCAAACACTAAACCTTCGACCCTGAAACCTAAAGCGTAAATTCTAAATCCTAAACCCTCAAACCCATACACTAAATTCATAATTATAAAGCCCAAACTCTACACCCTAAACCCTAAGGCCTAAATCCCAAACCCTAAGCCCTAAAGAATAAACCCTAAAGCTGATATCGTAAAGCAAAAATTCTAAATGCTAAACCCCAAACCATAAACCTCAATGTCTTTAAACTTAAATCTTAAACCTTAAACCCTAAATGCTAAACCCTAAAGCTAATAGTCTTGGGGGGTCACTCATGAATATGTAAGTGTAACACGTGGGTTCAACAGAAGGGGTTTTTAAAATCCTCTTTTTACACATTTTTTTACATATAGAAGGGTACCATTTAAAGGGTTATTTACACATTGAATAGAAAAAGGGTGTGTTTTATTCATGAAAAATTTACAAATAAGGGGTTTTTTAATTAGGCCTTAAACGCACGTGATATAGAGAGTTTACATATAGTGAACCCCCCGAGCTAATAATTAAAACCCTATAGTTAAAATCCTAAAGCCCAAACCATAAGACCTTAAACCCTAAAGCCCAAACCATAAACCCTAGGTTCCAGGTCCTAATTCCAAAACACTAAAGCCTACCTTCTAAACACTCAACCTAGAGTCCAAATCTTAATCCCTAAACATTAAACCCTAATTCTAAATCCTAATCCCTAAACAATGAACCCTATTTTCAAACCCTAAACCTAGAGTCCAATTCCTACTCTCTAAACACTGAACCCTAATTCGCAACCATAAAGCCAAAACCCTAAACCTTATACCCTAAAACCTATACCCTAGAGTCCATAACCTAAATCCTAAACCCTAGAGTAGTCTATACCTAAAGCCTTAAATCCTAAATCCCAAACCCTAAATCTCAAACCCTAAACCTCAAAACCAAACCCTAAACCTTGAACTATAACCTAAACCCTAAATATGGTTTGTGGTTTGTAAGAGTGCTACAAAATGGAGAGGGTTGTAAGGGCCATAAAGGGGTTGTAGACATCCCAATGCTTGAGCGCTCAAATTCAACAATGTTTGAATTGCGAACACCCAAATAAGTCAAATCAAATAATGTTTGATTTGAGTACACCCAATGACATCCCACTACTCCTGGAGGGCTCAAATCAAACAATGTTTATGTTTGATTTGAGGGATTGATTATGATGTCCCAATGCTTGAGGGATCAAATCAAACAATGTTTGACTAGATGCTACCATACATGATATGGTTGCAAATGCACATAAAAATGGGGGAGCATGACTGATGATGTAAGGGGTGTAGACATCACAATGCATGAGGGATCAAATTAAATAGTGTTGGATTACGGGAAAAATAGTGTTGGATTAAGGGGTGTAAACATCACAATGCATGAGGGCTCAAATAGTGTTGGATTAGGGGACATCCAAATAATAGAGGCCTCAAATCAAACAATGTTTAATTTGGGAGCACTCCAATAATAGAGGCCTCAAATAATAGAGGCCTCAAATCAAACAATGTTTAATTTGAGGAGCACTCTAATAACATCCCAATGATTGAGGCCTCAAGTACAACAATGTTTGATTTGAGGACACACCCAAATGCTTGAAGGCTCAAATCGAACAATATTTGATTTGAGGACACCCAAATGCTTGAGGGCTCAAATCAATCAATGTTTAATTTGTGGAGCATGTACCATCATATATAATGTGGGCACCCTAATAATAACCCACTACTTGAGGGTTCAAATTAAGTAATATTTTGTTTGAGGGCATTCCATTGACATCTCAATGCTTAAGGGCTCAAATAAACAACATTTGATTTGAGGACATTCCATTGACATCCCAATGCTTGAGGGCTCAAAATGAATAATGTTCAATTCGAGGACTAGATGCAACTATATAGAGAACATGGTGGATAATTTGCAAGAGTACTAAAAAATGGGGGAGCGTGAGGGAAGAAAGGGGTTGTAGACATCATAATGCTTGAGGGCACAAATGCTATATTTGAGGACACCGTAATGGCATCCCAATGATTGAGGTCGTTCAAATCAAACAATATTTGAGATTTGAGGACACCTGATGATTGAGGTCATTCAAATCAAACAATATTTGAGATTTGAGGACACCTGATGATTGAGGTCATTCAAATTGAACAATGTTTAATTTGTGAACTATCGTATATAATATGGTTGGTGGTAGCTAAACAATGGGGACTACATGTGCTATCATAAATTATATAGTTAGTGGTAGCAACAAAGAGGAATGCTTGAGAGATGTAAGGGGTTGCAGACATCATAATGCTTGGGGTCTCAAATTGAAAAATGTTTGATTTCAAGACACCCTAATGACTTCCCAATACTTAAGGGCTCAAATCAAACACTACTCAAATTGGCAATAGACTTAGGGACTCAAATCATGCTATGTTCAATTTGAGGATACCCACCCAATGCATAAGGGATTACATCAGACAATTTTTTATTTGAGGACACCTTAATGACTTCTCAATACTTATGTAATGTGTGTGTGTGTGTATGAGAGAGACAAAGAGTCATGTAGCCTGTCAAAACGGCATGTGTGAGTTGCCCATAGTGGTGGAAAAGCTTGACCAGACGCGTAGTCTACACGCTAGAGTGCATGTGGTAAGTGTGTTTGGGGTCAAGGGTGAGGCATGTGGGTTGGAGGACCATGGGTAGCCAGACTAGTGTGGGCAGGCACACCACTATATAAGCCCAATAGTGTGGACAATTATCCACATTCCTCTATGGTTGGGTGGTGAGTGACCACAGCTCGGAGCCCTCCTTGGCTATGGCAGAAACCTACGACATAACATTGGTATCAAAGTGGAGAACCGTTCCTATCTCTCGTGTGGTCTCTCTCACATTTCCTCACACGTGAATGAGCTTCAAAAGCGATAAGTCTTATCTTACCTTATCCTTTCTTGAATGGTTTAGCCTCTCTTATTTTTCTGCATTCTGCACAACTATTTAGGAGAAGAGGGAGAAATTAAGGGCATTTTTCTTTTGGAGAGGGCAAGGGCAGTAGAATTTTTGGTGCGTGTGTGTGTTGGTTGGTGTACGGATGGTGTGGAGCTGAGCTAGCATGACCATTCGCTTGAAACACGATTGCACTACCATTGTGCTATGGAGGAAGGCATGCTTAATTTGCTTTAGCAAAGTTGGGGTTGTGTGATGTGTGCTGGTTCATTTTGGGTGACAATGATATTGTTTGCAACAACCTAAAGGTGTTGAGGAAATACGATCACGAGGAGTTTTACTACATTGACAATCCATCAAACAATTCACTCATCCAATACCTATTCTAGTCATGGAATGGCATTTGAGGGGGAGGGATAGCTATAATCTATCCATTTGTAGAGGCCGTCTCCGATGAATGCTTAGAATGATACCCCTTTCTACTCGGAAGTGATGTGATAGGTTGCATGTGTGCATAACCGAACTAGACGTGCCTCTTATAAAAGATCCCAGATATCATTTTGATGAAGTAGATCCATTCTTTCTAGGTTACTATGCCATGTATGGTCTGCATCATCTGACAAAGGCTATGCAAACTCAGCCTAGTAACTTTCTATAGTGTTGCATATAGAGGAGGCTCACATTGCCTTTCACATGTACGTATGCCTAGCAATATGCAACATATTCGGGTAGTGAGCAAGTCGATGGATGAACAATGAATACTAGTTCAAGGTTGTTGCAAGTGCATCCAGACCCAACCATGGTTTTTTTCCAGCTTCCAAGATAAGGTTTTCAAAACTATAACTTTAAAGCTAAAAAAAGGCTGCTCCCATAAGTTTTGGTTATAATTTGTGCATGCGTAGACATGCATTAACATGTGGGCCATAATTGATGCATGTGTACTCAGGCATGAGATGCAAATTTATAATCCTTCATAGAAAGAGCAACTCATTCAACAAACGTCTTGTGATGTCTTCATATATGTTGAACTCAATAGCGTTTGGTACCTTGGTGTGGAGGTGTGGACATACACATAGTTTGTAGCAAAACAAGGGTGCAAGAAAATTTGAAGTACCTATGCAAATGCATGGTTCACACATGTATACTTGGTTTGGTTTCCATTGGCAATGAGTGTGCATGATTTGGAGATCTTTGATGGATTTCAAGGTGTGATCGACATTGTATGTTACCAGCGGTGAGCTGAGCCACTATAAAAATGTTTCCTTGGCCGCACAACGTCGTTCGCCATAATGCTCGACACCTTTGATGGACATTGTGGTTTTTGAATTAATGTTGCTTGACACTAATACATAAGTTGTGGGGTTTGGAGGACTCCACCAACTTCATACGTGGTACACATGGACGCTAGTTTCCATTGTTATGGGTTACCACACCTCCCAAGAAAAGGAACTCCATACAACCGTAAACGGGAGAAGCAATAGACACAACAATAGTTGGGTACTTACCAATGCTTCAAGCTTGCGTCTTTTGAGGCTCCCAAAGCTCACTTTAGAAGCTCCACTCCTCCAGCGAACACCACCTCCATGTTGTCCACCGTGACATTGCTCACATCACAAATGCAAGGTAATCAACCTCTCACTCTCTCAGACACATGCATGCATGAAAGAGGCACATGTACTAGAGCACTCTCTCTCTCTCTCTCTCTCTCTCTCTCTCTCTCTTTCTCTCTCTCTCTCTCTCTCTCTCTCTTTCTCTCTCTCTCTCTCTCTCTCTCTCTCTCTCTGAAGCACAAGAGTTATCATAGCACAAAGGGGGATTGTATCATTTCATTATGAGAATTTCCTTTGATACAACTGGCCCTTATTCACACACGTGGGTGCCCAAAACTTACTAAGGCCTTGGGTGGCCAGAATCTCAATACAACTTTTATAGTGCCTTTTTATGAAACTAATTAATGTCCTCAATTAGAGGAGCATCTTTGTTAATCCAAAATGGGATTAGCATCCTCCCTGACCTAATGTAGGTTCTATCCTCAGGACCTTTACCGAAGTTGAAAGACTTGGTCGCCGAACTCGTGTCTATAGAAGTTCTGACGTGATTGAAGCTTTTTCAGAGTTCTTCTGAATGCTGAGTGGGATGTCCAAAACCCGGTGTCCACCATGTCTTCAAATTTGATATGCATGTAACTGGGAGGACACCATAGGCAATGATAATATAGCATCATGTCTCGTTCATTTGGCACTGTGTTCATGTCAAAGCAGAGTTGTTCTGCTTCAAATCCATCATACTTTTCCGTTTGTTGATCGATAAGGACTACGATCAACTTTAGGAATCTGACAATAGCCATGATGTATGGATTAAGAATGCAGCACCAAGCTCTGTTCCATGTGAGCATTTGTTGTCTTTGGCTTGTAATATTTGGGAAGGTAGATGGCGAGAAATGTAAAAAATTATAGCAGACATGAGTATCTCTTCTCTTTGCATGATGAAATTGTAGTGGCGTGAGCCTCCACTTAATAGGCATGTAAAGCGGATCCACCCTGTGAGTTGGCGAGAACATTGGTACTGATGACTATATTCTAGAATCATCAGGTATTCTTTCCACCAATCTGGTTGGAGACCAAAATGCTCGATGCGAGGATTGGTATCATCTATTGTGATGGTTGTGTAGCCTCCCCTTGTATGAATTGGATGATAAAATTCATTGTGCTTATGCTAGATCAATATGAGTGGAGGAGAGAGACTCAAAATACAAGAACATATCTTATTTATTAAGTTGCTTATGAATACAACTTGGCCTTTGCCCACTATCAAAATGCGTTCTAGCTCCATTCATGGTGCTTATGCTAGATCAATATGAGTGGAGAAGAGAGACTCAAAATACAAGAACATAAGTTGCTTATGAATACAACTTGGCCTTTGCCCACTATCAAAATGCCTTCTAGCTCCACCTTCAAATAGGTGAGCTAGTGGACCATAAGTCCATTGACACACACACCATTCTCCTACCCTTTTACATAACCTTGGTCTTTTAATACCCCCCCTCAAATTCAACTATGAAAAAAATGGAATAGGTGGTATTGGACATAGGTTGCCTTTATAACGTTAGGTGTACAGGGTCAGGAATATAGGTGTTGTTACATTGAGATTTAAAACAATTTCTTAGTGGAGTTAGAGGCTGATACAAAGTTAGCCTCTTTATCTTTGTTTAGGACATTTAGAAGTGATATGTATTGTTTGTTTACACTTGTTACATTTCATCTTGTTTGGGATATTTGATCCAACAATTATTTGCCAAATGACCCACCTTTTTGCAATGGACACACCTTACTTTGATCACTTGATAGCTTGTTCGATATTCGATGAAGTTGTTGCACTTGAAGATTCAGCTCCTCCCTTTGGCCTCTTCTCTTCATCAAGACAAGATTGAATGACTCCTTCAAGGGTGGGATTAGGTATGTTCTTCAAGGTGGTGATGACTAAGGTGGGGTACACCTTCTTGACTGCTTTTAGCAAAACAGCCCCACTGCATCATCTTCATCCATTCTTGCATTCACTGATGGAAGTTGAGCCATAAGACCCTTCAAGTGAGAGATGAAGGCTCCAATGATGTCTCCCTCTTTGAGCTCCAAGCTAAAAAATGCAATTTTAAGTGAGATCTTGAAATTCTTACCACGAGCTCCATAGAGCTTGTCAAGCTCATCCCATTTCTCCTTTGCAGTTGGAAGCTGGTCCACATGGTGAATAAGAGCCTCATCAAGATGAAGCATGATGATGGCTTGTGCCCTCTCATCATCTTCAATATCTTCAGCCTTAGTTTGATCAATAACCTTAGTGCTGGAGATGAATGGCCAAAACCTTTGGACATCATCTTGTACTTGACAAGAACTTGCCAAGTGTGGAAGCCCTCTCCTGAGAACTTCTTAATTTGGGTATTTTCCTTTGACATTGGAGTAATGGGGGGCTGATTTATGAAGAAAAAAACCAAAAAATTTGTGATGATTTGGCTTAAGTAGAAAGAGAAAGGCTTATGAGAGTGCAACAACCTTTAATCAAGCCAAGGATGTTGCATAAAAAAGGAGATTAAGATGGTGAAGCTTATGGTTTAGCACTTAGGGTTTGTGCCCAACCACTAATTCTGATGGGAGAAAGCTTCATTAGTGTCAAGGAACACTTTCTTTGGTGATTAAGATCACCATTAATGTTTAGCAACACTATTAGTGCTTAAGAGCATATTTTTGGCATCAATTGACACTTGTATTGGTGATTAGATTCACCATTAGTGTTTAAGAACACACTTAGTATTTAGAAACACTTTGGTTGGAATGGCTCCCCTTTGCTAGATTAGTAGCATCATTAGTGTTAATCAACACTATTAGTGTTTATGAACACTATTAACAAGCTCTTGAGTAAGCTTTCATGGAGAAAACCAGTAGCCACCTGGTCTTTTGCCTCTTACGCGCACGTTGAGCAACCATTGGGACTCATCTCTGGGGCTGTAGAACCTTGAGACTATGGGCTTAAAAAGCCCTAACTTTATGTGGCTTAACTCTTACCACAGGCTGCAAATTTGTGTGTACGAAACAAGCGCTGTAGAGAAATCATGCGCCGGCTTGCACAAACAGCAATGACATGGCTGAGAGAGATGTAATCCATCAATGGTCTATACGAACCTGAGCACCCGAAGGTCTTCTTCAAGTTTCTAGTTGAAATCACGTCGAGATTCGGGCTCCTCAAGCTATTGGAAGGCCTCCACTGGCTGGGGGTAGATGAGGTGCACTCTAAAAACCACTTTTTTGACCTATTCTCTACACCTTGCAAGTTGCCTAGCTCTAGATACCATGTTAAAATTTGTGGTGCTTATGCTAGATCAATATGAGTGGAGAAGAGAGACTCAAAATACAAGAACATATCTTGTTTATTAAGTTGCTTATGAATACAACTTGGCCTTTGCCCACTATCAAAATGCCTTCTAGCTCCACCTTTAAATAGGTGAGCTAGTGGACCATAAGTCCATTCACACACACACACCCTTCTCCTACCCTTTTACATAACCTTAGTCTTTTAATACTGGATGTGCCTTACACCACCTGTGGAAATAGTAACTAATCATGAAGGTAACAATCCGGATTTCTAGCGGGTCGGCTAGGTGGGGGTTTGCCAACTTGGTGTGCTTTGCCACATTCTCTTATAATGTACCTTTGCCTGCGGCGGGCGGCAGTTGGTAATAGCTTCTCTAGATCTGGCATTGGTGCGCGGAGAGGGTAAGGCACATAAGGCTATCTTCTTGGTTCCACTACAGAGTAAGCGTCGGGCATGATCCATCAGGTAGGTTCAAATGGTGTGATTTAAATTGACACCTTGAACATTGGCTTTGGCTTTAACAGCGGGTTTCCTTCTCTGATGAACCCCTCATACTCTGTAGCAGCTATTAAGGACTCAAGGCATGTCAGTAAAAGCTTGAATATTATCTTGAGGTTGAATATTACATACCTCATTAAATGACTATGTTGGAGATAAGTTGGGTGATCTCCTCGGGGGCTAGAGGGTTAGTGGGAGTATCAATACGGATAGAAGGTATGCGCGAGAGAAAGTGCATTCTGCCTCAGATTGGTTAGTAGGAGCTACACTTGGAAAGGGGTTTAATAATTTACTTGTTATTGAAGAGAACACGGGATAAGTAGCTGAGATAGAGGATCTTTGTGTCTCTTCTTGACCCTCTCCCTAAACTAGGGGATGGGTGAGTTGGCTTGTTAGTCTTCATAAATTCCTAGAGTTCAGTTATACTGGGGTTATATCAGGATACTCAATATGTTGTTTATAAAAAATATAACCACAGTGGTGAGCATAGACTCTAAATGTTTATGGATATTTTGATAAAGGTTTATAATACCAAAAGGCTGATATAAAGAAGATTTTGAAAGATTAAGATGATGATGGGTATTATATATAATGTTAGTGTTTGAGGAGGGGCTCACAGAGTTACTAGCAAATGAACCTATCTACGAGGCTCATTTGATGAGGAGTCATAATTCATTGGGTTGTTTCCACCCTCTGAGTCCTTTGTTGCGTGGCGAGTTCGCATTCCAGCTCTTGTATCCTTGAGTCGTTTGTGGAAAGGAGGCTAGAAATGGCAGCTTCTCGGACCTCTCTAACAGCAACCAGCTCGTCATACCTTTTTGTGGCTTCCTCTTGTTCCCTTGTCACAACAGTTGTGGCATGTACATGAGCCTCTTCAATTTTCTTTAGCCTTTCTAGTGATAAACTCTGGCTGCTACTTAGCTCTGATTTATGTGTCCCAGCACTTGTTGGTGGCTAGCCAACATATGATCCATTTCCACAGTCTTTGTTTGGATTACCTCATTTAATGCTTTTAGTTTGTCAGCCTGTGCTTTGTTTAGTTGCTCCCTTTCAGTTTGAAGGATAACCAGCAATGGCTTCATTTAACATAGTGATTTACCCCTTAAACCCTTCTTCCTTGGCTGTGAACGTGGCATGGGCATCCGGAAGCTACTTTGTAAGTTGGTCTTCTTTCTCTCTTTCCTATGCCACTTCCTTTTGGAGTTGGTCCTTGGCTTGGTTGACTTGTGCTTTGAGCTCTGTGTTTTCTTTGATTTTCTAAGCCACTATCTTGCTAAGCACTTTATTGTGCTCTTCTAATGTATGGAATTTGCTTTCCTGTTCTTGTGCTGCTTTTAAGCTTTTAAGTATTACCTCCCTATGTGTTGCATCTATTGCAGCCATTTGCTCCTTAAGTGCTTGCACTTGACCATTCACTTCCTATAATTGCCTCAATAGGGTGGAATTCCAGTCATGGAGCATGTGAGTGGTAAGTAGGTGGCATCGCCATACCTTTTGTTCCTATTCCCACATAGAAGCACTTGTGGTGGATGCCGAGTTCTCTATTTCATGAAATTGTAGTTGCAGCATGTTGTCAAGGCTTTCCATGGTTTCCTATAGAAATGTATCAACCTCCAAGTTGTAGCATGTTGTCAAGGCTTTCCATGGTTTCCTATAGAAATGTATCAACCTCCAAGTTGTGCAAGAAAGAGTCTTCTCTAATTGTGCTCGTATCTTTGATTCTCCTCTTCTTACTGGGGCTTGTAGGTTCTTCTGCTCTCTTTCTCTTTTTAGTATCATGGCCTTCCCTTGTGGCATCTGGTTCTGCTAATGGAGCTTCTTCATATCTTGTATCCACATCTATCTGTGACATTTGTTGTTCTAGGGCGTATTCTACACCTATCTCCGATGAAGGTGGCTGATCAGAAATGATAGGATCATGGAGTGGTGAGAGGTTTAGGAATACCGTTTGAGCAGGGCTTGAGGGTGGTGTGTGCAAGGCCATCTAAGGAGTTGTGCTTGTGGGTATCCCTTCAGTTCCCTGTGCTTTTGTATGCTCCAATGCCTGCTTCAATGATGCTATCTCTTGTGACACTTTCGCGTCCAAGCGGTGGGATTTAGCTTCAACTTGCTAGAGGATCCCCCTCATCTTCTTATCTTTCTTGGTGGTCCTCTTACCCTTCTTCAGTTCCTGTAACAGCTCTTTCATTTCTTTTAAGACTGCTTGTCCTTGCAACACTACAAGAATGTTAATAGATGCAGCCTAGGGTGCCTGTGCTTCCCTATGTGCCTTCTGGTGGAACTGGAAGGTTAGTTGCATGGGTGAGCATTCTTGTAAGGAGATAGGGGTTACACACCTTTCTTGGATTGGTGTGACTTTAGATAATTCTCTATTTCATGATGAATGTACCACACACAGTCCTCTTCTTTTTCTTCATGAACCTTGGTGAGGTAGTTTACGGGGGCCTTGTTATACCTATCCATGGGTTTAACCTACATAAGCATGGACATGGCTCTGCAAACCTTTTCATCAATTTCATTTCTTATGTTATCATATTATGCCCCATTTAAGCTATAAGAAATCCTCTTTAGCATGTCTTCCATGGGCATTTGCTCAAAACTGTGTATATGTGTCAGAATTGATGGGGGGCAACTGCAGAGCATCTCGTATCAACTCCTCTATGATGAGGACCTGCTCAGTTGTGCCATCTGACTTTGTCATTGTATCCCTATTGGTAGATTTGTCACAAGTCTTCAAACACTCCAAACATAAGTTTGTACTGATAGTCCGGGGGGAGAATTTCTACCATACGGCCAAGGCCCACCTTTTCCAGCTTGTCCTTGACTTCTGTATCCTCCAGTATCTGTAAGCACTTTGGGTTATGGTACTGGAGGCAAAATCTTTACATGAGCTATTTGAATATCTGTGTTGATTACAAAGCCCTGAAACTTTTGTGCAAATGGCCCAAGATAGTTGAGTTTAGTGCCTCAAGATGCTCTCTTCCTTCTATCTTTTACCGACCCCATTGTACTAGCTTGAGTGACAGCTAGATTCCCTTCTACTTCAAGGTCTGATGTAGTAGAGGAAGCCATCTGGGGAATATTGGAAAGAGCGTCAACTGTCGTAATGGCTAGTAGGAGCTCGTGGTTCTTTTTTTATTTTTGTGCGTGTGTGGGTGTTTGTGTATTGATGTAAAGAGCAATATGGGTGTGTGTGTGTGTGTGGGAATGAGCTTTAATTTGTGAAGGTGAAGGTCGTGCAATAGCAGTGCGTGAGGTGGTTAAGATGTGAGATGCAAAAGCCGTGAGGTGCTAAAGCTATGAAGGGCTTAGCACGTGAGGCTAAAGCCATGAGGTGCTAAAGATGTGAAGGGCTTAACACGTGAGGTGCTAAAGCTGTGAAGGGCTTAGCACATGAGATGCTAAAGCCGTGAAGGGCTTAATACATGAGGTGCTAAAGCCATGAAGGGAAAGGAATTTTTGAGGTGCTAAAGATGTGAAAGGGCTTAACACATGAGATGCTAAAGCCGTGAAGGGCTTAACACATGAGGTGCTAAAGCCATGAAGGGAAATAACATATGTGAAGGGCTTAACACATGAGGCTAAAGCCATGAGGTGCTAAAGATGTGAAGGGCTTCACACGTGAGGTGTTAAAGCCATGAAGGGCTTAACACATGAGGTGCTAAAGCCATGAAGTGCTAGAGTCAGTTCACATCGTGAAAATTTTTGAAGTGTCTCACGATGTGAACCGATTGAGTGTTTCACCGCGTGAAGTAACCAGGACCCATTCACGACGTGAAACTGTCTAATCACTTATGCATGTAAATGTTGATCCCCTATGGCTTCCTATATGCTCAAACAGTCAAGGCCACATATTATGCATTCAGAGAAGGAGAACAGTGCACGTGAAAGAATGAACATGTCTCATTGCATGAAAGGCATACTCTTTTACCTTGTACCCACTTGCTTGGGGATGGGTACCTTTATGATTCTTCTTCATTTAGGCCACGTAAACCAATGGGGTACTTTGGAACTTGATTTATTGTTGAAACCGCTTTAGTTTGGAGTGAGAACTTCAGATTTTTCCCTCCATCCAGTTGAGGAGTGTATCCACACTAAATCATGGTAAACTTGTTCTATTTCTTGTGCATGTGAGTGCACGTCTTCTTTACCCTAGTCCATAATTTTGGTCAGCTCTTTCTCCTTGGTGGATGACTTTGGTGGTGTTGCACTCCCCCTGTTTACCTAATTAAACAACTTTCTTTCGCCAGAGCAATGTTGGTTCTTCTTTATTACTTAATTTAGCAGTGGATTAGTTTTGTTAGTTCTTGGTCTCTTCTATTGTACTGAAGGTGCTCCACAGCATAGGGTTTTGGGTGGTTCTTTGGTAGCCATATTGTTGGACTCCATTGATAGTATCCATGTGCTACAGGTAAGTCCTTATATGGACCCACCGCTTTCGAATGTTAAGTTGAGTGCGCGAACTTGCTTAGAATATTGCTTTATGTCCTTGGGGTGCCTTCCTAGTCCCTTCGAAGCTGGTTTTTAGGAATCCACTGTTGACGTACAGGGTACTTTTGCTACTTTGCTTGTGGTTTTCTTATATAGAGATGAGGTTGTGACATGGATTCTTTCTCTCTTATGGCCTCTAATTTTTTTGGTATACTAGCGTCTCCATGTCAAATGCTATTGCCTGTTTTCCTTTATTTAATGGACTCCATAATGGCAAAGTGATGGTGTCCTTGTCATCATTGAGTTGCACTTCTCTTTCGTCCCATTGGATGTGATAATTATTGGCGCAAATCTAGGATCTTCCCAGAATCATCTCTTCCTCCATGGATCCTACAGGCATGACAAATACCTTTCCAACCAAGGGATTATTTCTAATAGAAATATTAACATTAAAAAATCCCATGGTTTTTGTGGTTAACAAATGCACACTGTGAACTTGTGCTAGATGCCTCGAGGTGAGGTTTGCCTAGAGCTACCCATGTTTCATAGGAGATCAAGTTATGACTTGATCTTGTATCAATTAATTCAATGCTTTTAGTATGACTCTTTTTCGTAGAAACTCTTACACTGAGACGTGCAAGCTCAATGTCCAGGTCTTCTTCATATCAAGCAAGGTGAGTGAAGCCATGTTTACATGTAGCATTTTTCCCTAGAGTCTCTACTTTGCCTTAGCTTCCCTCGCCTTGGCTTCTTCTAGAGCTTGTCGGATTTTTTCTTTGGCAAGCTCCTTTAGTTTAAGAAGATTCTCTTGTGCAAGCATTTCCTGGGTTAGAGGTCCGCAATACTTTTTGAGCTTCCGCCCATTGATGTTACCTTCCATTTCTACTTCCTCGATGGTTTCAATTCAAACTGACCCTTGAGGGGTGATCTCGAACAGTCTGAAAGGTCCTAACCCTCTGTATTTGAGTTTCTTTTTCTTGGTGCCTCCAACTCCATATAGGAGGACGAGGTCTCCCCCTTTTTTTAGTTCCTTGTGTTTTAGGTTATGGTTAAACCAACATTTTCTTCATAATTTCTTAACCATAAGCCCATGTGATGCAATTAGCCTGGTTTCATCAAGTTTTTCCAAATCAACCAATCTCTCGGCTAGTGCATTTTTAGTAAGCCTTTCCTATACTACAATTCACAGGTTTGGAACTAAAAACTCCATTGGAATCACCGCATCAATGCCATATGTTAGGTGGAAGGGAGTATTACCCTGTCGCTACCTTATACAATGTATGATAAGCCCATAGAGCTACAGTCAGCTTGTGTTCCCAATCCATGTGACTAGCTTCTAAGGTTTTCATCAAAATAGCTCTTGTTGGTTCTCTCTGCTTGACCATTTGCTTGTGGATAATAAGGTGATGATTTGCAATGTACTATAAGGAATCCTATAGGTAAGTGTTCAATCACCTTATTAATGAACTGTGAACCCCGATC
This sequence comes from Cibotium barometz, assembly GCF_041138505.1. NCBI lineage: Eukaryota > Viridiplantae > Streptophyta > Polypodiopsida > Cyatheales > Cibotiaceae > Cibotium > Cibotium barometz. The sequence continues at coordinate 14,212,452 of NC_141091.1, forward strand.
ACTAATTCAAGTGGGCAACCAAATCTAGAAATAATACGTTCGTATAAGAATTTGGTTGTGGTTCGAGCATTGATCATTTAGAAGCCCTCGTCTCTGCCCACTTTGTGAAATAATATGTGGCCACACGATCACATATCGGGCTTGTGAGACGGATGCACTGCTAGACTAATGGGTCCAACAAAATCAATCCCCCATTTCTCAAAGGGTTGTCTTACAATTGCAGGAGTGAGTGGCATCTTGTCTTTTTGTTGTGGAATAGCAAATCTTTGACATTCTTCACATCATTTCACAAACTCTATGGCATCCCCAAATAATGTAGGCCACCATAGTCCTGCTTGAAGCACTTTGCGAGCTATAGATTCTCCTGAAAAATATCCTCTAGCTATTCCTGAGTGTGCTTATTCTAATATCATGACAAATTGATCTTCTCGCACATGTCTTCTCAAGACATCATCTTTGCCTAGCTTATATAATTCTCAAGCAATCAATTGATAAGGTGCGGCCAACTTAATGAGCTGACACATTTTATCCTTGTTCAAAGGTCAATCTTGTAGAAAACCATAAGCTAGATAGTATAAAATTTCCTCACTCCACTCACGCACCATGTTAAGTTTGAACACACATGCATCAAGGAGGTCATTCATCAATGCTAGTTTGCAGATTCTCCATTTGGAATTCTAGACATATGGTTAGCTAACACATGTTGTGTTCCCTTTCTTATTGTAACCGTAAAGTCGAATTCCAAGGGTAGAAGTAACCAGCATGTGATTCTTTTCGTGGTGCAAGGTTTGTTTACCAAATATAATAGGGCCTGATGATCCATAAAGAAAACAAACTTGTTGGCTAGTAATGTTGATATTTCTTTACAGCATAAACCATGGCCAAACCTTCATGCTCCGTAGTGGTGTAGTTCATCTTTGCATCGTTTAGTTGACGACTTACGAAGCAAACTTGGCAATCCAATTTGAATTCCCCAAGTTGCACCAATATGCATCCTATCGCAAAATTCGATGCATCAACGTGTACGTGGAATACAAGATCCCAATTGGGTGACTTTAGAATAGGTGCACTTGCTAGTGCTTTCTTCAACTTATCATACACTTCATAAATCTATTCAAAGACAATGAGTAATCTGTACAATGAGTAATCCACTTGCTAGTACTTTCTTCAACTTATCGTACACTTCATAAATCCATTCAAAGACAATGAGTAATCTGTACAATCATCTGGCGATTTCAGCATAGAATAAGATGAAATAACGATAATACCCAACAACGTGGCCCATAAACCTCTGTACACCCTTGTAGTTGGTTGGTGGAGGTAACTCCAAGATCAATTTTACCTTGCTCTCATCCGTGGAAATACCATTCTTAGACATAATGTGCCCTAATATTACACCATGTTTGACCCAAAATTGACATTTTAAAGCGTTTAAGAATATACGATATAATCAACATTGCTTAAACACCTTCCTCAAGCAAGCCAAATGTTTAGTCTAGCATGAGTGTACACATAGATCATTAATGAATACCTCCAACCACTTTTGCAAGTAAAGGTTGTGCACATCAATCGTTGGAACATTGCTGGGGTATTAGTGGGGCCAAAAGGCATAACCTTATAATAATATGTTCTCCACATCGTATTGAAGGCCATTTTGTAATGGTCTTCTGGTGCTATGGACACCTAAATATAACCTGAAAACCCATCTAAGAAGCTGTAAGCTTCTTCACCTACTGCCCGTTTATGGCAGTGGGGGTAGTGGTCTTTCCTGGTGGTCTGCATTGACCTTTTTGAGATCAACACAAACCCTCAATTTCTCATTCTTTTTTGGCAATCACGATTGGTGAGAGCCAATCTTTGTGCTCAATTTCATAGATGAAATCCATACCAATGAGTCTATCAATTTTCTCCTTTACAATTGTTGCATATTTCAGATTTATCTGATATGGCTTTTGCCTGGATGGTCTTGATCCGTCCATGATCGAAATCATGTATTGGACCACCTCGGGTGGTACACCCTTTATTTCAGTGTATTTCCAATCAAAGCAATCTTTGAATTTTGTGAGGAGAGCAATGAGTTCTTATTCTTCAGCTGTAATTAAATCCTTAGCAATATAGACATGTCTAGGATCCTCCCCTTTCTCAGTAAGGTCAACCTCTTTAACTTCAGTTGGACCATCATAAGACATGGATTGGTCATCTTCCTTACCCTTATAGCCATCAGTTGGAGCACTTTTAGTTCATCAATGTTGTATGTCTTAAAATGTTAAGGCAGCACTGAGAGTAGGTATGGCCTATCATCCTCCTCCTCTTTTATCTAAGCCATCACCTTTTTAGCCTCGTACTCGGCCTCAGTCAGAACCTTGTTTCGTTTTCTATGTCTTGCCTTCGTGAGTTTAGGTGCTTCCGGCTCTACCTTCTCTCCTCTCGTTTTCCTTCCAGGTTTATCTTATTCAACTCTTTGCCCCAATTCTTAGAAAACTCCTTGTGCACCTTAGTGACCTTGAGATAGTTCAGCTCCACTGGGTGTCTATGAGTTAACTTCGTAATAGGGCATTTTGTCAAGCAATATACCTCTTTTGTTTACGCCATCTCCTAAGACGTTGGGTGCTATTGTGGCCTTGTGATCCAGAACCATTTGTACTAGAGGCTTCTGATAAAAAACAGAAGAAGGAGGGAGCACACACAAAGAGAAGCAAACCCTAATCCATATTCATCAATCATAAAGAAGGAGAGAAGCCATAGTCATCATCTCTCTCACACACACAAAAGAGAACACAACATAGTGTTATGTCCACACTACAAAGTAAACCTAATGTAATGTCCACACCACACATGACCAGCTGGACGCGGTCATAAACACACCACACGATATCCATCTACCATACTGTCACTCTGTCAGCACCCATGTGCTATCCTCGAGCTGTATACGAGCTTGACATTTCAACACTCCCCCTCAAGCTCGACATGTCCATCTCTAGGACTCCCAATCTAGTATGGAAATACTCGAACTTATCCTTACCAAGTGCTTTGGTAAAGATATCTGCAACCTGCTCATTTGTCTTTACATATGTCAAATCAACATGCCCATCTAGCACTTTCTCTCTGATGAAATGATAGTGGACCTCAATATGTTTGGTCCTGGCATGATAAACTGGGTTGCTAGCAAGTTGAATACTACTCATGTTGTCACAATGAATGACAACTCTCATATCACTCTGTAACCTGATGTCATCTAGCAACTTCTTCAACCACATAGCCTCACATGCAGCTATGGCTACTCCACGATACTCGGCCTCTGTGGTAGATAAAGCAACTGTAGGTTGCTTTTTACTGCTCCAACTCACAGCTCCACTACCAAGGCTGAAAACATAGCCACTGGTAGACCGCCTGTCATATGCACTACCGGCCCAATTTGCATCTGTATATCCATAGACATGCATGTCTTTTCCTGCCTCATAGAAAAGACCATAATGCACGGTAGTTTTGACGTATCTCAGAATACGTCTCACAGCATCCAAGTGAGGTTTACGAGGACTCTGCATAAACTGACTTACCAAACCAACTGCATAGCTGAGATCTGGCCTCGTAATGGTCATGTAGATAAGACTATCAAAACCATTTTTCTGTACATGGTGATATCATCAAGCTCATCACCCAAATCAGCCCTAAGCTTCATGTTTTGCTCTAATGGTGTCAACATTGGTTTGCATGCTGTCATACCATTTTGCTCTAATGGTGTCAATATTGGTTTGCATGCTGTCATACCATACTTTACTAGCATGTCAAGTGCATATTGCCTTTGCACCAGCCATATACCCCTGTTTGTTCTTATCACCTCAATGCCAAGAAAGAACCTTAAATCACCAAGGTTTTTCATATCAAACTCTTTGCATAAAGAGGCCTTAACCTCATCAATGCCTTTCCCACAATCACCTGTGATAATCAAATTATCAACATAAATGACTATCATCACGATACCATCATGTGTCTTCTTCACATAAAGTGAAGAGTCTGCATTTCCAACCACAAATCCAATACTGACAAGATATCTGCTGATTTTGTCACTCCAAGCACGAGGTGCTTGCTTCAAACCATATATTGCTTTCTTTAACCTGCAAACAAAAGTAGGATATTCTAGATGTACATATCCTTCTGGCTGTTCCATGTACACCTCTTCTTGTAGTTCACCATTCAAGAAAGCATTTTTTATATCCATTTGATGTAAAGCCCAACCTTTTTGTGCTGCCAGTGCAATGATAGACCTCACAGTAGCCATCTTAGCCACTAGGTTGAAAGTTTCATCATAATCAAGACCATAAGTTTGTGCATATCCTTTAGCGACCAGCCTTGCTTTATGTCTCTCTACGCTGTCATCTGACTTGCACTTTACCTTATACACCTATTTGCAACCAATTGCATTCTTTCCTTGCGGTAACTCAACCAATTCCCATGTATCATTTTTGTCCAAAGCATCTATCTCTTCATCCATGGATTTCTCCCATACATGCTCTCCAATAGCCTCTGTATAGCATGTAGGTTCCACATGCTTCACCATAGATGTCATGTATGCATAGTGCATAGAAAAATCTCGATATGTCAATCTGTCAACTGGATATCTGACTCTTTGGGATCTCCGCAATGCATGCGGGTCACTCTGTACACCTGTAACTCTAGCATGTGGTGGCACATATCTGTCCTGCCTAGCACCAAGTGTGCGTAAAACAGGTATGCCAAGCTCCTCATCCAAACTCTCTGAACTAGATGACTCATAACCTATGATTCCAATTCCTTCGACCTTCTTCTTTCCTTTATCCATAGCACTACTCCCAGTGCTCACACTCTCATGCCTCAAACATCCTGACCATGGACGTACACTGCTACTCTCAGCTTCTGCTACTGCTGGCCCAGACATAGTAGTAGAACTAGAACTTGCTTGTGGCAAGTTCACAGGCACATCTGCCTCAAGTGACTCAATGACTCCCTCATCTTTTGCTCATCAAACACCACATCTCGTGAGATGACCACTTGTCTAGTTTGAGGGTTATAACATTTGTATGCCTTTTGATCCTGTGCATATCCAACAAATACACATTTCTCTGCCTTAGGATCCAACTTCCTTCTTCTTTCGTCAGGCACATGTACATAAGCTACGCATCCAAAGACTTTGAGATGTCCAATGTTTGGCCTGTAACCTGTAAGCTGCATCTCTGGCATGCTTCCATGAATGGCTGTTGTAGGTGTTTTGTTTATATACATTGCAGTAGCACATGCTTCTACCCAATAGTAATCTGGCATGCTCTTTTCATTGAGCATTGCCCTTGCCACTTCACATATGACTCTATTCTTTCTCTCAGCCACACCATTCTTCTGAGGTGTATACCTGCAAGTCAACTGTCTTCTTATTCCATGCTTCCTCAAGAAATGCTCAAAAGCTTTTGAGGTGTATTCACCACCTCCATCTGTTCTCAAACATTTAATCCAACAGCCATATTGCTATTCTACAAGAGCTTTGAAATCCATGAACTTTTCCAACACTTCACTCTTCTCTCTCAGAAAGTATATCCATGTCATCCTACTGAAATCATCTATGAATGTCACATAGTATAGACTGCCTTTGATAGATGAGTTTTGTGTAGGACCCCATACATCACTCTGTACTATCTCAAGTGGCCTGTTACTCATATTTCCTTCTCTAGGAAACCTCAACCTTGCCTGCTTTGTGCAGGACCCCATACATCACTCTGTACTATCTCAAGTGGCCTGTGACTCATATTTCCTTCTCTAGGAAACCTCAACCTTGCCTGCTTTCCAAACTGACAGGCTTCACAAACATGCATATGTCCATCATATTTGAATCTAGGCAATCCACTGACAATGCCTCTTGTTTGCATGTTCTTTAATCTTTGTATATTGACATGTCCAATCCTTTTGTGCCACATATCAATGTCCTGCACAATCCCATTGCTCTTTGAAAACATGGCTGAGCTCAATTCTAGTATGCCTGCATCATCTAGTTTGAATAACCTTCCTTCCTTTTTACCTTTGGCAACAATCAATCTGCAGCCATGCTTAAAGTCTTCCACAAAACAGCCATTCTCATTGAATCTTACTTGTAGTCCCTGCTCAACCATTTGGCCTACTGATGCCAAATTCTTTGTAATGGATGGTACATATAGCACTTCTGACATATTCTTCACATTTCCATTATGCATCCTCAAAGGCACACTGCCAACATGTGTTATAAGATGCTAGTATCATCTCCTGTGACCACATAACCATTTGTACCCAATGGTTGCATCTTCTCAAACCACTCACCCCATGACATGTCATGTGGTTTGAGGCACCCAAATCCATATACCATGACTCATCTCCAGCATTCTGAGAATCCATTGTCCCCATAATGTGCTTCATTGTTGCAAAAAGATGATTTGAACTCCCATCATTGTTACTAGTAGATGCATAATTTCCATGTTGTGGTCTTCCATTCCTGACATCATTCTGCTTTTTGTAACACTCTTTTGCCATATGTCCAAGTTTGCCACAATAGTGACATTCAATCCCATTCAAATTTTGTTGAGGACCTTGCCATCGTCCTCTACCACGAGCACCTGTTCCAACTCTCCCCCTATGGGATTGAAATCCACGACCTCCACGTGGTCCAAATGATGATTGTGAATTCTGAAAATTCTGATTTGATTGTGGTTGAGTAGACCTGTCATTCCAACCACGTCCTCCACCACGGCCTCGAGGAGAAAATCTCCTCCTTCCTCGAAAGCCTCTAGATGAGTAAAAAGCCTGATTCCTTGCATGCTCATCATTACTGGATGAGGATGCACCACGTGTAATATTCATACCACCAAGTCCAAGCTTTAATTCTTCCACAATGAGCAATGACACAAGCTCATTAAAGTCTGGCATTCCTCCCAACCTTAATGAGATGGAAGTATCAAAAGATTTGTACTCCCGGCCTAAACCACGCAATGTGAGAGCAACCAAATCATCATCATCCATTGGGGCATGAATTGATGATAGTGAATCTGCATAACCCTTGATTTCCTGAACATACTCATGTATACTCCTATTCCTTCGTGTTACACTGTGAATCTGTTGCTTTAGTTGTATCTTCCTTGCACCAGTGTCTGTCTCATACATTCGGCACAATATATCCCATGCTTCTTTCGGTGTATTTGCATCTTGGATGTGAATAAGCAAGGCATCTGTTACACATATTGAAAAGTAATGCAACACTTTCGAAGACCGCTCTACCCATTGCTTGTGAGCCACCAACTGAGCATTATTTGGTTGAGGAGGTAGAAATGGCTCTGGGTCTTCATCCGACATGAGACTCCATAAACCTTTGCCTTTCAAAAAACTCTTCATTCGAAACTTCCACACTTGAAAGTTAGTTTTGTCAAGCTTCTCTCCAACAATTTGTACTGGACCATCTCCCATGTTTGCAAAGTAGTAGATGCACCCCTTTGAACACAATGTATGAAGTACCTGTAATGCTCCAAATCTCTCCAAATCACATCAAATGATTGCAATATATGTGCTTTTAGATCCCACAATGCTTCATCACTCGATCAAGGTTGAAAACAAATGATACATCTTCACAAAAAATTTTCTGGTTTTTTTTCTCGCTAGAGAACCAGTCAAAGATCTTGCTCTAATTCCTTCAAATCTTGTTCAAATTTGATCTCTATGCATTCATTGGCTTCATAACACATTGCTCCAACATATCCTAGAAGGGTTTGATCAAATTATTCAAGTTGAGTGAGAACCACCAAGTTTTGTAACTCTCTGGAATGCTGTTTTCTGCAAATGTCAAGTACCACCTCACTAAAAATGCTCTATCTCCTTCAATTTTGATCCAAATCCAAAAATTCTTGAACCAATAGCTTAGCAACTCTTGGGACTTTGCTTGTACCAAAGAAATTTGTCCAATTTGATATAGACAAGGATTAATGCCTTGATTAGTAATGCTCTGTTTCTGGACAGAACTTCTGCAAACCTACAAATCTTTGATAAATGACTTCAATGAGCTCCAAATACATCACATGAGCTGCCCCAAATGTAATACAACTCTCAATCACACTTCTGCTAAGCACTCCAAGCTTTAAAGCACCAAGTTTTATGTTCAAATGAGTGAATTAGACCAAAAACTTTTCAAACTGTCCAAGAACCTGCTCCAGAATGCGCCGCCTGCTCCAGAGGGCTCTAGGGATGGGGCATTTGCACATTCACTTCACCAGCACCTTAGCAATGACCTAAGCTAACATGTGCTTGAAGGGTTTGACTCAATTTTTCCTCTAGCATTCGCAATCAATTGGTATGTTCTCTGTTTTGCAGAAGTTCACAAAACCAGAATTTTTCCTTCACACATCACTTGAAATGCATCAATTTTTGCATGAATGATTTGCTCCTGAGTTGCTAGTACATGTGCCCTTCCAAATACATGAGACCTTCACTTCTTTGCTTGCATTTCCCCAAATACACGTGCCAAAATACATTCATTCACAAGCTTTCCAAAACAAAAATTTTCTGCTTGCTTTATGCACTTCAATCTTCACTGAACCTGCTCTTTGGCACCTGCAATCCACTCAAGGGAGTTTTGCTACTCTTACCAGTTAGGCCAAGCTTCAGATATGTAACCGAGGTGAGCTCCACAGCTTTCTTTTGCTCCACAGCTTCAATGGAAATCTTCACAGCTGCTTCTTCTTCTTCCCTCTTCTCTCACTCACTCTTCTCTCACTCTTCTCTCAATGGAAATCTTCACAGCTGCTTCTTCTTCTTCCCTCTTCTCTCACTCACTCTCACAACACAACTAATGAGCTCTAGGCTCTGATACCATGATAAAAAACAAAAGAAGGAGGGAGCACACACAAAGAGAAGCAAACCCTAATCCATATTCATCAATCATAAAGAAGGAGAGAAGCCATAGTCATCATCTCTCTCACACACACAAAAGAGAACACAACATAGTGTTATGTCCACACTACAAAGTAAACCTAATGTAATGTCCACACCACACATGACCAGCTGGACGTGGTCATAAACACACCACACGATATCCATCTACCATACTGTCACTCTGTCAGCACCCATGTGCTATCCTCCAGCTGTATACGAGCTTGACATTTCAACAGCTTCACCCTCTATTTCTTCTTCTCTTGGTTACACATCTACCATGCGTACTGAGGTGGTAGGAATGTTCCTTGATTCAACGTACTGGGTTCCTCTGGAAGGCAACACATTTATAGTATGCATCCAATTTCACTAAAATCTGGGGGTGAAAGTGATGCGTACATTGCGGCCTCTTCCTTTTCCCATGTATTCTCCTCCATTGGTTCGTAGACTTGTAGGGACATGGTTTCGTTCGATGGTGACCGAATCATTTCCAAACAATCTCCCTTCTATTGGGTGTTCCTTTCACGTTTGTAGATCAATCTTTAGAATCTGTAAGTCCTTTCTAACATACACTTGATCTAACACCCAATCATGCACCAATTTGACTTCCCTCATGAAAGGTATGCCCAAGATAATGTTATATGAATCCGGTTGGTGTAGAAAGTCCATTACAACAAATGTATGATGGAAGCAAAACGAAAAGACCTTAAGTCTGACGTTTTTCAATAACCCCATAGGTCTTGAAGACATTCCATTTGCCATTTTGATTACTAGATCTTCTCTTTCCAATTCTATTTTACCCAAGATCGTTTTGTAATGATGCTCACCCCTGCTCCTTCATCCAGGATAGCTGGTACTTAGGGTTCCTTCCAAGTGTTTGTCGCATATTCAACCCTAGGGATTGAAGGGATGAAAAATTCTTGCTCTGTTACCTCAAAAATTCTTGCCATGACATCATTGTGAGTCCCTTGAATCCTTCTAGAATTGGAGTAGGCACATCCAATTTCCTTTTCTTTGTCAGCTCATTTCTTGGATACATTGTATCCCTAGCCCTGCTAGCCCTTAATTTGGCTTCGTGATTTCATTGGCACTCCTCAACTAGAGTCTTAGCTTCCTCAAGCTTCCTTATCTCCTCGTTAGCATTTGGGTATTCCCCAATCCCTTTAGGGGTTGCTGGTCTCTCCCTTGTAGTTTCTTGGTTGTGTCCATCCTGTTTCGGCATGTACTCATCTGATTGGGTGGATCTAGTGTCAATAGTATCCTCTTCGGATCCATCCTGAATTGTGACCATGGTATCACCTTTGCTCACTTTCTTCACTCTTCTCCTTCTTCTAGTTTTAGAGGTTGTGGTATCTACTGGGGTTTTCCCTTTTCCGACTTGTTTTTCTTGCGCTCATGTCAAGACATTCAATGGTGAGATATTCTCAGGCTGCACACTTATAGTCTTGATAGTGGCATGGTTAGAAGTGGAGGCTGAACCACTAGCGCGATATGGATAGTCTTTAATCAAATGATCAACCCCACACGGAACACAAGAAAGTGTTGGCATGACATTGGTCAATGCTGCCAAGGGCTGGGCTTGGCTCACATTAGCCACATTCTTATTAGGGCACTCCACTATTCGATGAGGTCCACCACAACCAAAACACTGTAGTGGCCCCCTTCTCATAGTTGAGTTTATGTCTTTACCTTTCCATTGTACCATGGTAAAACTCTGGCGCAATCTCTGTAGGTTCCTCATAGTAATCATTATTGATTTCTACCTCATGCATGACTTCACCCTCATCCAAGGGCTCCCCGATCAACACCTAGTTGATTTTAGCCTGTGGAGGTTATGGTGGTAGAAGAGGTGGCAGCAAAGGCGACATGTCCTCTATTCGGAACATCCCTCTTGGTAAGTAGGATGTTGGTTGCTCTATAGCTGCAGTGGTTTGTACTGGTGGTGTTGGTAAGGCTAGTGGCACTCTTGGTGCTGTTGTGCTAAGGGCTGGACCCTCGGATATCAACACATGGCAGTGCCATGGTTTCCCAATCTCACACAACGAGCACAATGAAGTAACTACCTTAGTATTAAGTGAGGGAATTTGGTGCTTGAGTGGTTTTGTCTACAAATAGAGCACCAAATCAGATCTCTCCAGGGGTAGAGATGAGCATTCCTGATGCCTCTCCCATCCCTAACCTTGATTTTCTCTAGTATGACATTATTGAGCTCTTCCACTATCATATTTCCAACTTGCTTATTCTGGGTTCCTAGGTCCTAGTGACTTGAAACTCGTGATATTGCCACTCCTAAAGTTTCCTTGGCATCTTTGGGTTATGGCAATTCAAGCATATTGTCCTCATATTCTATTGGCCAGCTTACAACACACGTCTAAAGTAGCCAGTTGGGCTAACACTAGATAATCATGCATTTTATGATCTCAGACTCCTCTCCAGAAGCAAGGCAATAACTAATCATCAGATAACCTCTCCCTTAACTTGCATCTTGAATTCAAGTGCTTGAGTCAAGATATGTAATCTTGCATTATCTTTCTGCTTGATATTGTGAAGCTGAGCCATAGGACTCCATCTGTCACCACTTCAGGCAAAGCTTGGTATAAACACATTCTTAAGCCTAGTGAAGTTGACTTTATCCTCTGGCTTTAAGGCTTGATACCATTGGTGATACTTTCCCTTTAGGTTCAGCGAGACGAAAAGGCATGGATTATGGTTACATTACTCACTGGCCCCACAGGTTTCACAGGTTGACTCAAAGACCTCTATATGCTAGATTGAGTCCCCATTACTTGAGAACTTTTGCACAAGCTTGGAAATAATATGTGGCTTCATTTGGGATGGTCTAGATTCCAGGGCAGTGCCTAGTTCCCTAACCATACCTTGGCCCATTTTTGTCACCATATTTAGCAGATCCGCCCTTGTATTATGGCGTTTAGATTCACAACTAGTCTTAGAGGAGATACTCCCCCCCTACCTAGACCTCTTCCTCTTCCTGCATTGGTTCTTCTATTTAATTAGAGTCTATGGCTAGGTCCGGCCAACTCCTCAATGCCTGGCTCATTATTAGCAGCTTCAGCCTGCCTTTGTTGGATTGAGAGCTCCATGCCCTGTAAGAATGTGGGATCATTGATCGTTTCTTGTATATCTTCTCTTGTATAGAGATGTTCCTCACCTTCTACTGCAGATACCCTAGTAAATTGTCCTCCTTGTTTTGTGTCTCAAGGCCTTCATCCACCCTTGATTCCTCATTGATGGGTTCTAGAGTTAGTATTGATCCTTCTGTTATGCCCATCCACATGCTATCAGTGGAATTTCTAGATGTTTCTAGTTCTTTGCCACGTGATTGAAACAAATTTACATTCTCCATTTCCCTCTATTCCACCCTTGTTCTTTGAGTATCAAGCTCTTGTTTTCTTAAGCTCAATAATCTCAATTGTCACTGTGCCTCAACCCTCTTCAAGTATGTTTCTATTTTCTCTAAAGTAAGGAAGAAGACTTGACCTATTCTGGCTGCCACACTTTCCTTATCCCTCCTAACTCGGGGGTCATCCCACTGATTGTCACTGTGTTAGAATGCCTAGAGCTAAAAGGTTGGGTTGGTAATTCTAGTCTTAGACCATGTCGAGCGGCGCTGGTTGACGGGCTCATGCCTGTCGATTGTGCGTCATCTTCCGTACCATGTTGGAGGCCGAAAAATCCCCCGGCCATATCAAAGATTCCATTAGATCTTGTAGGGGAAGATGGTTTTTCATCCTCTCCAAGGCCAAAGAATTGTAGCCCTTCTTCCATGGATTCTTCACTACTTATATCAACAGTGGTCAGATTCCTCCGAGCTGAAACACTCAATTGAGCAGCCTAAACCAACACTCCTTTGGTAGGAAGAACCTGGGTGGATGCACTGTCGTTTGGGAGTAAGGTCGTCTCTAATGAGTTTACTGGACCTCAAGTGCATGAGAGTGTATTTCAATAGGCAAAATTGCCACTCCAACATTTTCAATTGGTGAACAGTCTCTTTTGGTCGTGAACTAGTAGTAATCCGTGAAACCGCAAAGAATGGTTCACGTCGTGAAGTAGCAGAGAGCAGTTTACGTCGTGAAATAGCAGGCAATGGTTCATGTTGTGAACTATTCCTTGCACTGCAGCTGCTGAGGTTTCACGTTTCGATTTTTAAGCTCAAAATTACTTCAATTTGAGTCAGATAGACCCAAATAGTGCAATTAGAGTACACCTCTTTTACAACTAGCCCTAACAACCCTTAATTCATGAACTAGTAGTCTGTGAGCTTAGCTCGGTGAGCTGCTAAGGCATGAAGTGTTAGGCCATAAATGCTTAATCCGTGAAGGCTTAACCCATGAAGTAGCATGCAATGGTTCACGCCATGAAATAGAAAATGGTTCACACCGTGAAACAAAAAATGGTTCACGTCATGAAATGCTTCACTGCTATCTCACATGATAAGATTATTCAGTCTCGTTGTGTTAGATGTGTCAGGATAAGGTACCCTATTTTTAGCAAGGTAATCCCAAAAATCCCAGCACTAATTGCGAAATGCACTTCAGGTCATGAAGTAGCAAGAAATGGTTCACTGCACTTTCACATGTTTAACTACCATGTCGATAGAATGATGTTTTGGAGTGTAATTTCCCTATCCAATTAATCTAGAATGGTCATGCACTAAGGATTGGAAATGCAATGCAAGTTATTAACACAACCAATGGCTCTTTTTTGTAATTTTTGTGAATTAAAAAAAATAAAAAAACAAGGTGTCACCCTTGCTAACTCACGGTAGCACGATTGGTGACAAAAGTATCAAAATTGAAAGAAAAATCCAATGTAGCTTTCCTCTAGACTCTTCCAAGTACTCACCCACACATTCAACACACAATTTTTTGTAATTTCTTCTCTACCATTCAAATCTTATCTACACAGTTTCTTACATTGCGCCTTCTAAATGTAAAGGAAATGATAAATCTTGCATAGTGGGAGCTGAAGCTTTAAGAGGGTGGAAGAAGCAAAGGTGTTTCCTTGGTAGGCGATGCCAAAAATGTTATGGGTTACCGCACCTCCCAAGAAGGAACTCCACACAATCATAAATGGAAGAAGCAATAGACACAACAATCGTTGGGTACTTACCAATGCTTTGAGCTCACGTCTTTTGAGGCTCCCCAAGCTCACTTTGGAAACTCCACTCCTCCGAACACCACCTCCATGCTATCACCACCACGAAGTTGCACACACCACGAATGTAAGGCAATCAACCTCTCACTATCTCACACACATGCATGCATGAAAGAGGCACATGTACTAGAGCACACTCTCACTCTCTCTCTCTCTCTCTCTCTCTCTCTCTCTCTCTCTCTCTCTCAAGACAAAGCACAAGAGTTATCATAGCACAAAGGGGGATTGTATCATTTCATTTATGAGAATTGCCTTTTATACAACTGGCCCTTATTTACACTTGGGCACCCAAAACTTACTAACTAAGGCCTTGGGTGGCTAGAATCTCAATACAACTTTTATAGTGCCTTTTCATGACACTTATTAATGCCCTCAATCGGAGTAACATCTTTGTTAATCCAAAATGGGATTTACATCTATTGTCGGGTTAGTAGATATCAACCCTTTGGGATTTTGTTCTCTCTTATGGTGGCTTTAATTTAATGGGCCGAGGAGATACACTCATTTGAGTCTAATTTTCACCATAGTGTGAATGAGACCAAACTGAGCTGGCTATTTAACAATCGTGGTATTGTGATATTTAACAACTGAGTATTGCTAGTTCGGTCCTTACTCTACAAATACAAGCACTTGTGTATGGTTCATAGAGATCAAATGTTTAAAGATTCATAATAATCTTAAAGGGAGATCCGTAGTCATCCTTAAGTTTGGAGTTTATCAAACGTAGAGAAACTTGGGTGTTGATGACTTGAACTATGGTTCAACATATGGCTTCTAGAAAGTACACAACTACTTAACCTACCTATGGAGCATGTCATTTCTCCTTTTGTGTGAAATGAGAGTATCCCTAAGAGGTCTTATTCTAAAGCTAGCTTGTCTCGCTAATCTTTAATATCTTAAGAGCTTGGCTTGATTATTACTAGTTTAGGTAGCGGCCCATTGAGATCTTGTCGGATTACTTTGACAAATACTGTAGATTGAGTATTGGAGGTTGTGGAGCTTGTTATAGCTCCTTAAATTATAACCATGTTAGACTTTGAAAAAGCTATTCACCATATACAATGTTACATAGTTGGTCTAGTTGCTAACACCCTTGGTTTGGATGCGTAGTCATCCATATGCTTGAGATTGTAGCTATTTCTCAAGGAGAGTAAAAGAGTCCACTTGTGTGTCACAATGAGCTTCATTATCACTTGATGATATGGGATGTCAAGTGCTCATAAAGCTCATTGTGGTCTTGGTGGTATGGGACAAGCTCATACACAGAGGTTGACCCTTTGATTGGTTGTATACTTGTTCCATAGTGATTAAGTGTGTGTATTCTTTTTCCATTGTGATCAAGCGTTTAGATTGAGCTTTGTGATTCACTTAATAGCCTTCTGTTGGGAAAAAATCCAACGACAAATTTTGGAGAAGCTTTAGGTAGTAGTATAGCCATGATTTTATACTAGCGCTAATAGAGTGGTTTCTACTTTAAGAGTAATATATAACCATGTGAGGAAGGATACTAGTATTGTCGAATGATTCTTATATGTGGGTACACCCTACAACATTCAAGGAGTATATCCAACACTAGTGTTAATTTTTTAGCACATGTTTAGCTGCATCAAACAAATTATGGAAGTATGGAATGACTTTCATAAATTAAAAAAGTAAATTCCTAGTTAAGTGAGAAGTACTTCACTCCAGACGAGCATGGTTATGTATTTTCATTGGTTATGTATTTTCATTGGTTATGTATTATTTATATTCACACTGAAAGTTGAATTCTAAGGCTACTATCATAGCCTAGTAGGACTCATGGTTAGATGCTAACCATAGAGTTCAGAGATTAACATAGTTGTTGAGTGAATGTCTTGGAATCAACAATAATTGGGTGCTAGAATGCCCATACTTTGTGCTGTAGTGCCAAAGGTTTTGAGTTAATCTAGATGAACAGGTAGTAAGTGGCTCGAGCATCTTGTTAAAGATGGCTCTATGGATATTCTAACTTAGGAAGGGTGTATCCATGAGTACAGAGTTGCTTGTAAAGAGTACAGAGTTACTTAGCCAAATTGAGAAAGAATTTGGTATTTAAGATAGATGAGATAAGTAACGAAGTCCAAATTTAACAAAAGTTATAAGAGGATTCACTTGTACAAATTTGTGTTTTGTATATGTTTATGAAGTGCGTACAAGAGTGGTTTTTTTTGTTGTCAATCAGTTTATAGTTGGGTAGTATATTGCAACCACCACCTATCAGTAGTAGTAGGTAGTGCATTACCATTGTCATTGGGGAGGCAACAAAGATTTTTTATATGCCAGACTTCATATTGGTATTGAACACAAATTGGATGTTGTGTTATTTATGTCAAAGTAATCTCAAAGTAGAGAGATTGATTTTGTTTGTCTTCTATCAGTGTAAGGTGTGTCAGAGGCATACCTAATCCACATATCGTAGAACATGTATATATATAGACTGGGTAAGTGATAAAGAATTTCTTATTTATTTCTTTATAGTAAATCATTTTCCATAATTGAAATGGTTTATGATATTGTTTCACATAGTAGAGGTGTCAGTGAGACCACACTCATAGAGGTGTCAGTGAGACCACACTCATAGAGGTGTGTCTAGATAGTGCTATTAGCTTTTAGATGTGACCATAGGTAACCCATAAACGTGTCTGTAGAGAAATGATTGGCCGTAGAGACATAGATATGTATTGCCAAGCAACCAGAGTTGTTGCAAGAGTAGACATGTGGATAGGCATGTATCTACTCGTGGGCTGGGAGTGGTACCCTCATTGGTGTATGTTACTCTTGATTTTCTAGTAGTATGTAGACACTATACATCACATAGATGATGTCTATGTGGAAATCATCTTCATTGCAAGATGTGTAAACTATTCTTGGAATAACGCAAGAATTTTTGGGGAGATAAAAGTGTAGCTTTCCTTAAACTATGTGTAAGGTCAATTGAACTTTACCACATTATAGAATAATTTGCTAAAGACTTGTAATAGTTGCCCAAATTGGTTGAATTAAAGTCCATGTGGTTTCTAACCACAAGAGGAAAACATCTTTTATGTCATAGAACATGCAAAGGAATTCCTTGAATGTCAGAGCACATTCATTTTATGAGGTTCTTGAGGATTTGAGAACTTTTCGCATATACTGAAAGTATGATGTTATTCAATGCCTTAGTAGCAATTTGTGCTTTATTGACATCTTTCATAGTTGCAAGTGGCAACTATGGTTTGGTGTTCCAGATGAAACACGAGTGTTGCATGTTTCCTTGGTCATAGTACTTAAGGATAATATGTGATGTGTGTCTTGCTTTCCTTGTCGTAGTACTTAGGGAAGTTACAAGCGTAGATGACCATATGGTCTACACACAGACACTTGTTTACAACTTTCTGAACCAATTTTATAGATAAAAACTCTTCTTGAAGGGAAAAGTAAAAAGGTCAACATTTGACCAACTAATAAGACATGAAAACATATGAGTTTGAAAGGCTCTTTATCAAACATCTCTACAAACTATATGGCCTACCTGTAGATATAGTATTGGGTAGAGGTAGAAAGTTTGATAGTCATCTTTGAAGGAAAATCTTCAAAGGTTAAATATCACTCTAAGTAAGACTGAGGTCAACCATTCGTAGATTGATGGTGGTCAAACTAACTAGAAACCCAACGAAGTTACAGAGCATATGCTTGTGCATAGCTGAATAATCTAGGTGAGAGGAGTACCTCTCACCTTTAAAATCTGTTTTGTTGTTCATTACTAGATTTTCTCCATTTACGTTGTTTTATGAACTCTAGTCTAGATCTCCTACTATGGCCATAGAGCTATGCAAGGAAAAGAGTCAACAATTTGGTAGTGTAGTGTACAAATATTTAGCAATGTAGTCTACAAATAGTTGGTATCATAGTCTATAAACTTAAGTTCCCAGAGAGATCTCAAATACATCTAACTTTTCTGCTAGTGGCATGCAAAACCAAGGCATGTAGTTTGCCTTAAAGTTCTAATTGAGAGATCGAAACATGAGGTTTATTGTGTATCTATAAACACTTGTTAAGTGAAAAGATAAACTAGAAAAGGTCCAGAAAAGGTCTCAAGTGAAAACAACTATATATGCTTACCAACAACTTTCCCCATCTTGTTTTTGTGGACAAAAACTCTATAGAAGGGGGGGTAATGTCCCGTAGCCTAACAACATATGTTAGCGGAGCTCGATTGGACATAGAGTCCACATGCCAAAGTGCATGTGGTGAGTGTGTCTAGCGTTCAGGGGTAAGGCGCTTGGGTTTTGGAGGATCATGGGGGTAGCCAAGCTAGTGTGGGCAGGCAGGCCACTATATACGTCTGGCAATGTGGACACTTATCTACATTTCTCTATGGTTGGTTGGTGACTAGAGCTTGAAGCCCTCCTTTGCTATGGCGACAATAGCTACCACGATGTAACACAAAGAGAGAGAGAGAGAGAGAGAGAGAGAGAGAGAGAGAGAGAGAGAGAGAGAGAGAGAGAGAGAGAGAGAGAGAGAGAGAGAGAAGGTCAAGTATACCATATGAAGGTAGAAGATAAGCGTTAAATCATTGAGAAGGCTAATAGGGTATGGAACATCAGGAAGAGTAGGGCCTGGTGTGTGGAAGGAAGTAATCTTACAAGGTTGGTGGTCTAAGATTCCATATCAAGGGAAGGTGTTCCTATGGCACATGCTAGATGGAGACCTACCATTGGGGGACCAGTTGCAAAAGTAGGAAATTACTTCTGGTAATTGTGTGTTTTGTACTACAAGCTTGGAAACATGCCCGCATCTTTTAATTTCATGTCCGTTGGCAAAGAAGGTGTGGGATTTTCTATCTTGCATATGGACTCCATTGATAGATAGGCCTGTAAAGGTTAAATACTCGGATTTTAGCAAGATTTCGAATAGGCTAGATAACCCAGAACATTCAGTTTTCTTCCATTTTTTCAGGTGGACAGGTTTGTGGCATATCTGGTTAACTAGGAATGCCTTCATATTTCATGCAAATGTTAGTATTACAGCTCACATAGGTCGTATAAAAGGGCTACTATTGTGGCAAGTCTCTTCCTTGCGGTCAGCTCATTTGGTGGACAATGACACGGCTATATATTGGATGAGGGTACTCCGAGCTACACCTGTGGTTCGGAGTAGTGTACGGGAAAGCTAGTACATCACATGGTAGCCATGTGGCCATTTGTGCAATAATTTTGGTAATATATCTTCTATTACGAAAACAAAGAGAGAGAGAGAGAGAGAGAGAGAGAGAGAGAGAGAGAGAGAGAGAGAGAGAGAGAGAGAGAGAGAGAGATGTTTTAATTTTAAATGGAGAGAGTTAAAATATTGAGAAGCTAATGGTGGTGCTAAAATTATTTTCAAGTTATAGGATTTTGATGTTTTGAAGATGGGAAATAAAGTGGCATAACTTGCAAATGGTTATGAGGTAGGTTCTAGAAGCATTCTCTATATAGATCTAATGAATTCATGCCAACAAGGAGCTATGCTAGGAGAGTGTGTGGTGTGTGTTACAATTTTGCAAATGCTATAATCCTTGTGTACAATTAACTTTGGATACCGCAAACCTTATAGAGACTTGTGGAAGTATTATATGATTACATTTATATAGCATAAAGATTCAATCTTATGTGAATTTAGAGTGCACTCAGATGGAAAAAAGAATGTACTTAAACATCTTGGTTAGGCTCCCATTTCTCCTTTCAATGCAGGCCTTTTTTAACCCAATTCTAGGGTTAACAAGAGCTACCACCATTATCTTACATCAAGAAGTCACGGAGGTAGATACACCAAAGGGTCATACATTCAAGATATAAAGCAATGGTGTCTAAAGCTACAACTTGGACGGGCACCCGTAATGGTGTCTAAAGCTACAACTTGGACAGGCACCCATAATGGTGTAACGGAGTAATTATGGCGATTCCTGCTTCAATACGAGAGGCAAAGAGAAGAATCTTGGCTATGGGGATTGTTGTAAGCTGTCGCAAAGGGATGCAGAGCGGGATCTTCTCCTTGCCGTTGGAGAAGGTGATCTACATCATGTAAAGCTTCTTCTGAACCACAAGCCCAATCTTGTCAATGTTTCCCTCTCCCACAGTGCCCTCTCTCCTCTCCATCATGTAGCTTCCCTTGGCCAACCAGATGTGCTTTCATTGTTTTTGGAGAATGGGGCTATGGTGGGTACAACGAATCATCACCAACCGACACCATTGATGTTTTCTTGCAAGCATGGAATTGTAGCTTGCCTTGAGTTGTTAACTTTAGCCCTTGCCCACCTCCTACGTAGCATTAATGAGGGGTCTTAGTTGTCTCCCACTCACTTCCCTCCAATGTGAAATTCATATTCAAATTTTAAATTTTAATTTCAAATTAAAATTCAAATTTGCCACGGCCGCTCCATACTAAAGCCATGGACGTATGCTTATAAGCGTACGGCCGTTTAAAAAAAAAGAAATCCTTTTTTTTTCAAAAACATAGAAAAACAAAATTCAAAAAAATCCGTATAGTCATTCCATAATAAACCCACGTGCGTACAATTTTAAGCGTACGTTCGTACCAAAATAAAAAATAAAAAAATCCGTACGATCGTTCCACACTTGCCCACGGGTGTTCCATACTAAAGCCATGGATGTACACTTGTGTAAGCGTACGGCCATACCCAAAAAAACTACATGGAGTCTCTCTCTAACATAGTGGTAGTGTACTTTAATGTGCTTATTCTTGGCATAAAAAACAGGATTCTTTGAACAATCACCATTGTACTTTAGCTACTAGAGAGAATAGTGGTAGTGTACTTTAATGTGCTTATTCTTGGCATAAAAAACAGGATTCTTTGAACAATCACCATTGTACTTTAGCTACTAGAGAGAATAGGGGTAGGAGTATCTGAAGGGAGATCAAGATCATCCATCAATCTTCTCAACCATACATATTCAATTGTTAGTGTGAATGTTGTTCTGTATATTCAACTTCGCAAGACGATGTTGCCACAGTTGGTTGTTTCTTGCTTAGCCAAGATATGCCTAGAGGTAGTGCTATCTAAGTATTATGATATAACCTATGATGTCTCATTAACATTGAGAGACATGTCCTCCTTGGAGGCATCAAAGCTGCAAACAAGAAAAGCTAATCCTCTTATACAAAGTTTACAAATGCATGATCCTTACTTGCATTAGAAGTTGAGGATGATGCATCATTCTTACTTATACTTGTATTAAAAGCTGAGGAGTCTTTGTTAACATACATATTAGATGTAAGATTCTCCCCTTCTAAAATAGGGAAAACACTTAGGATAGTCCACTAAGTCTTAAATTGGAGAAAATTTCCTATTCATCGACACCTTGACCATGTAGAGATTTAAGGATACGATTCATAGGTAAGACCTAGTCCTATCCCATAGGGGGAGCATGATCTTCTAAAAATCAAATCACCCATAGGGTAATTGATCATAAATTGGGCAACTAATAGACTTGATTTCTAGAGGCAACACTTTTTTCCTCATCCATGCAAGGCACAGCCCGCTGGCCTAGTCTTCTAGAATAGAGTTGTCCAAGAACCTATTTATCTAGCGTAGAGCTTTCACTTAATCTGTTGGAAAGCTACCCGACTAATCGGGTCCACCTGTCCGTAGTAGGATGGTGCCGTTGGGGCATTCCATCCTCCCACTTTCCACCCTACTCACGCGTCAATTTGTTTTCTAATTAATCCTACCACACTGTTTGACATAAATAAACATGTTCCTTAATTAAGGCTCTTTTTACAAGGTTTGTTACAAGGTTTGTTACAAGGTTTGTTAAAACAGTCTTTTTCCACAATACAATAATGCCAAAGACAAGATTTATGAAAAAAAGTTTATACATGAATCAATTCCATACGAGCCAAATCGGCTCTCTTATTCTTTTCCTTTATACTGTCAATGATCTAGAATTCGGCCTTCCAGCCTCTACATGCTGGGCAAAACCCTACGGGACCATACACCTCATCGTTGGGGCCACTGGCGAGGACTCAAGCTAGCTTGTCACGCTCTCAGGCTCCATCGCTCGATCCTCCCGCCCCTCAGAGGGATGTCTGCACACTAGGGTGGGCTTATTCACCGCACTAACGTGGGCCCTCAGAACTAGACAGCATCATAATCTCTCGCCTCAATCGACGAACCTTATTCTCCCCCAATGGTATGAGGGATACCTTGGGCCATTCTCCCGGGCTTTGCTAAATGACGTCGCCCGGCTACACAAGCACAGAATGGAGTTAGCGTCAAAGCCAGGAAAAACTTGCACTCTTTAAAGATAACAATTTCAATGCAATTCATTGAATACAGCATCACTCAATTCGTAACTTCATACAATTTTATGTCATCATTTTAAAAGGAAAAGATACACATTTATTAACACTAATATTTAAAAAAAACTCTTCTTTAAAAGATAACCAAGCTAACCTGGCCACCATTTCCTTGAGGAGCTTGTAAAGGGAGGGTTGGAGCCGCATCGGGAGCATCTTCTCTAATCTCATTGTTGCGCGTTCCTCCTGAGGCAATATTTTGACGTTTCCGAGAAGGCTCCATCTTGGATGTCGTCTTGTAGGGCTCGCTATCGCGGTTCAAACGCTCCAGTCAGATCTCAATTTTGAGATCGTTTGCTTACCGTCGTATGAGCAAAAGACCACAGCGCATGAACCCTCTCTAAGGCTAAAACCTCTTGCTAAAGTCCACGCAAATGGGGGGGATTGTGAGATGTCCTTAACACAAAAACGTTTTGTTGAAGGGGAGAAGGGCTGCTATAAGTCTCTTCACACGGGGGGTGTCAGATCTCAATTCTGAGATCGTTTGCTCACCGTCGTATGAGCAAAAGGCCACAGCGCATGAACCCTCTCTAAGGCTAAAACATCTTGCTAAAGTCCACGCAAATGGGGGGGATTGTGAGATGTCCTTAACACAAAAACTTTTTGCTGAAGGGGAGAAGGGCTGATGTAAGTCTCTTCAGACGGGGGGGTGCGGGGAGAAGAGTTAAGGACACTACCTCTCCTAGCAAGAGGGGGATAGAGGAAAATTGCTCAAGGGGAGAAGGGCTGATGTAAGTCTCTTCAGACGGAGGGGTGCGGGGAGAAGAGTTAAGGACACTACCTCTCTTAGCAAGAGAGGGATAGAGGAAAATTGCCTTATCTGAAAAGTGGCAAATGAGGGGGTGTGGAGAGTGTTGAGATTCAAGCTCGATGTCAGCGTGTGCCAGCTATGCTATGTGCTGGCATGTTAGGTGGGAACATGTGTGACATAAATGACCGCGTCCAGCTGGTCATAGTGTGTGGACATTAGCTAGGGTTAGCTGAGTGTGGACACAACACATAATGTGAGTTGTGTATTATGGATTATGGCTTTATGCATTGTGTGAGAAGGAAGATGGCTTTCCTCTATGGTTAGGGTTTGCAATATACATTAGGGTTTGCTCCTATGTGTGTGTCTCCTCTCTCTCTACCTGTTTTTCATCATGGTATCAGAGCTTGGTGCTCTCTATTAGGGTTTATGAGTGAGTGAGAGAAGAGGGAGAAGAAGCTGTGAAGAAAAGCTGTGAAGCTTGCCATTGATACTGTGAAGCTTGGAGCACATCGATTTCTATCAGATCTGAGAGCTTGGCCTATCGGGTAATGTCTACTAAACACCCTTCAACGGGTTGCAGGTGATTCAAGCACAAACAAGGCAAATTAGGGTTGCCCAAAGTAAAAGAAAATTCTGGTTTTTTGCAAGCTTTCCATTGGAGCTTGGAAGCGGTGATGTATGGTGAAAATAGATGTAATCTGGCAAAGAAACATGTATGTGACAAGGATTAATGTATTGGCAACTCATGTGCAAGCCCTACATTGAATTTGGAGCAAGTATGATGCATTTGAATGAGTGAAAAATTACTGTTTTTGAAGCTCTCACAAAACAAAGATAAAGAGTCACTTGGTGGATGAAATTAGAGCAAGTTTTTGGTAAAAATCACACAATTGATGGGTTACACACATGCCTTGGAGTGTTAGGCAACTACACATGGTCTCAATTACCACAACAATCATCCCAAATCCCCTCTACAATAGGCGGCGCAGATTCTACAGAGAAACAGAGCACTTTTTCACATACTTTTGATAAGTGGAGGCCAAATTCCACTTGTGTGGTTGATTAAATCCAAACTTTGCTTAGCAATTGGGTAATACACAAACTCAAGGAGGTTGCTACATGATTGGTTGGAGCAATTATGAATTATGGGAGCTGATTAAATAGGCTGTCTACTGTGATTAGTGAAACAGAGTGTGATTAATCGACTAATTACTCTCTCATCTTAAACAAATGGTCTAATTCCTTTTACATGGAGTTCATGGACATCATTGCTAAGCTAATGAATGCCTGGTCTCTCAATTTGGACAAGCATCGAAGAAATTAGAGCAATTTTACTACTGGTTTTACTAGTTTTTTTGGTTTTTCTCAAAACAGAGAAGGGGGTTTGACAAAATTGGTATGTGCACACCTTGGTTGGTGTGATATTCAACATTGAGCTTGTTTAGGTGTCAATGCAAGTTATCCACACTTGATTGAGCCACTACATTTCAATTTAAAGCCTTGGAAAGCGCGCCAAAATAGGGTACCTTAGACTGCATATGCCAGTTCATTTTGGATGCAAAATCAGTTTGATTTTCTACATCAAAAGTGAAGTTTGTTGACTACTTTGGAGTATCTGGAACGCATTAGAGTGTGATTGAGCTGAGGAAGGCTTGTTTATAGATTTGGACGTGTGCGGAAGGTGCATTTACATTGAGCAAATATGTTAGATAACCTAGTACAAATTGTGGGTGAAAAATTGGATAGGAAGAACTTCTAGGCATGGAAGTACAGGATCAAAAGCTTTCTGAAGGGAAAAGATTTTTGGAATCTTATTACAGGTGCGAAGCCAGAGCCGGAACTACCCCGATAACCTACACAGCAGTAGGTCATAGCTCATAAGCAATGGTCAGAAAGAGCATACAAAGTTTTGCATTATCTGTCTATATGTATTTTGGATGCTATACTCATACATATACATGATGCTGAGAATCCCAAGGATGCATGGGATACATTGGTAAGTACATGTATGAGATCGGGGATACAAAAAATGATTCAGGCTACAAAACGCATGGATTAGACATGGCATGCTGAACCTTGGGCTCTCTGACCCCATTCTTGGGTTAGGCCCAACTTTAATGTTTAAGAAATGGGGGCCTACCAACAATCATATATTTTTCCTAGTCTAATCTTCTTGCAAAAGAATCCCCACCAAATCTTAGAAAGTGAGTGAGTTAAGGTATCTTTACATGGAAATCCACGTATGTCTCTAGCAAAAAGAGTTCAAAGTGTGTTTGGAATCACTTCATCAAAATTCTACAGCTGCTCTGCTGTCAAAAATCTTGAATCTTTGTTAAGTGATCCAACATACGATCCCCCTCATTTATGTGTAATCTGTTAAGTTTCCTTTTTAGATATGCAACCCTCGCTTCATTTCTAGCTTGATACATGGATTCCAAAGTATCCCATGCATGGTTTGATGTCAAATATGAGGTATTATTGACCTCTTGACTAACAAAGCAATAAGGGATATAGCTTATGCATCCCATATTCTTTGATTCTGTAAGGGCACTGCAAGTTAAGCTTGAGCCTAGTGAGTACCTTATCCTTCACCTTGTTGAGGTGCAAGGGGCAATGTCTAAATGGATGTCATCCCGGCACACAAAATTCCATGGGCCCTTGGCCCAAAAGATTCTTCATCTCATGAAGCATGGGAGTAATTGCTCCTATTGAGCTTGTCCTCTGGTGCAAAAACCCCAAATACATCCCCTAACAACTGCCCAAATGCAAAAATTATAGCAAATATGCAATCGCATGTGCAATGTGTGTGCTCTCTGAAAAAAGCTAAATACTTCGCTTGTAGCACACACCTTTGCCAAAATACCCAATTGTAGAAACCCTCAAATGTTGAAATGTGTAGGTACATTTGTGTAATAGGTATAAGTGGTACAAAGAGCAAAGTTGAAAGTACACATTTGAGTAGAGAGGCAGGTGCAGTAGTGATAATGTGGCAATACAGACCATACAGATCGGTACTATATAGACTATATGGTGCTAATAATGTGGTGACGATAACTTGTACAGTGGTGGCAATTGACATGGCATGAATATACGATTGACATGGCGAGATTGTATCGATATGCATAGGCTCATGAGGATGTATGTACATGTACGAGATCAGGGATACAAAAAATGATTCAGGCTACAAAACGCATGGATTAGACATGGCATGCTGAACCTTGGGCTCTCTGACCCCATTCTTGGGTTAGGCCCAACTTTAATGTTTAAGAAATGGGGGCCTACCAACAATCATATATTTTTCCTAGTCTAATCTTCTTGCAAAAGAATCCCCACCAAATCTTAGAAAGTGAGTGAGTTAAGGTATCTTTACATGGAAATCCATGTATGTCTCTTGCAAAAAGAGTTCAAAGTGTGTTTGGAATCACTTCATCAAAATTCTATAGCTGTTGCTGTCAAATATCTTAAATCTTTGTTAAGTGATCCAACATACGATCCCCCTCATTTATGTGTAATCTGTTAAGTTTCCTTTTTAGATATGCAACCCTCGCTTCATTTCTAGCTTGATACATGGATTCCAAAGTATCCCATGCATGGTTTGATGTCAAATATGAGGTATTATTGACCTCTTGACTAACAAAGCAATAAGGGATATAGCTTATGCATCCCATCTTCTTTGATTCTGTAAGGGCACTGCAAGTTAAGCTTGAGCCTAGTGAGTACCTTATCCTTCACCTTGTTGAGGTGCAAGGGGCAATGTCTAAATGGATGTCATCCCGCCACACAAAATGCCATAGGCCCTTGGCCCAAAAGATTCTTCATCATGAAGCATGGGAGTAATTGGTCCTATTGAGCTTGTCCTCTAGTGCAAAAACCCCAAATACATCCCCTAACAACTGCCCAAATGCAAAAATTATAGCAAATATGCAATCGCATGTGCAATGTGTGTGCTCTCTGAAAAAAGCTAAATACTTCGCTTGTAGCACACACCTTTGCCAAAATACCCAATTGTAGAAACCCTCAAATGTTGAAATGTGTAGGTACATTTGTGTAATAGGTATAAGTGGTACAAAGAGCAAAGTTGAAAGTACACATTTGAGTAGGGAGGCAGGTGCAGTAGTGATAATGTGGCAATACAGACCATACAGATCGGTACTATATAGACTATATGGTGCTAATAATGTGGTGACGATAACCTCTGATTTTATATTCACGTGATCATAAAATTTTTTTTGTTAATAACATGTGTGAACATGTTATTAACATGTTCACATGTTAACATGTTCACATGTTAACATGTTCACAAAAAAGCCGGTGGCAAGCGACCTGGTAACCGGGAAAAATCCCGCCGGGCTTTTGCATACCCCGGCGGGCCCGCCGGGCTTTTGCTTTTCCCAGTGGGTACCGGAGGGGTCGTCACATATCCCGGCGGGGTACATTTTTCTATATATATGGGCCCGGGGGGCCCTTTGGGATTTCATTGCTGACAGCATACACAGGTAATGAAAACTTGTGTGTGTGTGTGTGTGTGTGTATGTGGGTGTGTTCGTGCGGGCAGCCGCCCACTGTCGCAATGCGCGGCAGGATGTGGGTGGTCGGCCACACGGGGGATGTGTGTGTGGGTGAGTTCGTGCGGGCAGCCGCCCATTGTCGCAATGCGCGGCAGGATTTGGGTGGCCCGCCACACGACTGGTGTGTGTGTGTAAGGCCATTCTTCGGAATGGTGCTTACCCTGGGGCACTTAGTCGGTAACGCGGCTAGTCTGTGTCCTATGGTAAGTATGGCACGCCGTAGCGGTACTAGTCGGTAACGCGGCAAGCATAGTATCGTTATGGCGATGTCACCTTCCCTTCCCTTCCCTTTGTCAAATGCGGACATATGGTCGGTAACGCGGCCAGTGTATGTTCGTATCCTATTGGTATTCCCATAGAATCGGGCGGCATTTTTTCGTTAACACGGCAAGTTGGTGTCGTCCGCTAGTGCATAAAATGTTTTTTGCATATTGCGGCATTTGATCGTTAATGCGGTCGAAAAAGTGTCGTAAATTTGCTTGCGTATTTCGGCATATGATCGTTAACGCGGTCGAATAAATATCGTAAATTTGTTTGATTTGACTTGTATTGTTTTTATTGTGTTTGATCCATGCGATACTTGGTTGCTAACGCGACATTAGTATTTCATGGATCAAAGTTTACATCATATTGTCTAAACGTTTTATTTTATAATATCGTGATTCGTAACTCGAAAAATATGAATCTCTCTCTTCTTACCCCCCTCTCTCTCTCATGATACACTTCACAACTCTTTCTCTATCTTTCTCATGATTCACTTCACAACACGATAGATGTGTAGATAATGATTTTTTTTTATTTCTCTTAAAATATACATAATTTTTAATAATTTCTTTTTTCTCCCTCTATTTACTTAAAAATTAAAACAATACATTATTTTTCTCTTTAGGAACTCACAAAAACATTAAAAATGTCATTTAATGTTTCTTCTCTCTATCTGTCACAACTCTCTCTTCCTCTCCTCTCCTCTCTCTCTCTCATGATACACTTCACAATTCTCTCTCTCTCTCTCTCGCAATGATACACTTCACAACTCTTTCTCTCTCTCTCTCATGATACACTTCACATCTCTCTCTATCACGATAGGTATGTAGATGAGGAGTGCTTTAGGATTATAAAACATTATTTTTCTCTCTTTAGGAACTCACAAATCTATAAAAAATGTCATTTAATTTTTCCTCTCTCTATCTGTCACACCTCTCTCTCTTCCTCCCCCTCTCTCTCTCTCTCATTCGATAATGTATACACTTCGTAAGTAATAATGCGCTTGTTGCGGTTGTCTCACGTTTGATAATGTATTGCATGATGTTGAGTTCAGTAATGTTGTTTGATATATTCTGTTTTTGTTTGATCATTGATAAGTAATGATACACTTATTGCTGTTTTCTCACGTTTGATGATGTATTGGATGATGTTGAGTTCATTAAAATTATTTGATATTCCGTTTTTGTATGAACATTGACGATATTGATATACTTGTTGCTGTTCTCTCACGTTTGCTTGATGTTTATTTCAGCAATGTTTGATATTCTGTTTTTTTGTGTTTAGTGATATTTGCTAGATTTACGAAGACGATCAACATGCTTTCTCCCGAAGAGCGCAAAATTGTTCTGCGAGCAATTCGCGTTGAAGCGGTCATCACGGTATCACAATGTACTGATGATGTCGTCAAAAAGATCAACGAGTCTGAGATACTCATGCGAGATCTCATAGACCAAATATGGGAAAATGCACAGCGTCGGCTTCGAAGCGGAGGCAATGCTGAGCTGCTAGATAGACAGAAGATAGCAGATTTCAACCATCAGCACATAACACGAACCATTTTGGGGAGCATGCGAGTAGCATGCAGTGATCTTAGAGATGCTGCCCCGCCTGAAGCCAACATGCAACGTCTACAGTTATGGGACGTTGTATGGAGCGAGCAAAGAGCCAAGAGCAAGCGCATGAAGGCGTTGGATGCAGAGTCCCTCCCCAAAAGGGTGCGAATTGCCCAGGACGTCGCTGCAACGTCCAGTCAGGCAGATGCAAGTGGTACAGGTGTCATTAATCGTACCATCTACAATTCTATGTGCACACATCTTATTGGCATCCCGCACGAAGCTCTTCACGAAGGACGAACAATAGGCTCCGGTGTGTTTGGAACAGTAAAAGAGTATGCAATTAAAGGTATATCATTTTTACCGGAGCACATCACTTTTTGCGGAAAGCACTACAAAGGAGAAGGCAGCGCGAAGTTCGAGAGCTTCCAGGCAGAGCAGGGTATGCAAGTGCTACATCCATCGATTGTCCGATGCATTGCCTTTACAAAAGAGGCTCCTTGGATCACAATTTTCCCGTACTATAATGGCGGCGCTCTTGGTGATACTCTACTGAAGGTTCCCTTCAGATTCAGTGAGTTCACCAGAGCCATTTTTCGTTTGGATCGAGGATGGAGACAACCACCGCCTGATAATATCCCTTTAGGTCATCTAGAACTTTCAAAAATAAAAGAGGTAGTAATAAACATGCCACATATTATGCATGCCCTGGTGGAAGGTGTAGCGGCAGCGCATATGGCAGGTATTGTACATACCGACCTACATCCTTTTAATGTAGTGTTGGATTATACAAAAGAGCTAAAGCCACGCATAGGCATTATCGATTGGGGGTTGCTGCTGAGAGCGCCCAAAAAACGGGTGTCTCTCAATTTTGTTTTTGAAGCAGACAAGAACCCGGAGAAGGTGGCACAGGCAGTCTCCTACGCAGACAGAGAGCGAAATAAACGGCCGTGGATAGCCCCAGAGCTTTATGATCCATTTTTGGCAGATGCATACACTCCTGCATCTGATGTTTTTGCCTTGGGATATTTATTACAAACTTTATATGACTTTTGGAAGAAAGTGCAAGAGTTGTGGATGGATAATAGTTCCCATGACAAAGTTACCATGGATACTATTATTCATAGAGTCAAAAATTGGATGTTTCTGCCTAATCGCGATGAGCGAAAATCAATTTTGCAAGTAGTTGAATTTTTTAGATCACTAAATACTGACCCTACGAGGGCACAACGTCCTCTTGTAGAGCTATCGGTGGCATTCACCCCAACTTTGTAATGATACAGTATCAAGAGATGAAGTTTCAGGAATTTGAAAATTTGATGTGTCCAATGTTTCAAAATTTTGTTTCTCTCTTCAAAATTTGATGTGTCCAATGTTTCAAAATTTTGTTTCTCTCTTCATTGAGTCTTTGCAATATCTCTCTCCTCTTGTGGTGTTTAAGTTTATGTTTTCTCTTCAAAATTTGATGTGCGAGCATTGTTTGAAGTGTTTTTGGAGTCAAGTGGATATTTCTCATCGAGTCTTTGCAATACATATCTCCTCTCGTTGTGTTTGACTTCAAGATTTTGAGAGTAATGGTCAATTCATCTTACGTTGATCTTTACAGTTCATTAAAATCCTAAAGTCGTTTACGTTCATGCAGATATGGAGCAGGCGCAAGCGAACGAGCATCAGGAGTTAGCCAAGAAGGCATACAAGCGAATGAAGGCCCTTGCACATGGCCTGACAGCCCGCGAAGCTACAAGAACAGCGTGCAGGTTATCAAAATGGACAAATCCAACTTATGCCCAATGGAAAGACATAAACAAACGCGTAACCACAGAGATGATAAAGGAAATATGGCCATGTCCAGATGGCGAGATTAAGAAGGGAAGATGGAAGATTTCTCGTTGCACTCACAATGATATCAAAACTAATGCCGAGCGCATTTTCTTGGAGGTGTACGGTCGTCCTCTCCACAACGCCGACGCTCCACTCTATTTTGCTAAAATGCTATATGCTCACTTTATCCTAGAAACTCCAGTGGACTTCGCCTCCAGAGAGGCCACTGTCAACACCCACGACATACGTGAAGAGACGGTGACATTCACAAGAGAAGAACTTGCCCTCATGGTGGAGGGCGCCGGATTGGAGTTAAACCAGGTCAAAGAAAGCTTAGGGGCATAGCTAGCAGAGAAGGAGAAAGAAGCTGACCGATTAACTCAAGCGTCAACTCCTCCCCCGGCCAATAGAGGGATTCAAGAGCAGCTAACAAAGATCAGCCAAGATGTGCAGAGCATCTCTTCACGTATTGCTCCTGTGCGCCAAGGAAACCACATCTCTCATTTTTTGATACATCCTGATCTTGTGGGAGTTTCTGCTGAGGCTACAAGTTCCTCCACCCCCCAATGTCCTGTATGTTACAAAGTATTCGATGGGTGGAGCGGCCAGTATATACTACCATGTGGACACTCCAAACTCCGCTGGACAGTCCACCATTGCATCCATGCTTTTTCGAGATTAGGCGCTCTTTGATCAAGGCTTCGTACAGCATACATAACAGGCATCATTACATGGTATGCATCCATCACACTGTTCCACCAACTTCTTCTCGTAAGCGCTCCCTTCAAGACTTTGATTTTCTCTTTCACTTTTTCAAGTTGAGTGTTCTCCCAGTCATGAAATGCCATGCATGTGAATGTTTCACAAACTGCATCTTTATTTCTAAGAAGAGACTCAAAAGTGTAAAAGTGAGTGCAAAACCTAGTCTCCGCTGGAAGCTTTAACATAACTGACATGCGAGGTCGAAACATATCCAAAACTCTCTGTCTCTTGAGCATAAATTTCACAAGCTGGTGAGCAGTGTCGACGATTGAGGCAAACCATTTGGTATCATCAGATTTATACCAATCTTTTAATACAAGATTCAAACTATGAGTATTACAGCCTACCGGAAAAATATGTGGATATTGTCGCTGTAGGATTCTGGATGCATTTTTACAATTTTTTGCATTGTCCATGACGACTTGGACTACATTTTTGGCACCCACTTCCTCTATCACCACAGAGCTAATGACTTGAGCAATGTAAGCCCCAGTTTTGATTGAACCAGCTGAATCCACGGCACGGATGAAAGTCTCACCTCTAGGTGAAATAACCATTACATTAATTAATGGTTTTCTTTGCACATTAGACCATCCATCACTTACTATACTACATCCAAAAAGCTCTATATTGCTAAGAATTATTCTTTGTACACGTTCTTTTACCTGCGCATAACATTTCTCTAATAGATCATTTCGCATAGCATGGTACATAGGCGGTGAAAACCCTGGTCCAAACTCACCAATTTTCTTCCATGCTCTCTTCCAATGCTCACTGTCCACCATCATCATAGCACTCCCAGAAAAGTAAATCGCTTTAGCAAGGACGAGTTGTGCATCATCGAGTCGACCTTGACGTAGGCTTTCTTGCAATGAAGTTTGACGCATGGGTATATTTCCTACGTCAAAGTTTTGCTTGCAAGAAGATGCACTGGGTAGATTACTTTCTGGCTGCATATTGCCGTTCGGGATACAAGTAGGTGATGTAGCGGGAGTTTGATGATTAGAACAACAGTGTTCTTGCTGCCTTGATACATTAACGGTAGGAGTGTCATGTTTTCTTGAATCTTTCTTTTGAATTTCTTCTCTTATGCGTTTGGCCACTATAGGTGCAGAGGGGTGGGTACATGACTTTTTCTTCGGTCCGCCTAAAAAGTGTTCTCTTAGTCGAGGCGCCCCACCTGATTTTACTGCATGGCATAGCTTACACTCCCAATCTATGAATCGATCACCAACGTTAATTGCATATTGCCACTCTATCCCAGGTGCCTTTTTTTTCCTGCTATTTGAAATTTGGACTCTATTGGAGGTATCACTGGATCCAACATTGTCCTCCATCTCAACAAATAACCTATTCAACCAAGCATATAACAATGAATACACAAATGAAAAAATAACAAATCACTCACGTATAACAAAACATACATCTGCAGACAAAGTACTTCGAAACTATCTTGACAAATACAAAAGATCATCACATAACACAAAACTATTTCAAACTATCTTGCAAGGTCTTACTACAAAACTACTTCGAAACTATCATGCACATTGCACCCCCAATGAAGGATGCCTTTTGTACCCAATTAAGGATACTTTACACAATCAAAGATCTATGCTTGCCCAATACTCTAGTATAGGACAATAGACCTTCTCTAACATTCACAAAAAAAAATCAAAGTTCTATGCTTGCCCAATACTCTAGTATAGGACAATAGACCCTTGTCTACTCTAAACTATATCAAGTATCAAGAACCAATACAAGCCCCTAAGCAGGACTCTTGGCTCCATCAAACCATTCATAAAGCAGAATGAGGTAGATTACGTACGTGGCTCAAATGCAAAGCTGAATGACTCCAAATTTGTCCCTAAATCTCCGCAAGTATTAGCTACGAACCACTCCCTGCCCCCAGTTCAAAGAACTAAGGACGAGTGGCCCAATAGCCTTAGGAGTGCCTACAAGGAAAGACGACAGCCCCTAAAATAAGGACGTTCTTCCCAAGAGGACACTTCTAGCAACTCGAGAGCTCTACAAGTACTTTGAGGAGAGATATCACGCCCCCAAAACAAGGACTATCTTCCCAAAAGTTGTACGATGGGTGTCGGGCAGTGTTTATATACAGAATAATACCCCGTCGGTGTTCTTTGTTTTTCCTGGCGGGCCCGCCGAGAATGATAGAAGCCCGAAGGTGTTATTGGAATAGTGGGTTCCGGCAGGTCATTTCTCAGGTCATGTGAATATACAATGTGATCACAAGTTTTAATATGTTAACAATAGGTTTTGTTAACGTGATCACGAAATTGTGAAGACGTTAATGAAATCCCTGACGATAACTTGTACAGTGGTGGCAATTGACATGGCATGAATATACTATTGACACGGCAAGATTGTATCGATATGCATAGGCTCATGAGGATGTATGTACATGTACGAGATCGGGGATACAAAAAATGATTCAGGCTACAAAACGCATGGATTAGACATGGCATGCTGAACCTTGGGCTCTCTGACCCATTCTTGGGTTAGGCCCAACTTTAATGTTTAAGAAATGGGGGCCTAATACATATGAGAGAGAGAGAGAGAGAGAGAGAGAGAGAGAGAGGTGGGAGAAAAACACGAGGTTGAATTGATTAAAATGATAGGTTGTGTGTGCACAACCACAAGTATAAGGCATAATATTAAAATGATAGGTTGTGTGTGCACAACGACAAGTATAAGGCATAATAATAAAATGATGTCCATATTGTGTCCTTTCGCACCGGGTGGTCAAGGGAAAAAACCCTTTAATATAGCAGGTAAAAAGTGCCCCTTATAAGCCCATGTTCACACTTACCACTACCACTATGGGTTTTCCTACAAATGAATCATGGCCTAGTATGTATAGTAGGATTTAATTTCAAAGCTTTTTTCACAAATCGAACATTGTTTAATTTGGGTATTTAGGGATAATTCACACTAGGGATATTTAGCAGTAGTTAATCAATGTTCTAGTTATTGTTTCAGGTAAGTTTCGTTGTAAATTAAAGTATTTAAATAGATAATGCTCTTACGCTTGGAGTTCAACTAGATTTTTCATATCTTGCAATATACAAATTTTCCATCAATGATCTATTTAATTTGTGGTAATTTTAAAATACTCCCATTCTCTATTGGCTAACCATCTCTCCCTTCCCCTTAGCCTTTCTTAGATTATCCCTTAACCTTTCCATTGTACAATCCTTTGATAAAAGATCAGGTTGATTGGTGGTTGATTTCTATTCCGTCTTCGAAACACTCTATCAATCCGTTTTTACATCTCTTTTCCAATCGTGCTTGCTCATATCTATCAATCCGTTTTTACATCTCTTGTAAATTATATATTAGACTATATTGAAAATCCTTTATCCGATGTGCAGATCATCCATCCTTTTGGTTATTCCCCCTCCAAAAATGGATCTTCTTCATTGCTCCACACGTGGTATTAAAAAATCTAGTTGAGCAAGAAAATATAAAATGTAAAGTAATGAATCTTGAACTAGCCAACCTTGTGCAATACTAGTCTTTAACCTTGCTCTTTGCCTTATAAACCCTTTAAGGGTTTTCATGAACCTCTTAAGGTAGAACATCCATCTTAAATGAACCGTTCCAACCCCAACAATCTCATCGACTAAGTGCACAACAAGGTGTGCTTAGTCATTGAGATACTGAAGAGAAAGTGATTATCAAAAAGACACATCACCTTAATGGAGTCTAGGGGAACTCTCTCGGTTAGCTCTCATATGATCTCTTTTAAAGAAATCCATCTGGGAGAGGAGTGAACTAACCGCAATGTTAATCAACCAAATTTGAGAAGATATATGCAATATAGATATGTACAATATAGAAGATAAGTGTCACACGTTCTTATTTGACTAAGCCACTTAGCTTGTAGTTGTATCTATTATCTCCTCTGTCAAGCAACCCTTTATTGAAGGTGGTAGCACGTACTATAAATTAAGTCATGAACAAGACAATAAATTTACAATTGTTTTTAATGTTTTCAATGCAATGCATATACTTATTGTGTTAGATATCCGTAACGCCGCTATGGGCGTTACCACAAGAGGGGACGGCCTCTGGCTCACCACCCAGCCATAGAGGAAGAATGAGGATTGCCCCTCATCCCCCAGGCTATATAGTGTGTGGCCTGCCGTCCACACTAGCCTGGCCGCCCATGACTCCGCATGGGCGTCCTCTCCCACTGAACCCCGGATATGGCCATCCGGTCTGCTGTCGGTCCACCGGCGTTATAGCCTACGTGACATTACCCCCCCTTAAGAAGAGTTTTCTTCCTCGAAAACAAACTGGGGAAACCTTTTGGAAATTGCACTACGGCGTTTCCAGGTAGCTACCTCCTCATCCCTATCTATCCATTTAACAAGTACCTCCTGGTACACTTTATGTTGGGTTTGTCTATCACGATACTGTAGAATCTTTTCAGGTTCATGTTGTATGTTGGGTTTGTCTATCACGATACTGTAGAATCTTTTCAGGTTCATGTTGTATCTTTGGTGGCTCTATCAAGTCCACCAAAATCTCTGGAGAAACTGCGTTCTCTAACCCGTGAACTGATTTCTTCAGTTTACTGACATGGAAGACAGAATGGACTTGAGAACTCTCCGGTAACTCAAGTTTATATGCTACGTCCCCAATCTTCTTAAGGATTTTAAAAGGACCACAATATCTCGGAGAAAGTTTATTACACTTTCCCGTTTTCATGGTTTCTGACTGCACGCAGGAACCTTGAGGAATACAAAGTCACCTTCTGCAAAGGTCACCTTTCTACGTCCTTTATCCGCATAAGTCTTAGCGCGATCTTGAGCGCTACGAATGCTCTCACGTGCAGTTCTGAGCATATCATTCATATCTTCAAGGAAATCCTTGATAAATTGAATCTTCTCCTTTTCTAGGCCTACAGCCATCGGAGATCTCGGCTGGAAGCCATACATTAACATGAATGGTGTAAATCCAGTCATCTCGCTGAGTGTTTGGAGCTGTTATAGGCAAACTCCAATAAGGGCAAGTAATCTTTCCAATTAGATTGCTTCTTACTAACATAAGAACGCAACATATCCTCTAGAATTTGGTTAATTCTTTCAGTTTGACCATCAGACTCCGGATGATCTGCTGTACTCATACTCAGAGTAGTATCAAAATTTTTGAAGATTTCCCTCCAAAAATGATTGTTGAACTTTCTATCTCTATCCGACACTATATCTGCGCCGGGCAGGCCATATAGCTTGTAGAGATGTTCAATAAAGAGTTTTGCAAACTCTGGCATTTTTACAGTTTTCTTCGTGGTAATAAACTTTGCCATTTTAGTTAACCTGTCCACTACCACCCACACCGAGTCATTCCCTCGACTCGTCTTGGGTAAACCGGTAATGAAATCCATGGAAATGCTTTCCCATTTCCCTGCGGATGGAGTAGTTCTCCAACCTTAAGACGTTCATGTTTATTGACCTGGCACTTACTGCATTTCAGCACATAAGTTTGGATGTCCTTAAACAAACTATGCTAATAAAACTGTCTTTTTACTAGTGCATAGGTCTTCTAAATTCCAGGATGACCCGCACTTGGACTATCATGACTTTCCTTAAGAATTTGGGCCTGAAAGTCACCAATAGTTGGTACACATACTCTACCCTTGTAAAGTAAGTACCCGTCGTCAATGGAGTAATTAGCATATTTCTCCCACGTGTCCGATCGAGCTCAACCACCGCTACGGGCAATCCGACGTGCCATTACAGGATAAAGAGTTTTTGTCCTCGAAAACAAACTGGGGAAGTTATTGGTAAGCAAATGTCTAGTAGTACTCACGCAAGCCGTGATTTGGTATTTCAACCAAATCACGCAAGCCGTGATTTGGTATTTCAACCAAAACCCCAAGGCAAATTTCATGCCTTGATTTTGCATCATGTCATTAGCACAGAAGCTAATGTAC
This sequence comes from Cibotium barometz, assembly GCF_041138505.1. Classification (NCBI taxonomy): domain Eukaryota; kingdom Viridiplantae; phylum Streptophyta; class Polypodiopsida; order Cyatheales; family Cibotiaceae; genus Cibotium; species Cibotium barometz. The sequence continues at coordinate 14,250,573 of NC_141091.1, forward strand.
TGGAGAGCACTCTAGTAGAGCAAGTTCTCAGACTATGCTACTAGATATTTGTAGACTATGCTACCATGTTGCATCACCAACTTGTTAAAATTTCTCCTTGGAAAGCTCTACAGCCATAGGAGAAATAAACTAGAGCCAATCTAATCATGCATCACAAGGATTAGTTCCAAAGTCGAGAGATAGTTTCTCTCTTAGAGTAACATCTTTGCACAAGCATATGCTCTAGAATCTTGTTGAGTTTCTAACTACCATCAATCTACGGATGGTTAAACTCCACTCTAACTCAGAGTAAATGTAACTTTTTGAAGATTTCCCTTCAAAGATAACAATCAAACTTCCTATCTCTTATGCCATACTATATATGCGGGCAGACCATATAGTATGTGGAGATGTTTGATAAGGATTCTTGCACCACTACGGGTGTCTAGAGTTACATCCAATCACTTACAACTCTTTGTTGCTATTACCAGACACATCCCTTCAAGTATTGTCTGGACTCACACAACTATTCGAGTTTATGTGATATTTGAGGATATCCCTCCTTTCCCTCAAGAAAGGTTTGTGATATTTGAGGATATCCCTCCTTTCCCTCAAGAAAGGTTTTTGTCCTCAAAAACTCTACTCTCAAGCGGACTACGTGCTAGTGTCATAGGTCCAAGAACAAATCTAGACCGTGTTTAATATCATGTGTTATATTCTTGAGTCCTTCCAAGAAACTTTTAAACATCTTACAACGAAGATGTGGTATAGTGTCTACGCACATATGGTGGTGATATTGATAAACTGCTTTGCAACAGATCAGTGGTTTCACACTTGTAACAAAGTGCTTCATTGTTGCATATTATTACCCTTCATAAGGGGTTACACACTTATGAATTATTTGGGTGGGTTGTACCATCTATCAAGAAAAATTCCAAACTACTAATAACCACATTATCAATCCACAGATAATGACTGAGCTTGCTGCCCTAGGTTGCTAGATAATTGATGGTAATTACACAAGCCCAATGTCTCATTACATCATACATTCAATATAAATGCAAACATCACAGTACTTCGATGATGAAATTAGGAATTTCATCCTATCCCTGTTTGGTGTTGGTATGAAGTATAACTATGAGAACATTATTTGCTACCTCCTCATTATAGCGGCAAAGCTACCTACCCATCACAGGTGGCAATCTCTACCAAGCTACCTACCTATCATCACAGGTGGCAATCTCTACCAAGCTATAACCAATGACAAGCAAATAAATGAGTACTGTTGTAAGAACTTCATAACCATATCTCACACCAAACTCATAATCACAACGGATTAAATGCCAGGGCTTGCAAAATTGAATGTTGTCTGATAGGTAGAGGGGATCATCAAACTACGGATGACCTTGACAACTCACTAGGACTAGTGATGTGTAACTTTTAAGTTACTCCACTCTCCTTGCTTATTCCATACCATCGAACAAATCGATCCCTCGATTTGAGCAACGTCAACATATGTATGAGTACCTCGATACTCATGGATTGTGGTTCGGTAATTTAAAATGTTGATCTAGAGTATCTTTCACTCGAGGATCTTAATTTTATTAGCAGCTATGTATTAGTAGTGAGTAACTACGTACCCACTATCATCACACTAGTAGCTCCATACTAGTCTGTGAGTAACTCCGTACCCAATGGCGTACCTCCCCCGAGTGGGAGTACCATATACAACCATCTATAACAAGATGCTTAAGTCACTTACTGCTAAGAAGTGACTGCACAAATTGACATACTAGTCTATGAGTAACTCCGTACCCAATGGCGTACCTCCCCCAAGTGGGAGTACCATATACAACCATCTATAACAAGATGCTTAAGTCACTTGCTGCTAAGAAGTGACTACACAAATTGACCCCTCCATTGCACATTGCAGTACAATCTCTGGTATTACAACACGAATTTTTGGACGTCCTTATCATAGAGGTCAACTTAAAAACTAGTGCATAGGTTTTGTGGAGTCTCGGCTGACCTAACCACACCACTGGTGACTTCCTACAAAAAATGTGGCGCCGAAGTCACCACCTATGTACTTTAACTCCGTAAAGTACATGGTCTTCATCTATCATCTATGGAAAGTTGTAAAACATTCCTGCGATGGATTTTTATCACCCTAAAATTATTGTGCACTATTTTAGTGTGAAGAGCTTTTTTCCTGGGTACCATGGTTCACCCCAAGCTCATCTGTTGCTAAATTCTCCGATTTAACAAAAGATATGTCTGCCTCCGAACACTCCAGTTCAGCCCCAGACTTTGAGTTTACTTCTTAACACTCGGTTAAGTCAAAACTCACCAGATACAGTAGGATTTACCGCTAAGCTCTCCGGCTTAGCCTCCTATCCTAACTCAGCCCGATTTTATGTACACTACATATGTCAGATCCGATACTAACAACAACCAAGCTTGTCTGGAGTGAGATACTACTCACTATTGCCATGTAAAACCTTATTAAATCCTAGAAACGCTCCACTCATTTCCCAGGGGTCATACGACTTATAGGGTTTACACGCACATGAACTTTGTAAGCAAAATAGCCTGTCATGCAATATTACAATTGCTTATGTAGGAAAGTAATATATTTCCCAAATTCATATGGTAGCAACTAAAATGTGCTCACAATCGCACACTTATGTTGAACATAGGCAAGACTACGCTTGCAAAATGCTATAGGGCGTCCCCCATGCATGAAACTGTCCAACCAAACTAGTCTTACTGCTAACCTCCAGATTTAGATCACTCCGAAACTAAATCACTCTGTTAGCACTAGTACACCATCATGGTCTTGCTACCTAGAGCTTCTCCGAACTCTGTAACTGGGTTTTATCCCAACTTATGGCTATATTTGGTAATTTTCAAAGTTTAAATTTTATCTTGCACACTTTATCACTACAGACACGTGTACATACAGACCTGCCAAAGAGTCAAGTTACATGCACAACCCTTGGCGTCCCATTCCACCAAGACTACAATCGATTCCGTGAGAATTTGATGTCCCATACCATCAAATTACCACCAAACCAATTGATGTGACATATAAAAAGGCTCTTTCCCCCCTCGAAAGATCACCACAAACTCTCGAGCAGTGGGATGTCGACGCATGGCAATAAAAAGAAGAGAAAACCATGCTAGTAAGTTTAAGAACAGTTCTCTTCGATCAATTTCTATAAGGGCATTGAGCATTACATCTCAAGACTATACCCCTTCAGATTTACCTTTGATTTCTACAAATCAATCCTAAATCTACTATTATTATTTAGGCGTATGCTAATCCCTCAGATTAGTACTCCTAGATAAACCATTCAATTGAGTACTGCTAGCAGCACTGCTAGCCTCTTTATCCCAAGTAATACACACCTTAGGGATTACTTTTGCAAGGCAATCTACGTGACTAAATCAAACTAGTCACTACTCTCTAGGCCCAAGTAGTGACACTATTTTGTTACTACCAACAAGGGCCAGCTTGCCTCTACGGGCCAAGGCTCTCTTGTTGTTACAAACAGTAAGCAACTTGTTTGGACACAAGGCATAACCACATCAAGACTACGCTTGTACATGGTTCTCATTTGCCAAAGTTTATCACAATCTTCTAGCAACTGTTAAAAGATTGTGAAGGGTTATGAGCACTACGGCTCAATTAGGCTTACCTTGATTTCTCGTGTTAAGCACTTCATCTAATTTGGGCACAACTGACGCCATTGCCGGTCCTCTTAGCCCAAGTAAAACACACCGCAGTTTTAGATTTACACTATAGCCAAACTACGTGACTTTGATGGTCAATATAAGTCTATGCTCCGCTTAAATTTAGTCTCTCTGAACCAAATGTGTGATCACCACATGTGCTACCCTAAATTCACTTTGAACTAGGACGACCAAGTCACTCCGAACTAGACCTGAGTGGTGACACTGCAGAGAAGATGTGTCTACAGAAGAACACATTTGTTTGTCACTACAAAACAAACACAAATTTGTCCGAACAAAAACTTTAACTCTAGCAAGACGACGTTCGCAAAAGTGTAAATTGAAATCTGGCGAGGCTACGCTCCTAGAGTCTTCATAACAAAAATAAAAATGGTCGAGAGGTTGTGCCTTGCCGGGATTATCCTTGCGGGGATTATCTTTCCTCCCCTTCTGAGAGAGGATTCGTTTGAAATTTTCTCATTTTTAATTTCATAAAAATGAATAATGAAAATATATTTAAAAAAATAAATGGTTTTTTAACCCTTTTCTTTTCTATTTTTTTTCTTTTTCTGGCCGCCTGCAGCGCTGGTGGCTGGCCGCCGCCGCCCCTGGCTAGCCGGCGTTGTGGCTGCTTTGGCCGGCGCCACCGCCTGGCTGGCTGCCCATGTGGCTGGCCGCCGCTAGCTGGCCTGGCCGCCTGGCTAGCCGCCTAGGCCTGGCTGGCCTAGCCGCTCGGCTGGCCGCCTAGGCCTGGCTGGCCTGGCTGGTTAAGTCTCACAGGCAAAGGTGCCCCCCCTCTCTCTACATAGGTCGCAATACTTCGCCCCCCCCACACACAAGCTTCAACAACGGGCCTGGGCTGGCTTTCGCCCCCCCGCCTTACAAGCTTTAACGAATCTCTTTCGTAGACAGTGGGGCTCGTGTTCGCCCCCCCCCCCCACACACAAGCTTCAATGGGCCTGGGCTGGCTTTCGCCCCCCCCCCCCCCCCCCCCCCCCCCGGCGCCTTACAAGCTTCAACGAATTTTTGCAAACAATTTCAACGCAGAGAAAGAAAAAAAACAAAACGAAAAATTGCTTTTGCTTACCTGTGTTTTTGCTTGCTGTGTGTGATGGGGAGAGAGAGAGAGAGAGAGAGAGAGAGAGAGAGAGAGAGAGAGAGAGAGAGAGAGAGAGAGTTCTTCCCTTCCAAATCTTGGCCCCTCCCTCCACACCCTCCATTGGTGGAGATAAGGGTGAGAAGATGAATGGTTGAAAACCATCGAGTGGGCTCCGGTCCCCTGTTCATGCGCGGACTGTGACGATCCCATCGAACCATGCTCTGATACCAGTGTTAGATATCCGTAACGCCGCTACGGGCATTACCACAAGAGGGGACGGCCTCTGGCTCACCACCCAGCCATAGAGAAAGAATGAGGATTGCCCCTCATTCCCCAGGCTATATAGTGTGTGGCCTGCCGTCCACACTAGCCTGGCCGTCCATGACTCTGCATGGGCGTCCTCTCCCACTGAACCCCGGATATGGCCATCCAGTCTGCCGTCGGTCAGGCGTTACAGCCTACGTGACATATTGATTGTTATGGGGTAATGTGAATTGTGGAATTATGAATGCTACTGATTTTCCTCCATAGCCATAACATAAGCTTGGTAAATAGACAAGAAGAAAAAAAGAAGGATATGCATGACAAAAGAGTGGGTTCAATCTCCCCCCATGCATGAGTGAGCACGCTTCCTCATGTATGTATTTATTTATTAGCAAAAAGAAAGTGCTCAAGAATAGCTTGATACATTCCACTTTGGGCTATTAATATCAAAAAGTAACTTGGTCTCCAAGCTTGGCTATTTACATTCAAATTGTAGAAATTTAATTAAATGAAACTATGGGTGGGCAACCATTGGTGCACATCAAAACCCGACGCCCGCGCCATTAGGAATTTTTTGGACCCAAAAAGGGCCTCCTAAGGATTCCTAATTTTAAGGAATTAGAGCTTAAAAAGCTGGGCTTAAGGGAGACAAAGGCTATGATGACCCCTATTTTTTACCTTGCCACATCAACCATACCCCCCTAGTTTCACTTTTTAAAAGGAATATTCTCATACTCTCTCTCTTACTTTTTGACGTTTCTCATACTTTCTCTCATACTTTTGATTTTTTTATCTTCACTCTCAAATTGAATCTTTCTTGTCAGTTTGAAATCTCCTTTCTCATTAACTCCCACCATATCTCCCTTCCACATCAACAAAACATTCTCGTATTTATGTGGGCCCCAAAAAGTAAAAATTTTTATTTTTTTATTTTTTTACATTTTGAGGTGGAAAAAACACCACCCAACCAATATGTATGAATTTTTTATCTTCACTCTCTACAAATTAGAGCTTTCTTGTCAGTTTGAAATCTCCTCTCATTAACTCCCACCATATCTCCCTTCCACATCAGCAAAACATTCTCATATTTAGGTGGGCCCCAAAAAGTGATTTTTTTAACATTTTGAGGTGGAAAAAACACCACCCAACCAATATGTATGATGAAAATAAATTTTTCCCTCCAAAAAGCTTGTAATTCAAGGGTCACGTCAGAAGCCTGTCAGGAGCCGGTACATCCATAACTAACTGTTAGGTCCCACAACCCCATAAACATAACTAACTATTAGGAACCACTACATCCATGAGATCCCAAAATTGTGGGACCCCAAAAATTATTATTTTTTAATTTTTCTCATAAATGTAATTTATTGATCCATGTTAGTAAGCTCGTAGGATGGCTAAGGAGAAAAATGTAGATCTTTGGGTTGATGGGCATCTCTATCCAATTGACCCTCCATTAAGAGCAAACCCTCCTTTCCGTAATTTATCATCTTTTATTTGGTGAAGGAGAGCTTGGCTTGTTAGGATACAGCAGAAGATTGACTACAAGTGAAGCTTGGCAAACCCATATTCTCCAATCTCAATTGCAAGCATCACAATAAATTAAGAAATCAAGTTTATCAGAGGATCACTGAGTTGCTGATAAGAAGAGCCCCTTTCGCTCGCACAGTGAAGGAGATTCTCCAACGATATAGAACAGAGTTCTGTGTGCAGGGGATTGCCCTTGAAGCATTGCAAGAAGCCTCCGAGGCTTACCTTGTTGGGCTTTTTGAAGACACCAACCTCCTTGCAATACATGCAAAGAGGATTACCATATCTGCCAAGGACATGCAACTAGCTCGGTGCATTCGAGGCGAGCAAGACACGATCTTAAGATCTTAGATGTTAACCTTCTTTTTGAAGCAACTCTTTTGTTATAAATGTACTCAACTCTTTTGTTATAAAGGTAGTAATTTACAAGATAAAACTACCTTTAATCATGTGTAAAAATACATTATTTGTCATCCAATGCATCAAATTACTCCTGGGAGGGGCTGGGGAAGCTATGCCAGAACAGTGCGAATTTGGGCTCTACAGCAGAAGCGGTGCAGGCTCAAAATTTGCATTGTTCTGGCACTGTTCCCCCAGCCACTCAGAATCATTTCTGATGCATTTATAATGAAGTTGAGTACATTTATAATGAAGTTGAGTACATTGATTATGAAAAATAGTAATTTACAAGATAAAAATACCTGTAATCATGTGTAAAAATATATTATTTGTCATCCAATGCATCAGAATTGCTCCTGAAGGGCTGAGGAAGTTGTGCCAAAATAGTGCGAATTTGGGCTCGGTGCAGGCTCAAAATTCACACTATTCTGGCACTGCTCTCCCAGGCTCCCAGGGTCATTTCTAATGCATTCACAAAAACATTCATGGTACAAACTAGAAAAAACAATTATATACTTGATGAAAATAAGTTTGCAAAAACTGTATTGTATTCATAATAAGAAGTGATACATCATCTTTACTACATCATCTTTACAAAAGCTTTCTTACAATATTGAGCTTCCTTCTCTTGTTATTGGGCAGTGTGCTCAAGGAGTGATTGGGCTATTTCTTAAGGATCCTCTATGCCTATGCTTTTGGCTATACCTATACGAACAAGAAGCTTACCCCTAAATCCAGAACCAAAAACATGGAAGGCAAGGGATTTTTTAATCAGAACTATATATTTAGTGCTCTATGCCATAGAGGCTACATAGAGCACCTTAGAGAGGGCTTTCAAAAAGAACAGAGCGAAGGCAGATTGTGGGGTGTAGTCCCTGTGGATAATGGCGATGCCATCCATAGGAAGCCGACCAAGATAGTGCGCCAACGCAGCATCATGTCCATGGACCTTGGCCTGGCTGGTCTCTGCTGTGCCGCCGCCTCTCCCAGCAAATGCGTCAATTTCAACCACCCTCTGCAATCAAAGGAAAAATCAAAATATTTTCCTATACATAATTCCCATGGTTGTCCCCTCCTTATGCTTCCCAATCTGTAAAAATATAGAAAGTGGCACAATAACCAGAAAGTGTAAGGGTTAATTCTAGACATGTAGTGGAATCAGATATACCTTTCTTCTCATCAACTTGAAACTTGACTCTTCCACATTGTCAAAGCCCATGATGCTAAAGTGTTAACGCAGGTCTTTCTTCTTCTGAGGCTTGAAGTGGGATCCATGTCCCATGCTTTTGCATCTATCTTTGGTCGCATGTACAAAATAGAGTGTGCATTCAAGAACCTGAAAGATACTATAGAATCTACTATATTGCACTTGTACACATCACCTTGATGAAGTGACCCCTCATTAACCTCCCAACCCTCTCCTAGTAATCCTTGAATGAGGTCAGACTGTACCTCCTTATAAATATTATACATTGTTTTTGTTTGGTGCATTGGCATGGAATTGAACATGTGCACAAAAATATGTAAAGGACAAAACCAATTCAGCCCTACTGACCTAGATGCCTTTGAAAACTTGAGTGATGTCTTGATATCACTTACCATCTTAAACTTTAAGCATAAGATGGTCCAAGCATTTGGTTTGGGCCATTCGGGATTATTAAGAGGGGGTTTGGGGATCTCTTCTAGCTTGCCAAATAAACCTAGTTTTTTATCTACAAAATATGAGTGAGAAAAGCAAAAGATATTGTTCTGTACAAGATCACTTGGGCTTTGAGATACAAACATTGCCTCTCCAATGGATGCATGCATAGCATAGAAAACTCCAATGAGGCTTTGGAGTGGTTGTTCCTCAACATAATTAGAGGGGAAAATATCTGCAGTGAGACATAAGAAAATGGAGGATCATAAGAAAATTTGAAACAAAAAACCCAATATTAGCATGTTGTTAAAGCTATGTTTATGTTACACTGACAATTTGAAGGAAACCTTGGTCGTTGGCCTTGAATGTACAGGCCTCCAAGGGTATACACATGTTGCACTATGGCAACCAGTCCTTCCTTCTTAGTATGCTTGAAGCCTTGTAGCCACCCCTTCCAATGATGTAGCATATTCCCCAGTTGATGCACTCGATGTGGTCCCTTAGAGCTTAGCTGCATGTAGACCTAAGCCTCAACCCTAAATCTTGTTGGAGCCCAAACTCCATTCTCATCTCTTGTGTTATGCAGCACAAGCTCTTCCACCTTCTCTGTCACGTAGGCTGTAACGCCTGTGCCAACGGCGGCAGACCGGATGGCCATGTCCGGGGTTCAGTGGGAGAGGACGCCCATGCGGAGTCATGGGCGGCCAGGCTAGTGTGGACGGCAGGCCACACACTATATAGCCTGGGGGATGAGGGGCAATCCTCATTCTTCCTCTATGACTGGGTGGTGAGCCAGAGGTCGTCCCCTCCTGTGGTAATGCCCGTAGTAGCGGCGTTACAGATATCTAACACTGGTATCAGAGCGTGGTTCGATGGGGGTCGTTAGGGTCCACGCATGACAATGGTTTTCGACCATTCATCTCCTCATCCTTATCTCCACAATGGAGTGTGTGGAGGGAAGCGGCCAAGATATTTTTGAAGGAAAGAACTCTCTCTCTTTCCTCGTCACACACAGCAAGCAAAAAAACGCAGGTAAGCTATTTCGTTTTTTTTTCCTTTCGAAATTGAAGTTTGTCTGCGTAGAGAAAGGTCGCCTATCTCTCTACTGTGTGTGGGGGTGGGGGGGCGAAGACCAGCCCCACGACGAAGGCCAACCCACAAATGCGTGAAAGCTCCGTCTACTGTGTGTGGGGGGGCGAACAGCAGCCCCCTACCTCACGTAAGAGCACCGACCCGTTTGCAACGTTTGGGGGAGGCAGCAAGGCGAAGACACGAACAGCATCCCCACGCTTGGCTGTAGCAATGCAACGTTTGGGTCTGCGTGAAATTGCTTGAATGAAAGTGGCGTAGCCACCCAGGTGTAATGACCTGCGCGACCAGCAAGGCCAGGCGGCTACGGCGGCGGGCGTGTGGAGGTGAACGGCAATGCTGCTCTACTGCTGCTCGATTGCCTGAGCCATGGGCCAGCCCCACAGCAGCCCAGGCGGCCAGCCCCAGGGGCAGCGATCGTGGCCAACCGGGCGGCGGCCACCAGAGCATCTAGCGGCCAGCCATGTCCAGCCAAACAAGCGCTTGTTTGGCCAGCCACCACGTCCAGCCAAACAAGCGCAGCACCAAAAGAAGAAAAAAAAATTATTTTTTATATATATTTCAATTATTCATTTTTAATTTATTAAAAATGAAACGGAATTCAAACGAATCCTCTCTCGGCTGGGGAGGGATAATCTCGGCAAGGGATAACCGATTGTTTCAGGCACAGCTTCCCGAACAAAAATTTATTTTTTTATGAGTTGCAGGTATTTTTTCTCTCGGATCGGAGCATCCCAGAGAAGCGGCGCTGTCTAGGCTCGCAGGAAACACAAATCGACAGGCAAATGTAAAGGGGGGTGACTATTATTCTCTCTCCACCACTGCTCATTTTTATTAGCTTTTTTTTTTTGTAATTTCCAAGTTCTCGCATTGTTTTTTGCAAGAATTAAAGATGTCTGCTAGGCGTAGTGTGTCCCCACCGCCTTCTACTTCTTTAGGTTTTTCCAGTCTCTCGCGGGTTTGACCCCGACCGAATTGTCAAGCCGTACACGCCCGATCGTTGTTCAGTCCGGAGTGCACTCGTCGATCACGCGTGATCCGCCAGCGCCCTCCTCGTCTATTGACCCCTCCTTAGGACCCAGCGAGCCTGTAGTGGCCGCATTGGCAGATGACACCTTTCTGGCCGACGAGCCAGAGGACATGAACACCGACGTCGCCGAGGGGACCGAGAAGGACCTCTTGGATTATGACGACGACGATTATGACCTATTGGACCTTGCTGATGTCCTGATAGAGACGGAGCTCTCTAGTGGACAGTTTAAATATCTTAATGCCAAACTAAACAATATGGGTAAAGTCCAGGCTGATTTAGTCACGATGCTACAGAGCATCTCCACACAGTTAGATGCACTGACAGCCGCCTCAGCTAGTACTCCGACTCCTTGTGGTAGCCGAGCTCCTACGGCACGGGTGAGCGTAGCCTTGCCAGTGGTTGTAGGAGTACAGGCCGATGTGCCTGCGGGGCCGTCCGTAGTGATAGCTTCGTCGTTATTAAAAGACTTAAAGCCGCCTAGTTTTGGTGATGAGGAGAAGGAGAGAAACAAGGACTCGGTCAATATGTTTCTAGTGAAGTGGTCAGATTTGCACGCGCTGCGACAACAGCCTAGCCGTATACAGCCCGTAGAGGCTAGCCTCTCATTAACCGGCAAAGCGTACAAGTGGTGGATGAGTTTGACAACTTGCCCTGCCACTTGGACGAAATTTGAAACGATGTTTCGAAAAGAATTTTTGCCTGTTAATGAGGCAGAGAGAAGCTGGGAGTTATGGGATAAGTGCTCGATGGAGAACAAATCCCTAACTCAGTACATCTCAGACTATAGGGAGATAGTACTCAAGCTAAAGGGAATCGATGCATTCCAAACATTGTGAGGCTTTAAGAGAGGCCTCAAAGATGATTACCTTGAGTACGTAGAGCCCTTACAGCCTAAAGACTTAGCAGAGGCAATTAAATATGCGCAGATATTTGATGACATTAAGCGCCGTAGTGCGCGTTGTGGTTCTAGCAGGGCCGAGGGTAGTGAAAAGAGGAGGTCAGGCCTAAAAAAAAAGGGTTCCGCAGTGATAAACAAGGGGATAGGATGGACCAGGAAGGACAGGGTGGTCATTCGTCTAAAAAACCGCGACCATCCAGGAAGAAAAGAGACACCGAAATCTAAAAGAAAGAGCAATATATTAAAGCGCGAAAGGAAAATCGCTGCTTTAATTGCAATGAAGTAGGGCACACAAAGGCTGAGTGTCCAAAACCTAAAGCCAGCACGAGTGGCAACGAGCCCAAAAAAGATGGTAAATCTTCTAGGCAGTTGCATACAGTGCAGAGACTCCCTCTCAGTTCCGCAGAGTTCAGAGAGGTGACAGTGTATCATTGTGATGAGCATCACGCTTGTTCAGTGACACCAGCGATGTGGCAGCCTACTGTAGGTCCGCATGACATGGTGCGCATGTATGGCACCATAGGTGGCCGTAGAGTCACAGTTTTTATTGATGATGGAGCTAGTCACAACTTCTTGAACTACTCGTTAGTCAAGAAGTTGGGGTTGACTGAGATCCGGAGTGATCATGAGTATACTGTTGGCCTAGCCAACAGATATGACAAAACGGTATGGAATACCGTAGTATTGGGGGTCCCATTATCTATGTAGGACTACGAGGCTCCGCTTGACTTTCAGGTCATGCACTTAGCTAGAGCAGACGTATATCTAGGCAGGAAGTGGCTGTATGGCTTGGGCCCTAGTCTAGCTCGGAATTACTTACATAATACATTATGTTTTGAGCACGGAGGTAGAGTCATTACCCTGCCAAGGCGACCGTACTATCCCTGCCACACCACTTATTTCCTCCATGGAGCTGTGTACAGTGGTCCGCAGAGACCAGATAGCAGAGGTATATGCTTGTTACCCTCTTTTGAATTCTGTTTCCATAGATGAAACGATAAATGATGTTTGCGTAGACAAACAAGGAAAACAAAATAACCTTGGACGAGACCCACTGTTTGAAAACCCTGTTTGGCATGCATGTGATTCAAACAAGAAAAAATCCAAGGTTAATGAGACATTAAAGAAAAAGTACGTAGATACTTTAATGAATTTAGAGGAATTTCAGGATGTTTTTCTTGATGATTTACCAAATGGTTTACCACCATCTAGAGAAGTAGACCATGGCATCGAAGATATGCCAGGATCAAAACTATAAGCAAACCTGCTTATAGATTAAGCCACTCCGAGGCACAGGAGGTGGAAAAACAATTAACAGAATATTTGAACAAAGGCTTCATTTGTCCTAGTTCAAGTCCGTGGGCATCGCCTATTCTTCTGGTAAAGAAAAAAGACGAATCTATGCGGATGTGCATAGACTATAGGGCTCTTAATCAGATAACGATTAAGAACAAGTATCCAATACCATGCATGGATGAGTTGTTTGATCAACTCTATGGATCGAGATACTTTACAAAAATAGACCTGAGATCAGGGTATCATCAGGTTAGAATAAAAGCAGAAGATGTTGCGAAGACAGCATTTAGGACCCGTTTCGGGCATTTTGAGTTTTTGGATATGCCATTTGGGCTAACCAATGCTCCAGCAACGTTTATGATGCTGATGGACAGTATTTTACATCCATATCTGGGAAAATTCGTAGTAGTTTTCCTAGATGATATTCTTGTGTACAGTAAGACACAGAAAGAACACATAGAGCATTTGCGTCTAGTGTTCGAGTTGTTGCGAGAGCACAAACTATTTGCAAAGAAGAGCAAATGTGAATTTTTTGAGACACAAATTCACTACCTTGGCCATATTATATCCGCCGATGGTACGCGGATGGAGCCAGAAAAAGTAGAGGCTATTCTTAAATGGCCAGCGCCGAAGAATCTCGAGGAACTATAGATTTTTCTTGGCATGTCGGGGTTCTACCGACAGTATGTGAAGGACTACGCGAAGATCACAATCTCGTTGACTGACCAGATTTTACGGTCAAAAACTAAAAAAATTAGTTGGGGGGACGCCCAACAGAAAAGCTTTGATAAGCTCAAGGTGACCATAGCAGCTGCACCTGTTTTGACTATTGTCGATCCAAATGAGCCGTTTGTTTTGGAAACAGACGCTAGTAATGAGGCCATTAGGGCCGTACTTATGCAAAGGGGATGCCCAATTGCATTTGAGAGTAAAAAGTTAGATCGTGCGGCGCAGCGTAACTACTCGGCTTACGAGCGAGAGTTACTAGCAATAATTCATGCACTGAAAAAGTGGAGACACTATTTATATGGTGCTACTTTTGAGGTCTGGATGGACCATGAAAGTCTGAAATGGCTTTCAAGTCAAAATGAACTGAAGGGTAGAAAAGCTCGGTGGGTGGAGATTCTACAGGAGTTTGACTTTCAGATACATTACCAGAAAGGTAAATATAACGTGGTGGCAGATGCACTTAGTCGCATGCCACAGATTAATGAACTTAGTTTCACAGTCTTCAAGAATGATTTCTTGAAGTCCCCCTACGTGGTTTATGTGAGCATGATCCATCTTTTACAGAGGTCTGCACGCTGTACCCGTACGCACTTCTTCACAGACGCGACCACCTCCCTCATTGGCACATGTTGCTAGTCCCCGGAGAGACTGGCCGAAGGTGCAACGGGAAGGGAAGCGAGAGTTAGTCTGGAGAGACTAGCCGTGTCTTCTGGGTATAGTTTGGAGCTGGAGAGCTCTGACGTAGGCCCTTCATCACCTTTGACTGCCACGGCTTCAAAGGGGAGTGGTAAACTTCGTCGGGGGGAGAAATATGCTAATTACTCCATTGACGTCGGGTACTTACTTTACAAGGGTAGAGTATGTGTACCAACTATTGGTGACTTTCGGGCCCAAATTCTTAAAGAAAGTCATGATAGTCCAAGTGCGGGTCATCCTGGGATTCAGAAGACCTATGCACTAGTAAAAAGACAGTTTTATTGGCCTAGTTTGTTTAAGGACGTCCAGACTTATGTGCTGAAATGCAGTAAGTGCCAAGTCAATAAACATGAACGTCTTAAGGTTGGAGGACTACTCCATCCGCCGCTGGAGATTCCTCAAGGGAAATGGGAAAGCATTTCCATGGATTTCATTATCGGTTTACCCACCAAGACGAGTCGAGGGAATGACTCGGTGTGGGTGGTAGTGGACAGGTTAACTAAAATGGCAAAGTTTATCGCCACGAAGAAAACTGTTAAAACGCCAGAGTTGGCAAAACTCTTTATTGAACATCTCTACAAGCTATATGGCCTGCCCGCACAGATATAGTGTTAAAACGCCAGAGTTGGCAAAACTCTTTATTGAACATCTCTACAAGCTATATGGCCTGCCCGCAGATATAGTGTCGGACAGAGATAAAAAGTTCAACAGTCATTTTTCGAGGGAAGTCTTCAAAAAGTTGGATATTACTCTGAGTATGAGTACGGCAGATCATCCGGAGTCTGATGGTCAAACTGAAAGAGTTAACCAAATTCTAGAAGATATGTTGCATTCTTATGTTAGTAAGAAGCAATCTAATTGGGAAGAGTACTTGCCCTTATTGGAGTTTGCCTATACTGGATTTACACCATTCATGTTAATGTATGGATTCCAGCCGAGATCTCCAATGGCTGTAGGCCTAGAAAAGGAGAAGATTCAATCTGTCAAGGATTTCCTTGAAGATATGAATGATATGCTTAGAGCCGCACGTGAGAGCATTCGTAGCGCTCAGGATCGCGCTAAACTTATGCGGATAAAGGACGTAGAAAGGTGACCTTTGCAGAAGGTGACTTTGTATTCCTTAAGGTTCCTGCGCAGTCAGAAACCATGAAAACGGGAAAGTGTGATAAACTTTCTCCAAGATATTGTGGTCCTTTTAAAATCCTTAAGAAGATTGGGGACGTAGCATATAAACTTGAGTTATCGGAGAGTTCTCAAGTCCATCCTGTCTTCCATGTCAGTAAACTGAAGAAATCAGTTCACGGGTTAGAGAACACAGTTTCTCCAGAGATTTTGGTGGACTTGATAGAGCCACCAAAGATACCACATGAACCTGAAAAGATTCTACAGTATCGTGATAGACAAACCCGACATAAAGTGTACTAGGAGGTACTTGTTAAATGGACAGATAGGGATGAGGAGGTAGCTACTTGGGACGCTGTAGTGCAATTTCCAAAAGGTTTCCCCAGTTTGTTTTCGAGGACTAAAACTCTTCTTAAGGGAGGGTAATGTCACGTAGGCTGTAACGTCTGTGACCGACGGCAGACCGGATGGCCATGTCCGAGGTTCAGTGGTGGGAGAGGACGCCCATGCGGAGTCATGGGCGACCAGGCTAGTGTGGACGGCAAGCCACACACTATATAGCCTGGGGATGAGGGGCAATCCTCATTCTTCCTCTATGGCTGGGTGGTGAGCCAAAGGCCGTCCCCTCCTGTGGTAACACCCGTAGCGGCGTTACGGATATCTAACATTCTCCCTAGGTCTTCTCACATTACTGGAAGAGGCCATGGTGGTAAGGAAAGAGAAGAAGGGAAAAGAAAAGCTTGTTTTACAATAGAGGAGTGGAGAGGCGGGAAAGTTCAGGGTTTTCAGTGTGCAGCAATGGAAAGCTTAAAAGAGGGTTAGAGTTTGAGAATAGGCTTCCTAAACCTAGAGTAAACTAAAGAGGGATAGAGTTTTTGCAGCAATGGAGAGGGAGGGAGCTTGAGAGAGAGAGAGAGGGAGCTTGAGAAGGAGGGAGAGCTTGAGAGGGATGAAGTTTCTGCAGCAATGGAGAGCTTAGAAAAGGAAGAAAGAGGGAGAGGGAGCTTGAGACTGAGGGTGCTTGACAAGGAGGGAGAGCTTGAGAGGTATGGAACTTCTACAGCAATGGAGAGCTTAGAAGAGGAAGAAAGAGGTTCAAAATGAGCTTTCCAAACCTAGAGTATGTTGGGGGGAAATTTGAGAGGGAAAACACACTTTTGGGAAAAAATTAAAAATTTTCAATTTTAGGGTTTTTAATCTGCGCGATTCTAGGTGGGGGGGGACCTCTAAGTTTGGGCCCAGGAGGTAGGGGGACAAGAGTAGTAATAAGGCCCCATTAGCAAACCAAATCCAAGGCTCCCTAGGGTCAAAGAAGTCAAAAATGTGCACCCAGCCCTCTTCCTATTAGTCCATTCCTAATCAAAAGTTAATCTAAGAGGCCCTCTTTGGGTCCAAAAATTTCCTAATGCACCGGCCAAAATCCATCGCACCCATGCTACTCCGTGCCACTGATTTGCACACCAAAAATACAAGACACATTAAATCTCGCTTATATGCCCATCACAATGTGACCACTGCTTCACGCTCTCGCGCATAGCCACGACCGTGCAACAAATAAGTGTACCATAAATATCACATAAAATATCAATTAATTCCACAATTCACATTTCCATAACATACCACGGGGTTAAAAAGCAACTGTCCTTAGTTGTGTGAAATAAACGAAACAAGGATGGCCAACCTCATGCTATAGTGCTACCTCAGTCACTAAATCAACGTGCTGTCTCAATTGGCGAATTGACACTAAACTAACGTGCTGCCTCAATCGGCGAATCGATACTAAATAATATGCTGCCTCAGTTGTCAAATCGGCACTAAATGAATGTGCTTCCTCAGTCGGTGAATCGGCACCAAAACATGTGGAAGAAGTATGCCACTACCTCAGTCGACGAATAGTTGTCCATAAAAGAATCAATGTGAAAGTGAGTGGTATGCTAGAATCAAGTGTCGGTAGTGCGGGGTAAGCGATGTTTCGAGAATCCACTATGATTCTTATAATTCACCAAGTAACAATGATACACTGTGCCAGTATGAGTGGTTGTTTTATCATGGTCAATGATACTTTCAGGTACTAGAACTTCAGAGTCATCCTCGAGGAGAGGAGGGTCATCAATAATAGGGTTAACATGAGTGGGGCCTTTAAAGGGTCTCAATAAACTAATGTGGAATGAGTTATGTATCTTCCAATGAGTGGGAATGCCTAAGCAGAATGCATTTTCATTGATTTGTTGGATTATTGTGAACGGTCCATAAAATCTAGGAGCCAACTTGATCTTAGGATGCTTGGCAATATTCTTTATGCGTCTTTTCTCTATGCGAAGCCAAACTAGATCATTTTCTTTGAATTTTATTGGTTGTCGTTTCTTGTTGGCTTGAGCGGTGTATTTCAATTATGCTCGCTTAATAGATTCAGTGACTTTAGCTAGCATGGTCATGAGCTAAAGTGTTAGCAGCTGGAACATCACTAGTTATAGTAGAGATAGGAATGGAAAGTTTCTTGTTGCCATAAACAATTTCAAAGGGAGCTCGACCAGTAGCCGAAAGGGGGGTATTGTTGTAAGAAAATTGAAGTAGAGGCAAATGTTGATCCCAATTAGAGGGTCGGTCAATAGTGTAGGATCTAAGAAGATCCATAATAGTGCTATTGGTAGCTTCAGTTTGGCCATTTCTTTTTGGATGAAAAGTGGATGTAAAGTCCATTTTAGAACCTAAGTTCTTGAATAAAGCAACCCAAAAATGATTGCAAAAACGACCATCTTGGTCAGAGAGAATGACTTTGGGAAATCCATGGTAAAGAAAGATAGTCTTAATGAATAGCTTAGCAGCCTAAGGGGCAGACATGGTCTTCTTGCAAAAGGTACAAAGTATGCTTGCTTGCTAAATCTATCAACTATGGTCCATATCATGTCATTATGAGAGGACGTAGTCAACAAACTATTAATAAAGTCCATTGAAATCTCTTCCCATGAAACTTTGGGAATAGGTAGGGGCGTTTAATTCTTTGACAAACAATACATTCAAACACAAATTTTGCAATGTCATGTTTCATGTCAGGCCAAAAGAAATATTCTTTACATGAAGCTAATATGGATTGAATTCCTCTATGTCCCATATATGTAGGAGCATGCATCTCAGTTATGGCTAATTTTGAGAGCTTTTGGATCTTTGATTTGTAACCTCAAGCTAGCAATTGCTTAGGGCTTTGATTAGCTACCCATGATCTAATCTTTCCATACACCACCTTAATGGTGAATCTCATGAGGAATTAAGGCTGATGTGCTTCATGCTTCATGCTTCATCACTGCTCTAATGGAGAAATTCAGACTGTCTTATGCGTCGGTTTGCTGCTGTAAATCGTGTGCTATTTTGTTGGTAATACACTGTTTTCGTTTGCTAGATCGAAGCCTGGATGCAAGCTTAAATGGCTTTAAGCTTAGACTTAAGCTTAGCATAAGCTTGGCAATAAGAAGGCCGTTTGCTGCGATCTCCAATGCATGAAGAAGCCGCCATTGCTACGATTTCCACTCTCAGATATTTAGTGTTTTTTTTGTAAGATTTTAGCTATAGAGCAAGCAAAGCTTGCTTAAGCTTGGATTAAGCAATCTTCTCTCTTTGGAGTTGATGTGAAGTGAAGATTTCTTGGAGCTTTTTGGAGGTGCATGAAGGCCATGGGAGATGGAAACAGAGAACATCTTCATGGCAACTTCTTCAACAATTGAGAAAATCTTCAAGTTCTAATCAACATTGGTGAGTCAATTAAACCTTCTTGGTGAATCATTGGCATTGTGGTGGTGAAGTGGAATATAAGCCTTATGCATGGATCTTGAGGCTACATGAGTCATTTGCCCTAACCCTAAGCCAAGAATTGGGGTTTTTGAAGCATCAAGGCTTGCATATTGCCATTGAAGGGTTTAATAGTTTTTTCCCATGCTATTGAACACTCTTGATGCATGATTACATGCTAGTGAATGCTTTTGGATGCCACTCTTGAGAAATGCTATGCCATGGGATGTCATATGAAGCATATGGATTTTCTTCATGATTCACATGTCTTTTGGTGATGATTTGATGTGATTGGAGTCACATGGAGGATAAAGAGGCATGAGTACGTGCTAAAAAGATGTTTGAGTGATCATGAGTTCATGCTACAACTATTTTAAGTGATTCCATCCCTACATTTTGGATTGTACACCACTCTCACACACATTGTATTCACTTTGATTCATAGAATCTAGTACGTGTGTGAGGGTACCCTTGGCATTGGTGGAGAGGCTAAGGGGGAGCGTGGCATGAACTCTCCTTGTCGTTGAGTGCTTTTGGTAAAACGAAAAGGAGGGGGATTAGGTACTTGGATGTGAAGACTTGGCCCCAACTTGTGCCTAGAATCGGACTAGGTACGAGGGTGGGAAGGCTTGGTTGGGAGATCGGCAACATAAATCTCTTCTTCGACATACAATTGACTAAATTGCGAGCATGCCGAGGCTATGGAAGCCATTGGTCACTTGATTGGATATGCCATGGATGTTTGCTATTGGTCAAAGCATAAGGATTACTTGAGCAAGCATATGCTTTTGATGATGATCATTTGGGGCATTAAATATGAGTGGATATTGGGCAATTACTTTTGTAATTTGGTTAAGATTTGGCCCAAATTGTGGGGAAACTATGGCAAATTTTTTTATGATTTTTCTACACTCTACAGTGGGCAAAGAAGTGCAATTCAGTCCCAACTCACTCAAGATCTCTCAAGGGCCTTTGGAATTCTTAAAAGGTTGTCTTAAGGCAATCTTAACTAGCTATCATGATTCAGAAACCATCTCAGGGTACAAAGTGGACAATTCTATCAGGCTGAAACCTTAATTCAGTAAAAATGGGGCGGAATAAATTGAAGGTGTTTACATAGCTTAAGAACACTACTAAAGAGCTTCCCGATGAGCGAACAAGTTTCCAATTCCATGACCGTTTGGATGGTCAACCCCTCATAGCTGACTTTTAGCTTAAGAACACTACTAAAGAGCTTCCCAACAATGAGCCAACAAGTTCCCAATTCCATGATCGTTTGGATGGTCAAACCCTCATAGTAGCTGACTTTCAGCTAAAAGTCAAAACAGAGAGGTATAGGGGTGCTCAAAGTGGTGATCCAGGGTGATAGAAGTGTTCTTCTCATCGAAACAAACATGGCAAGCCTTTGATCTTTCAATTTCGACATTGATAGCACCAAAAACCCTAATTTGGTACTATGGGTGACCGTGAACAAGAGTGATTCGCCTTTGCATAACATGAGTAATCACATGGTGAATGAGGGCATGTCAAGGCACACAAGTGGAAGTGCACAAGTTTCTTTGAAGCACATTACTTTGGATATGCTAAAGGTTACTATCATCGAAGCTATGAAGGATGCACAAAAGGATATTTGCTTCCAAAACAGTGAATTTTTGAGGCAAAATAGTGAGCATATGCAACAAAGCAATGTTCTCATGGAGCAAATGTTCAATGCTATGAATGAGGGCTTCAAGAAGCTTGGTGATGGGATAAATGAAGTGCAAAGGTGTGTGGAAAATATTGACACTTCCCTTGATAGGACAAGAGGCTTGTCACAACCACAAAGGTCATTTTCAAATCCATCATCTTGTGGGCTTAGTCCGCATGGAAATGTTGAGATCGAGGTGAGAACTTCCAATGGGAACACTCAAAAGTATGAAGACAACACTTCAAGAGAACCCAAAAGATGTTTCTCCTGTTGATTCACCATTGTCAAAGCCTTATGGAAAGGAAGGGATGCATAGGCAAGATTTAATGGAGTCAAAACAAAAGGAAATAGCAATAATTTCCAATGAAGATAATAAAGATAGGTATGCACGGTTATATGACGAGGTCATACACTCCAAGTTACCAAAGTCCTTGACAAAGGACGAATTTGTGGATTGTATGATTTCTACTCCTATTGGAAGCTTATGGTTCAAGCATGGTGAATCATTTGTGGAAGCTTTGCTCTCTTTTGATGGGGAAGGAGTCACTTGTATATAGCTCAAGGAATGGATTCACAATTGGGATGCCTACTTTTGTGCATTTCCTTGCAATGAGGGAGACAAAGTGAAGCAAGTGACATGTAAATTTGGAGGCAAAGCTAGACAATGGTGGCTGCAAGTAATGCATGAGTACAAATGGGATTGGGCAAATTTAGCCTATGAAGTGGTACAAAAATTTGTGGCTACTCAAGAGCAATGGAACTTTAGGGAAAATGCATGCCATTATTACATGTGAATTAATTGCCTAAGTATGCCGAGGAATATTGGTACCTTTCCTTCTTTGTGCCTAACATTGAGGAGAAGGAGATCATAGGTGGATTTATGCAAAAAATAGGCAAGGAGTTCATGCAAGTGGTCCAATGCATCATGGATATTGACAATGAAATTGCTCTTACTGAGATCATGTTATTAGTGGAGCTTTTCTACAAGCCTACCCCGTCTATACATGGGCTTTCTACTAGGAGTTCACTTCAGTCCACATCTCTTATTGGAAGCAATTGCTATGGGGGGACACTTCAAGTGATGATGGAGATGCTAATGATTTGTGTCAAGTGGCTTCAATGCATATATGGATGGCTGAAAATGAACCAATGGATAGCCATGAAGATGCAAGTGTTGATGGGAAAGATGAAGAGAAAATGCATGGATCTTTTCTTGGAGAGAATTGTATGGATAAAGGTGAATGCAATGAAACTCTTCTTGATGAGGGAGACAACTCTTACGAGGATCTTCATAGTGTTGCATTGCATGAGGGATTTGTGGTTACCGACCATGAAGATGTGGCACATGATGTGGATTCACAAAATTATGGTGTGGATGAAAGTAATAATGTGGTTGATTATGATCCTTATGAGAGGACATTTATGAGGAAAATGCTTTGGGTAATGATGATGATGATGCTTTGGTGTATGGAAGTGATTCATGGGTATACTTTGATGGCGGATCATTTGTTGGTGATGACACTTCCAACCATGATGTTTCATACCCATTTGATCCCAGTATACATGGAAAGATGCTTGATGTGGATTCATTTCCATTTGATCTAGGTGGATACTATGCATTTCCATTTGAAGCGATGGGCTTCCTTTTGAATCAGGCATTTTTTGGAAGTCAACCTTATTGATGGTTATTTGGTGTGGGCCACCTATTACCTTATGCTTGAGTCTTCATGGAATAAGTACAGCTGTATAGTGTCTTTGGATAGGTATATGCATGGAAAGGGATGATGATATGAAGGATGCCATTGCTGTAAATTTACTGTATGGACAGCCATGGTCATTGGTGTACTTCACCACTCAGCAATCAACACTCAACAAGACTCCGTGGGCTTACGGATATCATAGAGAGCAGTCCATATATACATCAAATAAGTGGACAACTCTTTGTGGAGTTCTTTTGTGTGAGGCACTTTTGGAGTTGCAACAAATGTACTTCCTCATTCATGAGCGAACCCAAGAAGATTCCAAACAGCCCGTACATTGCTCCATACATGGTTTCGAGGATGAAACCTTTGGGTGGGGATGGTTTGTAATGAAGGGGGCTTGGAATTAGACTCAAAGAGAGCCCATGGGCAGGTGAGTCGTCGCTCCTTTACTTTTTCTCGCTTTGATGGAAAAACTATTTTGTTCGGTCATCCTCAACATCCGAGTCCCGCAGTCGCTTGTCATTGTCTTGTAATTGGTGTTCAGCATTTGCAGCACAGTGGATTATTACATTTCCACTAGCCTTGTAACCTTATATTTTACTAGCTCAAATTCTTAAGCTGCTTGTCCCAAAGAAGCATGAATGGCTTTAGACATGATTATTGCACACATGTTAAGTGGGTATAATTTTAAAACTTATGGTTAATAAATTGAGCTTTATTTTAGAGCTCATGGGCTTCTAGTATAGTGCTTTATGAGGCAAGATATTTTTATGATTAAGATATGTATCTCAAATTATAATCTCTAAGAGCATTTTTATGTTGTTGCAACAAATAAATTTGTTGTTCTAGAGTAGCATCAAGCAAAGGGGTATCCATGTCAGAGTTGTGTTGCAACAAGTTGTCGCTTGATGACAGCATGATGAAGTAAAGAAAATTGAAAGCAAAAAGATTTTTAATTAAAGGCTTTAGATATCACACTTGAGCCTTGATGAGCCTTCTTTGGAAGAGGAAAGATTGTGGGAAAAGCCTCTTGTGACTATGGAGAAGAGCCCCTCATTCTTTGGATTGAATCCCAACCGACCATTATAGAAATACTGGATTGGAGACAAAACCCTTCAAGATGGGTATACAATCTGATATTTTGGACGAGCCGAGTTCATCCTTACGATCAGATCATTGTATGGTGCAGCAGATGAGGAACAAGGTTGCAAGCAAAGGCCCTTGCAAGAAGCACACGGCGGCTGTGTGAGAGAGCAAAGTTTTTTTTTTCTACAACGAGCTTTTGTCACCTATATGCTACCCTGACCGTGGGTGAGGAAGAGAGAGAGTTACTCTCCTACACGGCTATGGGCTGATGTGCACGCCGTTTGCATTCTCCCACTCTTACTGCGGGTTTGTTGTTTCCTTAACATCGAGCTATTTATGTTGCCTACTTGTATATTCTCCGTGCTATTTGTGGTTGTGCGACTGGCTCTTGGCACATGCTACGTGGCAGCTGTTGCCCACCGGTTGTGTCCTTGGCGTGTTATGTGCCATTTGTTGGCAATTGTTGGTGCTGCTGGTGTCGCTGTTGTGGCTGGGTTAGCCCCCGCACTACTGTTCACGGAGATTTTGTGTGTATGACGTTGTTTTCTACGCCCTCTGGTTGTTGATGGCCGTTGCACGCAAGCCGTGGATTGCCCATTGGTTAATACCTTCTTCTTGAGGGTAGAGGAAGAGACCATTCCATCTATTGACATCCATGATGAGATGTGGGTGAATATGCATGGGCATGAAGAGGTTTTATACAATGTGACAAGTTAGCCAATAGAATTTGAGCTCTGATACCAATGATGTTTAATTTGAGCTCTGATACCAATGATGTTTAATTTTCCTCCATAGCCCTAACTTAAGGTAGGTAAATAGACAAGATGAACATAAAAAGCAAGATATGCACGACAAAAGAGTGGGTTCAATCTCCCCCCATGCATGAGTGAGCATGCTTCCTCATGCATGTATTTTTGTATTAGCCAAAAAGAAAGTGCTAAAAAATAGCTTGATACATTCCACTTTGGGCTATTAGTATCAAAAAGTAACTTGGTCTCCAAGCTTGGCTATTTACATTCAAATTGTAGCAATTTTATTAAATGAAACTATGGACGGGTGACCATCGACGCACACCAAAACCCGACAGCCGTGCACCAGCCAAAATCCATCGCACCCACACTACTCCGTGCACTGATCTGCTCAGCAAAAACACAAGACATATTAAATCTCGCTTATCCACCCATCATGACGCGACCACTGCTCCACGCTCTCGCACGTAGCCAGTCTCACGACCATGCGGCAAATGAGCGTACCATAAATATCACATAAATGTGAATTGGTTAAGAGACTCGAAAGTTTATCTCTACTAGGAACTTGTGTGACATTAAACTGCTTAGTTCATTATGCTTGGTGAAAGCACCCTTCAAACAACACATAGATCCAGTTAGAATTTGGAATCTTGCTATCGGAAGCACTACTTTACTTCCTTCTTGTTGAACCCATAAATGATCCCATTTTTCTATTTCTTTTAGGTCATCTCTTAACATAAAAGTATCGTACTTGCCAATCAAAGTGTTACCAAATTCCACTCCTAATGTTCTTGAAAATATGCATGGGATGGTTGATTAATAGTGATCCCGAGTATGGGAGGCAATGAAACATAATAACCTTTTTATCCCTCATGGTGGCTGCTCATCACTCTCATCCATAGGTTAATCCAACCACTTGCCTTCATTAATGATGGTTTCCTCATCACTTAAAATATAGTCATGCAAAAGGTACCTCTCTTAGCCTTACACAACTTTCCTCTTGTGTCTTGAGCTCGTTTTGAGTATCGTGCTTTAAGTTGAGGTCCACAAATTGGGGAAGCATAATATACACTCATAAGTAACACCTATAAAATTAGTGCAAATATTAGAAATGGACCCCTTTATTACGATTACACCACGATTAAATTGGGACGAAGATCAAAGAATACCTGCAAAATCTCCATATCCTAGAAAATCATGCATCAATATTCCCCTTATGGTAAATTGGGAGGTTGTTTGTGCGATTGACGTGTGTAATTGATGTGCGCTTGACTTTCGCTAATGTCGTAAACATGAATGCCTTGCCACGAGGTTTCTAACATCCAAGTTCTTCACTTTGTGTTTTCTAGTAGAGGAGAAGATGCCCTTTCTTTATTGATAAACCAAGGCGAGATATTGTAGTTCACTAGCACAACAGGCCATGTAATCCTTTTATATATTCAAAAACTTCTTAAGTTATATTTCATTTAATACATATTCGGGCACTACACATATTAATTAATTAATCAAGCCATATTGAGCTTGATTAATTAATTAAGCCTTAGAATTTCTAAGGTTTTTTCTGTAGCCCTCTCATTGCTCCGTCCTGGACGTTAAATATAAAAAAGAAGATTTAGGGCCCAATAATTATTTATTATTTATATTTATACAAATCGTGTACATCCAAGGGTGGGCGGCCAAGAGGCGGAGAAGATGATGCGGCATTGCGCAACTGAAGAGGCCCATGAAAAAAATAATAATTGTTTATTATTTATTTATCACACTAATCAAAAAATTCGGCCGGTTTGTACCCGTTGAAATTTAGAAACCCTCTCTACAATTTAACATTACCTTTAATTTTAAGGGTTGTGATCTGTACATTTTAGTTATAAATCCCTGTATTTGTACAATTTTTTAAAGGGATTTTCAAGTTTAAATCCCAATTAACTCTAAGCATTGCTTTTGATTTTAAGGCTCGAAAAAAGCACCTTTTTTGAAGCACTGAGTTTGACAATAAAAAGCTTCAAAACTTCGATTATTCAAAAAACACAGAGAGATTAGAGATTGTTGTCCCAACAAAAAAAACCTGGCATCATTTAATGTATTTTTCCTCGGTTGAAATTAAGAAATATCCATTGAAATTTATTCCTCTCTTTATTTTACAAAGATAGATTTTATACAATTTAGTTATACATGTATGTATACATATGTATATATACACATGCATACATGTATAATCCCAGCATATAATAGTTTTTTTTTCTTGTTTTTTAATATTCAAGACCTGTAACCTTCTAAGATTGCCTTCATGTAACCTGGTTTTAAAAAAGTAGTTTTTTTTTTGAGCACTGCTCTAGACTTACAAGTTTCACCCAATTTCCATAATGTCTTGCAAAAGGTAGGACCAATTAAGGCTTGTTGTTTTTATTTTGCACTTAGTAAAATAGATTAGGAATTCTCAAGAGGATTCAAGTCACATCTTTGACCATTACTAGTTATATTTTTCAAAATGCACTTGTATTTGTTGTTTTTTCAAAATGAAAAGGCTCTCTTCTTTCACATTTTTTAAAGGTTATTCATAGGATTACATAAAGGTGTGTGCATGCTTCTACATAAAGGTGGACGCAAGTAGTTGAGTGCATTGCTGTCCATGAGCATGTATCATACCTATTCATGTTTTAAAGCATAAATAGGGGTGCGAGTTGTTGAGTGCATTTCTCTCCATGAGCATGTATCATCTTGTGGAAATGTCATACTCTTTGCATGGGTGCTCCTCTTGCAAGACATTGCATGGGAATCCACATTGCTTGAGGAATGTTTTTCCCATGTGCAAATGGGGCAGGTTGAAGCCAAACACTAAGGGAGTTTTGATGAGGCATGCTACAGGCGGCAAGGGAGTGATGGACCCTTTTATTTGAATGCACATCATCTGAAAGGGGAATACGAAAGTTTATCCCATGCAAATTGGGGAGCTCTTGAAGGCTGAGCGATGGAGCCCTTACATGAAGTTGAAGGATGAGGCAGTGTGGTGAGTGTGAACAACCAAGTTTGAATTGCAAAAATGATGTGGTTGAGCAACCTTGATTTTGAGGGGCTCTCTTGCTTGTAAAAAAAATAAGGGAAAAAACATCAAATTTAGCGACGTGATTAGAAAATTTCGCATATAAAAAATGTTTAATATAGGCAAAAACTGGTAAAATGCCCCCATCAAATATCAAGCATGGAAAGAAAAACCTTGTGACTCCATACAAATACATATACCTATATTTAAAAGAAATAATGAATTAGAAAATAGCTTAATAATAAAACAATGCCATTACCACCAAGCGCATAGCCTAGTTTGTGAAGATGTTTGAAGTATCGGGCGGTAGCTCAGTTGTTAAGGCGTTTCGTTGTCAAAACCCAGGTTATGGGTTCGAAACCTGCTGGCTACCCCGATTGATGCCTTACCCTTGTGTACCGATTGAAGCTTGCCCCTGCTTTGTGGGATAAGGGGGGTCCCATGAGTACTAAGCCCACTTCCTAAACGCCCAACTTTTAAGAAGATGTTTGAAGTCTATGCATTAGGTCGAAGGTTCAAACCCCATAGTGGCCGCGTGAGGTGGTGCCTTGTAAAGATGGGGGGTGTGAGCTGACGGGCATGTAGTTCAATTGGTAGAATAGTCAGGTTCCA
The DNA here is from genome assembly GCF_041138505.1 of Cibotium barometz. NCBI lineage: Eukaryota > Viridiplantae > Streptophyta > Polypodiopsida > Cyatheales > Cibotiaceae > Cibotium > Cibotium barometz. The sequence continues at coordinate 14,278,741 of NC_141091.1, forward strand.
TGATGAGGACCCGGGTTCGATGCCTAGGGACTACATGACGGACAGCACACACCGCACGCACATATCCACCTTCCAAAAAAGAAAAAGATGGGGTGTGTGAGTTGTCTTTAAAAAAAAAAAACAACGGCAGTTACCAATAATAATAACTAATTCTGGGCCACTGTGAAAACATTACAAAGTTAGAAAAAAATTTCTTTCACAACTTGAAATGGACGTGGCTTAATGACTTGGTCTCCGGTTGGTGGGACTAGAGCTGCGGGCTGTAGCCAGTAACCTTGACGACGTCAATGTAGATGTCTGAAAGCTCCCTTCTCTCCCAAGTCTCCTCTCCGCCATAGCCGACAATCTCCAGAAGAACAGTCCTCCGAGGCTCCGACCATAGACCGTGGCTTGCTGCTGGTCTGCCTTTCGTTCTAATAAATTCTCTAATCAAATTCTTAAGGCCAGCAGCTTGCATTACAATCAAAGCAAACCAGTGTCCCACTAGCGATTAGTTAGTCACGCATTCTCTGTGCCTTAATCTCTCTGTGCAGAGCTTAGGGTTTCGGCAGAAAATTGTTTTGATCCTGCACTGCGTAACTCTCAGCATCCTGCTACTGACGGCCCAGTAGGTTCCTATTAGGCTTTCTGCAGGTGTAGTAGGGTTTCTTCGGCTGTTCTCTTTCACCATTTCTCAGGGATCTCCGATTAGGGCTTCACCAAATTGATCTGCATCGGTGCGTTTATAGGGTTTCCATAGCCATGACACAGTCCCCTCCCATACCTATCGCGGAGAACCCCTTATTCTTGCCAGCCATCGCAGCGGTCTTGCTCCTGTCCGCTGCGCTTCTACTATGGCGTCTCTCAGGAGGCCAGAAGAAGAAAGCAGTAGAGCAAGTTGCCCCCACGAAGCTGGTTTTGCAGGTTCCAGAGCCTGAACCAGAAGATCTATCAGAGAAGAAGGTTACTGTGTTCTTTGGGACTCAAACAGGGACAGCAGAGGGTTTTGCCAAGGTATTTCTCTTATTTAAATCTCCAGAATGAACATTATCTTTTGCGCTAATCACCATAATTCATGTACTAATCATCGTAGTCCCATGGCTAATCACCCTAATCCCATTGCTAATCATCATAATCTCTTTGCTGATTACCATATTTTTTAAAGTTCCTTTACAAACCATCTCAATCCCTTTCTAATCATTATAATCTCCACAATTTTTTGTTGATGACATTACAACAAATGCTTTCCTCTGTAGGCTTTAGCTGAAGAAGGGAAGGTCCGGTATGACAATCGAGTTATCTTCAAGGTGGTTGATCTGGTGAGTTTCTGTGTTGCCATTGTTGTTTGCATTTGGAGGCTTTAGCAGAACTCATGATACAAAAGAAGCTCAAAATCAATGCCATTACTTGTAAAAGAAGCCCAAAATCAATGCCATTACTTGTAAAAGTATCACATTATTTGGTTCACATTCTACATCATGTGCTTTGGAAGCAAGCTTAGGAATGCATACAAAGGTTATATGTTGAATTTTACTTCATGCGAAGAAAGGGCCCCTTGACAATGGTATCCACTGTAGTCTACATGTTAATGTTGGTTCTGGGAGCCCTCTTGAGTCATGATTGCAACATCGGATACATCTGGGGATGTTTATAGACATCTCCTTGTCTGTTTTGCGGGTATGGATTCAAGCTTCTGGACTGGGGCCTGGTCCTTAGCATGTCCCTAGGGACTGGGAGCTATCTCTGATGAGGACAAGGTTTTCAAATTGATATCACGCGTGCACACAAACCCAAGGTAGGATAAAAAAACGCATCCTAAATGATATAGGACGTTTTGAACTCTCAGACGTGTAAGTACGTTTTTTATTATTAAAAATTCTTAGTTTGCTGTTTTTTTCAACTGGTATAAATATGTTTTTTTTTTTTGCACTGTTCCAATCATGGTGTGTACTCTATTTGGGTATATGTAGACTAAGGACATTAAAACTCAATAGATTAGACTTAAGAATTAATGCTTGTGTGCATTGTGTTGAGTGTCTTGATTATGGAGTCCAAGTCTAAACTCTAGTAGTTTATACATGTACTACTAAAATGCTAGAATGTTCAATGTATGCAAAATTCATTTCTTACTTGTTATATATATATATATATATATATATATATATATATATATATATATATATATATATATATATATATATATATATATATATATATATATATATATATATCTCATATATATATATATATATATCTCATATATATATATATGAGATTTTAACATTGAAAAGTACTTAACGTTTTTTACATACTTTATCGTCGTCAACGTTCTGTACCATGCACTAAACTCGTACCATTCCGTACGTTCGGAACTACCTTGCACAAACCTCCCCCCCTCCCTTTTTCTCTTTTCTTCTTCCTCCCCTTCCTTTTTCTTGAAGGAAGGTTCTAGGGTCACTATTGAAACCTAGTCATTGAAAAGGTTCGGGGTTTCCACACTTTATTTTCTTTCATTCAAGCAAAGGTTGCTAAGGTATGCCCCAAGAGTCTTAACTTTGGTTGGATTGTGGGGCATTTGTGTTCTTTGGTAAAGGATGACTATGGTGCTGATGATGATGAATATGAAGCAAAATTGAAGAAGGAGACTTTGACACTCTTCACTCTTGCCACGTAAGTGTATTTGTTTTGGCTCATTCAACCATTTCTAGTGGGAGAGCCTTTCCATCGGCGAATATAGCTTGATGAGAAACTTCCTCGATCCTGCACATCTGCAGCTGGTATAACTAACATAGAACTAGATAATGGATTGCCTATCTTATGCAGCTATGGTGACGGAGAGCCTACTGACAATGCAGCAAGGTTCTACAAGTGGTTTGTGGAGGTATATATTTTCTGTGGAGCCTGATGTTGTGGCTTCCAAGGCTCAAGCTCCTAGTTTATGTACTCGAATCCCCATTTTTTCAGGGAAAAGAAGGGCGGGGAGAGTGGCTGTCAGGCATGAGCTATGCTGTCTTTGGCCTTGGCAACAGGCAGTATGAACACTTCAATGAGGTGAGTACAACAGTTGAGCTTGCAAGTATGCTTACATGACTTGTCCACCAAGAACTATGCACATGCCGATGGGGGCCGTGTGCACATCGATCTCTTGCGTGTTAATGATTCTATGTATTTGAACCTCTTTGTCTTGAGCAATCGCTTGTAGGATAGCTACTTTAAATTGATTTTTTCTGAATTATTTTTGCAGGTTGCCAAGAAGATTGACGAGGCTTTGGTAGAGCAAGGTTAGGCTTTTCTGTATGTGAAGCCTAACGGGTTTTAACGATAGCGGCACCCTTCTTGCTTCTAATAATGATTGGGATGATGCAGGCGCTAAACAGTTAATTTCATGTGGACTTGGTGATGATGATCAATGCATAGAAGATGATTTTGCAGCTTGGTAAGAATATTGTATCCTCTAGACAAGGGACCATACCTCAATCATTTGTTCTATAGCACCTAAATTTTACTCGTGTATGGCATCAGGCGAGAACAGTTGTGGCCTAGTTTGGACCCTCTTTTGTTTGATGCAAATGATGCTACCCCGGCTGTAACTACGCCCTATACAGCGGCTATTCTTGAGTATCGTGTAGTCATGCATGAGAGTGATACTAAGGTGCATGAGGAGACGTATGAAGCCAAGGTGAACGGCCATGCTTCACATGATGTTAATCATCCATGCAGGTAAGAGCTTGTTTTTGTCTGTGATGTTCTCTTGCGGTACTTGAAAGCACAGAAGTGGCTCAGAGGTGCTTCAATTTGTGTCGACAGGGCAAATGTGGCTATACGTAGGGAGTTGCACACTCCTGAGTCTGACCGATCATGTATTCATCTGGAGTTTGACATAAGCAACACAGGCTTGATGTGGGTGTGGTAGCTGTTGAATCTGTCTTTTTCTTCATTTCTGCCAAGCGCGTGTTGTGATTGTCCTCTCTGTTTTGTAGGTATGGGACAGGAGATCACGTAGGAGTGTATCCGGAGAACACCCCGGAGAATGTTGAGGAGGCTGGTAAACTGTTGGGCTATTGCCTGGACACCAAGTTTTCTTTGCATGCAGAGGCTGAAGATGGCTCGCCTATTGGTGGCAGTTCTTTGCAACCGCCATTCCCGGGTCCATGCGACTTAAGAACTGCACTTGCTCGATATGCAGACCTGCTTTCTCCACCGCGGAAGGTATTGCCAATCATAGATAATATTCCCATCTTCCTAGTGGATACATGGTATCTAGGCCCTTTTAATGGTTTAGATGTGGGGAATTTTTGACAAATATTCAGACTCCAGAAGATCGGAGCCTTTTTGTCAGTTTTTGTGCTTATGGTGCATCACTCTATTGCAGGCTGCACTTGCAGCACTGGCAGCACATGCCTCTGATCCTGCTGAACGGGACCGATTGAAGTTTCTGGCTTCTCCTCTTGGCAAGGTCTGAGTCTTTTCATGGCGACACTCCTATGGATTTGTGCAACATAGTCTTCAATTCTGTAATTAGTATTTGTGTAATTTTTCACAGGATGACTACCAACAATGGATTACTGCCAATCAAAGGAGCCTCTTGGAAGTCATGGCTGAGTTCCCTTCAGCAAGAGCACCTCTTGGTGTCTTCTTTGCAGCTGTTTCCCCCCGCCTTCAAGCCCGCTATTATTCCATTTCTTCCTCTCCAAGGCATGTGGGAAAGCTTTTAGCTAGATTGTCTAATCTTCTCAAGGAATCGTGCTCTTTGACAAATGCATACAGTTTTTTTTGGATGCGTGACTTTTATGTATACTTGCAGGTTTGCACCTGATAGAATTCATGTCACCTGCTCACTGGTTTATGGAGTCAGTCCCACTGGTCGTTTCCATAGAGGTGTCTGCTCGACTTGGATGAAGGCATGTGAAGATCTTTTCTAAAAAGCTGCCTAGTTTGGTTGATCCCTTCAGTCGATTCTGATGCATTTGTAGCTTGTTGTCATTGTGTTTCAGAACTCAGTTCCGGCTTCGGAGGTGGGGGATAAGTGTAGCTGGGCTCCCATCTTTGTAAGGCAGTCTAACTTCAAGCTGCCAGCAGATCCTTCTGTTCCTATTGTTATGGTTGGTCCTGGTACTGGACTGGCCCCATTCAGGGGTTTTATGCAGGTACCCATTCCATTCTCTTTTTTCTTGATTATGTGGTGGTGCAAAGATTTTCTGATAATTCATTGGAAAGAAGATTGTGCCTTCTGGGTTGCTTACAAGGAGTGGCTGGTTTATGTCCAGGAAAGAGCTTATCTGAAGGAATCTGGTGAAGCATTAGGACCTGCATTACTTTTCTTTGGTTGCCGGAATCGCAAACTGGTGAGTTTGATTTATGTCTATTTTATGGATGTCAGTTATTTCCAAGATATGAAGTGGGTGACAAACAAAACCTGTGTCCATTGAACGGGTCCCATCTCGAGCGCCGGGGATCTCCTGTGTGCAAGTCCTGCCTGTAGGATGGGTGGGGCTTTTGTTTCTGAAGAGCCTAATTATCAATGGAATTGGCATGTGAATTTGTAGGATTACATTTACGAAGATGAACTCAATGCATTTTTGGAGAATGGTGTCATCTCTGGACTCTCAGTTGCCTTTTCAAGAGAAGGCCCCACAAAAGAGTATGTTCAGCATAAGATGGTTGAACAGGTAAACAGCTTACTACTGGGCTCTTAGACTCGCATGTGGTTATCATCCTTGCAATTTGTAGCCAGGGACTAATCTGGAGGACTCATGGACGTGCAGGCGACCACTGTTTGGAATCTGTTATCTAGTGGAGGCTATTTATATGTCTGTGGGGATGCTAAGGGCATGGCTAGGGATGTGCACAGGACTCTCCACACAATCATTCAAGAGCAGGTTTATAAATTCTCTGGAAGTCTTCTTCGCACTCATTTTGGCTGTGTCCTGAGATTCTTACCTTGTTTTGGATGTTGTGATCTATGCAGGAGTCTGTTGACAGCACTAAGGCTGAAGCAATGGTGAAACAATTACAAACTGATGGGAGGTATCTCCGTGATGTGTGGTGATGTGCGAGTGGGGGAGCATATCGTATGATATGGAAAGCAGGCAAAGTTCCTGCCTACATAATGCATTTGTTCTGCGACTTTTTGATTGTAAAGGCACTGTCTTACAATGTAGTGAGCAGGCCAGGTCATCATTTTGTTTCCAAAGGTGCATTTAACCCGTGCTGCACTTTGAAGCAGTGGGAATAATGCTTAGGTTTGTTCAGCAGTTTGGCGGCATGATATGAAGGGGTTGGATCCTACTTCAAATGGCAGGGAGAAATGTGCCTTTCTTGAAACTAAACCTACTCTGCAACGATTCTATTCCTAGCTAGGGTGAGATAATAGCTAAGCAGTTATAGTTCCCCAGTGTGGGACACATTTTTACTGAGCAATTTGTAAAGCTGCAACCTCTGGATTTGTAATTCTTTTGTATCTAGGGCACAACACTAGCGTGGTTGAAGGACAATAAAGCCTGTCACATGTCTATGAACTAGATACATTTCAATAATATGATGTCATGGTAAAAGTAAACATTTGTAATGTGGCTAAATGAAATGTGTGTGTGAGAGAGAGAGAGAGAGAGAGAGAGAGAGAGAGAGAGCCCACCATCCACCAGCAGTTATCTTTTGACAGGCATATAGCACCTTCAAAAGCCAGTGCTGCCTGGTCTGCCTTCAATGACATAAAATGGGGTTGAATGCACTGTTGGCGTGTACTGCTACCATTGTTGTGGAGATAGATTTCTATCCCTTCACCTTGTAGTAGAGAAGTAAATAATTTTAACCTTTCTCTAATGATGTAGAAGGCAAAAGTATTTCAGAAAATCTATTGCTGTATCAATGTTCAACAGTGCATTAGCAGATATCATTTTCTTAAATAATTGAAAGATTCTTAAGGTAAAGCCCTAGTCTAAAAGGGACGGTATAAGAACATGAAGATTAATCAAATAATGGATAGGATCATATGGATGACTATCATAGAGAAAAAATTGTGGTTATCAGGATTAAAAGGTTAGTTTTTTAAGAGTTTTAGTTGAGTTATTCTTGAGAGGCTTGAATGGGGAAAAAAAATCATATTGTTTTGATGCTCAATCAAGCAAAGATGCAGGTTTTAAGGTCCCCTATTGTCTTAACAAAAGTGACTAAACTTCTCTTGCAGTTTGGCCACATTATAAAGCAATGGACTAATGCATCCTTCCTCTAATGAGAGGAGTTGTTTTTAGCTAATTGACGGGCTTCACAAACGTCCATGGATGAGTCTTATGGGCACATGGATTTTTGAACCTACAACCTTTTCCTTGACACCTGTTGGACATGAGGAAGAAGGATAAAAATTTTACACTGTCTGTCCGTTGTTTTTAAAATGGGATGTTATGATTTTTGTCTCTGCGGATGTTTGTAGCATTGGGAAACTTAACCCCTCCCAACACTTGCTTTTGGTTGCCAATGAGAAGAGTGCTAAATTCAAAGCCAAGCTCAACAAAGAAAATGAGAAGCTTATAGGCTTCATAATGAGCCCATTGTGTTTCTGAGGCCACCCACGAGGAGCTAGAAACTCACCCCCATGAGGAGCTAGCCAACACTTAACAAGTAAGACATGGATTCCCTTTAGGCTACAATACCAAGAACTAGAAGAAGAAAGAATGTACCAACGCGGGCACTTGAAGCCCGTAGAGACCAACGCCTAAGAAAGCCCAAGAAGAACAAGGCCAAGCCATCCTGCTGCTAACACATTTGCAAAAGAGTGAAGATGTAGTGAGATTGGAGAGGCAACCAAAGCCTTGACCAAATTTTATGAGGAGTATAGGTAAGCCATGGCCAAGTGGTAGTTAGGGAAATGACATTACCAAGAGCTCCTCGAACACAGAAAACCTCATCGCCTAGGCACACACCCATGAGGAGTATAACCAAGCAATGGTCAAGCAACAGCTAGGTAAATGATATACCAAGAGCTCCTTTAACTTAAAGAAAACCTCATCACCTAGGCAGACACCAAAATCCAACCTGAAAACCATTACCTTGGATGATACCCCCTTGGAAGGATGCAACCAAAAGAAGGTCAATATACTTTAATCATGGGCAATTGACCTCGACACCATCTCTGTGTGGGGATTCCCTTACACTCATAACCGCACCCCATCCATTTACCTACTTTAATTTAATATCTTTTTATCCGACCCAATCTCAAAACCCATCTTCCACACCATCCTAGTCCGCATCAACACCACCTAGCAACTGTTAATCTATAGTATTACCCATATAGTATTAAAACCTTATTCATTATTCCTACACTTAGATATCAACCATCATACTACAATTGTATCTGTCGCTTTTTATCTTTCTTTCTGATTATCATATACCGCAAAGTGCAAGCTCATAATATAATGGAAAACCATTAGTAGGTCAGAGAGAGAGCTTTCACATCCCGCCTTCCACACCATCTTAGTCTACATCAACACCATGTGGCAACTGTTAATCCATAATATTACACATAGTGTAAAAACCTTAGTCATTATTCTTGCTCTTAGATATCAACCGACACATTGAAACCGTCTATGTTGCTTCGTATCTTTTTTTTGATTAACATATAGTGCAAGCTCACAATGTAATGAAAAATCATTAGTAGTTAGAGAGAGATTTTATAATAATATAGAGATATGTTATGCCATTAGTGTTTATCTTGTAAATGTCTGGTATATATTGATTTATACTTATGTTATCACTTGATTGTAGTGTATGAACATGTTTAACCGTATGTGTTGGTCATCTACCAACAATTTTGGCAATCCTACTATGTTTGATTCTCCCATGTTTCTCTTAGAGTTTCTTTAGAATGTTGTTCCATTATCATGGACTTATCGTTAGTTAAGGGATACCTCTTCCAGCCCCAAGGGCGTAATCGTCAAAGGTCTTTTGGAGAGATCGAAAACATTGAATTAATTTATCGTAATGTGGCCCCTGCACATAGTCCTCTAGTTTATGTTTGGGTTTTGTCGCATGCCTATGCTTTATCATATATGAATTATTTTTTGGTTAACTTATCCACTATTTAATTAGGTAGTTATTGACCCATATTTTCCACCATATTGAATTCAATACTATCCATGGGTCGGATTATTATAAGCAATTTCATGTCGGTACTATTCCCTGTCCCATATGGTTTGAGGATTTCTGTCCATTTCTTTTATTTTTAAGTGGAATGCCTATAATTTTTGATCCATGTACCAAGTAGGAGCTTGACAATGTGGAAACCCTTTGGAATGAGCGAGGTTATGACCATTAAAGGTGATGGAGCACATGACCAACCACGGGTTGATGTTACACAGCTTGTTTTTGGAGCGTGCCCAACTCACTGAGCTGGTTGAAAAGGACCGTCTAAGGGAGGTTGATGAGTTTCCCATATGGGGATGTAGAGGACATGTGGGAGGAGACCTTCCCTAAGGAGAATTCTGACAGTCAATTAGGGACCCTCTTCAATGGGGTTATATAGATGTGGAATATTATTTTCCAACCTTATTTTCACAAGTCTTGATATGAATGTTAGACCTTGGGTTCTTCTAGGCATCGACCTAGTAGCATTACCCCAATAGCGGTCCACTCAAGTATCCAAAGTTCGCCAAAAATAAGGAGGAGGATTTGGATACAACATATTCAACTATAAATAAGATAAATGGCCATTACAACTTGCAAGATTTACTTCTTATCTTAAGAGAGGATCCAAATAGAACCATGTTTGATTTAGGTGAAATCCTGAGATGACTCCTATCTACCAAGTAAGGCGTAGGGCCACTAGAGACTCTATGGGGAGGAACCTATCACTCCTCAAAAGCCACTTCTTATCTCAAGAGAGGGCCAAAATTGAACATTGTTTGATTTGGGTGAGAGCCACAAGACCATTCCATCCAGAAAGGTAGCAAGCCAACAAGCCTTCCAACATTGGTTGAAGGGTTTAACTAACCACATTGTACAATTTGGTCCACTAGTGCTTGCCATGATTGGGTATAGGGTGGGATCCACTTTTTGTCTGAGGAGAGGATTCAAATCAAACATTCTTTGATTTGGGTGAATGCCAGAAGAACCTTCCATCAAGGAAGTGTTGAGATGTCAAGCTCAACATGAGCTAACACTCATGATGTGCTTATGTGACCGTTCCACCTTTACACTCCACTAGCACATTTGGTTGGCTGACATGACGGATCTTTGCTAGTGATTCTACAGCTAGACCACACCTACCTAGTCCAACCGAGTTATGGCATACGTATGTTGCTAGCTCATCTACTTAGTGTGTTCATATTATGGACTACTTATACATATAGTAATCTCGTACTAATTTTGGTTTTCACTTATCTTTATAGACTATTTTTGAGAGCAACAAGTAGAAGAAGATTTTAGCCTTCCATCTCTATATAAATGTATTCTCCATTATTGTGAGTGTGTGTGTGTGTGTGTGTGTGCTTGTAAGAGCTCAAGCTCTCTCTCCTCCCCCATCTTTTCATGGTATCATAGCTTGGTTTAAGCTTAATGAGCTAAGCAGCGAGAAAAGGAAGATACAAAGGCAAAGGAAGTAGTACTACATAAGTAAGAGCATCATGATCTCTTCCCCTTATTTTTTTGCTCTACAACACCCCTTGAGTAGCTCAGAAATCTACGTGTCTCCGATTGAGGAGCTATCTTCGAAGGTGCAGAGATACCTATGTTGTGCATTAAATTTTACGACCATACTTATGCTTTGAGTAAGCAAAGATTTTTGAAAACATCAACTAAATTGTTAGTAAGAAGCTTGATAAGAACAACTTCCCTGTGTGGAAGTTCAAAAGGACCAATTTCCTGATGGAAAAAGTATTTTGGAACTACGTTGAAGGAGATAATGAGGAGCCCCTAGAATTGCCCCCTTGAAGAGAACACAACTCTAACAAAGATAAAGGTGTTCAAAGACTGGAACCAAGGTGTAAGGAAAGTCATGTATTAACTTTTAATCAGTGTGACAGACACTATGATAGGGTATATATAGGATACCAATACTTCAGTAGTTGCATACCAAAACCTGGTGAAGATATTCCAAAGAAACACAAAGGCAAGAAAGTTGCTAAAATAGGAGCTGCATATAGTGGAGAAGAAGTTCTAACGTGTCCATCAATGAGTATGCATTGAAAATTAAGAGTATTGTTGAATCCCTTGGATCTACTAATGTCTCAGTAGAAGATGATGACTTGGTAAATGTTTGTTTGAATGGGCTTAGTAAAGAATACAAGCCATTCAAGACCTCTATTACTATAAGAGAGAATATTTTCAGCTTTTGAGATTTTGTGTCTATATTAATCATAGAAGAGAAGCCTTTAGGTGAAGAATCTTCCTTCCAAAGTAAGAACACTTGAAAATAGGCCTTCTACTCAAATTTAGATAGAGGTAGAGGTCACGGTAAGGCCTGTTGAAATATGGTGCCCATTATGTCATGTATGGGGAACACGTATGTGAGAGCAAGGGAGATGAAGCTTAGGATGTCATGAAATTAGAATGGATGAAGGCTAAGGTTATTTGGGCATGTGAATGGTTGAATGTAAGAAGTAGTCAATGGTCAAAAAGTAGGCACATGGAAAGTGCAAGGGTGCACAAGGCATGTGGGCATTTATGAACACATGGATAGCACAAGGGTGCATGGAGAATGTGGATGAGAGCACTATGAGAGATATAAATGGATGTAACAAAATAATATTCTTAATGCAAAAATATGATTATCCCTAATCTATATCTTGTATATCTTCATTAGTGTCAATATTATGCTCTAAACATGTCCTCTTATATCTTTCATTAGTGTCAATATTATGCTCTAAACATGTCCTCGTATATCTTTCATCCACCATAGCTCACATCTCTCTTAGTTATGCACTCACATGCTCCTAAAATCCACCTCAATTAACATGGTATCAAAGCCCCATAAGATTCTAGGCCTCTGTCATTATCACTCGTTCATCCCAAGTTGGATTAGGCATGCATTAGTTACTACATTAAATCTGTAAAGAAGCTCTTGGACCATGATCTAGTTATCCGCCTCTCATGCGAGCTACAGAGCATCAATCGGCTTGAAAATTGATTCAAATTGAAGCTAAAGAACAAGGATTCAAAAGCTCTAACATTGGGATTGACATTGCTTGGAGAAGAACACATCATTGAGCTTGCAAACGGCCGCTAGAATTGCATTTCTTTCTGGCATCTTCGATCTGCACGCGCTGCCTAATGCTCCTCTAGACAAATTGGTTGGGGGAAAATTAGAACCCCTAATCCTTCTACAAGATCCCAAGAGCTTATTCCAAATGTTTTCCCCTATTGTGCACCATTGCCCCACTGAACCACACAGTCCAGCAAAGAGTCATACAAGGTACATTGGTTTTTGGACTCAATAAACTTAATCTTATCATTAAGCTCTAATTGAGACCACTAAGGGAGCTTCTTAGATATGTTTTTAAAGTGCATATTAATACCATTATGTTTTTAAAGTGCATATTAATACCACATATTAATACCATTATGCTTATTTGAGTTTCCTCTTTCTAAAAATTTAAGGCACCACTTGTACTTCAAGCATCATCACTAGTGCAAGTGTTTCATTTCCATGTACTACAAGTCAATGCACTACACACACACACACACACATTTCCAATATGTAAGAGGATTAGACACTGCTGAGATTCAGTTAAAATCTCGATAAGACCTTCCTCATTGAGCCATGGCCACTCAAATCTCAATGGATAAATTCAATGGGTGAAGGATTTCATACAAGGTCATGTATCTACTCATGAAAAAGGTGAGATTGATGGAGTGATGATGAAGTCAAAGCATGGATAAAAAGGGATAGAAAAGCAATGGCCATAATTGGGTTAAGTCTTGGGGATAACATCATTCACCATATCAATAACAAAGAGCATGCCAAAGAAGCCTCGGATGAATTAGAGAAAGTTTTTGGAGCAAGGGCAAAGAATTCGGAGATAAATCTCAAGATTCAGTTCTATGGGTTGAATATGAGTTCAAAGACTCATTTGTTGATCATGTAGGACAAATGAAGAGTATTATGATGCAGCTTGCATGTATTCAGTGTGATTGAAAAGGATGCTATTGCAGTCTTGATCAAAAGCATGCCTAAGGAGTTTTCATCTATGGTCGCTACTTTGACGAATCTACCCGATCTTACACTTGAAGGAGTTGAAGCATCTCTTTTGGAAGAGGAAAAGAAGCAAAAATGTGATGAACAATCAAACTCAACATCGAGGGAACTGGCTCTCTTCAATAAATCAAATGTCAAATGTCATCATTGTGGAAGGATGGGACATGTAATGGTCCAATGTCGTTATCGAAAGAAGCCTAAGCTTGTATGTGATGCATGTGGAAAGGTAGGCCATCTTGAGAAGAATTGTTGGTCAAAGGAGAAGCAACAAAGCAACTTGTGATGGTGGAAGCAACTCATGAGGATGCTCCACAAGAACACCTTTTTTAGGTGTGATAATGATTCATGTCATGTCTTATGTTGATGTCAACCTTGGGATTGGGCAACCCTTGGTAAATATGTGTCCATATGTATGTGGATGTAATGATGTCTATGATGTCATGGCATGTTTATGTAATCACCTCTAGCCACCGATGGTGCATGCTAAGTGATGTATGTATGTTTCTCCATTAAGGGGGGGCAAATGTCATGTCTATGTATGTCACATTACCTGCTTGGGATGAGACCCATTTGGGCACCAAGAGGGGGTGTTGAAATATGGCTCTCGTCATGTCATGTATGGGACACATGTATGTGAGAGCAAGGGAGATGAAGCTTAGGATGTCATGAAATTAGTATGGATGAAGCCTAAGGTTATTTGGGCATGTGAATGGCTGAATGTAAGAAGTAGTGAATGGTCAAAAAGTAGGCACATGGAAAGTGCAAGGGTACACAAGGCATGTGGGCATTTACGAACACATGGATAGCACAAGGGTGCATGGAGCATGTGGATGGGAGCTCCATGAGAGATATTAATAGATGTAACAAACTCATTTTCTTAATGCAAAAATGTGAGTATGTGATTAGCCCTAACCCATATCTTGTATATCTTCATTAGTGTCAATATTATGCTTTAAACATGTCCTCTTCCATCTTTCATCCACCATAGCTCACATATCTCTTAGTTATGCACTTACATGCTCCTCAAATCCACCTCGATTAACAAGGCCAAGGTGGTGGCCACCATTTTGGAAATCAAAATTATGGCCTACAAGCAGTTCAATGATTCACAGCATAGTAGGAAAACACACAAGTGAAGCATGGGAAGATAGAGAGGCCGAGGTAATTGGCAAAGATAACAATCACAATCAGGTTCAAAGGATTGCTTTTATTGTGGCAAACCAAGTCACTTTACAACAAAATGTCGCAAGAAGTAGAGTGACGTAAAAAACAGTAGGTTGTAGCAAAACAATTATGCATCTTAAAGCAAGCAAGATGAAGATAGATATGAGCATTTGTTTATTATGTAGCAGTACATGTTGAATTTAGTGACTATATAGATGTATCCACAAATAGAGATTATGTATGGTATGCGGATTTGGGAACCTCTAACCAGATGACCTGTCATAGTGGTTTAGAGATGTCAAAAATCTGGAAAACCCAAGCTATGTATAGATGGGGGATGACACGGCTCATCCTATTACTCACATTAGAAATGTGACATTGGATATGTAGGATGGTAAGATGAGGAATTTGGCTAATGTACTTCATGTGCCTAACATAATAAAGAATTTAGTTTTTGTTGGGCAAATGATTGAGCAAGGTTTGCAGGTACACTTTAACCCTAGGGGCCGCAATGTTGAGGACTTCAATAACAAATACCATTTGGTTGCAAAGGGAAAAAGAGTGGGTAGAATTTTTACTTTGGATGTAAGCATGCCTGAGGTGAAAGTTACTATCTTTGCACAAGGTACAGTTATTGTGGCTGCTGATATAGATATCTGGCAAAACATATTGGTCATGTGAACGAGCAGTAACAATTGAAGTCTATGCTGAATTCAAACTGTTGTGTGGCTCCTTGGGAGGTCCTTGCATAAATAGAACCATAAGTTTTATCCAGATACTTTAACATAAAAAAGACAAAGATACATAAAAAAGACAAAGATACATAAAAGATAATTGAATGCATTCATAATTTATGTGTAGAATTTGAAAAACTGAAAAGTTATATGATTGATGATGTTATATACTTACATAGTTGATAATGTCGGCCCAAATGAGCTCTTGTCCTTCCCACTCTATCTTGTTGAACAAGGATGTAGTTCTATGAGACAACGCGAAGCCATACTCTTCTTGTGAGTATAACCATGCCTCACTACTCTCTACACACATTCAAGGAAGAACATTTAGCATATTTAGCAATTAATGCATACATTATTAAGTATATTGCAAAAAGAAAGAGATGAAATCTTACGAAGTATGTATGAAAGTGCTCAGTGCCATCAGCGTGAAGGTGAGAAGTCCCTAAACCTTTGAAACATGCTTTAGCAACCTCCTATCTTGTTGTTGCTTATTCTTGTAGGGAGTGTCATGGACCTTTGCCTTAGCCTTTCTCCAGTCTCATTGATGTCAAGATATAGGGGCTTACTCTTTCTTTTCTTTATTGCATCTTGCGTCCTGGACCTTCGATGGCTCATAAGATCTCTCATTCTCTTGAACATCCACTTGTTTTTGAATTGCTTAGAGAGGCTTGGCATTGGGATTTCTCTATGAAGCTACTCAAGTGTGTAATTCATTTTTTCATCTGGTTGGTCGTGTCACTTTGCCAAGATATCATGCCACAAACTGTACATAGTAGAGTTGACACATACACGTAAGTACCCTACCACCTAGCCCATCCTCGTCGATGATGGAACCATCATTATAGCATCTATAGTAGTATAGGGGCCTTGATGTTGGAGAGCAAGGAGTAACAAGAGTACGAATGAAAGGAGTGCCTAGACGAAGTGAAACTTGGAGTGGCTCTAAGAGTGAGACCCAAAGTGTCACTATAGGAGTGACACCTCAAGTAGTCTCAACAAAATGTGTAGTAGCGCATGGAGTAGTCTCAACAAAATGTGTAGGAGGATGATATGGTGGAGTAGTAGCATCACTACCACCACCTCCACATATATTAGCACCACAACTATCACCACCACCAACACTACCACTATCACTGCACGTTTGCTATGGTGGGTGCTATGAAACATGTGTCATGAGTTCTATGTGTCACTAGCGTTAGTTTGAGCACTAGAGGTGGTGGGATTTGATGAATTGGGAGAGTCAAGAATGGGTGGGTAAGATCTAACCTAGCTATATCACGCTGCTGAATGAGGGGGGAGAGCATGTGGAAGAAATTTCAGATCTCATCCTGTGTAGTCATGTGGACATGGCTGCTTCAAAACAAAACATAAACCACGAGCAAGAAAAATGAAGGAAAGGGAAAAGATTTCTCTTCAGGACAACAAGTAGAGCAGCTAGCATCTTCATAATGCAGTAAATGACCTAGCAATGGATAATAGGCCATAGGCGTGACCAAGCTGGGCAACCTCACCTTTATCCCAATAGAGAACTAGTATAGTGCCTGATTTGTTAAGCAAACCACACTAGTACAGAGTTTCCACATTTGAGATCCCATCCCACTTTCTATGCTTACTACCAAAGGTGGGCAATCACAAAACCTCCAACTGCTACCACCAAAGAGTTGCTCAAGCAAGGGCTCTCCCACATGCCCTACCACCTAACTTGAGATAACTGCTGGCCTTGCCATCCCCGTCACAACACAATGCACCTCAACCTGGCCATGAAGTGGCCTTGCAAGGAATCCTTAGGGTACTCAAAGTACCCATTAGGGAAAAACGGAGCTCATTTTGGGGCCCTGTAAGAAATTCACTATTTCTCGATTTATTTCTCTCCTAAAAGATCTCAAAAATAATAAAATATGGAAACGTGGCTCAGAACTGTCAGTAAGGACCACTGAACTGTCAGTTCAGAAAAGAATAAGATAATCTTTTATCTAACTAACACGATTTTGCATTAAATATCTCCTTAAATTTTTTTTGTTTCTCGAAGATTTCGCATCTCTTTTGACGACGTGTGCAGGCCTCTCATAAAGAATCCATCACTGAACTTAATGATTGTATGGATACCGCCACACTTCCACAATTCATGTTACAAAAAGACTATGAGATTGACAAGCCAACTTTGCAACCTCAGAAGCACAAAAATGGCCGATACTAGTGAAGTACAATCTCAGAAGAAGCGATTATATCATCTTCACATCGACTTAGAAGAACAATATGCTCCAGCACAAAAAAGACGAAAGGATACGGTGCTAAATGCTCAACAACGGGAAAATATGAGAAGAGAAGGGCTCCAACATATTGACTTATGGTGTGATGGAAGTATATATCCAAAATGTCTAGTACAAAACTCTACACCTCCATTTGTCAATCCAACCACACTATTGAGGTTTGCGGGCGATGGACAAAATGGACTTCTTGGTTATATTTCAGCACAGTCTGCATTTGCAAAAACATATAAAACAATGTACCTACAAGAAAAGGGAGCCAGGATTCAAGAGATAGCTATTCGTGCAAAATTGGAGCAGCAGTTGCAGAATGAAATTGAGGAGCATTCAAAGAGTAAAAAAGAGTTAACAAGATCAAGAAGGAAGAGAACCATGCTTGGAGACAGACAACGAAGTAGGAAGATTAAAAACATTGCAAATTTGAAGGCTGGGACTGGTGGATGCAAGCGAAGAATTCAGGAAGCAAGGTTAGTTTGTAATTTTTTATTTTTTAAACTCAAAAATACTCTCAAATGACTATGTATTTTGTCCATTAATGCAAAACAGGATTGGAAGTGTTGAATAATATAGGCATATTGTGTTGTTACTATATTGTTACTATAGGAAATTATTGGAGCCTGCAAAAGAAAATATGGATCCCAACCTTCTTCCAGTTAAACAAATGAAAGGATTGCTTTCTTGTGGTGTAGCAAAAGGTTTGATTGAAGAAAAAAAATACAAAACAATCAAACGCAATGTTGTAGAGGACTTTATATCCAATAATCAAGTTGATGGTACTACAATCCAAGAGGCTCTTGATGTTAGTGGAGTTAGCAGGAAGGGATATAGTTCGATTTTCCATGCGATATCCTCAACTTTGAGAGATCAAAGGATTAAACGAGTTTTACTGCCAAATCCAGCAACAGTGTGGAAGATAAGAGGTCATTTGAATGAAAGTATAGATGAGTTTATTGGACCATATATCCATATTGAAGATATATTTCATGGTGCTAAAGGAACCACCGTGTATGACCCTTGGAACAATATATTTGTAGATCTACAACAACTTCAAAGAAGAATGGTCGAGTTTTATGGAATAACATTTGAAGAGTGCAAAGGCATTTTGAAATTTGTTATCAAACTGGATGAGTGTGAGGTTGTAAAGGAAAAGAAAATGGAAAGGATTACTATCACATTGATGAATGGAGCACTTGATACATCATTGAATGAAGCGAGTTCGAAGTATTTTAGTGTGCAGTCGGAGAAACACATATGGTGGTTGGGCTCATTCCAGGTATGATCATTTTTTATTTCGTACTTGATTTTAGTCAATGTTTTCAAATCTTTTATAGTAAGACTTTTGTTTTGTATAACCACAGGTAAAGACAGAAGACCATGAAACACTGGATTGGGTGTTTCACCACACGGAAATACCAAGAATAATTAAAAGACAGGTGCAGGGAGAGAATCTCCATGTTGCAGGAAAAGGTGATTTTCAAGTAGAGTGGCACATGGCGGGGGATCTTAAAACACTTAAGTGCATGTATAACGTTAGTAAAGGAGGTAACTCAAAGTCTCCTTGTCTTTACTGCAAAGAATCAGCGCAAGTAATGGATTCTAAATGGTGGAAGAGAGCACCTAATAGAGATAAAGTTGACCCTGACTTCAAGGCCATTCTTGACATTCCACTATGTAATGTTCACATATGCACATTGCACGCTCTATGTCGAATTATTGAGAAATTGGTATTTTTGTATATTGGATTTGCTTGGAAACTCCGTCCCGAAAGAAATAGAAAGGATGCTCTTCATGCATTGGAAAAAGTGTTATCCGATATAGGTTTGCATGGAGGTGATGTTCATATCACAAAGGATTTTAAAAAGTCTAGCAATGGCAAGGAGGTACCAATCAAGCCCTCTATTGGTGGTGTTAAGGCAAGAAGATTCTTGTCTCGACCCAAACACAATAGTAAGCAAGTAAGGCAAGGTAAAACAGTTTCAAGGATTAGTTATGGATTGTGGAAGCAAGTCCATAATGCCGTGAAAGATCATGAGGCAGATGGGGAAGCACGAAATGTGAAGGCAGAGGTGTGGAGGTCTCTTGATCAACTCTTCATGTTCTGTGACAATGTAACATGGACAAAGAGTGATTACAAGAACTTTGAAGAGGCAATAAAACATTTTGGGAAGTCAATGAAAGACGCATGGACAGCCTGCAATATAACTCACTACATGGTAAAGTGATGTCTTCTTTTTTTTACTTAAGTGTGATCCTCTTTTCTTTTATAACTTACTATGCATTCTTATGTCTTTGTGAAAACAGCATATCATCTACAACCACCTTCCCTATTTTGTCAAAAAGTATGGATGCCCAGCAATTTGGTCTACCCAAGGCATGGAGAAGTCTCACTACATGGCACGTAATGCATTTTTCAGACACACACAACACTATGGAGGGAGTCAAAAGGCAAATAGTCTGAAGGAAGTCTTCCAATGGTTTTACCGAGGCATTCTACAAAGGCTGCATGCTAAAAGAAAAGTTGCTAGCTCCAAAGTCAAGCTTGCTTTTATTCTAGCCCAAAAGCAAAGACGAAGACAAACTTTGGACAATTCAATGGCAGCAGAGAGACATAGACAGTGGAGGGATTCGAAGATATTTAGAAACCATAAATGGACAAGTAAACATGAATAGCAGTTTGTAACTTATTGGTGTTATGTCCACATGTTTTCAAACTCAATCAATAGATTTTTATTCTGTGGAACAAGTGACTCTTGGTGTAATGCCTATATGTTTTGAGACTCCATCAAAAGTAAGTCTTTTGTGAAACATGTGATCTATATTAACAAGCATCAATACATCCATATATTAACACACAAAAAATTCAATCAATACTACTTAATTATGCTAGACATACTGTTGATCCTTACCAATAAAATACTGAGTGTCAAACACTTTTAGAAGCTTTTGAGTGTGGGAAGAGTACTGAAGTGTCTAAGGACAAGGAACTGATGAGGATCAAAGACTTTGTACAAATCAGTTCAACTTCAACATAATGTTTGTGCTATATTTGATGACTAAATCCTATTACTCCCAAGGCTTGCGAGTCGGAACTCTCTTTTTGAACTTGATTGGACTCTTTTTCTTCCTTATTGGCTTGATGTCGACTTTCTGTTTATCAATGCTTGCCTCTGTTGCTTGTCTGAGAGGGGTATCCTTGTCTTCAGCTATCTCCACATGTTCTTCTTCTTGGATTGTGTGGCCTGATGCAATCATGGGTGGCTCTCGAAACCTTATGAGCTTGTGTTTTCCATAGCCCTCTAGACATTTGGGCTCCTTAACACCACATGCTAATGCATAAGAAGTGTAAGACAAAAAGTAAGAGGCCCGAGAGGCCTGCTTATTCACATAATCCCCAAATATATCTATGGCGGACAACCTCTCTATTAAAATGATCTTTTCCTTTTGCCATGGAAGATCATGTCCACCTAATACCCTAGACAAACATTTAAAGAAGTAAACAATGGCTTCTCCATTGTTGCTCAACTGCCTATGGTAAATCAAGATCTTAGCACTACCTAGATCATGAATATAATGAGCTAGGCTTGACATTTTGCCAAACCCAGCTGGCCTGCTTCCACTTGATCTCTGGAGGAATGTGTCATCCTCAATTTGTAGCTGCCATGTATCAAAAGATTATAGTGAGACAATGATACATAACTACAAAACATTTAAACACAACATAAAGTATTTGATTTGAAGTAATAATATCATACCCTCTCATTTTCATCAGCAACAAGAAGTTCATCTTTCCAAAGATTTATTCCTCTCCCCTCCAGTCCAGCCTCTTCTTTAAGTTTTTCCTTATGAAGTGATGAGAGATTCATAGCTTCCTGGGTGAGCTGGAAGGCAGCTTCATCTGGCTCTTGGAAACTTTCAGCCTCTTTGAAACAAATAGTAAGGGCCTCTGCAGGATCAAAGGTTGTTTCCAAAGCTAGCAGTGAATGGTCATCCTCTATGCCAACCTCCTTGTCAAGCCTTGAAGCCTGGGCAATAAGGGAAATGGCATAGTCCTCCCTCAAATTGAACATACACTCTATATCATGGAGGAAAACATAATCTTTACCACCAATCAAGACACCTGGAAGCATGGGCACTGCATAGTTGCTGCTCTGAACATCAAAGTCTTCAACTGGCTGTGCTGCCCTAAGAGTCTCAGTCCTTAGCTGAACAAGGTCAAGAGCAGCCACTTGCAGCCCCTCATCCTCGAGGTTGATATCTTCTTCCTGCTCTGCTATATCTGTTGCCATAGGAATATCCTCTTTTACCTCTGCTATAGATATATCTTCTTCTTCAGTCTCCTGCCCTTGCTCTTCTAGAGATTGCTGTTGGAAGACAATGTACATAAGGAATGCCATGTTTTCCTCAAGCACTCTACACTTTCTGGTGTGCAAGTTACAACTGAATTTATATTCCTCAGGCAGGCTGTCAAACCTTCTATTCACATGGTACCTCAGCTTGTCAATGGAGACAATATGATTTAAATGCACAAAAACCTTTTCACCTTCCACAATCCTTCCTGCCTCTGTCAGTTGTTTGAAGGTATCCCAATGGTCTGAAAGGAAATCTCTGTGATGGTCCAAAAGAGAGCTCATAGTGAACTCCCTGTTGAAAAT
This sequence comes from Cibotium barometz, assembly GCF_041138505.1. Taxonomy (NCBI): domain Eukaryota; kingdom Viridiplantae; phylum Streptophyta; class Polypodiopsida; order Cyatheales; family Cibotiaceae; genus Cibotium; species Cibotium barometz. The sequence goes on from NC_141091.1 coordinate 14,300,726, forward strand.
ACTGTGGTATATGTGGAAGTTCCTTTGAGCCTTGCACTTGTGAAGAAAGTCAAATAGGAGCAAATCTGGAGATTTGTCCTCTTTTGGTTCCCTTTGTTTTGAAAGGGAAGACTCAGCTTTCTGCTCTAGTCTCTTGCTTTTGCCTGAAGCAAAATTTATATAACATGAATTCTATATGCTCACATATGCAATCAGATAATGTATAGGATATCACCAAACAAAACTCTTCATCAGCACACATGAATCACCTGGTGATTGCTGTGGTCTGAGTACAGCAGCAGAGAAGTCCAACTTCCTCTTGAAAGGAGGGGCCTGAGGATCAACTGTTCCAAAGCAGAAACATTTCTCATCATCAAGAAAGACATCTCCATGGACATAGAAAGCAAAACAATGAGCAAACAGTAAAAACCAAAAGAGACACAAGACTTTGCAACAAAACGCGATGCAGATCCATTTGAAAAATTTAAAGTGTTCTCCTCGCATTTTATTGCAAATTCTGAATTTCTACTGACATCCATTTCCAATCTAATGCTAGGGATATCTCACAATGTTCAGGACAGTAAATGATGCAAGGAGCTATTCCCCAGTGCAAAAGAGATTAAAAGAAGGAGAAAAAAGAAAAACTAGAACAAGTATCAGAATTTGTAGCAAAACGCGATTTGGAGCATTTGGAAAATATAAACCTGTCTAATCGCATTTTGTTGCAAAATTCTATGTCCTACTCATATCCATCTCTAATCAAATCCTAGGGTGATCTGCCAGATTTCTAGGCACTGAGATTTAAGAATTCTACAGATGGAAGAAACATATGTCAGAAAACATTGGAAATGGTATATATCTCTGACCTTTCTTTTCCTCTTCCATACTGATGAAATAGCCCTGGAGATTGTCCTGCTCTCTTCCAAAACTGAGCTGTAGCACTGGTAACCTGGAGATCTGGTAATGGTAGTAGTCTTCAGACAGGTTGCAGAGTGGATGGAGTGTGTTGGGTAGAAAGTGGTCAAGGTGGGAGAGAAGAGGATGATGGGAGGGTGCTGGCAGGGATGGAATACGGGGAGGGAAAAGTGTTAATGGATCTAATTATGAAATCATGATTGGCACAATTTCCAAGGCAAAAAGTGACCCACAAATTTAAAATCCCAAAAGATTTGGTGGGACCCACACGTGTTAAAAAATGACTATATCTCACACGTGTGGTATTAATAACTCCATTATTTGTATTTTGTAATAATCTACTCTCCTAACTCAGTTCTCTTGCATCTCTACCTCTCTACTCCACAGCATCAGCATCCAGACCAGCAGCAGAGATTCATACCCAGCACAGGATACTCATCATCAGCACAGAACACTTGCAGATAGCTTCCAGGTTAGTAAGAAAATCTTTTTCCTCTTCTTCTTGTTTAATAGTATATTAGGGAAAGGAATTGATTGATGTGATGTAGGTTACATATTATGATAAATACTATATGCATTTTTTAGATTTTCTCCACTGCATGTAGAAGTAGGAAGACTTTTTATTTGGCCTTGTTGAATGAGAGTTTGATCACTTCTTGATGTCTATATGCTCAATCCATGTTGCACCAAGCTGCATACACACTAAAATGACTAAATGCATGATAAAGTATGTTGTCTCTAGGATTTGCAGCAAAACGCGAGGAGGGTATTTTAGAAATCTCAAAATAGTGCAAATCGCATTTTGTTGCAAATTTCAAAAATCTTCTTCATCCACCCATTTCAAGCCTGCATAGTTCTTCTATAGACACAATACATATAGTTTATAGTTGGAAAGATAGAGAATTCATTATATGAATGCAAAAGCATGTTGTTTCAAGCATTTGCAGAAAAACGCGATTTTGAGCTGTTACAAATTTCAAATGTTCATAATCGCCTTTTGTTGCAAATTGTTCAATTTTGCTTCATCCAAGTTGTCATCACCTTCTTTAATCATTCTATGTTCTCTATGTTTCTAATCTTTTACTATTGTTTTATATGGACCTTTTCAGAGTGATGGCAAGAACCAAGGCAACTGCAAGGAGGACTGGCAAGGGGCCAGGGCTTGCAGCAGCAGCAGCTGGGCCTGATGTCAAGGAATCTAGTGTGCCTACAAAAGGAAGAGTTGCACATGGCAGGAAGGGGAAGCCAATGAGCATGCTACAGCAGAAGTCCAAGAGGTTAAAGCATTCTGCTGGTGTGCTAAAGGAGATCAGGAAACAGCAAAAAGCTATAGGCTTTGCAATCCCCAAGGCACCTTTCCAGAGGCTAGTCAGAGAAATTTGTGATAGCTGGCACCTTGGTTTCAGGTGGAATAGGACTGCCATTCTTTCCTTACAGGAAATGGCAGAGGATTACCTGGAGAAGTACTTTGAAGATGCAATGCTTGTAGCAGCCCATGCTCACAGGGTAACTCTGATGGCCAAGGACTTCAACACATTGTCCAGAGTGAGGTGGAGGTATGACAAGCTGGTCCATCCTGTGGAATGGCAGGACATAAAAATGAGAGACATATTATTAATTCCACCTACAAGGAAATTGAAGGCAGACAAGGTGAAGGTTGTTGAAGTGACCCACTCAATGAGCACCAGAGGGAAAGCTGCTTATGAGGAGTCACTGAAGCAGCAAATAGAGGAATCCAAGTCTGCTATAAATGTGGAGACTGTACAGATGGAGCTACAGATACAGAGAAGGTTGCAGGAGCTGGGCCCTAACATAGTTGTCCATATTGAAGATGATTTTTCAGAGAATAATTTTGACTTGACAAGAGCATGCTTGGCAGCATTGGCTCATAAGAATGAGTATTGCTCAGATACTATCATTCTTGCAATGCTCTAGTAAGTGTCTTTTATTTTACATTTGTTTGCAAAACAATCCTTATTGTACCTCCTCCCTTACACCTTACCTTAATTATTGTTTTGTCCAATGTAGCATGATGAGAAGCTGGCTGAACCATGCTGTACAGCATACAGTTTATATTATTGATCCTGCAATTTCCTTCAAGTTGAGAGATCCAAAGGAAACTCCCATGGATATTTCCAATTGGTTCAGACACTGTGATTTTGATCATGTTGATATTTTGCTACTTCCATACCATAACAAGTATGTGTGTGGCTGCTTCTTTTGGGATTTTCCTTCAAGATTGAGTACTCTTGTAGCCTTTGATTTCTTAATGCTTTTTTCCTTATGCAGTGACCACTGGAGCTTTGCTTCTATTGACATCCAGCAGAAGCAATGCTTTTTATTCAACTCTCTTAGAAACACACACAGAGAGGTTAAATTGTAAGTGGTTTGTGTGCTATTTTTAACTTTAAACTTCATTATTTGGATTTAATGCACACTAACTGAATTATATGTATTGCAGTTGTATTAGAAGACTTCTAGATGCATTGGATCAGTGTCCTCCTAATGTCAATCTTTTGGATTCAATAGAGCCAATAGATTTAGAGGTAGAAAGTTGCTCCCTCTACTGATGTCTATTTCATGCTATGCCTTTGAACTTATTGAATAATTTTATTTTGTTCAGACATTAACAGTTTCTAACATATCTTTCCAACTATCCAGACACCACAACAAGATGATTCAAGTAGCTGTGGCTGGAGAGTGCTGATTAGTGCCAAATATATACTTTCAAGCTATTTTGAGATAGGACAGCCAGAGCTTGTAAGAAAAAATAATTTTCATTTAGCTTCAAAAAATTTGATATTGGTACAAAGTGTTCTAAATCATCATATCTCATTGCAGATGAGAGAAGATAGCTTCAACTCGAGCTATGTGTATAGTTTCAGAGCTGATATAATTTGGAAGTTTTTGAAGTATGCCTTCCCCAAACCTATTGTACCAGCTACTGTCAAGTTAGGTGAGAGCTCTAAAGTCCGAGAAGGTGTCATACACCTTGATGACACAGATGATGCAGATGTGGTGCCACAAGAACAAAGACCTAGTGCTGATGAGGAGAAGCCACAAGAACAAGGACCTGTTGCTGCTGATGTTATTGAGGAAATGATGGAGCAACAGCAAACAGATGCTCCAAGGGTAGTAGAGGAGACAATGGAGCAGCACCAAGAGACTGTACACGACAAGATGGAGCAACAGAAAGTAGATTCTCCAAATAAAGATGATACGGTGAGCTTGGACCATGTAGAGCAGCCTCTAGATCAACCTGTAGATAAATAGAAAATTGCTATCAAGAATATGTTCTACATATGTAATTAAACACTTCTGTACAGAATTTTACATTTCTGAATATAATACCTTTGTTTATGGAGTCTGTGTTATCTCAATTTTAAAATTTTCAATGTCTTTGCATTTTATTGATCTCTCTCTTCTTTTGAGCACCTGCAAAAAAGCAATATGAAACAATAGGGTAAAGTAAACTAATAGCAGTGCTTAATGAGACTAGGATAAGTCACATGGTATACCTTCTTATTGTTGTAGATAAATAAAAAGTCCTTTGAAATAGAACCTTCTGTCTCAAATAGAATGTCATTGCGCAATTGAGCTAGGGAGCAGCATTGTCTTAATGTGATATTGACTAGCACATCACCATTCTCAACAACATCAATATCAAGAAGTTTATTTTCTGCACCAAAAGAATCTTCATCTTGATCCATAGGGACTAGTTTTGTACCTAGCATTCGACTGCGCTTATAATAAAAAGAAAAAATGAAATTTTGTGATGCAACCATGTACTTCAGTTGCATAGAAGGTTGGACAACCTCACAAAACACTGAACTACATGTCTTCTTATCCCAACCTTTATCCAAAAATTGTGGCATGCATGCCAGACTTGTTGCTTTAACTGTGAACATTGTTTTTGAAACCTTCACTGGAAAGGTATTAAACAAGTCTACAAAAACTGTGAGAGGCATGCACAAAGAAATTTTTATTATCCTTGTGGCAATATTGGGCCTAAGAGCTTTCTGTACTTCTTTGAAAAGCTTGGCTCTATATGCCTCTGTAACACTAAAATGTGGGAGAGGCCAATCCACTGAATTCCATGCTGGAAGGTCTTGTTTTCTTAACACACCATGTGTGTTTGCATTGTCCAGCAACTGATAAAAATGATCAGTAAAAAATATACCGGATTGAGCTAGCTCTGTTGCACATCGACCTTCGTATTGTTGTTCTCCTATCGATCCATGCAAAACATCTATAAATCCCAGAATACAATCGATGTTTTGCCATGTCTCATACGATGAAGGGTATAAATCTGGAATAAAATAACACAAGAATATCAATAAGCAAAGAAAGAAAGCTTTGTCTTAAAAATCCATGCACCTCATAAAAAACAAAACCACAATAGAAAAATATACAATTAGGCCTGTGTTGCGGAAGATCATTTGGATAGTCTCGCAAGACAAGTTCTTTATGCATGTACACATGCTGAATCAAAACTTCTTTCACCGATATCTTTCCTCTGGTGATTTTAAAATCTCGTACTCTTCCCTTCCATGATGCCAAGAAAATATTTTTTGTCTGGGGTCTCTTTCTTTTACTAGGTTGCATGAGCACCCATGCTCCTTTCGAAACAGTAAACCTTTCCCAAGTTCCTTCCGTTTTGACTGTACTTGAATTCTCTACCGAAGAAATAGAAGAAGCAGGTCGACGGGGTAAGGATGTGTGGTATAATTCTACCTTCATAGCATTATCATCCACAGAGCGTCTTCCACAAGAACGACCATAGTTTTTATTCACCATGGATACCTTGTGAATCTGTAACCACAGCAAAGTAATGTAAACAAGATAACAAAGTGAAGTTTCAAGTAAGAGAAAGTAGGCAGACAGATAGTTGACAAGAAACATCTTACTCTAAACTGGATCAAGGGAGCAGTTTTGGAAAAGAAGAGGTTACTGCACAATGAGGTAGTGGTGTAGAATGGTAGACCTTTCGAAGGAAAGGCAGCACAACAATTCAAAGTTCAAAGGGAGGTGGAAGCGGGAAGGCCCTTGTCAGAGAAAATGTCAGACTAGATTCTATCTTCATGTCCAAAGATCTTGTGAGAATAAAAAACCAATCTCCACATTAATGTAGCACGCTTGTACCTACATAAAATATTGTTTCTTTTATCTATTTTCTTTTATTTTTGTGAATTTCCAACGTTACGTTGGCCCTCTGTTCATTGGTTGAGAGCTTATTTTTCCAAACCGTAAAAGGCCCCAAAATGAGCTCCCTTTTTCCCTAATGCTTGTCATGCCCAATACTTCCACCACAACCACCATTACCTCGAGTGACCCCTGTTCACTAGTTAACCTTGACCAATATCTTTGAAGAAGGTGAAGAGAGAGAAGCTATCAACACCACCACCTTTGAACCCACTGAGCCAAGAAACCCACCCCACAAATCCTAAGTCACTATGTGATGGAAGGTGAGCACATGTACCGAATGTATCTAGCAGCTGCCGTAACACAATGGGGATGCGACTTGAACAACATGTCTAAACAACTGCCTATGCAGTGCTATCACTGTGCTAGACCTCATCAAATAGGTAATGTCCGGTTAAAAAGGTATGGCTAATTCTCCTATGAGACGAGTACTCCCACCTTAACTCCTTTATGCAAAACATATGTACAAGGATTGTCTAATTCTCCTATGAGACGAGTACTCCCACCTTAACTCCTTTATGCAAAACATATGTACAAGGATTGTCCATTAAGAACGGGTACACTGGGGAAGAGAAACGAAGCTAAACCTAGTACTAGCATTAACTCCTTGAGTATTTGGGATGGATTCATCCACACAGTGCCTCTGAATGCAATCACTCGAATGCAAAGTAGAAGGAGAGCCGTAGCTCACACTGCCACACAGTGCCATCACTCGAATGCAAAGTAGAAGGAGAGCCGTAGCTCACACTGCCAAAGCGTCTCCTTCGCAGAAGAAGGAAACCCTAGGACATGTAAGAATCTTATCTTCTAAAGAGGTTCCTAAACAAGCATGTGCAACTAGGCACTCTTGGAAAAAAAATGCCACAAAGATCGGCAAGGGAGATAGCCAAGTTGTTATAAAAAGTGGGTCCGCCGACTAGGGGACAACAACCAATGTGTCATCTTCCTCATCTAAGGAGGAAAGGATACTATCATTTGCCCCTCAAGCAAGAGAACAAATAGACCCCAATCAGCTACCCCAAAAGTTAGCCAAATATACAAACCCAATCAATGATAAGGGAAGGCTAAAGGCCCCTCAAGAGTTGGCCAAGGATTGTCAAGCTCAATTGGAGGAGAAACCTCAAGCAATTCAAGCTGCCATAGGAAGTTTCTGTATGCCTAACTTACAACCAACCAAGGAAACCTAAGAGCTTGATAGAGGTCTCAATAACTAAGCACTCCATGAGAACCTCCCTTGAGAGATAAACCCAAAAGCCATGCTAGTCCCACATCAGGTAGACCTTGTCTATGCATCTTAAGAATTTGAGGGACAAGCACCTGAGAAGAACTAACACTGAAGTTCATATCCCTATACCCTACACCTTGAAAAGCCCAAGCATAAACAAGGATAATCAGACTCATGAACCTCCACCCATTGCAAGAGACATTAGAGATCTTTCCTCCTTCCTATCTTCACAAGTTCAGATTCCCATTGGCACCTTACTCCAAGGAATCCCAAGTCTATGGAAGGACTTGCATGATTGGATGGAAGGAAGGCTTGGAGTAGGAATGAAAGAGTAGGTGGAACTAGGAAGTTTTGACGAGACCGATGAGAAAGGATTCATAAGACCATGAAATTACCGGCGTTCCCATGGTTCGAGTGAACAAGTTAGGGCAATATTTTGAAGGAGACAAACTTCACGCAAAACTGCCCTTAACTTTTGATGAACTCCAAGTCACCGCCATCCTAGATGCTGGGGCAAGAGTAAGTGTTGTCACCAAACAATGTTGGGAAAAATGGGGAAAACCTCCTATGGATGACACCGCACTAATCGTGAAACTTGTTGAGACGAAGCCACCACAAAGCCCATAGGTCTTTTGCGGAATTTGAAGATTAAGATTCTCGGAACTAATTTCCGACACAACTTTGTGGTGATGAACTTTGGCCCACTAGAATGTTTCGTATGATTACATCTTAGGATGTTCCTTTGTGAGAGAAACTAGGATGATCTACGACTAGGACATGGATCACATTTACATCCGAAAGAAATACTAAATGCTAAAGGTGAGCCTATGCACTTGGAAGATTCATTCTATGAGTGGGGGACCCTTAGTAGAGGATTCAATGACTATTGCAGATCCACGGTAGTACACTTATGCCAAACATGCCATACAATGCTGGATGATGAACATGATAGCATGGAACTTGCACATCTCTCAAAGTTGAAGACTTTAAGAATTGGATACACATCCTTGCTACCATGGATATACTTCCAAAATGTATGGGTACAAGATTTGCCATGACTGATAGGCAAGAGATCACATCCTTCTACATGCTCACAACGCCGCGTGTATGCCCAATGCTACAAGCCAAGAACTTGTGAGCATCAAAGAGGAAAGACCGTTACGGGAAAAATACTCCTGCAAAACCTATAAAACAAATGGCTTCACAAGAAAGGAGGCTTACATCTTCCCAATAGAATCAGAAGAACATTGGTTGAGATATATGGAAGCTACTGTTAACCCACATTTCTACTTCTGCCAATTTTGGCAAAAGGAGCTCGACGAGTTCCCCATTCCAATTAACACCGTGACCACAAAAAAAGAAGAGTCAGCCGATTCCTAGTCCAAATCCCAAAAGCTTTGCTACTTTGTGTGAAAGGCACAAAACAAAAAGTTGGCACTAGTCGAGCGAGAAGTGAAAAAAAGAATGGATGAGGAAAGCGCTAAAGCTGAGGAGACCAAACAAGTACCCGAACACTTTAGAGCCTATAAAAGGTAGGGGTCCGTTGTGTACAATACAAAAAGACCCCCCAAAGAACCCGTGATGGGAAGCCAAGAACATCTTATGATGGCTTGGCTAATGTCAAGGAAATCAACCTGGTAGGCCTAGGGGAAGATTTGCGGACCATCTACATTGGGGAAGACATTTTTGCAGAAGAAGAGAAAGGCCTTACTGACCTCCTCATAGAATTTCAGGATTGCTTTGCTTAGAAATATATAGATATGAAGGGTGTACCTCTCCTGAAGTGGTTAAACACACCATACCCATGGTCGAGGGAGCAAGGCCACTAAAGTAGAGAGCATACCCTATGAACCCCAAATACTCCAAGATGGTCTGGGAAGAAATCAATCGGCTCAGATGCTGGATTCCTCGACAAGATAGAGCACGCCAAATGGGTTTCACCCATCGTGATAGTGCCAAAAAATAATGGAAGAGTGAGAGTGTGTGTAGACCTCAAAAAGGTCAATGTTGTGCTCGAGAGCGGGCTGCACGAAAGGAAGCCTACAAGTTTCTTGACGGATTTTTTGCCTGCAACTAAGTGCTGATTGACCCAAAAGATCAATAAGAAATGGCTTTTTGCCATTGAATGGGGCATATATGCATATTGAGTCATGCAATTAAGTTGACCAATTCCCTAGGCACCTTCCAACGCCTTGTGCACAGACCTTATTGACCTCCTCACAAAATTTTAGGATTGTTTTGCTTGGAAATATATAGATATGAAGGTCGTATCTCTTGAAGTGGTTAAACACACCATCCCTATGGTCGAGGGAGGAAGGTCAGTGAAGCAGAGAGCATAGCCTATGAACTCCAAATACTCCAAGATGCTCTATGAAGAAATTGATTGGCTTACAGATGTCAGATTTATCTCTACAAGATAGATTATATCGAATGGGTTTCACCCATCATGATAGGCCCAAAAATAATGGAAAAGTAAGTGTGCGTAGAACTCAAAAAACGTCAATGCTGCCACAATATGGCACCACTATCCATTTCCCTTCAAAGAACATATGTTGGAGTGGGTTGCAAAAAAGGAAGCCTACAACTTTTTTGATGGATTTTTTGGCTACAACCAAGTGCTGATCAACCCAAAAGATCAACACAAAATGGCTTTTGCCACCAAATGGGACACATATGCATATGGAATCATGCCATTTGGGTTGACCAATTCCCCAGGCACCTTCCAACACCTAATGTGTATACCCTACAAGGAGTATCTACAAAAAATTTCTTAAAGTCTTCATGGATGACCTTTGTTGCACAACTTCACACATTGCACTCCTAGTAAGCTCCTAAACCTATGGAGCTTCTTTGTGTCCAATGCCTTCGTGAAGATGTCAGCCACCTGATCCTCCTATGCTGACATATACCAGATCTACATCACCTCCTAGAACCTTCTCCCTCATAAAGTGATAATGAACCTTGATGTGCTTTATTTTAGCACGGTATATTGTGATACTGGGCAATTGTATGCTACTCATGTCAAAATAAATAACAATTTCCCTATCCCGGTTTCACCCATATCACCAAACAGCTTCTAAAACCAAGCTACCTCACAAGATGCCATTGTTTGCAGCACCCCTATATTTTTCCTATGTACTCGACAAGGCAACTCTTGATTGCTTTTTACTGCTTCAACTCACAACATCACTCCCACATGAAAACATAAAACCACTATGGTAGATCTCCTGTGTCTGTAACACTACCAACTCAATTAGAACATCTATGTACCCATGTAGATGTATCTTTGTAGTAGTATCATAGAAGAGTCCATAATCAAATGTGGACTTTATGTACCTAAGATTCCATCTAGCCACATCCAAGTGTGGCTTCCTAGGGGCCTGTATAAACTGACTCACAAGTCCAACAACATAGCTCAAGTTTGGCCTAGTAATGGTCATCTCATAATCATGTAGATCAAGCTACCCACTATGCACCTGTACATAGTGGGGTCCTCCAAAAGCTCACCTGTATCTGCGAAAAATTTGTGTTTTTCTCCAATGGCACTGAAATAGGCTTACATCCTTTCATACCATACTTGGGCAACATGTCCAAGCCATACTGCATCTACAACAATAACAAAATGCCATGAAGTAATCTCACCACCTCTATGCCCAAGAAATACTGCAGCTCATCCAAATCTTTCATCTCAAACTTCTTCTTCAAAATCCTCCTAACATCATGTATGTTAGCATCACTATCACCAGTGATGATCAAGTCATCCACGTAGATGACTAATTGCATGATCCCTCTATTTGTCTTTTTCACATAAAGTGAAAAATTTGCATTGGATATCTGAAATCGAATGGTAACAAGATACTCCCTGATCTTGTTTGACCATGCTCTAGATGCCTATTTTGAGCCATACAAGGCTTTGCGTAACTTGCACACAAAATTTGGGTGTGCATCACTCTCAACTTGGTGGCTGCATCACGTATACTTTTTCTTGCAAATCACCATGCAAGAAGGTATTCTTTACATCTATCTGATGTAAATACTAACCCTATGCTGTAGCCATAGCAATGAGAGCTCTCACCATTCTTGTAACCGGGCTGAATGTCTCCTCATAGTCAATGCTATAAGTCTGCGCATAGCCCTTGGAACCAATCTTGCCTTATACTTACTCATCACTGAACCATCAACATTATACTTGACCTTTTACACCCACTTATATCCAATTGACTTCTTTTCCTTAGGCAAAAGCACTAACTCTCATGTTGCATTTTCATCCAATGATGTCGTCTCCTCATTCATGGCATCTTTCCATTTCTTATTTCCAAGTGCCTACTCAAAACAAGTGGGCTTTAACTCCTATTTTTCTTTAACCACATAAGCATAATTATGGAATGTATATCCATCATATCTCGACCTATCAATAGAGTACCTAACCCTCATAGACATGCTTACACTTGGATCAATGCTGCCAGGTGTTTTAAAAACAGCCTTAGTTCTCCTTACACCAGGAGTAACCATAGATGAAATGCCAAGCTCCTCATCAAGACTCCGCTCAGAGCCACTTAAATCATCATCCACATATGAGTGACTTGCTGATAGATTAGGCAGCACAAAGGTTGATATACCTTTTCCTTCCCTTTGCATGATACATATTAGGGAAATTATGAGCTCATTTTGGGGCCCTCTAAGGAGTTTCATGCTCTTTCTCTCTCTAAAAATGGGTCCATGGTGAGCCCTATCAATCTTATGTCAACACCTCTCCATGTGACATATCATTGAGAAGCTTATGGATGAGTAGATTTCAAATATAAAATCTCTGACAACTTTCAAGTAGTAATGCTCAAGATACACTACAAACAAGATTTAAGATGCCAAAATGTAATGTTACATGCCACATCATCTCTTTTAAAACCACTTTTTGGGGAGCTTCACTATCCTACATTAGAACCCCATCATGTTATATACCATTGGAAAGATCTTAAAGAGCACATTTTACATCTACCAACTCCGAAAAATTTAGGAATGATGTGCTCAAATTTTACAATGGCCCCATTTTTTAGAGAGAGAAAGAGCATGAAACTCCTTAGAGGGCCCCAAAATGAGCTCATAATTTTCCTAATGTGTGTAGCTACATTTGTTCTCAACTTGCTTGACCATGGACTAACATTGGATCTACTACTAGAGGACTCTCTAGGTCCACATGTGAGATTGTTGCTCTACATGTGGTGGTGCAACATCAACACTTCTTATATCTGCATCTTCTATTTCCTTCATTATTGGTGCATACAAGCTAACTACTAATCTCATCAAAGACAACATCTCTGCTTACTTGCACCCCATGAGTGGTCGGGTTATAACATCTATAACCTTTCTACTCCATAGCATAACCAATAAAGATGTATTTCTCTGTCTTTGCATCCAACTATGTTCTTACTTCATCAAGAATATGCACATATGCTTTGTTTAGGTTTCATACTATGAACAACTACTATAGTGGCTGTCCTGTTCATAATTTACACAACAGTTTTGCTGATGCTTCTACCCAAAAATAATGTGGCATATTCTTTTTAGCCATCAAGGAACGTGTCACTTCTGCAATGTGTCTATTTTTTCTTTCTAAAACACCATTCTATTGTGGAGTAATACCTACATGTAAACTGTCTCTTGATTCCCTGCTTTCTCAAGAAATCATTGAACTCATTGAGAAATACTCTCCCCCACCGTCTGATCTCTTAGGCATTTTATCTGCATGTCTTTATCCTTATCGACCAAGAGTTTAAATCTTTAAAAGTAAGAAAACACCTCACTTTTCTCAAAGTAAACATCCTGCCATTTCTGTTACCATTTGCAACCAGGCAACACTGATTTTTGAAGTCTTCCACAAAACATCCTTGAGAATTAAACCTCACTTGTAGGCCCTACTTAACCATTTATCCAACAAAAACTAGGTTCTTTGTAATATTTGAAACATGAAGTTCATCTGTCAAGTACTTGATTTTGCCATCCTGCATAGACAATGACGCTTTACCAACATGCGCAATGGGATGAGCAGTATCATCACCTATTTTTACATAACTTGATTTTTTCATTTTTTGCATGTCTTTAAACCATTCACCATGCCTGGTCATGTGGTTAGAGGTGCCATAATCCACATATCATATATCTTGAGATCTTGATGTCCACATCTCCTGTTGGTGGAACTGAGCATGTGCTGCATCAAAAACAATTGCTCACTTTCATCCACCCTGTTTACTAGATGATGTATAGTTCTCTTGCTTGTAAATTTCCACTTTTAATGTCATTCTGCTTTTAATCCTTTGCCACATGTCCTGGTTTGTCATAATAATAGTACTCTATGCTATTTGCATTCTGATTTCTTTGCCAACCACTTCAGCCTCTTTGTATCCCCTTGATTAGCCTCTTCCACCTATGTATGATTGTTGCCTGTGAATCATTGGAGTGTTGTTTTCTAGATTTTGGTTTCCTTGTCTCCTTCCCCCCCACCTTGGCCTTGACCACACGACCTCTACCTTTGTCTCTACTACTTGAATTGGTTTCCTTGTCCCCCCCCACCTTGGCCTTGACCATGGCCTCTACCTTTGTCTCTGCTTGAATTAGAGTAGAAGGCCTGTTCTGATGTGTTCTTGCTTTGTGAAGATGAGTCATCACCTAGAGACTTTTCTTCTATGATCAACATAGACACTAAGTCTCGAAAGTTGGGAACATTCTCCCTGATTGCAATGGAGGTCTTGAATGGCTTGTACTCTTTGCCAACATGTTGAAAGCATAATCATTAATAGACATGCTTAAATCATACTCATTGATAGACATGCTTTTCTTTTCCACAATATGTAGCTCTTGTTTTACGTACAGTTTCCTTGTCTTTATATTGGTTTGAAACATCTAGACTAGGTTCTGTCATGCAGCTACTGGAGTGTTGGCATCCTGAATATTTCCTATCATTACGTCTGCGACACTGATGGAAAGCCAATCCATGACTTTTCTCGCACCCCCTGATTCCAATCCTTTATATCTGTTGGAGTTTCATGTACCACACATGCACCTCCAAGATTGCAAAGAGAGCTCCTTAATCAAAGATAGCTCCCAAAGCTATCGAGAGGGTGTTGTACCTAAACAAGAAGGGGAAGAGATGATGATACTCTTACCAGTGTACTGCTTCCTTACTTGCTTGCCTCCTTAGCTCTCACATGAACTGGAGCTTTGATACCAAAAAGAGAATGCATGGGAGAGGGAGAGCTTGAGTTCCTTGCAAGCAAACACACACACACACACACACACACACACACACACAAGAGAGAGAGAGATGGATAGATGAATTTTCTTGTATCTTCTTCTCTAAAACCATATAACTAAAATATAAGAGTACATACATAAAAGGAAAGTAATCTCTTACAATAACATACAATGATCAGTCCATAGTGTGAATCCAACTATATGAGCTAGCGCTATAACTATGCCATAACTCTAGTACTCCAAAAAGTGGCTGTCACATAGCCTCTCATCCACTAGCGGCATATCACACATAATCTTACCAACCATGCTAGTGGCATAAGTGCAGAAGCTATTACCGTGGGCGGGTCATCAATGTTCACTCGTAGTGCTAGTTGAGCTTAATATCTTAACAAGAACCATGTCACCTAAAAAGAGGCCTCTCCTTTACAAGATCCCCCATCCACTAAAGCATCATCTGCAACATGCTCCATAGCACGTCAAAACTTGCCAAAATGGAGCCTACTAACATCGTTAACATTGTTAACACCACTAATAACTGCTAGCAGGTACTAGCCTGTTCCATCCAAACAATTGATACTCATTGTTGGGTACCCAAGGAATTACTCGTTTGCCAAAGACCTCCACCCAGGCAACCACAAGCCTATAAGATCAGGTATAACATATGGTGATGGTCCTCACCATAGCAAAACCATTTCCATGACTCACCCCATCCTCGCACTACAACTTGTTGAGATGTCAAGCTTAACATGAGCTGACACTCATGAGGCGCTTGCATGACCGTTCGACATTTATATCACTGGTGGCAGGTTTGATAACTAGCACCGACATATCTTTGCTAGAGATTCTACAGCTGGACTACACCGACTAGTCCACATCTACCTACTTATTATTATGCATTGTTTTATGCAGAGCAGGTGTACCATTAGAGCTATATGGGTACACAGATGCAGATTGGGCAGGTAGCATCTCAGACATGAGATCTACCAGTGGATTTATGTTTTCATTGGGGAGTGTGCTGTGACATGGAGCAACAAGACGCAACCCATAGTTGCCTTGTCGAGCACAGAGGCAGAGTACAGAGGAGCTGCACTGGCAGCATGTGAGGTAGCTTGGTTACACAAGCTACTTGGCTAATTTGGGGTTGCATGTGGAGAAAAAGGTTGTCATATATTGTGACAATATTAGTAGTATACAGTTGGCTCTAGGAACCCAATTTTCCATGCACAGACAAAACACATTGAAGTACATTACCAGTTCATGAGGGAGAGAGTCTTGGTAGTTAGGTGACATCGACTTGGTCTCTACGTCAACACACAGGATCAGGTTGCTGACATCTTCACGAAGGCCTTGGGAGCTGAGAAGCTCTACACATTTCGAAACATGCTTGGAGTTCATGAGATGGAATTGAGCTTGAGGGGGAGTGTTGAGATGTCAAGCTCAACATGAGTTGACACTCATGAGGCGCCTACATGACCGTTCGACATTTATATCACTGGTGGGTTTGGTAGCTGGCACCGACATATCTTTGCCAGAGATTCTACAGCTAGACTACACTGACTAGTCCACATCTACCCACTCCTCTTAGCGTGTTCATGTTATGGACCGCTTGTATATACTCTATTATGTGTGTTAGTCACTTTATCTTCTTTGTAGACCTCTTTTGTTGTGTGAAGAAGAAGAAGAATTTTCAGCCTCTCACCTTTTGTGTTCTCTTCTAGGGTTAGTGTGAGTGTGTGTGTGCTTGCAAGAGCTCAAGATCTCTTCTCTCCTGCATCTTTTCATAACTACTTACAGGTGGGTACCCAAAAACCTTCTTAAAGCCCAAAGGTTCTATGAAAGCGATTGGCAAATTTGGCTACCAAAATAGCCGACTCACAATGTCCCTACCCTCAAGCTCATTGCACCGCAAATCTTCCAATGGAGGCCAAGCCCTGCCCACTATCTCTACCTGAGTGACATCCCCTCAACCTCGGCTACCCTACCTGCCCTTATCATACAACTCCCTCGGTCCACCCCTTCTCAAGTTCTTGCCTCTCCAACCCCTCAAGTAACTCCCTCCCAAGAGGTAGCAATGATTCAAGAAGAGGTGCCAACCTTGCCCACACCTACTAATTGTGAACCCAGCTACTCGTCATCCCTAATTGGGAAACGAGTCAATACAAAACCCGCAATGGGGTGTGTTACATGATGAGTGGTGATCAATGCAAGGAAGCAACACAAAAGATGCAAGCAGGAAAACAAGTGACATTCTTATTTAGGGCTCTTGTAAAGAGTTCCAAGTTGTAGATGAGTGTGGGAGTGGGCTTAAGAATAATCCCACATGGGAAGTTTTGGGAGTTTTAGAGTTTTTGTATAAAAAGTGGCTCATTTGAGAGCTTATGGACACATTGGGCTAAACTCATGTTTGAGCTCTCTTGAGACTAGCTCTCCCTCTTTTTTCATAGAGGTGCAAGCTCTTCTCTCTCCCCATCTACATTATTGTATGAGCAATGTTCTTTTTTTTCAATGCAATGAGATGATGTGTCTCTCTTCTCATGTCTATTCTCTAGTGTGAATGTTTCTTTGTTGATAGCTTCAAGGTTTGTGTGCATGCTAGGGAATAAGTGCTTGAGAATGAAGTATGCTTTGATCTTGTGTATGCATTAGCTTAGCTTTCTTCTTGTATTGGATGCATGAATGAGTGGGATGATGAGTGAATGAGTTATGGCAAGATTGAGCTTGTGTGTGTGTTAAGTCTATGTCAAGGTAGTGGTGTTCTTAGCATTCTCTCCATTTGTGGATAAGCTTTTGTGCACCGGTACGGGTTGAATCCCTAGCTCCAAAAGGGATGCAAATCCCATTGGATTGAGCTACACACGGATCATATTACTCATGCTACAAGTGAGAGAGTTTCCGTCTCTCCATTGGCGTCGCTGTCGGGGAGAAGACTCAAAACCGGTTGAGAAGCTTGCATTACTACCACTATTTCTTTTTGTTTTTAGGTTTAGGGTTAGCACGAGTGTGGAATCTCGGAGCTAGTGATTAGAAAAGAAAAAAATACATTAGTACTTACTTGTGCGGTTGAGATCTACTCCCGCTAATGTTTTCTCATTCATGTATATGCTTTCCATGGTTGTTTTCATCGTTGTGTTCATGTTTTGTTCATAGAATAGAAACAAAATTTGCATAATACATTAAGCTCAATGCATTATGTGTGAGCTTATGTATTATGCATTAAACTTGTGCTTAATGTATTAATGCGTTATGGCTTAAGCTTAATGCATTATGCAATAATGCAATAGATTAATGCTTAATGCATTATTGCATAAGCTTTATCCTTATTACATTATGCATTCATGCTTTCAGCTTATGCACATTACGTATTATGCATCAATGCATTAAGTATATGCTTAATGCAATATTAGTCGGCTGCGTAGCTATGAAGGACGGTGCGGTGGCTGGGTGTAGCAGACAAAGCTCTAGAGGGAAGAGTTTGGGCTAGCAGGTTGGCATCCCCTTGATGGCAGGTGTGCATGGCAGAGGTCGAGTGGCCTAAACAAAATAATTTGAGAAGCTCACGAACAACCACTGCAAAATAAAGCACGGGACACTGTGGGTAGCCAACCAAGGGACTGCATAGAGCAACGATCTGATGTAGAAGGCAAATAGAGAACGACCGGCACAGCTGGCGAAAGAGACGGTGAGGCGCAGCAGCAAAAGGCAGCTGCGAAGGCAGTGGTCGGTTGCATCTGACGTGGCCGGCGGTGGCGCAGCAGCAAAAGAAAGTGTAGGCTGGCCGCAAGGAGGCGAAGCCAAAGGCCTGCCAGCTAAGGTGTGAAGGAGGGCACCTGGGTGCGAAGTGGCCAAAGGTGGCGACAACAGCAAAAGAAGAGTAGCTGTAGCTGGGAAGGCTGAAGGCGAAGCAGAGGGGGTGGCCGGCGAAGGTGAGCCTCAGCTAAGAAGCAGAGGCGGAGAAGTGGAAAAAAATCCAACCGGTGGCTGCTGGCTGGCAAGGAGGTGAAGACGGAGATGCAGCTGTGAAAGGCGGTTGCAGCTGACTGTAAGCGAAGTGAGGAGGCGAAGAGAGAGCGAGGAGGTGACCGTCTCTGCCTCACCCGAAGAAGCCAGAGGCCGACGAAGGTGCAAAGAAGCGGTTGACGGGCAGCTGTGAAAGGCGGCAGCTACAAGAGAAACAGAGGCGGAGAAGGGCGCGTGGCTGTGGAGGAAGCGAGGAGCTGAGGAAGCGACTGGAGATAAGGTGGGGCTGCAGGCGAGGAGACACGTGAAGGAAATCTGGGAACGGCACACGATCCGGAGGCGATAGAAAGATAAGGTTAGTACTTTTTTTATTTTTTATTTTTGGTTAATTTTCATGTTTTTTTTACATTTTTTAAAAAAATAAATAAAAATAAAAAGAAAAAAAATAAAACAATAAAAATAAATAAAATAATTAAAAAAAAGAGAAAAGAAAAGAAAGAAAGAAAATAATAATAATAATAAAAAAAATTAAAAAATTATAAATTATGTGTTTTATTTTGAGTCCATATTTCCTACATATTATGTATTTTTTTAAAAAAAATTTTGTAAATTTTTTTACATAATTAGTGTAACTTATATTTTTTTAAAATTTTTTGTAAATATGTGCATAATTAGTATTTTTGTATAATTAGTTTTTTAAAAAATAATAATAAAAAAATAAAAATAAAAATAAAAAATAAAAAAATAGGATAGATAGTTACACACATATTCATGTTAGTTGCATTTAGTGGTTAGGTAGGGTTTTTAAAATATATATATATATATATATATATACATAAATATATATATATATATATATATTTAAAAAAAATAAAAAAAAACAAACCTTAAAATTTGATCTTATGCACTTGCGGTCGGGACGTCACATAGACACTGCCATAGGGCCTAGGGCACCTTCTAGAGTACCTACGCAGGAAAGTGGGACCCAATCTATAGGAAATTTGGCAGAAGATATTGCTGAAACCTTTTCCGAATCCCAATCTGATACCCTTTCCAGAACAACTAGCTCATTGTCCATGGACAATCTAGGGTCGTCACAAATAGTCATCCCTTAGCCCCAAATAGGACACCCACAAGATCTTTTAATCCTTTGAAGCCGACACCATGGGGTTACCACTCAATGTGAGACTTCAATATGTCTACACGAATGCTCAAGGAGCTGAGATCTTTAGGGATCCACAACAACGGTATCTTGTTAAGATCGCAGACTTTTTCTCAGAGCTTGATAGAGCACCTCTAGTCAATCTCTCTAAAAGCGAGTTCTTAGACTTATCAAAGCTTTCTAGAGCAAGGGAGTCTAGAGATGATTGGCTCATTGAGCCGGACATGCTTGGACCATCCAAAGCCCAGTCCTCAAAGCCATCCATAGATGATTTACTTCTTGTAGATCTAAATTTGGAAAGGGATAGGAAAGGCAAGAGCAAAATGGATCAGGGGGCTGAGAACCAATGGGAGTTTGTACGACAAATTCCAGTGAGGACAAAGGTCTTACAAGATGACCCACTTCAAGAGGTCTATAAGGACTCTTTAGAAGGATATTATACCACAACTAGATTGCCAGAGCTAGATCTTCCTCTAGCACTTGTGGTGGTAGTCGAGAAGCTTGCAGAATATAAGAACCAAATCGTTGATAAATGGGCCAATGAATACCGAACCTTAGATTGGAAGGAGATTCG
The DNA here is from genome assembly GCF_041138505.1 of Cibotium barometz. Lineage (NCBI taxonomy): Eukaryota > Viridiplantae > Streptophyta > Polypodiopsida > Cyatheales > Cibotiaceae > Cibotium > Cibotium barometz. Next base: position 14,320,988 of record NC_141091.1, read on the forward strand.
GGAGCTCACGTGGAAAGGACAACCATTATTCATGGAAGTGTTCTCAACAAATACAGCTAAACCAAGAGAGACAGCCTTTCTTGGAGAAACTGTTGCTCCTCCCCTACGAGAGTTCACTAGAGAGGGACCCTCAACATCAAAGTGGACCACTGCAAGTAGCCCAACTCTAGCACCAAGATATTATCCTACACCAAAAGTGCGACCACAGATCACACCACAACAACGTTTTTCTCACTATGACAATCGGAGGGTAGGGGAGCCAACTCGGCCTCCCATAAATGCACCTCCTGAAATGCGAGTAACAAGATCTTTGGAGGGGGTTGGTGAGGCAGGTAATAGGGGACCCACACCAATTTGGGATGCATGTGGACCATCTTACCAAAGAGAGGAACAATTCCCACTGAGAGTGAGAGGCCGTAGGCCCTATGATGAGTATTCAAGACAAGTAAGGCCATCAACTCTTCAGAAACTAGTAAAGAAGTACGAAGGGTCGGGAGATCCATATGACCATCATGTAGTAGCATTTAGGCAAGCAGTTCGAGCTGAGCAAGTGGCAGACAAGCATACACAAATTGAAGGATTTGGGCTCACTCTTGAAGGAAAGGCCCTTGCTTGGTTTCAAGCACTAGAGGCTTCAGACAAATCTTCTTTACGAGTTCTGGAAGAGAGATTCATTGCTGCTTTTTCCTTGATGGGGATTCATGTAACGTACCCATCTTCACTAATAAAGAAATGTCCATGTAATTATGAGTTTTTATAATATAAATATCAATAATTTTATTATTTGAGTCATTTCCAATTAGAATCTTCAAATTCTGAGCCCAAATTTGGAATCTGCGCGCGATTTTACCCTAATATAGGATTTTACAGCATCCAAAACGGACACCGGATCAAGCCTATACGCTAATTTCAATCATTTTAGTTATAAAACGGCGACCTTTAAACCTTAATAAATGCACGACCGCACGTCCGTTTGACGAACGGTCTGAACCCCTGCGACCAGGAGAACCTCCCGGACAAAAAAATTTTTCGCCCCCCGGGGCGGTCCGGCACGCAAATCGAGGCGGGCGTCCCAAATTTGGGTACCCCGCCCCAAAATTTGGTCCATACACACTTACTAGGGCGCCCGTACAATGGCCGCCCAAGAACCAAAGGACGGCCGCCCACTGTTTGGTCCACGCGTACCTTTGGGCGGACACCCAGACCGGATAAGGTACATGCGTACCACTCCTTTCCCAGACAGCCAGCACCGTACCTTTCCCGTAGACCCATGCAGACCACTGGTCCAGAGCCTTTGAAGGTACACCGTCCTTTCGTCCCTGCTTTGCGCAGCGCCCGCACCCTCACCCCTTAGCTATATAAACCCCCGGGGTGCTCCTCAGTCGGCACGCACTTCTGTGTAGCGTATGCCCTGTTATGCTACTGTCCGTACCGTCGTAGCGTACTTGCTGCAGGTACAGCCGCCCTTGCAGCCACCCCTCTCACAGCCCCTCATTTGGCTCTTTTCAGATAAGCCAATTTTCCTCCATCCTCCTCTTGCCATGGACCAGTGTCCTTAACTCTTCTCCCCCCCCCCCCGGTGTGAATAGACTTACAGAGAGGCTTGCAGCCACCCCTCCCAGCCCTCTCCACGTTTTTGCCTTTGGCCTTAAGGACACCCTCACAATTCCCCCCCCCCCCCCATTTGCGTAGACTTTAGTAAGGGATTTTTTACTCAAGCGAGGGTTCGTGCGCCATTTTCTTTTGCTCATACGGTGAGCAAACGAGCTCGGAATTCAGATCCGACTGAAGCGTTTCGATCGCAGCAGCGAGCTCTACAAGGCGACACCTACGATGGCCTCATCCCAGAGACAGCAAAATATTACCTCAAGAGGCGCACGTAACAACGAGATGGAGGGAGATGCGCCCAACGCGGCTCCAGTCCCTTTTCAAGCCGCTCAAGGAAACGGTGGCCAGGTTAGATTGGTTAATTTTCAAAAGAAGAGATTTTTTTTCTTAAAATTAGTATTAATGAATGGTGTCTTTTCCTCTTAAAATGACGACATAAAAATTATATGAAATTATGAATTATGTGATGTTGTTTTCGATAAATTACGTTGAAATTGCTATCTTCATGAATTGTGAATGCTATACTTAGAAAATTGCATTGAAGTTGTTATCTTTGGAATTCAAGATTTTTTTTGGCTTTAACGCTAACTCCGTTCCGTGCTTGTGTAGCCGGGCGGCGTCGTTAGTAAAGCCCGGTAATGGTCCAAGGTATCCCTCATACCTTTGGAGGAATAAGGATCGCCGATTGAGGCGAGAGATTATGAGGCTGCCTAGTTCTGAGGGCCCAGGCTAGTGCGGTAAATAAGCCCACCCTAGTGCGCAGACATCCCTCTGAGGGGCGGGAGGATCGAGCGATGGAGCCTGAGAGGGCGACAGGCCGGCTTGAGTCCTCGCCAGCGGCCGACGATGAGGTGTATGGTCCCGTAGGGTTTTGCCCAGCATGTAGAGGCTGGAAGGCCGAATTCTAGATCATCGGCAGAATAAGAATAAGAGAGCCGGATTGGCTTGTATGGAAATGGATTCATGTATAAACTTTTTATATAATTGCATCTTGTCTTTGGTATGATTGTATTGTGTAAGAAGGCTGTTATAACGAACCTTGTGAAGAAAGGCCCTAATTAAGGAATATGCTTATTTATGTCAAACAGTGTGGTAGTATTAATTAGAAAACAAATTGATGCGTGAGTAGGGTGGAAAGTGGGAGGATGGAATGCCCTGACGGCACCATCCTACGGATGGGTGGACCCGATTAGTCGGGTAGCTTTCCAACAAATTAAGTGGAAGCCCTACGTTAGATAGTTAGGTTCTTGGGCAACTCTATTCAAGAGACTAGGTCAGCGGCTGTGCCTTGCATAAGATGAGGAAAAAAGCGTTGTCCCTAGAAATCAAGTCTAAGTAGTTGCCCAATTTTTGATCAATTGCCCTATGGGTGATTTGATGTTTAGGAAATCACGCTCCCCCTGCGGGATAGAGCTAGGTCATACCTATGAATCGTATCCTTGAATCTCTACAGGGTCAAGGTGTCGATGAATAGGAAATTTATCCTAAGATAAGACTTAGCGGACTATCTTAAGTGTTTCTCCCATTTTTAGAGGGAGGAACCTTACAATTGGTATCAGAGCAAGTTTGACTCCTAGGAATTGCAGTTTAAGGATTGTTTTGTAATAAACGTTTTACCTAACATAATGCTAATTAGTAAAGACATCCTACTAAAACAAATAAGATTGAAATGATGTTTGAATGCTTGTAGGAAGAGGAAGATGCCTACTCCAAATTTCTAGTTTTCCAATGCATCTTCGAGACTGCTAGTCACTCCTCGAATTTCGAGTTTCGCGACACCATGATGCAGATATTAGAGAAGATATCCCTCCCTCATTTCTCTCGTATTCAGAGAGGATGGGGCAGAGATTTCTGGAGTCGTGGGCCGAGATACTTCTTCATCCGAGCAGATCAGACTGGGAACCTCACCACCGACCTTAAGCGGATTCGTTGGATTGAGAAGCTGAAGATGGTCCGCTTATTTTGGTTCGTCGGTACCCCCAGGGATGACACCTCGGTGACTATAGATGGGGTTCGCATACCTCAGGATCGTTGGGTGTATGACAAAGTGATGCAGGTCTTACCTGCTGATAGAGTAGCAGTGTTAGGACCCACCCCAATCCAGAGTTTACCACCCTTACCATCAGTTTTTAGAGTCTTAGAAACTACAGCGGAACCCCCATATTTCACATATGTGGACCGCTCTACCCTTATGTCACAGTGAAGCCTAGGAATTTCCCTTGATGTCAAATAAGACTAATTATATTAGTCTCAGATCTTTGTAATAAAACTTGTCCTTGTAAATATTTGGAAATAAAATAATTTCAATGTTTTACTCTCCAAAAATTAAGCGTTGTGCAAATATGAATCTTGTAATCTTAAAAATTGTTTTTACGATGATGGCCAGGATGACCACCCTCCTCTTCCCAATGCGCTTTATACCGATACCCAGGAGAAGAAGCTCCTGCTCAAGCAAATGCAACCTCCCTCCTTTAAAGGAGAAGGTTCAAAGGTTGAGAAGGATGCTGAAGTCTGGATTGAGGCGATGGACGATTATTTCTCTGCTGCCAGCAAATCAGTCTATGCTCGCACGGTTTCGCCTCACTGGAGATGCTAAACTCTGGTGGAAACAGTGGTGCCGTGACAAGGAGGTCACCGAGCATTCTCAAACGTGGGAAGACATCAAGCAGGCAGTAAAGGAAAGATATCTTCCTCCATCCCATGAATCCATAAAGATGAATGAGTTTTTTAGCCTTAGACAGTGCACCTTAACTCTTGAGGATTATTATTCCAAATTTATTACCCTTCGGAAGTATGCCCCAGCTATGACTACTTCCCAGCAAGTGGCTCGTTTCTGCCAAGGGCTAAATGAACCCCTAGATTCCCGCCTTGAAGCAATGAGGCCAACCACTTTACAGGATGCTCTAATACGGGCAAAGCCCCTTGTGAAAGAAATGAAGGCTAACAAACCGAAGAATCAAAAGAGATCTTACCCTGAGGCAAACCTTAGAGATCAACCCTACAAGAAACCTCAACAGAATTTCCCCTACTACAACAGAGGGCGACAAGGCAACTCTTTTGCCCCCCGCTCGTATGCTGCTTCTTCTAGAGAAGGCCCTCTGTGTTTTGAGTGCAATGAGCCGGGACACTTTAGAGCCAACTGTCCCAAGTTGGCAACATCATTCCCCCAAGGTAACAGAGGAAATCAAGGCCGTGGAACCCCTACCCACCAAGGTGCAAGAGGCAGTGGTCGTGGCAGAGGCCGCGGAGGAACAGTTGCTAGAACTGCCTGTGTTATAAGTGAAGAACCAACCTTGGAAGAGGCTGAAGAAGAGCGCGCCACCGTCCATGCGGCGGTAGAACACCAAGGTCCGAATAAACAATTTGGTGTAATCCAAACCCCCGCCACTCATCACGGTAAGCCATTTCAGCTTTTGATTGATTGTGGCAGTACCCATTCATTCCTTTCTCCTAGGTGCTTGCAAAAATTAAACTTGAGTCAAAAATCAGCTAGAAAAATGATTGTAGAGTTAGCCAGTGGGAAAGAAGTAATATCTCGCCACTCTATAGGAAACCTTGATTTTGAGCTGGGTAATGAGCAAACTCACGGTCACTTTAGAGTCTTGCCATTAGGAATTTATGATGGAATCCTTGGGATGGATTGGTTAATTGCAAACAAAGCTAGCATTCATTGTAACCAGGAGAGTATCACTTTTGAAAATGAGCATGGCCAAGTAATATCTGTTCAGGGGATCACAGGAAAACCTAAGTCTAGAGTAGTCAAGGCAAAACATCTTCTCAAGGGAACACGTAAGGGTCAGCAAGTTTTCTTAGTCAAACTCAACAAAGTCATTGAACCTAGTATGGAGACAGAACCCTCTTGGCTCCAAGAATTCTCTGACATCTTCCCTGACGAGCTTACAGGGTTACCGCCTCCTCGAGAAGTCGACCATGAAATCGAGGTGATCCCTGGAGCTCAACCCGTCTCAAAAACTCCCTATAAAATGTCCCTTCCTGAAGCCATTGAACTTAAGGAGCAACTTTCCCAACTCATTGAACAAGGATTTGTACGCCCCAGTAGCTCTCCTTGGGGAGCACCTGTTCTTTTCCAAAAAAAGAAGGACGGGACTCTCCGCCTCTGCATAGATTATCGAGGGCTAAATCAAGTCACTGTCAAGAATAAGTATCCTATCCCTCGCATCGATGAACTTCTTGATAGGCTTCATGGGGCCAAAGTCTTCTCAAAAATAGATTTGAGGTCTGGTTACTATCAGATCAAAGTCAAGGAAGCAGATATACCCAAAACAGCCTTCAATACCCGTTATGGCCACTATGAGTTTACTGTAATGTCATTCGGGTTAACCAATGCTCCTGCAACCTTCAACCGCCTAATGCAAGATATATTCCGCCCGAACTTGGATGAGTTTGTGCTTGTTTTCTTTGATGACATCCTAATCTACTCCAAATCAATGGAAGAGCATGAGGAGCATGTGCGTAGAGTTCTGCAATTGCTGCGCAGACACAAACTCTATGCCAAGAAGAGCAAATGTACCTTCTTTACTCAACAAATTGAGTATCTTGGATTCATCGTCTCCAAGGATGGCATCTCAGTAGACCCCGCCAAGGTCAAGGATATTCTAGAATGGCCACCCCCTAAATCAGTTCGTGAAGTTCGTGGATTCTTGGGAATCACGGGTTGGTATAGGATTTTTATCAAAGATTATGCCTTGGTAGCTGCACCCTTGACAGATCTTCTTAAGAAGGATTGCAAAATAGTGTGGCTGCCAATCCATCAAAACAGCTTTGATCAGCTGAAAGTCATTATTACTTCTGCCCCAGTCTTAAAGCTTCCTGATTTCTCCAAGGAATTTGAAGTGGTTACCGATGCTAGTAGTCTAGCACTTGGTGGTGTCTTAGGCCAAGAAGGAAGACCAGTCGCTTATACTTCCCGCAAGCTGAAGCAATATGAAACAAACTATGCCACCCATGATTTGGAACTCTTAGCAGTTGTTCATTGCCTCAAATTATGGAGACATTATCTCTTGGGAGGCAAATTCCAGCTTGTAACTGACCACAAAAGTCTAAAGTGGATCTTCACCCAGCCTAACCTCAACATGCGGCAAAGGAGATGGATTGAAATTCTACAAGAATATGATTTCGACATCAAATTCCGCCCTGGGAAAGATAATGTGGTAGCTGATGCACTTAGCCGCAAATCTTTCTTGAATGCAATTTCAATGCCAAATAATCCCATACTGGTCAAGGTGGAAGAAGTCTCATCTCATGACCCAGATTATCAAAGGATGATAAAGTTAGTAGAAGAAGGGGGACATTCAGAGAAAGAGAAGAATCTAATCAAGGGATACTCCACTCATGAAGGAAGCCTCTACTTCAATCACAGGCTATGTATCCCTAAGGATCCTGCTTTAAAGAAAGTAATCCTCCATGAAGCTCATGATAGCCCTGCTGCAGGACACCCAGGTTATGCAAAAACATTAAATGCAGTAAGAAGGAGCTTTCATTGGGCAGGCTTGAAAAATGATGTGCTTCGGTACTTGAAACAATGTCTCTCATGCCAAAGGATCAAGGCTGAAAGAGTCAAGATGCCTGGAAAGCTTCAACCCTTAGATATTCCCCAAATGAAGTGGGAGTGCATTAGTATGGATTTTGTCACAAGTCTCCCCACTGTTCAAGGAGGATATGACTCCATTCTAGTAGTAGTGGACTTACTTACCAAAGTAGCTCACCTTATACCAGCAAAGAAGACCTTCAAAGCTTCTGATGTTGCTCGTATATTCATCAAGGAAGTCTTCAAACTTCATGGTCTCCCAAAAAGAATAGTAAGTGATCGGGATTCTGACTTCACCTCAAAATTCTGGCAGTCTTTATTTCAAGCTCTGGGGACCCAACTTTGCTTTAGCACAGCTTATCACCCAGAGACCGATGGCCAGACTGAAAGAGTCAATCAAGTAATTGAAGACATTCTCAGAGCATACTGTGGACGGGAACCCAGAAGGTGGATTCAATACCTTCCTCTGGTGGAATTCGCCTACAATGCGTCTTATCATCAAAGCATAGGAATGTCACCATTCAAAGCACTCTATGGGCAAGAATGCTTGTCTCCTCTAAATTTCTCTGATCCGACCATAAGAGTTGAGGCATCCAGGAAAATGCTCGAAGAGATGGAGGAACAAACCAAAGCTATCCAAAGGGATATTAAAGCTGCCCAAGATCGACAAAAGCATTATGCTGACAACAAGAGGTCTGAAAGGATCTTCAAGGAAGGAGACAAAGTTCTTCTACGAGTGCACCCCAAACGAAGTTCTCTATCACTTGGGAAATATAAGAAGCTCAGCCCTAGGTATTGTGGTCCTTATACAGTTATCAAGTGTCTAGGTAAAAGTGCCTATAAACTCCAACTTCCAGCCCATATCAAAGTCCATAATGTATTTCATGTAAGTCTGTTAAAGCCATATGTCCCCAGTCTCGATCATATTCTTGATGATGAACAAGTTGTAATCCCTACTCAAGGAGTCCTTGAATTACAGCCCAATAGCATCATAGATTCTAGGGAAAGGCAACTCCGAAATAGAACTCTTGTAGAACATCTAGTTCAGTGGAAAGATTACCCTGAAGAGGATGCAACTTGGGAAGATGAAGCTACACTCTTAAAGGATTATCCCCAATTCATGACGAGATGAGGACATCTCGATTTCTTTAAGGGGGGAAGGATGTAACGTACCCATCTTCACTAATAAAGAAATGTCCATGTAATTATGAGTTTTTATAGTATAAATATCAATAATTTTATTATTTGAGTCATTTCCAATTAGAATCTTCAAATTCTGAGCCCAAATTTGGAATCTGCGCGCGATTTTACCCTAATATAGGATTTTACAGCATCCAAAACGGACACCGGATCAAGCCTATACGCTAATTTCAATCATTTTAGTTATAAAACGGCGACCTTTAAACCTTAATAAATGCACGACCGCACGTCCGTTTGACGAACGGTCTGAACCCCTGCGACCAGGAGAACCTCCCGGACAAAAAAATTTTTCGCCCCCCGGGGCGGTCCGGCACGCAAATCGAGGCGGGCGCCCCAAATTTGGGTACCCCGTCCCAAAATTTGGTCCATACACACTTACTAGGGCGCCCGTACAATGGCCGCCCAAGAACCAAAGGACGGCCGCCCACTGTTTGGTCCACGCGTACCTTTGGGCGGACACCCAGACCGGATAAGGTACATGCGTACCACTCCTTTCCCAGACAGCCAGCACCGTACCTTTCCCGTAGACCCATGCAGACCACTGGTCCAGAGCCTTTGAAGGTACACCGTCCTTTCGTCCCTGCTTTGCGCAGCGCCCGCACCCTCACCCCTTAGCTATATAAACCCCCGGGGTGCTCCTCAGTCGGCACGCACTTCTGTGTAGCGTATGCCCTGTTATGCTACTGTCCGTACCGTCGTAGCGTACTTGCTGCAGGTACAGCCGCCCTTGCAGCCACCCCTCTCACAGCCCCTCATTTGGCTCTTTTCAGATAAGCCAATTTTCCTCCATCCTCCTCTTGCCATGGACCAGTGTCCTTAACTCTTCTCCCCCCCCCCCCGGTGTGAATAGACTTACAGAGAGGCTTGCAGCCACCCCTCCCAGCCCTCTCCACGTTTTTGCCTTTGGCCTTAAGGACACCCTCACAATTCCCCCCCCCCCCCATTTGCGCAGACTTTAGTAAGGGATTTTTTACTCAAGCGAGGGTTCGTGCGCCATTTTCTTTTGCTCATACGGTGAGCAAACGAGCTCGGAATTCAGATCCGACTGAAGCGTTTCGATCGCAGCAGCGAGCTCTACAAGGCGACACCTACGATGGCCTCATCCCGGAGACGGCAAAATATTACCTCAAGAGGCGCACGTAACAACGAGATGGAGGGAGATACGCCCAACGCGGCTCCAGTCCCTTTTCAAGCCGCTCAAGGAAACGGTGGCCAGGTTAGATTGGTTAATTTTCAAAAGAAGAGATTTTTTTTCTTAAAATTAGTATTAATGAATGGTGTCTTTTCCTCTTAAAATGACGACATAAAAATTATATGAAATTATGAATTATGTGATGTTGTTTTCGATAAATTACGTTGAAATTGCTATCTTCATGAATTGTGAATGCTATACTTAGAAAATTGCATTGAAGTTGTTATCTTTGGAATTCAAGATTTTTTTTGGCTTTAACGCTAACTCCGTTCCGTGCTTGTGTAGCCGGGCGGCGTCGTTAGTAAAGCCCGGTAATGGTCCAAGGTATCCCTCATACCTTTGGAGGAATAAGGATCGCCGATTGAGGCGAGAGATTATGAGGCTGCCTAGTTCTGAGGGCCCAGGCTAGTGCGGTAAATAAGCCCACCCTAGTGCGCAGACATCCCTCTGAGGGGCGGGAGGATCGAGCGATGGAGCCTGAGAGGGCGACAGGCCGGCTTGAGTCCTCGCCAGCGGCCGACGATGAGGTGTATGGTCCCGTAGGGTTTTGCCCAGCATGTAGAGGCTGGAAGGCCGAATTCTAGATCATCGGCAGAATAAGAATAAGAGAGCCGGATTGGCTTGTATGGAAATGGATTCATGTATAAACTTTTTATATAATTGCATCTTGTCTTTGGTATGATTGTATTGTGTAAGAAGGCTGTTATAACGAACCTTGTGAAGAAAGGCCCTAATTAAGGAATATGCTTATTTATGTCAAACAGTGTGGTAGTATTAATTAGAAAACAAATTGATGCGTGAGTAGGGTGGAAAGTGGGAGGATGGAATGCCCTGACGGCACCATCCTACGGATGGGTGGACCCGATTAGTCGGGTAGCTTTCCAACAAATTAAGTGGAAGCCCTACGTTAGATAGTTAGGTTCTTGGGCAACTCTATTCAAGAGACTAGGTCAGCGGCTGTGCCTTGCATAAGATGAGGAAAAAAGCGTTGTCCCTAGAAATCAAGTCTAAGTAGTTGCCCAATTTTTGATCAATTGCCCTATGGGTGATTTGATGTTTAGGAAATCACGCTCCCCCTGCGGGATAGAGCTAGGTCATACCTATGAATCGTATCCTTGAATCTCTACAGGGTCAAGGTGTCGATGAATAGGAAATTTATCCTAAGATAAGACTTAGCGGACTATCTTAAGTGTTTCTCCCATTTTTAGAGGGAGGAACCTTACAATTCAACATGACACGGTAGCAAACATCTACTCTTTCAAGCAAGGCGAGACTGCGAGTGTTAGAGATTGTGTAAATAGGATGAAGCAGTACATTAACTCGTTGCCCAGAAGATGAGAAGCCCACCTAGAGTCGATTAATTTCTCTCTTCTTAAAAGGACTAAAAAATTCAACACTGCATACACATCTCTATGCAAAGAAGCATACAAATTTCAATGAGTGTTGCCATGATGCTATGGATTTCACCGATAACTTCAAATTCCAAGATGGTACTGGCCCTGAGGTGAAACCTAGAGATCAGTGGGGTGATGACCAAAGTTTAGGGTCTAGTGCGCTAGTAAATCCAGACCAAATAGCTAACCTAGTACTAAGGAGATTGGGACAAACCTATCGCCCACCCATGCAGCCACAACAACAGCAGCAACACAGCGAATGAGGAGTGTACTACCTACAGGTCCTCATCTTTGTGGAGCATGTGGCGGTAACCATAAAACTGAAGAATGTAATACCTTTTCTCCTCTAGTCACAAACCAACCCACAAAGAAGTGGTGCCAGGCCTGTGCTTGAAACTTTACCCACACCACACAGGAATGTACTCGCATTGCAAGAATGAAACAGGAGCGTGAGCAGCAAACGGGTGGAGTGACTCCACAAATGCATCAACAGTATACTAATTTTGAACGTAAGCCACCAATGGCACAAGAGCAAGCATGACCTGTTCTTGGAGCTCAACCTCCTGCTCCTGGGACTGCTCCTGTGAGGGTTGTTGACTACGACAATTCAAATATGTGTAGAGACTTGGTAAACCCAGGCTATGTGGAGGAGGAATATGCATCATATTCATCCAAGGAAATCTCTTTGAAAGTCCAGCATATCCAAGCCAAGCACTGGAGGCTCAACCAGGGGAACAAAATTCTTTGATGTTGCTAGGCGGCTACCAACCTAGGACTCCAGGCCCCTCAGGTCAATGGCAGCAAAGGAAAGTAGAAGCCAAACTAATGGGCCCCTGTTATGAGTGCAGAGAACCCCATTGGGCTCGTGATTGTCCACATTGCCCAAGGCAAGCAGCTTGATCCAATACAACAGTACCACAGTTTCCACCAATTGAAAGATATTGTCAACCCAAGATCTCACTCAATCTTGTAGGGGAAGTTCCATCACCACCTTCATCAGAGAATGAGGATGTCGTGCCACTTAGAGTCATGACCAGATCACAGACACGAAATGCCGAAATGCAGACTAATGAGATACCTTGAACTAGGGATGCAAAGGCAAATCTATTGGACAAGACCCTACATTCCAATAGAAAAAGGACCACTAGGAGGAAAAAGAACTGCAACAAGCAAACTAAGAGTGCATCCACTAGTTCTCAAGAAGTCTCTAAACAAAACATGAAGGATCAAGCGTTTACATCCCAAGAAGTGCATGAGGAGCATCAACCTCAACCTGGGCCTAGTGCTAAACAAGATGAGGCTAGTACGATCGAGGATAGTTCTGGGGGTTCTGTTTTTGTAGATAAGGTGAATGAGACTCTAGATGCCATCATTGATGCTCATAGAAGTCGCATTGCAGCTTTATCTGAGCTACCCAAGAAGCTTCAAGAATACCCAAACCCTCGTGAGGAGAAGATCAATCTAGCTGTACATCAGTAACTCATTAGGGAAGCTCAATCAATACTTGAGGGCCCACCTCCACCTATCCCTCGAGGCCTAACCTCTCTTAAGCCAACATTAGAAACCATACTAGAAGTGTCATCAAGTTGGGAAATGAAAAGTGAGCTGATCTCACAAGCTCATAGCGAAAAGTCTGCACCAATTAACACCCCATTGAAAGAAGGTATTCTGCCATCACCTAGCCTTGCCTTCCCATGCAATGATGAAGTTATTGATGCTAACAAGGACATGGCAAATGAGATGTGGGCAGGAGTTCATGAGAAAGTTAATGAGAATATGTCCTCTATTATTTCACCTCCATTCTCTGAGGTGCATTTTACCAGGAGCACAGAAAACAACTTTAGACGCCCAAGCATCCAGGAGGAAGTTCAAACAATTGTTTCTCCTGGAAGTAAGCATACAATGAAAACCTTACCATCATATTTGAGAGAATATGAGAACTATTCTCAAACCTTGAGGATACCCTCTATGCATAGAAGGTTGACAAAGGAGATGGATATGGGTATCGTGCAAGCTATTTTGTCAGCACCAGTGGCTTGTACCTTACCTTTGCTTGATTTGATAAAGCTTCGACCTGAGTTGTGGAATGATATTGCCACATGTTTGTCAGAGCAGGTATTGCTACAAAAGGGTCACCATCATTGTACTATACACCCTGAGACAAAGCATGTTATGCCAGTTCCTATCAACAAAGTAGGAAAATTTTGTGAGGACGATCAGGGAAATGCTACCCTCCCATTAGAAGTGCGAAAAGTAGCTTCAACTGCAATACTTGATAGTGGTGCAGGAGTGGGCATTGTGACAAGGTCCATTTGGGAAAAGTGAGGCAAACCAGCTATTAGGAGTACCAGGCTGCACTTGCAGCTAGCAGATGGAAGCTTAGAACATCCCCTTGGGCTGCTTGAGAACATATTGGTTACCACATGTGGGATTGAATATGAGCACACCTTTGCAGTAGTGGATTGTGGAAAACATCCAAACTATGAAGTGATATTGGATAAACCATTCATGCGACAATTTCAAATGATTCAAGATTGGGGATACAACTATTTGTACCTCCGACATGATTTTGTCATCTCGCAAGGGTCAACCTAAAGAATCACTCATATCATGATGTAACAAGGTCTCCAATAGATGAGTTTGATTCTGCTTCATCAGAGGGCTCAAGAGTTACATTGTCAGATGGGCGAGAAGATCTGTGGATGTGTGGAGTCTCATGTAGGGATTTCAGCACTGAGAGACTTAAGGGTAATCGAAGTGTATCAGATGAGGCATACATTCCACAACCCTTCCCTGAGTACTTAATTGATCCACTAGAATGGAGTCATGTCCTTGCAACATTATCGACATGTGCTTTACCTAAGCCAATTCAATTTTGTGACTCAGATGGATATGACATTATTCCTATACGAATGGTACAACCACGTGACCTTCTAGATGTTTTGTACTATGGAGATGCATCCATAATAGCACTGCATGTAGAGGAAGTCTCAGTGGAGGATTTAACACTCAAATCTGCTAATGATGCTGATAAGGAAGATGGATGGGACTCTGATTTTGATAATGATGTGATAATCCCTAAGGAAGAGTTAGGAAAGGCACGCGTGTTCTTGAGAGAAAGGGAGGTTCAAGTAGAGATCCCTCAAAGCCGACCTAAACGTAAATGCAATAAGAAGCATAAGAGAAAGCTCAAGAAACATGGCCTAGGACCGTTTGTGATTAATGAGTTTACTCCAAGTGGTGCAGTGCGTTTAGAGACACTTGAAGGTGAGCAAATGCCTAACTTCATTAATGGAAGTTGTCTCAAGAAATACAATGAACCATTAACTGAAGCCATGCTTCAACAAATGCATGCTGCACACACAGGAAAGAAGCACATGACCTACTTAAACGTCAGGCTCAAGAAGAGGCTAAAGCTAGAGTTGCAAAAGCCAAGGAGCGTCGCAAGGCTTCTATGTTGGCCTTACAGTTGGCTACTAATGAACAATATGTCGATCCTTTCAATATTCACGTGTGTCTTCATCTTCATGAGACTACCTACTTTGTCTCTACCTTAATTGACTCTGGTGTGCAGATTATAATGTTCTCTCATTTGACACATGGGTAGCCTTGGGACAACCAACACTTGTGCACATTCCTATTGACTTACGAAGCTTCTCGGGTGAAGATAACCCTATAGAGGGAAAATGTGTCATTATGATGTCCATTCAGGATCACCAGATGTCAGTTCCCTTTTATGTGGCAAGTAAGTCCAAGGCAGTGGTAGAGGCTATTCTCGGTCAATCATGGTTAAGTGCTACCAATTGTTCATTAGGTTGGAAGAATAGACAATACAAATTGCAAATTGATTCTGATTGCATCTTGGGATCTGCTACTCCACGAGCTTTATCATGTCAAAGGGTGGTGTTTCTACCTTACACAACCCACTTTCAAAATCTGCTCTTGAAGCTCCAACACAAATGATGTGGATAATCGATGAGTCCTCAAGTGAGGGGGGCCATGGATGGCATGTTCCAACTACTCTAGTCACTGCTCAAAGAAGGCTAGGCAAGAGGGAATTATCAATTTGGCTACCCAAAGATGCATACAAACTTGTACCATCTAGCCTAGTTGCTAAGCCTCCTAAAAAGCACATCTTTTCCAAGCCTAAACCTCAGATTATTACTCGTTGGGTCCCAAAGCATGTTCTTAAAGCACAAGGCTATTATGAGGGTGCAACAACACTTTGGCTTCCCAAATGCCATGGTTTACTAGAGGTAAAAGAGTGTATCAATAAGATTCCAAAAGACACCCTTGGTTTTCCATATTAGTGGGTGCAAAGGAACTCAACACAACCTCTTCTAGGTGGTTGTGATAGCACCTACAAATCTCCTTGTGTTGACCTTCCCAAAACATGTATTGAATCACCAGTTGTCCCAATTTCTCCTTGTTACACAATTCCACCATCAACTTGTGTACCTAAGATAAATCCAACTTTACATGAGTCTCCTTTGAGCATAGATTCTAGCACTTCAATGCCTACATCCTCTTATCTTGCTCAAATTCCTCGACAATTGCTAACCTTCCCACCTCTTAAGAAGGACATACCCAAAACCAAAGGTAAGGCATTAACACTACAATTGAAGCTCTTTGGTAGATCAGTGTTTGAATAGTCTCACATTTACTAATGTGGTTCCTTATGCCTTTAGAGGATTGTGTTCTTTTTGAGATGATCTTATCTACAATGTTTTTGATTGGGATTGTAATGATGGATATGAGTGTATAAAGTTTGAAGTTTCTAAATTTCATTGTTCTACGACCAGATACCTCCTGATGGATACTTGGCGAGATACATGTCCACCATGCATTGACCCTGATAGTACTCAACCTGAACATCGTGGGGGTTATAGTGCTCCTCCTTTTCAAACTCATTCTAGGTACTTTTATGCTCCCTTAGGTGAAAATTGCTGTGGGCATCACTTTGTCACTTTATTCTATCAACAGCATCACCCATTTCCACATTGTCAAGAGTGTGCACGACTCGTATTAGGAGAAGCTTCACACATTTGTTGGCTATGCCGCTCTTACTTTCGACGATATGGCACCCCAATGCCATAACCTTCTTGATGTGAGAGTACCAGAGAGAGGACCAAATCAACGTAGATTACTTGAGGAGGTTCAAGCATAACAATGGAGGGATGGAGGGATACATGCATACATGATTTGCAACCACCTATCTTGCAAGCCCTCCTTCCCCCAGCCTCAACATGTCAATTTTGGATCACTATGAGTACCTATATTGATCAGTTCCAAAATCAAAATTGTCTGCTTAACCTTCCCATAGAACCAATGCCATATTTTAGCGAGGAAGCACTCCTTCCTCTACCACCTTCTCCAGAGGCTGGTTTTTGTACAGGGTTGTCCTTGCATCTTGAAGTGATTGATACCATCTTTCCAGTAGAAGTGGACACGGATCCACCACCAGTGCAAGGGTAAGCTTATCGACTCCACAATAAGATCAACAAGCCAGGGCACTTTTCTCCCACTGGGGTTTTCCCCTCGGCTATATTCGGTGATTGGCACCAATAACAAATTTTATTCCTTTCTTTTCTTTTCTTGTTTGTTAATAAACATTTTGCAAAGATCTCAGCTAAACAAGAGCATACAAACATGCCCCAATAGTCCACCTACCGTGCACACCAATTAGGAAGGGGGAGACATGCAATGCCTACAAAGCAAAGAGAAGCAATCTGCACAACATCAACGAGCACTACAACAGGTGTATTCAAATCATAATCTTTTGTTCTTTATGTGCTTTTAACTTTTGGATACATTGTTTGCATATTCACACACAGTTGGTTGGTTTAAGTTTTAAATTAGTTGTTAAAATGTGGTGAGTGATTTCTAGATTCTTAGAGGACTTGGTAGAAGGTATTTCTATTTGAAGATGGTGTAGGATATATGCCAACGGAGTATGCCAAGTTCTTATGCTCTTGAAGTATATTAGTTATCCCTAGTGGTAGCTATCTCTTAGGTATGGGCTAGGTGCTAGGATTAATAAAAAATTTACAAAAATCATGTCCTTAAAAATATATACAAGTGAATCGAGACATGACGTGTCTACAACCATGTGGAATGCTTGGTAGGACCTGGGGTTGTCTTAGCACCTTGGGGCCGATGCCTTGGTTTCCATGGGGTGAACACTGACGTCTAAAAGATTCAGAAAAAGACCTTCAAGGACTCTATCACCTTGATAGATGTTGGTAGGACTCTGGGGTACATTATGGGCCCTCGAGACCGATGCTCTCATCTTCATGGGATACTCCTTATGTCAAAAAGAAAGAAAAGGGTCTGTCACCCTTGAGATACTTAGCGGCCTTTAGATTCTCTTGGCGGAGGTCTCTTAGCCATTACTTGGGTCTCATTGGGATGGAACCTTTCTCTTTATCATCTTTTACACACACACACACACACAAAAAAAAAGAGGAGAAAAGAAGAAGAGGTCCAATCACCATTGCTCATATTTAGGAGTAGGTTTGCCACTTAGGAATAACTTAAATACTTGTAGGATTAAGACTGCGGTCATAACCTATGGTGTGCAAGCACACTTGCCTTTGCATAGCACTATCTACCACTTAGTCTCACTTTGACTAGTCTTTACTCACCTCTTTTAGCACTCTTTAAAACTCTAATCAGCCTTTCACTTGTATGCTCACGTGTGAGATTGTCATTGCTAGTTTTTTTTTCAATAAAAGGCTTTACTTGTATCCATTGTTTTTTGCATCTTTTGCTTCTACCGCGCTCGAGGACGTGCGCAAAATAGGAAGGGAGGAGTGTTGCGTGACGAGTGGTGATCAATGCAAGGATGCAACACAAAAGATGCAAGCAGGAAAACAAGTGACATTCTTATTTAGGGCTCTTGTAAAGAGTTCCAAGTTGTAGATGAGTGTGGGAGTGGGCTTAAGAATAATCCCACATGGGAAGTTTTGGGAGTTTTAGAGTTTTTGTATAAAAAGTGGCTCATTTGAGAGCTTATGGACACATTGGGCTAAACTCATGTTTGAGCTCTCTTGAGACTAGCTCTCCCTCTTTTTTCATAGAGGTGCAAGCTCTTCTCTCTCCCCATCTACATTATTGTATGAGCAATGTTCTTTTTTTACAATGCAATGAGATGATGTTTGTCTCTCTTCTCATGTCTATTCTCTAGTGTGCATGTTTCTTTGTTGATAGCTTCAAGGTTTGTGTGCATGCTAGGGAAGTAAGTGCTTGAGAATGAAGTATGCTTTGAGCTTGTGTATGCATTAGCTTAGCTTTCTTCTTGTATTAGATGCATGAATGAGTGGGATGATGAGTGAATGAGTTATGGCAAGATTGACCTTGTGTGTGTGTTAAGTCTATGTCAAGGTAGTGGTGTTCTTAGCATTCTCTCCATTTGTGGATAAGCTTTTGTGCACCAGTACGGGTTGAATCCCCAGCTCCGAAAGAGATGCAAATCCCATTGGATTGAGCTACACATGGATCATACTAATGCTACAAGTGAGAGAGTTTTCGTCTCTCCAGGGTTCTGACCTCGTAGTTTGAGGGTACAAAATTCTTTTATAGGGTGCCAAAAAAAACCTCTAAGTCAAAGAGAATGACCGTTCACTCTTGCTAAGCCACATCCATTCACTAGTGAAACCTTGACCGTTTACTCTTGCTCTACAATTCCATGGTTGTTTGTCTGAGAGGCCATGACCATTCACTGGTCAATCCACAGTTGTTCCTAAGACAAGCCATGGTTGTTTTGCATCAAAGCTACGACCGTTCCTCAGCTATGCCACGATCGTTCCTCAACAAAACCACGACCATTTCTTAGTGAAGCTACGACCGTTCCTCAGCTAAGCCATGGCCATTCCTCAGCAAAGCCATGCCCATTCCTTTGTGAAGCCACAACTGTACCTCCCTTGAAAGTCTATATAAGGGCTAACCTCCATTCATTTTACTCATTTTTCTTCTTGCCTCCTAGCCTCCTAGCCAAACTTTTGTAGTTTTTTCACTCAAGTTTTTGCTGCCTCTTGCTTGCTTGCCTGTTTGCCCATTGCTATCATGGTTGAACCTGAACACTCTGACTCCTCCTTTGAAGTCATCGCTCACACTCTCCAGAAAAAGAGATGACACACTAGCCATAGATTTGAGGAGTATGGCAAGCACCCCACCCAGCTTTCCCATCTGGGTGAAGTCCTGTGATGAAGAAGGTTTATGGCCATGCTATCCACAGTCTCATGAAGAAAACACATAAGGTCAAAAAGCTGCTCTATTACACCAAGTCTTGCTACTATCAACCTACTGTATTCACCCACCTGGAGTAGATAGGGCTCGGTGGATTGCCCACCATGCAGCCCTGATGACCCGACCTATGCCAACCAAGCTACAACAAAGGTGCTCCACATACTGTCCAACTTAGTATCGGCCTCATCTGCATGATGCGCTCCACCTCCCTAGAGTTGAGCAACCATACATGCACCACAACAATGTCGTGCGCCATGTATGTGACATTTTCTAGGGCTCGAACACCAAAGATGGCGCGGAGTGGCAAAACAATACTTGACAGGAGCTCTGCTTCTCTCATTTATCCTCACCTAGCTTGAGGAAAGCTCCACTTGGGTGACACAAGTGGTGGTCTAGTGGCTTTACATCGAGGAGTTAACTCTCATTAGGGTTGGCTAAGTGCATGTTCCTGAACCAACCCTTGCATTGTTTCTTTTTTGTTCTCTTCTCCCTCTCTCATGCAAGGAAGTATGCTCAATTAGGTGCGCAACATGTCTCCACATATCTCACCTATTATGTCCCCCTTTTTTTTGTAGACAGTCTGCCTCGGTGGTAGTCGTGCCATGGCTATATATGCAGCTATATACGCGATTATGTTCGTGGCTATACGCACTAATATATACACAATTATTTGCATGATTATATGCGAGGTTAATTGTGTGGCTGTAGCCACATACATAGTCGCGTGGCTGTTTTTTTTTCCATATATAGATTCTTTTAAATTTTTGTGGCTCTTGATTGCGTTTGTGCTCTTTGTTTGTTGTAGTGGGGGAAGAAGGAGACAAGAACACCATCATTGGGCCCCCTAAATTGAGCTACAAGAACCCCTTATCTTGTTCTTCCCCACCACCTTGCCCATGACTCTCTCAATTATTGTAGCATATTCAGTAAGCCATTATCGGACTTCTCATTTGGAGCCATTATTTGTCTCTAATTGAGCCACCCTAGAATCCCTTATCTACTATATTCTTCCATCATCTTGTCCATGTTTCTCGATTGTATTGTCAAACTTCTTATTTGGATTCCTTCATTGTCCCAAATATGGTCCATCTTTAACGACCTTTTGATTTTGTGAATTGACATGGCATGTTAACCCAATCTTCTAAAGAATCAACACCTCTCTTGCTCTCTTGACTTCTAAAACAATATCCTTTTGTGCCTTCAAAACCATGTACATAAATTCGTTGCATTATCTTTCATGAATGTGTATAGAAAGAAGTAATTGGTCATGCTTATATGTAAGATGAGTGTGACTATGCATGGAGGCATGGAACATCTACATTGCTCAAGAAGTTGGAGCGAGAAGGGTATGGGTGGTACACTTTCTACCAGCTGCATTGGTTGCTATCACACTTGAAGACAACTAATATAACTGGACTTAATATCATCATAAGATGTATTTAGCAATTGATCTACTATGTGAAACAAGATTAAACAACTATGTTTTAATTCTCTAACTCTGTGTAAAAGTGTTTCACAACCAATTGTAAACCATTGTCCAGGACACATGTTTTCAATCCATCTTATCATGCTTTCAACCGTATCCAATTAATTGGTCCCATGTTGTTAACCACTACACGATGCTTATGTTCCGACGACGATTTTTGATGATTGTCACGACATCCAAATTAACATTTATATTATGGTCGATATTAGCATCAGTAAGAATGTCGGTATTTGAATGTCGGAACTATCGTCGGCAAAACATGTGGAAATAAAAGTTGAAAATTCATTTAATTTTTTATTTTTACCTTATTTATATCCTAACCAATACATATATTTCTTTTTCACTTTTGGTATATACAAATACTTGTAAAAGTAAATGAAACCAATAAATACATTACCATCAAACCATAGCATGTGAGAATATTTGCATGTTTACAAAATCATAGTTGATCATTATTATCAACTCTCTCATCTTCAAAAAGATCATTGGCCCCAAAAAGATCTAATTCAAGGAAAATCCCTCCATCTTCGAATCTTGTAGGAATAGAACATGCATCTATGTCGACCTCTAAATCTTCTAACTCTGGCTCTGGTTTCTCATTTGTTGTTAGCTCTTTGTCAAGATCATCGTCTACTGTGTCTGAAAAATCTCCCTTGTCTAATTGTTTGATCTCTATAAATTCATCTAGCCCTTGCTCTTGCTGTACTTCGACATGTAGTGGAACTTGATCTTACTGGCCCACACCAATCTCTGCTTCATCTCCGTCTATTTCCATGTCTTCATATATTTGTTTACTATGTGGTAAAAGATCCCTGCCCCCTCTGTGCAACGAATTCAGGGGTGCTAGCGGAAGTAGCACTTCTTCCGCAGGATAGGGCCTCTCACTTGGGGCCTCGCCCACGAATGTCCAGACAAGAGACTAATCCCTCGGTTCTTCCAAAATCGAGCCCGGAAAAACTTCCCTCACCCAGCGGAAAGCACGGGCGATTCCTCCAGGATATTTTTTATTCTAACGTAGTCAAGGTCATCACTAACCAAACTGATCCGACCGAACCTGTAAGTCACTTGGTCAGATCAAGGAAGAAACTTGCACTTGGATCATAGAGACCAACGCTTTTTTCCTCATCGAGAGGCACAACCATTGATTCTTTTCCATAGAACAATTACTATCCGGGATTTACTTCATCTATCATACCATAACAGAATTGAGTCTCATTTTAGTGATCCATCAGTCCAGCCTAACCCCATCCAGTCCCATGGGTTAGCCAACCGCCCAACCACTGTAGTGATGGGATCCAATTAGGAATTTAATTAGGTTTTATCCCGGGTACTAGGGAAAAGAGTTCCCAGGCCCCTTAGCCGACGCTTGATACAAACTTCAAGATAGTCACACCACTTACATACCCGATATGAACTTACCTTTTTCACAGATTCAACTGTCTTTAAAACAATCTTTTAACGAAACCATAGTGTCATTGATCATAATCTTCTAAAATATCCAGTTGAATTCTAATTCAGAAAACAACTCTTACTCCTTGTTCCAATATCTTCCTCGATGCACATGTGGGTATCTTCGGCGACCTAGAGCCCGAGCACCGTATGCTCTCAACACCCTCTAGGATCCTTCGTAGGTCACCTAGCGCTTCACTCATAGGCCGCTTCCTTGGTTCCTCATCCACCGTACCGGAAGCTCACCATTTAAATCCAACCGAGGCTGGTCAAGACCTTGGCCGACCTTGCTACGCGAGACATCCTCCGTTGACTCTCCGTCAGTTGTTGCAACTTTATCAGTTAGGTCTCTACACGACCTCATTCACAAGACAATCAAAATTCTTCCCCAGCATTCTTGACATAAAACAGTCATTTAAAAATAGGTGTCATAAATACAATTTCTATAACGAACTCTCGTCTTTCCACATTGTTCCACATCAACCCACATTACTTAATCCACGTCCAATTCATATGTATTCCCATTCTCATCCAATCACATCATTTTTCATCTCATCACATCTTTCCTCATTTATCCTCATCACATCTCATCCACTCGCATCTACCCATATCCACATCTCATCACATCACATTCATTCACATCTCATCCATTCATATCTACCCCGATCCACATAACATCACATCCATTTCGCCTCGCATCTCATTCATTCACATCCCATCACATCCCATCCATTCACATCACATCTCATTCATTCACATCTATCTTGATTCACATCACATCACATCACATCCATTCACATCACATATCATCACATCCATTCACATCACATATCATCCATTCACATCTATCCCAATTTACATCACATCTCATCACATCCATTTCACATCACATCTCATTTATTCACATCCCGATTCACATCACATCACATCTCATCCATTCACATCCCATATCATTCCTTCACATCCCGATTCACATGACATCACATCTCATCCATTCACATCACATATCATCCATTCACCTCTATCCCAATTTACATCATATCACATCACATCCATTCCACATCACATCTCACCCATTCATACTTATCCAACTCACATCACGCCACATCACATCCACATTCATCACATTCATTGTATCCCCATCCCATCACATACATTCTATCCACATTACACATATATTCACATCACATCACATCTCTTTACATCACATCACATCTCATCCACATCCACATCCATATCCACATCCACATCACATTCAGATCCACATCTCTTTACATTACACCACATCTCATCCACATCTACATCACATTCACATCCACATCTCTTTACATTACACCACATCTCATCCACATCTACATCACATTCACATCCACATCCTCTTACATCACATCACATCTCATCCACATCCACATCACATTCACATCCACATCACTTTTCAACATATCACATCTCATCCACATCATTATTACTTCACATCCACATCCACATCCCTTTACATTACATTCTCTCACATACACATCCACATCCATTTACATCACATTCTTTCACATCCACATCCACATCCACATCCATTTACATCACATTCTTTCACATACACATCCACATCCATTTACATCACATTCCTTCACATACACATCCACATCCATTTACTTCCCATCTCATCCTTTCACATATCCTCTCATCTCATCATCCACATTCACATCCATTTACTTCACATCTCATCCACATTCATTTTCATTACACCACATCCTGTCACATCCCATTTACATTTTATCACATCCCATTTACTTCTTATCACATCGATTCACATCCTATCACAACTCATTTATATCTTATCATATCCCATTTACATCTTATCACATCCATTCACATCCTATCACATCCCATTTACATCTTATCACATCCATTCCACATCCTATTCCCATTTAGTAGCTTTTTCTACTTTGATATACTGAGAATGGGACATTTTCTAAATTTTTA
The DNA here is from genome assembly GCF_041138505.1 of Cibotium barometz. Taxonomy (NCBI): domain Eukaryota; kingdom Viridiplantae; phylum Streptophyta; class Polypodiopsida; order Cyatheales; family Cibotiaceae; genus Cibotium; species Cibotium barometz. The sequence goes on from NC_141091.1 coordinate 14,345,092, forward strand.
CAAATTGCTTGGCCTAGATAAAGGTTCTTTTTTCCGACTACTATTTTCATATTCTTTCTCAATTCTTGAGATGAATTATATTCGATATTCCTCTTTTGAATAAAAGAATTCATGGGATTTACAAAAATCAATTCTACCCATATTTCCACTTTTGATAAATAATCATAAATTGAATTATACTAAAAATTTCTCTTTTTCTCATTTAATTTCTTGGACCTCAAATATCATGGGAATTCCTCTTTTTTGCATTTGATTATTTGCATTCCAATGTCATGGGAATTCCTCTTTAATCATCAAATATTTCTCATAAAATAAATTCATAAAATATCCATTATTTCAATATGCTAGAGATTTCTCTTTTCCTATTCAAATGATTGAATTCCAAACGTCATAGGAATTCCTCTTTTATCATTTAAATATTTATCTAAAATTCATCTTTGAATTTAAATAAAATAACCATTAATTTTAATATGCTAGAAATTTCTCTTTTCCTATTTAAATGATTGAATTCCAAATGTCATAGGAATTTCTCTTTTATCATTTAAATATTTCTTATACATGAAATAAATTTATCTACAATTTATCTTTGAATTTAAATAAAATATCCATTAATATCAATATGCTAGGAATTTCTCTTTTCCTATTTAAATGATTGAATTCCAAATGTCATAGGAATTTCTCTTTTATCATTTAAATATTTCTCATACATAAAATATATTTATCTAAAATTCATCTTTGAATTTGTATAAAATATCCATTAATTCTAATATGCTAGGAATTTCTCTTTTCCTATTTAAATGATTGAATTTCAATGTCATAGGAATTTCTCTTTTATCATTTAAATATAATTACCATAATTTCTTTTTTTCTTAAATTTTTTAATTACACATAAACTTAAAATTACACATAAACTTAAAAATTAGTTTTCCATTGAATGTGACAAAAATTATTCTTTTAGCCTAGGATATCCAATCCTAGAATATGGTAGGAAGTGCTTTTTTCACGTGATGCATAAGAATGAATTATGTATCAATTTTGTAAAAATTTTGCCATAGCCCCGATGCTATTACTGGCAATTTTTATTTTTTATGAAAAGAATAAGACAGTAATGAAATTATGAATTTCTCCATGAGAAGCACTAATTGAATAGAGAAATGGTCATAAGAATGACCATTCTTTGGGGGAGAGAGAGATAAACATAAAAGCATTCTAATTTAAGCATAAATATAAACTTTATGTGATTAATCACTAAAATTCATTAGAGAGCTTCATTTGCATTGAAGAACCATTCAATTGAATACTTCTCAAGCTTGAGAGGGGTTGAGAAGTGAAAAACATTTAGAAGATTAAGAAAATGACCATAAAGTCACACTTTATCTCTTGTTTTGCTTGATTCTTTAGTCGTTTGGAGAGGCTCCAAACCAATCAATTGGTTAGTATGTTGAGAAAGGCTCCAAAGAAGGTTGAAGAGAGAGAGAAGCTCCAATCTCTCCATATTATAGAGGATTTTTAAGGGATAATAAAAAATATCATTATTTTAGTATAATACTGGCATGGTATAGTTTCTTGATTTTTTTACAAAGAACTAAGGATCTATTCATAGGTGAGGGAGGCATCTAACCAAGTCCAACTAGGTTCTAGAATTTTCCAAGTTCAGTTTGGCTGAATTTGGACAAGATTTGCACCTAGTTTTGCCCCCTTTTGATTTGGTTTGATCCAGGAGAGAGGAGAGATAAAAATATCATAATTTTTTTGAGTTAAAAACTCCACCACATTTTGCCCCCTTTTCCTTACCAAGGTGTCAAAAATGTATCATTATACCCAAAACATCTCATTTTTTTAGTAATATCTCATAGTTTTTTACTAATAAACCTTGTACTTAGTCAACTCTTGATCTTATGTGGGCATTTACTCTTTTTTGGGTATTTTCCTTTATTAAATTGGATTTATCTCCTCCCCACACTTGGATTGATCCTATTGGCCCCCATAGGAACCTTAATTGGACCATAATCCAAAATTTCTGAAACTCTAGACCCTTAAGCTAAGGTCCTTTATACCTATTTTCATTTAATTCCGATTGCACATTGGAAAGTTCTTTTTGAAATTTTGTTTCAGGGGAAACCATTTTAGACACTAGAAGGATTTTTATATCCAAAAATATCTCAATTTTGGATTACCTCCCTCCTCTAGACATTTTCTCTCTCCAGGCCAAAATAGAGGATCTTTCTGTTATTTCACAGAGGGGAAAAATTATAAGAGATCAGAAGGGGAGGTTCTTACTACTTTACACCTCAAAAGCTGGAGGGAGGAATCGTACACATGGTGCCACTTAAAAAACATGAGATATCCTCATCTCGCAGTTGGAGGTCAAACTCTTTGCCTTAAGATCCAACTGATTCTGGGGTTCCTTATAGTCTGGTCAACCCAAGAGAATCCTGAAATAAAGATCCCTTCATATAGAAGTCATTATCAGATAACAGTTCATTCAGAACATATCATTCATATCCTTAAGACAATAATGGTCCATTAGACCGAAAATTCCATCTGAACATTCCTCCATGGGAATTTTAGTTATGCAGGTTTTTAATTTATCATCCCTTAACTTGATCCACTGGGTCAAGTGTTAACAGTAGCAATCTGTTAGCACAATCCACTAATCTCATAGGGATTTGCTGAAGTCATAATCACCATTCCAGTTATTATCATTATCCCTAGGATTCGTCCCATTCATCCTCATTGTGGCTTTGTTCAATTTATCGCTTTTCAACCAAAATTCAGGAATCATCATTTTTCAATCAGAATCCAAATCAACTCATCAATTCTCAACCATAACTCTAAAATCATATCAACCAGCATTCGAATTCATCATCTGGATAGCATTTTTGCTTATAATTTCAAGGCCTTAGATTTACTCATATATACTGCCAGTAAAGAGCTGCAGTTATACTCTCGGTATATACGGGTAGTCATAGTCCTTGGAATTATAAGGTAAATACCATCATGTCCATGCCTCAAGCAAGTCAGGGATTCCATACAATTGCTGTACTTCCAGCTGAAAACCCAATTACCAATTTATGAATTTCATTCTGAATATCAATTTGTATGAATTTCATCACACAATTTCAATCTTTTACTGCTACTTCATAAATGTTTGACATTTTTGGCTCCTCGATTGATGCACTTTAGCCAATTCGCTCTGATACCAGAGCTGAAAGATCCCTGCCCCCTCCGTGCAACGAATTCGGGGGTGCTAGCAGCGGAAGTAGCACTTCTTATGCAGGGCAGGGCCTCTCACTCGCGGGGCCTCGCCCAAACGGATGCCCGGACAAGAGACTAATCCCTCGGTCCTTCCAACGAACCTGAAAAAACTTCCCTCACTCGGAAAGCATGGGCGATTCCTCCAGGATATTTTTTATTCTAACGTAGTCATGGTCATCACTGACCAAACTGATTTGACTGAACCTGTAAGTCACTTGGTCAGATCAAGGAAGAAACTTGCACTTGGATCATCGAGACCAACGCTTTTTTCCTCATTGAGAGGTACAGACGTTGATTCTTTTCCATAGAACAATTACTATCTGGGATTTACTTCATCTATCGTACCATAACAGAATTGAATCATTTTAGGGATCCATCAATCCAACCTAACCCCATCCAGGGGAGAGAGAGACAAACATAAAAGCATTCTAATTTAAGCATAAATGTAAACTTTATGTGATTAATCACTAAAATTCATTAGAGAGCTTCATTTGCATTGAAGAACCATTCAATTGAATACTTCTCAAGCTTGAAAGGGGTTGAGAAGTGAAAAACATTTAGAAGATTAAGAAAACGACCATAAAGTCACAATTTACCTCTTGTTTTTCTTGATTCTTTAGTCGTTGGAGAGGCCCCCAACCAATCAATTGGTTAGTATGTTGAGGAAGGCTCCAAAGAAGGTTGAAGAGAGAGAGAAGCTCCAATCTCTCCAAATTGTAGAGGATTTTTAAGGGATAATAAAAAATATCATTATTTTAGTATAATACTGGCATGGTATAGTTCATAGATTTTTTTACAAAGGACTAAGGATCTATTTATAGGTGAGGGAGGCCTCTAACGAAGTCCAACTAGGTTCTAGAATTTTCCAGGTTCAGTTTGGCTGAATTTGGAAAATATTTGGACCTAGTTGGGCTCCCTTGTGATTTGGTTTGATCCAGGAGAGAGGAGAGATAAAAATATCACAACTTTTTTTGAGTTAAAAACTCCACCACATGTGTGAAATAGGCACCTCCTTGAAGTTCCCCCTTCTCCTTACCAAGGTGTCAAAAATGTATCATTATACCCAAAACATCTCATTTTTTTAGAAATATCTCATAGTTTTTTACTAATAAACCTTGTACTCAGTCAACTCTTGATCTTCTGTGGGCATTTACTCAATTTTGGGTATTTTTCTTTTATAAATTGGATTTATCTCCTCCCCACACTTGGATTGATCCTATTGGCCCATAGGAACCTTAGTTGGACCATAATCCAAAGTTTTTTGAAAATCTAGACCCTTAGGCTAAGGTCCTTTATACCTATTTTCATTTAATTCCAATTGCACATTGGAAAGTTCTTTTTGAATTTCTGTTTTAGGGAAAACCATTTTAGACACTAGGAGGATTTTTATATCCAAAAATATATCAATTTTGGATTACCTCTCTCTAGATATTTTCTCTCTCCAAGCCAAAATAGGGTAAAACAGGATCTTTCTTTTATTTCAGAGAGGGGAATAATTATAAGAGATTAGAAGGGGAGGTTCTTACTACTTTACACCTCAAAAGTTGGAGGGAGGAATCGTACACGTGGTGCCACTTAAAAAACGCGAGATGTCCTCATCTCGCAGTTGGAGGTCAAACTCTTTGCCTTAAGATCCAACTAATTCTGGGGTTCCTTATAGTCTGGTCAACCCAACAAAATCCTGAAATAAAGATCCCTTCATATAGAAGTCATTATCAGATAACAGTTCATTCAAAACATATCATTCATATCCTTAAGACAATAATGGTCCATTAGACCGAAAATTCCATCTGAACATTCCTCCATGGGAATTTCAGTTATGCAGATTTTTAATTTGTCATCCCTTAACTTGATACCTTGGGTCAAGTGTTAACAGTAGCAATCTGTTAGCACAATCCACTAATCTCATAGGGATTTGCTGAAGTCATAATCACCATTCGAGTTATTATCATTATCCCTAGGATTCGTCCCATTCATCCTCATTGTGGCTTTGTTCAATTTATCACTTTTCAACCAAAATTCAAGAATCATCATTTTTCAATCAGAATCCAAATCAACTCATCAATTCTCAACCATAATTCTAAAATCATACCAACCAGCATTCGAATTCATCATCTGGATAGCATTTTTGCTTATACTTTCAAGGCCTTAGATTTACTCATATATACTGCCAGTAAAGAGCTGCAATTATACTCTCGGTATATACGAGTAGTCACAGTCCTTGGAATTATAAGGTAAATACCATCATTTCCAGGCCTCAAGCAAGTCAAGGATTCCATACAATTGCGGTACTTCCACCTGAAGACCCAATTACCAATTTATGAATTTCATTCTGAATATCAATTTGTATGAGTTTCATCACACAATTTTAATCTTTTACTACTACATAAATTTTTGACATTTCTGGCTCCTCAGTTGATCCACTTTAGCCAATTCGCTCTGATACCAGCTGAAAGATCCCTGCCCCCTCCGTGCAACAAATTTGGGGGTGCTAGCAAATGGAAGTAGCACTTCTTGCGCGGGGCAAGGCCTGTCACTCGGGGCCTCACCCACCACACAGATGTCCGGACAAGAGACTAATCCCTCGGTTCTTCGAATACCGAACCCGAAAAAACATCCCTCACGTGAAAAGCATGGGCGATTCCTCCAGGATATATGTTATTCTAACGTAGTCAAGGTCATCATCACTGACCAAACTGATCTGACCGAACCTGTAAGTCACTTGGTCAGATTAGGGATGAAACTTGCACTTGGATCATAGAGACCAAGGCTATTTTCCTCATCTTCGCGAGAGGCACAGCTGTTGAATCTTTTCCATAAAACAATTATTATGCGGGATTTACTTCATCTATCGTACCATAATAGAATTGAGTCTCATTCTAGAGATCCATCAGTCCAGCCTAAATCCATCCAGTCCCATGGGTTAGCCAACCGCCCAACCACTGTAGTGATGGGATCCAATTAGGAATTTGGTTAGGTTTCGTCCCGGGTACCGGGGAAAAGAGTTCCCAAGGCCCCTAGCTGACGCTTCATACAAACTTCAAGATAGTCACACCACTTACACACCCGATATGAAATTACCTTTTTCACAGATTCAACTGTCTTTAAAACAATCTTTTAACGAAACCATAGTGTCATTGATCATAATCTTCTAAAATATCCGGTTGAATTCTAATTTCCAATCATTCCTTCATCGGTGTACCTATGGCATCTTTGGCAACCAGAACCCTCACCATCTGTCCACCCAAGGGCCTTTTCAATAGTTCCTAGCCCATAGTACTCGGAAATATTTTCACTTATAAAAATCTAGATGGACTCTCCGTTGAAGATCAGCAAGATCAACCAACAGATCCATATAAAAGAGCCATGAACTCAGCCGTTGAGGACCAACAAGGTCAATCAACTAGATCCATGCCCGAATTCAGAAAACAACTCTTACTCCTTGTTCCAATATCTTCCTCAATGCACGTGTGGGTATCTTCAACAATCGAGAGCCCGAGCACCATATGGTCAACACCCTTTAGGATCCTTTGTAGGTCACCTAGCACTTCATTTATAGGCCGCTTCCTTGATCTCTCATCCACCGTACCGGAAGCTCACCATTTAAATCCAACCGAGGCTCGTCAAGACCTCGACCGACCTTGCTACGCAAGACGTCCTCCATTGACTCTCCGTCAGTTGTTGCAACTTTATCAGTTAGGTCTCCACGACGTCATTCTTCACAAGATGGTCAAAATGCTTCCCCAACATTCTTGACATAAAACAGTCATTTAAAAACAGGTTCATAAATATAGTTTCTATAATGAACTCTCGTCTTTCCACATTGTTCCACATCAATCCACATTACTTAATCCACGTCCAATTCACATGTATTCCCATTCTCATCCAATCACATCATTTTCCAATCACATCATTTTCCAATCACATCATTCTCATCCAATCACATCATTTTCCATCTCATCCAATCACATCATTTTCCATCTCATCACATCTTTCCTCATTTATCCTCATCACATCATTTTCCAATCACATCATTCTCATCCAATCATATCATTTTCCATCTCATCACATCTTTCCTTATTTATCCTCATCACATCTCATCCACTCGCATCTACCCATATCCACATCTCATCACATCACATTCATTCACATCTCATCCATTCATATCTACCCCGATCCACATCACATCATTCTCATCCAATCACATCACATTCATTCACATCTCATCCATTCATATCTACCCCGATCCACATCACATCATTCTCATCCAATCACATCATTTTCCATCTCATCACATCTTTCCTCATTTATCCTCATCACATCTCATCCACTCGCATCTACCCATATCCACATCTCATCACATCACATTCATTCACATCTCATCCATTCATATCTACACCGATCAACATCACATCCCATCCATTTCGCCTCACATCTTCATTTAGATCCCATCACATCCCATCCATTCGCCTCACATCTTCATTCACATCCCATCACATTCCATCCATTCACATCACATCTCATTCATTCACACCTATCCATTCACATCACATCTCATTCATTCACATCTATCCCGATTCACATCACATCCATTCACATCACATATCATCCATTCACATCTATCCCAATTTACATTACATCTCATCACATCCATTTCACATCACATCTCCTTCATTCACATCCCGATTCACATCACATCACATCACATCTCATTCACATCCCGATTCACATCACATCACATCTCATCCATTCACATCCCATAACATTCATTCACATCCCAATTCACATGACATCACATCTTATCCATTCACATCACATATCATCCATTCACCTCTATCCCAATTTACATCATATCACATTACATCCATTCCACATCACATCTCATCCATTTATACTTATCCAACTCACATCACACCACATCACATCCACATTCATCACATTCATTGTATCCCCATCCCATCACATACATTCTATCCACATTACATCACATCCACATCATATCTCATTCATACACATCCCATATCATTCATTCACATCTCGATTCACATGACATCACATCTTATCCATTCACATCACATATCATCCATTCACCTCTATCCCAATTTACATCATATCACATTACATCCATTCCACATCACATCTCATCCATTTATACTTATCCAACTCACATCACACCACATCACATCCACATTCATCACATTCATTGTATCCCCATCCCATCACATACATTCTATCCACATTACATCACATCCACATCATATCTCATTCATACACATCCCATCTCATTCATCCACATCCATCCAATCATTCACGTCAAGACTATCCACATCCATCCACATCCATCCAATCCATCCAATCATTCACGTGCACGACTATCCACATCTATCCATACATTCACATCTATCACTTCACATCCACATATATTCACATTACATCACATCACATCTCTTTACATCACATCACATCTCATCCACATCCACATCACAGTCAGATCCACATCTCTTTACATTACACCACATCTCATCCACATCTACATCACATTCACATCCACATCTCTTTACATTACACTACATCTCATCCATATCTACATCACATTCACATCCACATCCCCATCTCTTTTCAGCATATCACATCCACATCTCTTTTCAGCACATCACATCTCATCCATATCCACATCCCTTTACATTACATTCTTTCACATCCACATCCACATCCACATGGATCTACATCACATTCTTTCACATACGCATCCACATCCATTTACATCACATTCTTTCACATACACATACACATCCACATCCATTTACATCACATTCCTTCACATACACGTCCACACACATACACATCCACATCCATTTACATCACATCCCTTTACATACACATCTACATCCATTTACTTTCCATCTCATCCTTTCACATATCCTCTCATCTCATTCTCATCTTATCATTCACATCCACATCCATTTACTTCACATCCACATCCATTTACTTCACATCTCATGCACATTCATTTTCATTACACCACATCCTATCACATCCCATTTACATCTTATCACATCCATTCGCATCCCCTTTACATCTTATCACATCCATTCACATCCTATCACATCCCATTTACATCTTATCACATCCATTCACATCCTATCACATCCCATTTACATCAACTTATCACATCCATTCCACATCCTATTAGTAGCTTTTTCTACTTCGATACCGATAATGGGACTTTTTCTAAATTTTTGCCAATTGTTGGCCTAGATAAAGGTTCTTTTTCTCGATGACTATTTCCATATTCTTTCTCAATTCCTCAGATGAATTATATTCAATATTCCTCTCTTGAATAAAAGAATTTATGGGATTTATAAAAATCAATTCTACCCATATTTCTAGTTTTGATAAATAATCATAAATTGAATTATACTAAAAATTTCTCTTTTTCTCATTTAATATCTTGGACCTCAAATATCATGGGAATTCCTCTTTTTTGCATTTGATTATTTGCATTCCAATGTCATGGGAATTCCTCTTTAATCTCATCAAATATTTCTCATAAAATAAATTCATAAAATATCCATTAATTCAACATGATATAAATTTCTCAAACATCATAGGAATTCCTCTTTTATCATTTAAATATTTCTCATACATAACTTTTTTAAATCTAAAATTTATCTTTGAATTCAAATAAAATATCCATTAATTCCAATATGCTAGGAATTTCTCTTTTCCTATTTAAATGATTGAATTCCAAATGTCATAGGAATTCCTCTTTTATCATTAAAAATATTTCTCATACATAAAATAAATTTATCTAAAATTTATATTTGAATTTAAATAAAATATCCATTAATTCCAATATGCTAGGAATTTCTCTTTTCCTATTTAAATGATTGAGTTCCAAATGTCATAGGAATTTCTCTTTTATTATTTAAATATTTCTCATACATAAAATATATTTATCTAAAATTTATCTTTGAATTTAAATAAAATATCCATTAATTCCAATATGCTACGACTTTCTCTTTTCGTATTTAAATGATTGAAATTCAATGTCATAGGAATTCCTCTTTTATCATTTAAATAATTCCTCTTTTGTGCTTTTGATTATTTGCATTCCAATGTCATGGGATTTCCTCTTTAATCATTAAATATTTCGCATAAAATAATTTCATGAAATATCCATTAATTCAATATGTTAGGAATTTCTCTTTTTCCATTTAAATGATTGAATTCCAAATGTAATAGGAATTCCTCTTTTATCATTTAAATATTTCTCATACATAAAATAAATTTATCTAAAATCTATCTTTGAATTTAAATAAAATATCCATTAATTCCAATATGCTAGGAATTTCTCTTTTCTTATTTAAATGATTGAATTCTAAATATCATAGGAATTCCTCTTTTATCATTTAAATATTTCTCATACATAAAATATATTTATCTAAAATTCATCTTTGAATTTAAACAAAATATCCATTAATTCCAATATGCTAGGAATTTCTCTTTTCCTATTTAAATGATTGAATTCTAAATATCATAGAAATTCCTCTTTTATCATTTAAATATTTCTCATACATAAAATATATTTATCTAAAATTTATCTTTGAATTTAAATAAAATATCCATTAATTCCAATATGCTAGGAATTTCTCTTTTCCTATTTAAATGATTGAATTCCAAATGTCATAGGAATTTCTCTTTTATTATTTAAATATTCCTCATACATAAAAGAAATTTATCTTTGAATTTAAATAAAATATCCATTAATTCCAATATGCTAGGAATTTCTCTTTTCCTATTTAAATGATTGAATTCCAATGTGATAGGAATTCCTCTTTTATCATTTAAATATAATCACCATAATTTATTCTTTTCTTGAATTTTTTAATTACACATAAATTTAAAAATTAGTTTTCCATTGAATGTGACAAAAACCATTCTTTTAGCCTAGGATATCCAATCCTAGAATATGGTAGGAAGTGCTCTTTTCACATGATGCATAAGAATGAATTATGTATCAATTTCTTAAAAATTTTACCATAGCTCCGCTGCTATTATATTACTGGTAATTTTTAATTTTTATGAAAAGAATAAGACATAGTAATATGATAGTATAACTATTGTTTACCCTTAAATCCAATTTATGGATTTATCTCATAATATTATCATATTTTACAAGCATATAAGTATAAAAACCATTTTCTTAAACCTCTAGCTTCAGAAGCCTAGAGTTTGATTTATGAATTGAGAATTTCTCCATGAGAAGCACTAATTGATTAGAGAATTGGTCATAGGAATGACCATTCTTTGGGGGAGAGAGAGATATACATAAAAGCATTCTAATTTAAGCATAAATGTAAACTTTATGTGATTAATCACTAAAATTCATTAGAGAGCTTCATTTTCATTGAAGAACCATTCAATTGAATACTTCTCAAGCTTGAGAGGGGTTAAGTGAAAAACATTTAGAAGATTCAGAAAAAGGCCATAAAGTCACACTTTACCTCTTGTTTTGCTTGATTCTTTAGTTGTTGGAGAGGCCCCCAACCAATCAATTGGTTAGTATGTTGAGAAAGGCTCCTGAAGAGAGAGAGAGTAGCTCCAATCTCTCCAAATTGTAGAGGATTTTTAAGGGATAATAAAAAATATCATTATTTTAGTATAATACTGGCATGGTAGAGTTCACAGATTTTTTTACAAAGGACTAAGGATCTATTTATAGGTGAGGGAGGCCTCTAACCAAGTCCAACTAGGTTCTAGAATTTTCCAAGTTTAGTTTGGCTGAATTTGGATAAGATTTGGACCTAGTTTGGCTGCCTTTTGATTTGGTTTGATCCAGGAGAGAGGAGAGATAAAAATATCACAAATTTTTTGAGTTAAAAACTCCACCACATGCGTGAAATAGGCGCCTCCTTGAAGTGCCGCCTTCTCCTTACCAAGGTGTCAAAAAGGTATCATTATACCCAAAATAACTCTTTTTTTAGTAATCTTATAGTTTTTTACTTATAAACCTTGTACTTAGCCAACTCTTCATCTTATGTGGACATTTACTCATTTTTGGGTATTTTTCTTTTTTAAATTGTATTTATCTCCTCCCCACACTTGGATTGATCCTATTGGCCCATAGGAACCTTAATGGACCATAATCCAAAAACTTCTAAAAATCTAGACCCTTAGGCTAAGGTCCTTTATACCTATTTTCAATTTATTCCAATTGCACATTGAAAAGTTCTTTTTGAATTTCTGTTTCAAGGGAAACCATTTTAGACACTAGGAGGATTTTTATATCCAAAAATATCTCAATTTTGGATTACCTCTCTCTAGAAATTTTCTCTCTCCAGGCCAAAATAAGATAAATAGAATATTTCTTTGATTTCGAGAGGGGAATAATTATAAGATCAGAAGGGGACGTTGTTACTCCTTTACACCTCAAAAGCTGAAGGGAGGAATCGTACACGTGGTGCCACTTAAAAAACGCGAGATGTCCTCATCTCACAATTGGAGGTCAAACTATTTGCCTTAAGATCCAACTGATTCTAGGGTTCTTTATAGTCTGGTCAACCCAACAGAATCTTGGGATAAAGATCCCTTCATATAGAACCCATTATCAGATAACAGTTCATTCAGAACATATCATTCATATCCCTAACACAATAATGGTCCATTACATCGAAAATTCCATCTGAACATTCCTCCATGGGAAAATTCCATCTGAAAATTCCTGCATGGGAATTTCAGTTATGCAGGTTTTTAATTTGTCATCCCTTAACTTGATCCACTGGGTCAAGTGTTAACAATAGCAATCTATTAGCACAATCCACTAATCTCATAGGGATTTGCTGAAGTCATAATCACCATTCCAGTTATCATCATCATCACTGGGATTCATCCCATTCATCCTTATTGTGGCTTTGTTCAACTTATCGCCTTTCAACCAAAATTCAGGAATCATCATTTTTCAATCAGAATCCAAATCAACTCATCAATTCTCAACCAGAATTCTAAAATCATATCAACCAGCATTCAAATTCATCATCTAGATAGCATTTTTGTATATAATTTCAAGGTCTTAGATTTACTCGTATATATTGCCAGTAAAGACCTGTAGTTATACCCTCTGTATATATGGGTAGTCACGGTCCTTGGAATTATAAGGTAGATACCATCATGTCCCAGCCTCAAGCAAGTCAGGGATTCCATATAATTGCGATACTTCCACCTGAAGACCCAATTACCAATTTATGAATTTCATTCTGAATATCAATTTGTATGAATTTCATTTTGAATATACCCTCCGTATATACGGGTAGTCACGGTCCTTGGAATTATAAGGTAGATACCATCATGTCCAGGCCTCAAGCAAGTCAGGGATTCCATATAATTGCGGTACTTCCACCTAAAGACCCAATTACCAATTTATGAATTTCATTCTGAATTTGTATGAATTTCATCACGCAATTTCGGTCTTTTACTGCTACCTCATAAATTTTTGATATTTCTGGCTCGTCGGTTGATCCACTTTAGCCAATTTGATCTGATACCATAGCTGAAAGATCCATGCCGCCTCCGCGCAACGAATTCAAGGATCTAGTGGCGGAAGTAGCACTTCTTGCGCGGGGCAGGGCCTCTCACTCGGGACCTCGCCCAACGGATGTCTGGACAAGAGACTAATCCCTCGGTTCTTCCAGAACCGAACCCGAAAAAACTTCCCTCACCCAAAAAGCACGGGCGATTCCTCCAGGATATTTTTTATTCTAACGTAATCAAGGTCATCACTGACCAAACTAATCTGACTGAACCTGTAAGTCACTTGGTCAGATCTAGGAAAAAATTTGCACTTAGATCATAAAGACCATTGCTTTTTTCCTCATCGCTTGAGAGGCACAACCGTTTATTCTTTTCCATAGAACAATTACTATCCAGGATTTACTTCATCTATCGTACCATAACAGAACTGAGTCTCATTTTAGGGATCCATCAGTCCAGCCTAACCTCAGTCCCATGGGTTAGCCAACCACCCAACCACTGTAGTGATGGGATCCAATTAGGAATTTGGTTAGGTTTTGTCCCGGGTACTAGGAAAAAGAGTTCCCAGGCCTCCTAGCCGGCGCTTCTTAATACAAACTTTAAGATAGTCACACCACTTACACACCTGATATGAAATTACCTTTTTAACAGATTCAACTCTCTTTAAAATAATCTTTTAACAAAACCATAGTGTCACTGATCATAATCTTCTAAAATATCCGGTTGAATTCTAATTTCCAATCATTCCTTCATCGGTGTGCCTATGGCATCTACTTTTCTCCCTTCTAGTAGTTGCCAAAAAGTTGTAAAAAAGACATGTGTACCTTTATAAAAGGAGACTGATTAAATGAAATTGGACAGTGTTCTGGTCTCATGTAGTGTGTACATCACAATATATAAAGATTATGGAAATTTTGAACTAACAAAAAAAAAAGTATTTGATTTTTATTCACTAACCCCTTTTTCCTTTTTAAAAGACTTCAAAATGAGACTCATCAGGGGCCTTTTAAATAGTTCCTAGCTCATAGTACCCGGAAATATTTTCACTTATAGAAATCCAGATGGACTCTCCGTTGAAGATCAGCAAGATCAACCAACTGATCCATATAAAAGAGCCATGGACTCATCCGTTGAGGACCAACAAGGTCAATCAACTAGATCCATGCCCGAATTCAGAAAACAACTCTTACTTCTTGTTCCAATATCTGCCTTGATGCACGTGTCGGTATCTTCCGCAACCCACAGCCCGAGCATTGTATGGTCAGCACCCTCTAGGATCCTTCGTAGGTCACCTAGTGCTTCACTCATAGGCCGCTTCCTTTGTCCCTCATCCAGCGTACGGGAAGCTCACCATTTAAATTGAACTGAGGCTAGTCAAGACCTCCGCCGACCTTGCTATGCGTGTTGAAAAATATACATGAGACGTCCTCCGTGTTGAAAAATATACATGAGAAGCGGTGATGTATGGAGAAATACATGCAAATCTGGCAAAGAAATATGTATGTGACAAGCAAGAATGTGTTGGCAACTCATGTACAAACCCTAACCAGGCATAGCAAGGTCATCTTTCCACATTGTTCCTCATCAATCCACATTACTTAATCCACGTCCAATTCATATGTATTCCCATTCTCATCCAATCACATCATTTTTCATCTCATCACATCTTTCCTCATTTATCCTCATCACATCTCATCCACTCGCATCTACCCATATCCACATCTCATCACATCACATTCATTCACATCTCATCCATTCATATCTATCCCGATCCACGTCACATCACATCCATTTTGCCTCACATCTCATTCATTCACATCCCATCACATCACATCACATCTCATTCATTCACATCTATCCCGATTCAAATCACATCACATCACCTCCATTCACATCACATATCATCCATTCACATCTATCCCAATTTACATCACATCTCATCACATCCATTTCACATCACATCTCGATTCACATCACATCACATCTCATCCATGTACATCCCATATCATTCATTCACATCCCGATTCACATGACATCACATCTCATCCATTCACATCACATATCATTCATTCACCTCTATCCCAATTTACATCATATCACATCACATCCATTCCACATCACATCTCACACTCATTCATACTTATCCAACTCACTTCACACCACACCACATCCACATTCATCACATTCATTGTATCCCCATCCCATCACATACATTCTATCCACATTACGTCACATCCACATCCCATCACATACATTCTATCCGCATTATATCACATCCACATCATATCTCATTCATACACATCCCATCTCATTCATCCACATCCATCTAATCATTCACATGCACGACTATCCACATTTATCCATAAATTCACATCTATCACTTCACATTCACATATATTCACATCACATCACATCTCTTTACATCACATCACATCTCATCCACATCCACATCACATTCAGATCCACAGCTCTTTACATTACACCACATCCACATCCACATCCACATTCAGATCCACATCTCTTTACATTTACACCACATCCACATCACATCACATTTAAATCCACATTCCCTTACATCTCTTTACATTACACCACATCTCATCCACATTCAGATCCACATCTCTTTACATTACACCACATCTCATCCACATCTACATCACATTCACATCCACATCTCTTTACATTACATCCACATCTCTTTACATTACACCACATCTCATCCACATCTACATCACATTCAAATCCACATTCCCTTACATCACATCACATCTCATCCACACCCACATTACTTTTACATCCACATCCCTTTACATTACATTCTTTCACATACACATCCACATCCATTTACATCACATTCTTTCATATACGCATCCACATCCATTTACATCGCATTCTTTCACATACACATCCACATCCATTTACATCACATTCCTTCACATACATATACACATCCACATCCATTTACTTTCCATCTCATCCTTTCACATATCCTCTCATTTGATTCTCATCTCATCATTCACATCCACATCCATTTACTTCACATCTCATCCACATTCATTTTCATTACACCACATCCTATCACATCATAAACATAAAAGCATTCTAATTTAAGCATAAATGTAAACTTTATGTGATTAGTCACTAAAATTCATTAGAGAGCTTCATTTGCATTGAAGAACCATTCAATTGAATACTTCTCAAGCTTGAGAGGGGTTGAGAAGTAAAAAACATTTAGAAGATTAAGAAAAAGACCATAAAGTCACACTTTACCTCTTGTTTTGCTTGATTCTTAAGTCGTTAGAGAGGCCCCCAACCAATCAATTGGTTTGTATGTTGAGGAAGGCTCCAAAGAAGGTTGAAGAGAGAGAGAAGCTCCAATCTCTCCAAATTGTAGAGGATTTTTAAGGGATAATAAAAAATATCATTATTTTAGTATAGTACTGGCATGGTAGAGTTCACAGATTTTTTTACAAAGGACTAAGGATCTATTTATAGGTGAGGGAGGCCAGGTTCAGTTTGGCTGAATTTGGATAAGATTTGGACCTAGTTTGGCTCCCTTTTGATTTGGTTTGATCCAGGAGAGAGGAGAGATAAAAATATCACAATTGTTTTGAGTTAAAAACTCCACCACATGTTTGAAATAGGTGCCTCCTTGAAGTGCCCCCTTCTCCTTACCAAGGTGTCAAAAATGTATCATTACACCCAAAATATCTCTTTTTTTAGTAATCTCATAGTTTTTTACTGAGAAACCTTGTACTCACTCAACTCTTCATCTTATGTGGGCATTTACTCATTTTTGGGTATTTTTCTTTTATAAATTGGATTTATCTCCTCCATATAATTGCGGTACTTCCACCTAAAGACCCAATTATCAATTTATGAATTTCATTCTGAATATCAATTTGTATGAGTTTCATCACACAATTTCAATCTTTTACTGCTACTTCATAAATTTTTGACATTTCTAGCTCCTCGGTTGATCCACTTTAGCCAATTCGCTTTGATACCAGCTGAAAGATCCCTGCCGCCTCCGCGCAACGAATTCGGGGGTGCTAGCGGTGGAAGTAGCACTTCTTGTGCCGCGGAGCAGGGCCTCTCACTCGGGACCTTGCCCACGGATGTCCGGACAAGAGACTAATCCCTCGATTCTTCCAGAACCGAACCCGAAAAAACTTCCCTCACCCGAAAAGCACGGGCGATTCCTCCAGGATATTTTTTATTCTAACATAGTCAAGGTCATCACTGACCAAACTGATCTGACAGAACCTGTAAGTCACTTGGTCAGATCAAGGAAGAAACTTGCACTTGGATCATAGAGACCATTGCTTTTTTCCTCATCGAGAGGCACAGCCGTTTATTCTTTTCCATAGAACAATTACTATCCGGGATTTACTTCATCTATCGTACCATAACAGAATTGAGTCTCATTTTAGGGATCCATCAGTCCAGCCTAACCCCATCCACCAGTCCCATGGGTTAGCCAACTACCCAACCACTGTAGTGATGGGATCCAATTAGGAATTTGGTTAGGTTTTGTCCCGGGTACCAGGGAAAAAGAGTTCCCAGGCCCCCTAGCCGGCGCTTCTTCATACAAACTTCAAGATAGTCACACCACTTACACACCTGATATGAAATTACCTTTTTCACAAATTCAACTGTCTTTAAAACAATCTTTTAATGAAACCATAGTGTCATTGATCATAATCTTCTAAAATATCCAATTAAATTCTAATTTCCAATCATTCCTTCATCGGTGTACCTATGGCATCATTGGCAACCAAAACGCTCACACCACCTGTCCACTCACAGGGGCCTTTTCAATAGTTCCTAGCTCATAGTGCCCGGAAATATTTTCACTTATAGAAATCCAGATGGACTCTCCGTTGAAGATCAGCAAGATCAACCAACAGATCCATATAAAAGAGCCATGGACTCATCCGTTGTTGAGGACCAACAAGGTCAATCAACTAGATCCATGCCCGAATTCCGAAAACAACTCTTACTTCTTGTTCCAATATCTTCCTCGATACACGTGTAAGTATTTTCGATGACCCAGAGCCCGAGCACCGTATGGTCAGCACCCTCTAGGATTCTTCGTAGGTCACCTAGCGCTTCACTCATAGACCGCTTCCTTTGTCCCTCATCCAGCGTACGGGAAGCTCACCATTTAAATCGAACCGAGGCTGGTCAAGACCTTGGCCGACCTTGCTACGCGTGAGACGTCCTCCATTGACTCTCCTTCAGTTGTTGCATCTTTATAATTAGGTCTTCATGACCTCATTCACAAGACGGTCAAAATGCTTCCCCAGCATTCTTGACATAAAACAATCATTTAAAAACAGGTCATAAATACAGTTTTTATAAAACGAACTCTCGTCTTTCCACATCGTTCCACATCAATCCACATTACTTAATCCACGTCCAATTCATATGTATTCCCATTCTCATCCAATCACATCATTTTCCATCTCATCACATCTTTCCTCATTTATCCTCATCACATCTCATCCACTCGCATCTACCCATATCCACATCTCATCACATCACATTCATTCACATCTCATCCATTCAAATCTACCCCGATCCACATCACATCACATCCATTTCGCCTCACATCTCATTCATTCACATCCCATTCCATCCCATCACATCTCATTCATTCACATCTATCCCTATTTAAATCACATCACATCACATCCATTCACATCTATCCCGATTTAAATCACATCACATCACATCCATTCACATCACATATCATTCATTCACGTCTATCCCAATTTACATCACATATCATCACATCCATTTCACATCACAGCTCGATTCACATCACATCACATCTCATCCATTCACATCCCATATCATTCAGTCATATCCTTGATTCACATGACATCACATCTCATCCATCCACATCACATATCATTCATTCACCTCGATTCCAATTTACATCATATCACATCACATCCATTCCATTCACATCCCATATCATTCAGTCATATCCTTGATTCACATGACATCACATCTCATCCATCCACATCACATATCATTCATTCACCTCGATTCCAATTTACATCATATCACATCACATCCATTCCACATCACATATCACACCCATTCATACTTATCCAACTCACTTCACACCACATCACATCCACATTCATCACATTCATTGTATCCCCATCCCATCACATACATTCTATCCACATTACATCACATCCACATCATATCTCATTCATACACATCCCATCTTATTCATCCACATCCATCCAATCATTCACATGCACGACTATCCACATTTATCCATACATTCACATCTATCACTTCACATCCACATATATTCACAAATCACATCAAATCACATCTCTTTACATCACATCATATCTCATCCACATCCACATCACATTTAGAGCCACATCTCTTTACATTACACCACATCCACATCCACATTCAGATCCAAATCTCTTTACATTACACCACATCCACATGACATTCAAATCCACATCTCTTTACATTACACTACATCTCATCCACATCTCTTTACATTACACCACATCTCATCCACATCTACATCACATTCACATCCACATCCCCTTACATCACATCACATCGCATCCACATCCACATCACATTCACATCCACATCTCTTTTCAGCACATCACACCTCATCCACATCCACATTGCTTTCAATCCACATCCCTTTACATTACATTCTTTCACATACACATCCACATCCATTTACTTCCCATTTTATCCTTTCACATATCCTCTCATCTGATTCTCATCTCATCATTCACATCCACATCCATTTACTTCACATCTCATCCACATTCATTTTCATTACACCACATCCTATCACATCCCATTTACATCTTATCACATCCCATTTACATCTTATCACATCCATTTGCATCCTATCGCATCCTCGTTTACATCTTATCACATCCATTCATATCCTATTACATCCCATTTAGATCTTATGACATCCATTCCACATCCTATTCCCATTAAGTAGCCTTTTCTGCTTCGATATCGATAATGGGACTTTTTCTAAATTTTTGCCAATTACTTGGCCTAGATAAAGGTTCTTTTGCTCGACGACTATTTCCATATTCTTTCTCAATTCCTCAGATGATTTATATTCGATATTCCTCTTTTGAATAAAAGAATTCATGGGATTTACAAAAATCAATTCTACCCATATTTTCACTTTTGATAAATAATAATAAAAAATAAATTATACTAGAAATTTCTCTTTTTCTCATTTAATTTCTTGGACCTCAAATATAATGGGAATTCCTTTTTTTGCATTTGATTTTTTGCATTCCAATGTCATGGGTCAATTCTCAACCAGAATTCTAAAATCAAATCAACCAGCATTCGAATTCATCATCTGGATAGCATTTTTGCTTCTAATTTCAAGGTCTTAGATTTACTCGTATATACTGCCAGTAAAGAGCTGCAGTTATACCCTCGGTATATACGGATAGTCATGGTCCTCGGAATTATAAGGTAAATACCATCATGTCCAGGCCTCAAGCAAGTCACGGATTCCATACATCTGCGGTACTTCCACTTGAAGACCCAATTACCAATTTATGAATTTCATTCTGAATATCAATTTGTATGAATTTCATCACGCAATTTCAATCTTTTACTACTACTTCATAAATTTTAGACATTTCTGGCTCCTCGGTTGATCCACTTTAGCCAATTCGCTATGATACCAGCTGAAAGATCCCTGCCCCCCCTCTGCACAACGATGAATTCGGGGGTGCTAGCAGTAGAAGTAGCACTTCTACCGCGATCCACATCACATCCATCACATCCCATCCATTCACATCTCATTCATTCACATCCCATCCATTCACATCATATCTCATTCATTCACATCTATCCCGATACACATCATATCTCATTTATTCACATCTATCTCGATTCACAAAACATCCATTCACATCACATATCATCCAGTCTCATGTATCCCAATTTACATCACATCCATTTCACATCACATCTCATTCATTCACATCTCGATTCACATCACATCACATCTCATGCATTCACATCTCGATTCACATGACATCACATCTCATCCATTCACATCACATCTCATCCATTCACATCACATATCATCCATTCACCTCTATCCCAATTTACATCATATCACATCACATCTCATCCATTCACATCCCATATCATTCATTCACATCCCGATTCACATGACATCACATCTCATCCATTCACATCACATATCATCCATTCACCTCTATCCAAATTTACATCATATCACATCACATCACATCACATCCATTCCACATCACATCTCACCCATTCATACTTATCCAGCTCACATCACACCACATCACATCCACATTCATCACATTCATTGTACCCCATCCCATCACATACATTCTATCCACATTACATCACATCCACATTATATCTCATTCATATACATCCCATCTCATTCATACACCACATCCATCCAATCATTCACATCACGACTATCCACATCTTTCCATACATTCACATCTATCACTTCACATCCATATATATTCACATCACATCACATCTCATCCACATTCACATTACATTCAGATCCACATCTCTTTACATTACACCACATCTCATCCACATCTACATCACATTCACATCCACATCTCTTTACATTACACCACATCTCATCCACATCTACATCACATACTTTCACATCCACATCCCTTTACATTACATTCTTTCACATACACATCCACATCCATTTACATCACATTCTTTCACATACGCATCCACATCCATTTACATCATATTCCTTCACAAACACATCCACATCCACATCCATTTACTTCCCATCTCATCCTTTCACATATCCTCTCATCTCATTCTCATCTCATCATTCATATCCACATCCATTTACTTCACATCTTATCCACAATAATTTTCATTACACCTTATTCTATTACATCCCATTTACATCTTATCACATGCCATCTACATCTTATCACATCCCATTTACATCTTATCACATCCATTCGCATCCTATCGCATCCCCGTTTACATCTTATCAGATCCATTCACATCCTATCACATCCCATTTACATCTTATCACATGCATTCCACATCTTATTCCCATTTAGTAGCTTTTTCTACTTTGATACCGATAATGGGACTTTTTCTAAATTTTTGCCAATTGCTTGGCCTAGATAAAGTTTCTTTTTCTCGACGACTATTTCCATATTCTTTCTCAATTCCCCAGATGAATTATATTTGATATTCCTCTTTTGAATAAAAGAATTCATGGTATTTTTAAAAATCAATTTTACCCGTATTTCCACTTTTGATGATAAATAATTATAAATTGAATTATACTAAAAATTTCTCTTTTTCTCATTTAATTTCTTGGACCTTAAATATCATGGGAATTCCTCTTTTTTGCATTTGATTATTTTCATTCCAATGTCATGGGAATTTCTCTTTAATCATCAAATATTTGTCATAAAATAAATTCAAAAAATATCCATTAATTCAATATGCTAGGAATTTGTCTTTTTCCATTTAAATGATTGAATTCCAAATGTCATAAGAATTTCTCTTTTATCATTTAAATATTTCTCATACATAAAATAAATTTATCTAAAATTTATCTTTGAATTTAAATAAAATATCCATTAATTTCAATATGCTAGGAATTTCTCTTTTCCTATTTAAATGATTGAATTTCAAATGTCATAGGAATTCCTCTTTTATCATTTAAATATTTCTCATACATAAAATAAATTTATCTAAAATTTATCTTTGAATTTAAATAAAATATCCATTAATTTCAATATGCTAGAAATTTCTCTTTTCCTATTTAAATGATTGAATTTCAAATGTCATAGGAATTCCTCTTTTATCATTTAAATATTTCTTATACATAAAATAAATTTAACTAAAATTCATCTTTGAATTTAAATAAAATATCCATGAATTCCAATATGCTAGGAATTTCTCTTTTCCTATTTAAATGATTGAATTCCAAATGTCATAGGAATTCCACTTTTATTATTTAAATATTCCTAAGACATAAGAGATATTTAACTAAAATTCATGTTTGAATTTCAATAAAATATCCATTAATTCCAATATGCTAGGAATCTCTCTTTTCCTATTAAAATGATTGAATTCCAATGTCATAGGAATTCCTCTTTTACCATTTAAATATAATCAGCAGAATTTCTTCTTTTCTTAATTTTTTTATTTGTACATAAACTTAAAAAATTAGTTTTCCATTGAATGTGACAAAAACCATTATTTTAGCCTAGGATATCCAATCCTAGAATATGGTAGGGAGTGCTCTTTTGACGTGATGCATAAGAATGAATTATGTATCAATTTCTTAAAAATTTTACCATAGCTCTGCTGCTATTATTGGTAATTTTTAATTTTTTTGAAAAGAATAAGACATATTAATGTAATTATGATAGTATAACTATCTTTCACCCTTTAATCTAATTTATGGATTTATCTCATAATATTATCATATTTTACAAACATATAAGTATAAAAACCATTTTCTTAAACCTCTAGCTTCACAAGCCTAGAGTTTGATTTATGAATTGAGAATTTCTCTATGAGAAGCACTAATTGAATAGAGAATTGGTCATTGTAATGACCATTCTTTGGGGGGGGGGGAGAGAGAGAGAGAGAGAGAGAGAGAGAGAGAGAGAGAGAGAGAGAGAGAGAGAGATAAACATAAAAGCATTCTAATTTAAGCACAAATGTAAACTTTATGTGATTAATCACTAAAATTCATTAGAGAGCTTCATTTGCATTGAAGAAGCATTCAATTGAATACTTCTCAAGCTTGAGAGGGGTTGATAAGTGAAAAATATTTAGAAGATTAAGAAAAAGACCATAAAGTCACACTTTACCTCTTGTTTTGCTTAATTCTTTAGTCATTGGAGAGGCCCCCAGCCAATAAATTGGTTAGTATGTTGAGGAAGGCTCCAAAGAAGGTTGAAGAGAGAGAGAAGCTCCAATCTCTACAAATTGTAGATGTTTTTTAAGGGATAATAAAAAATATCATTATTTTAGTATAATACTGGCATGGTATAGTTCATAGATTTTTTTACAAAGGACTAAGGATCTATTTATAGGTGAGGGAGGCCTCTAACCAAGTCCAACTAGGTTCTAGAATTTTCCAGGTTGAGTTTGGCTGAATTTGGATAAGATTTGGACCTAGTTTTGGCCCCCTTTTGATTTGGTTTAATCCAGGAGAGAGGAGAGATAAAAATATCACAATTTTTTTGAGTTGAAAACTCCACCACATGTGTGAAATAGGGTGCCTCCTTGAAGTGTCCCCTTCTCCTTACCAAGGTGTCAAAAATGTATCATTATATCCAAAATATCTCATTTTTTTAGTAATATCTCATAGTTTTTTACTAATAAACCTTATACTCACTCAACTCTTCATCTTATGTAGGCATTTTTGGGTATTTTTCTTTTATAAATTGGATTTATCTCCTCCCCACACTTGGATTGATCCTATTGGCTCCCATAGGAACCTTAGTTGGACTATAATCCAAAAATTTCTGAAAATCTAGACCCTTAGGCTAAGATCCTTTATACCTATTTTCAATTAATTCTAATTGCACATTGGAAAGTTCTTTTTGAATTTCTGTTTCAGGAGAAACCATTTTAGACACTAGGAGAATTTTTATATCCAAAAATATCTCAATTTTGGATTACCTCCCTCTAGACATTTTCTCTCTCCAGGCCAAAATAGGGTAAAAGAGGGCCTTTCTTTTATTTCAGAGAGGGGATTAATTATAAGATCAGAAGGGGAGGTTCTCACTCCTTTACACCTCGAAAGCTAGAGGGAGGAATCATACACGTGGTGCCACTTAAAAAAGGCGAGATGTCCGCATCTTGCAGTTGGAGGTCAAACTCTTTGCTTTAAGATTCATTTGATTCTCGGGTTCCTTATAGTCTGGTCAACCCAACAGGGGATTAATTATAAGATCAGAAGGGGAGGTTCTCACTCCTTTACACCTCGAAAGCTAGAGGGAGGAATCATACACGTGGTGCCACTTAAAAAAGGCGAGATGTCCGCATCTTGCAGTTGGAGGTCAAACTCTTTGCTTTAAGATCCATTTGATTCTGGGGTTCCTTATAGTCTGGTCAACCCAACAGAATCCTGGGATAAAGATCCCTTCATATAGAACTCATTATCAGATAACAGTTCATTCGGAACATATCATTCATATCCTTAACACAATAATGGTCCATTAGACCGAAAATTCCATCTGAACATTCCTCCATGGGAATTTCAGTTATGCAGGTTTCTAATTTGTCATCCCTTAACTTGATCTAGTGGGTCAAGTGTTAACAGTAGCAATCTATTAGCACAATCCACTAATCTCATAGGGATTTGCTGAAGTCATAATCACCATTCCAGTTATTATTATCATCTCACATGGGTTCGTCCCATTCATCCTCATTGTGGCTTTGTTCAACTTATCTCTTTTTAACAAAAATTCAGGAATCATTATTTTTTAATCAAATTATCCAAATCAACTCATCAATTCTCAACCAAAATTCTAAAATCATATCAACCAGCATTTGAATTCATCATCTGGATAGCATTTTTGCTTATAATATCAAGGTCTTAGATTTACTCATATATACTGCCAGTAAAGAGCTACAGTTAAAATTTCAAGGTCTTAAATTTACTTGTATATACTACCAGTAAAGAGCTCCAGTTAAAATTTCAAGGTCTTAGATTTACTCGTATATACTGCCAGTAAAGAGCTGCAATTATACCCTCTGCATATACGGGTAGTCACGGTTCTTGGAATTATAAGGTAAATACCATCATGTCCAGGCCTCAAGCAAGTTAGGGATTCCATACAATTGCGGTACTTCCACCTGAAGACCCAATTACCAATTTTTGAATTTCATTCTGAATATCAATTTGTATGAATTTCATCACACAATTTCAATCTTTTACTACTACTTCATAAATTTTTGACATTTCTTGCTCCTCGGTTGATCCACTTTAGCCAATTCGCTCTGATACCAGCTGAAAGATCCTTGCCCCCTCCGCACAATGAATTTGGGATGCTAGCAGCGCGGAAGTAGCACTTCTACCCTGATCCACATCACATCACATCCACATCACATCACATCACATCCATTTCGCCTCACATCTCATTCATTCACATCCCATTCATTCACATCGTATCGCATTCATTCACATCTATCCCGATTCACATCACATCACATCACATCCATTCACATCCATCCCAATTTACATCACATCCATTCACATCTATCCCAATTTACATCACATCTCATCACATCCATTTCACATCACATCTCATTCATTCACATCCCGATTCACATCACATCACATCACATCCATTCACATCCCATCATTCACATCTCGATTCACATCACATCACATCTCATCCATTCACATCACATATCATCCATTCACCTCTATCCCAATTTACATCATATCACATCACATCCATTCCACATCACATCTCACCCATTCATACTTATCCAACTCACATTACACCACATCACATCCACATTCATCACATTCATTGTATCCCCATCCCATCACATATATTCTATACACATTACATCACATCCACATAATATCTCAGTCACACACATCCCATCTCATTCATCCACATCCATCCAATCATTCACATGCATGACTATCCATATCTATCCATACATTCACATCTATCACTTCACATCCACATATATTCACATCACATCACATCTCATTCACATCTCATTCACATCCACATCACATTCAGATTCACATCTCTTTACATTACACCACATCTCATCCACATCTACATCACATTCACATCCACATCTCTTTACATTACACCAAATCTCATCCACATCTACATCACATTCACATCCACATCCCCTTACATCACATCACATCTCATCCACATACACATCACATTCACATCCACATCTCTTTTCAGCACATCACATCTCATCCACATCCACATTGCTTTCACATCCACATCCCTTTACATTACATTCTTTCACATACACATCCACATCCATTTACATCACATTCTTTCACATACGCATCCACATCCATTTACATCACATCCATTTACATCACATTCTTTCACATACACATCCACATCCATTCACTTCCCATCTTATCCTTTCACATATCCTCTCATCTCATTCTCATCTCATCATTCACATCCACATCCATTTATTTCACATCTCATCCACATTCATTTTCATTATGCCACATCCTATCACATCCCATTCACATCTTATCACATCCATTCGCATCCTATTGCATCCTCGTTTACATCTTATCACATCCATTCACATCCTATCACATCTCTTTTACATCTTATCACATCCATTCACATCCTATTACATCTCATTTACATATTATCACATCCTTTCCACATCCTATTCCCATTTAGTAGCTTTTTCTACTTCGATACCGATAATGGGACTTTTTCTAAATTTTTGCCAATTACTTGGCCTAGATAAAGGTTCTTTTTCTCGATGACTATTTCCATATTCTTTCTCAATTCCTTAGATGAATTATATTCAATATTCCTCTTTTGAATAAAAGAATTCATGGGATTTACAAAAATCAATTCTACCCATATTTCCACTTTTGATAAATAATCATAAATTGAATTATACTAAAAATTTCTCTTTTTCTCATTTAATTTCTTGGACCTCAAATATCACGGGAATTCCTCTTTTTTGCATTTGATTATTTGCATTCCAATGTCATGGGAATTCCTCTTTAATCATCAAATATTTATCATAAAATAAATTCATAAAATATCAATTAATTCAATATGCTAGGAATTTTTCTTTTTCCATTTAAATGATTGAACTCCAAATGTCATAGGAATTTCTCTTTTATCATTTAAATATTTCTCATATATAAAATAGATTTATCTAAAATTTATCTTTGAATTTAAATAAAATATCCATTAATTCGAGTATGCTAGGAATTTCTCTTTTTCTATTTAAATGATTGAATTCCAAATGTCATAGAAATTTCTCTTTTATCATTTAAATATTTCTCATACATAAAATATATTTGTCTAAAATTAATCTTTGAATTTAAATAAAATATCCATTAATTCCAATATGCTAGAAATTTATTTTTCTCTATTTGAATGATTGAATTCTAAATGTCATAGGAATTCCTCTTTTATCATTTCAATATTCCTCATACATAAAAGATATTTAACCAAAATTCATCTTTGAATTTAAATAAAATGTCCATTGATTCCAATATGCTAGAAATTTCTCTTTTCCTATTTAAATGATTGAATTCCAATGTCATAGGAATTCCTCTTTTATCATTTAAATATAATCACCATAATTTCTTCTTTTCTTAAATTTTTTAATTACACATAAACTTAAGAATTAGTTTTCTATTGAATGTGACAAAAACAATTCTTTTAGCCTAGGATATCCAATCCTAGAATATGGTAGGAAGTTCTCTTTTCATGTGATGCATAAGAATGAATTATGTATCGATTTTCTAAAAATTTTACGATAGCTTCGCTGTTATTACTGGTAATTTTAATTTTTATGAAAAAAATAAGACATCGTAATGTAATTATGATAGTATAACTATCTTTTCCCCTTAAATTCAATTTATGAATTTATCTCATAATATTATCATATTTTACAAGCATATAAGTATAAAAACCATTTTCCTAAACTTCTAGCTTCACAAGCCTAGAGTTTGATTTATGAATTGAGAGTTTCTCCATGAGAAGCACTAATTGAATAGAGAATTGGTCATAGGAATGACCATTCTTTGGGAGAGAGAGATAAACATAAAAGCATTCTAATTTAAGCATAAATGTAAACTTTATGTGATTAATCACTAAAATTCATAAGAGAGCTTCATTTGCATTGAAGAAGCATTCAGTTGAATACTTCTCAAGCTTGAGAGGGGTTGAGAAGTGAAAAATATTTAGAAGATTAAGAAAAAGACCATAAAGTCACACTTTACCTCTTGTTTTGCTTGATTCTTTAGTCGTTGGAGAGGCCCCCAACCAATGAATTAGTTAGTATGTTGAGGAGGGCTCCAAAGAAGGTTGAAGAGAGAGAGAAGCTCCAATCTCTCCAAATTGTAGAGTATTTTTAAGGGATAATAAAAAATATCATTATTTTAGTATAATACTGGCATGGTATAGTTCACAGATTTTTTTACAAAGGACTAAGGATCTATTTATAGGTGAGGGAGGCCTCTAACCAAGTCCAACTAGGTTCTAGAATTTTCCAGGTTCAGTTTGGCTAAATTTGGACAAGATTTGGACCTAGTTTGACTCCCTTTTGATTTGGTTTGATGCAGGAGAGAGGAGAGATAAAAATATCACAATTTTTTTGAGTTAAAAACTCCACCACATGTGTGAAATAGGCACCTCCTTGAAGTGCCCCCTTCTCCTTACCAAGGTGTCAAAAATGTATCATTATACCCAAAATATCTCATTTTTTTAGTAATATCTCATAGTTTTTCACTAATAAACCTTGTACTCAGTCAACTCTTCATCTTATGTAGGCATTTACTCATTTTTGGGTATTTTTCTTTTATAAATTAGATTTATCTCCTCCCCACACTTGGATTGATCCTATTGGCCCATAGGAACCTTAATTGGACCATAATCCAAAAATTTCTAAAATGCTAGACCCTTAGGCTAAGGTCCTTTATACCTATTTTCAATTAATTCCAATTGCACATTGGAAAATTCTTTTTGAATTTTTGTTTTAGGGGAAACCATTTTAGACACTAGGAAGATTTTTATATCCAAAAATATCTCAATTTTAGACACTAGGAGGATTTTTATATCTAAAAATATCTCAATTTTGGATTACCTCCGTCTAGACATTTTCTCTCTCCAGGCCAAAATAGGGTAAAACAGGATCTTTCTTTTATTTCAGAGAGGGGAATAATTATAAGAGATCAGAAGGGGAGGTTCTTAAATCTTTACACCTCAAAAGCTGGAGGGAGGAATCGTACACATGGTTCCACTTAAAAAACGCGAGATGCCCTCATCTCGCAGTTGGAGGTCAAACTCTTTGCCTTAAGATTCATCTGATTCTGGGGTTCCTTATAGTCTGGTCAACCCAACCGAATTCTGGGATAAAGATCCCTTCATATCGAACTCATTATCAGATAACAGAGAATTCAGAACATATCATTCATATCCTTAACACAATATCGAACTCATTATCAGATAACAGAGAATTCAGAACATATCATTCATATCCTTAATACAATAATGGTCCAATACACCAAAAATTCCATCTGAACGTTCCTCCATGGGAATTTTAGTTATGCAGGTTTTTAATTTTTCATCACTTAACTTGATCCACTGGGTTGTCAAGTGTTAACAGTAGCAATCTGTTAGCACAATCCACTAATCTCATAGGGATTTGCTGAAGTCATAATCACCATTCCAGTTATTATCATCAACACTGGGATTCGTCCCATTCATCCTCATTGTGGCTTTGTTCAACTTATCGCTTTTCAACCAAAATTCAAGAATCATCATTTTTTAATTAGAATATCCAAATCAACTTATCAATTCTCAACCAAAATTCTGAAATCATATCAACCAGCATTCGAATTCATCATCTCGATAGCATTTTTGCTTATAATTTCAAGGTCTTAGATTTACTCGTATATACTCCCAGTAAAGAGGTGTAGTTATACCCTTGGTATACACGGGTAGTCATGGTCCTTGGAATTATAAGGTAAATATCATCATGTCCAGGCCTCAAGCAAGTCAGGGATTCCATACAATTGCGGGTACTTCCACCTGAAGACCTAATTACCAATTTTTGAATTTTATTCTGAACATCAATTTGTATGAATTTCATCACACAATTTCAATCTTTTAA
This sequence comes from Cibotium barometz, assembly GCF_041138505.1. Taxonomy (NCBI): domain Eukaryota; kingdom Viridiplantae; phylum Streptophyta; class Polypodiopsida; order Cyatheales; family Cibotiaceae; genus Cibotium; species Cibotium barometz. Next base: position 14,376,796 of record NC_141091.1, read on the forward strand.
TACCACTTCATAAAATTTGGACATTTCTGACTCAGTTGATCCACTTTAGCCAATTCTCTTTGATACCAGCTGAAAGATCCCTGCCCCCTCTGCGCAACGAATTCGGGGGTGCTAGCAGTGGAAGTAGCACTTCTACCCTGATCCACATCACATAACATCCTTTTCGCCTCACATCGCATTCATTCACATTCCATCCATTGACATCATATCTCATTCATTCACATCTATCCCGATTCCCATTCACATCACATCACATCCAATCACATATCATTCATTCACATCTATCCCGATTCCCATTCACATCCAATCACATATCATCCATCACATCTATCCCAATTTAGATCACATCTCATCGCATCCATTTCACATCACATCACATCACATCACATCACATCTGATCCATTCACATCCCATATCATTCATTCACATCCCGATTCACATGACATCACAGCTCATCCATTCACATCACATCACATCACATCTGATCCATTCACATCCCATATCATTCATTCACATCCCGATTGACATGACATTACATCTCATCCATTCACATCACATATCACATATCATCGATTCACCTCTATCCCATATCATCGATTCACATCACATATCACATCTCATCCATTCACATCACATATCACATATCATCGATTCACCTCTATCCCATATCATCGATTCACATCACATATCACATCTCATCCATTCACATCACATATCATCGATTCACCTCTATCCCAATTTACATCATTTCACATCACATCCCTTCCACATCACATCTCACCCATTCATACTTATCCAACTCACATCACACCACATCACATCCACATTCATCACATTCATCACATTCATCCACATTCATCACATTCATCACATTCATTGTATCCCCATCCCATTACATACATTCTATCCACATTACATCACATCCACATCATATCTCATTCATACACATCCCATCTCATTTCTCCACATCCATCCAGTCATTCACATGCACGACTATCCACATCTATCCATACATTCACATCTATCACTTCACATCCACATATATTCACATCACATCACATCTCATCCACATCCACATCACATTCAGATCCACATCATATCTCATTCATACACATCCCATCTCATTCATCCATATCCATCCAGTCATTCACATGCACGACTATCCACATCTATCCATACATTCACATCTATCACTTTACATCCACATATATTCACATCACATCACATCTCATCCACATCCACATCACATTTAGATCCACATCTCTTTACATTACACCACATCTCATCCACATCTACATCACATTCACATCTACATCTCTTTACATTACACCACATCTCATCCACATCTACATCACATTCACATCCATATTCCCTTACATCACATCACATCTCGTCCACATCCACATCACATTCACATCCACATCTCTTTTCAGCACATCACATCTCATCCACATCCACATTACTTTCACATCCACATCCCTTTACATTACATTCTTTCACATACACATCCACATCCATTTACATCACATTCTTTCACATACGCATCCACATCCATTTACATCACATTCTTTCACATACACATCCACATCCATTTACTTCTTATCTCATCCTTTCACATATCCTCTCATCTCATCCTTTCACATATCCTTTCACATATCCTCTCACATATCTCATCCTTTCACATATCCTTTCACATATCCTTTCACATATCCTCTCATTAACATACACATCTATTTACTTCACATCTCATCCACATTCATTTTCATTACACCACATTCGATCACATCCCATTTACATCTTATCACATCCATTCGCATCCTATCGCATCCCCGATTACATCTTATCACATCCATTCACATCCTATCACATCCCATTTACATCTTATCACCTCCATTCACATCCTATCACATCCCATCTACATCTTATCACATCCATTCCACATCATATTCCCATTTAGTAGCTGTTTTTACTAAATGGGACTTTTTCTAAATTTCTGCCAATTGCTTGGCCTAGATAAAGGTTCTTTTTCTCAACGACTATTTCCATATTCTTTCTCAATTCCTCAGATGAATTATATTCAATATTCCTCTTTTGAATAAAAGAATTCATGGGATTTACAAAAATCAATTCTACCCGTATTTCCACTTTTAATAAATAATCACATAAATTGAATTATACTAAAAATTTCTCTTTTTCTCATTTAATTTCTTGGACCTCAAATATCATGCGAATTCCTCTTTTTTGCATTTGATTATTTGCATTCCAATGTCATGGGAATTCCTCTTTAATCAATCAAATATTTCCCATAAAATAAATTCATAAAATATCCAATTAATTCAATATGCTAGAAATTTCTCTTTTTCCATTTAAATGATTGAATTCCAAATGTCATAGGAATTCCTCTTTTATCATTTAAATATTTCTCATACATAAAATAAATCTATCTAAAAGTCATCTTTGAATTTAAATAAAATATCCATTAATTCCAATATGCTAGGAATTTATCTTTTCCTATTTAAATGATTGAATTCCAAATGTCATAGGAATTCCACTTTTATCATTTAAATATTTCTAATACACAAAATAAATTTATCTAAAATTCATCTTTAAATTTAAATAAAATATCCATTAATTCTAATTTGTTAGGAAATTCTCTTTTCCTATTTAAATGATTGAATTCCAAATGTCATAGGAATTTCTCTTTTATCATTTAAATATTCCTCAAACATAAAAGATATTTAACTAAACTTCATCTTTGAATTTAAATAAAATATCCATTAATTCTAAAATGCTAGAAAAATCCATTAATTCCAAAATGAAATATCCATTAATTCTAAAATGCTAGAAATTTCTCTTTTCCTATCTAAATGATTAAATTCCAATGTCATAGGAATTTCTCTTTTATCATTTAAATATAATTACCATAATTTCTTCTTTTCTTAAAATTTTTAATTACACAAACTAAAAAATTAGTTTTCCATTGAATGTGACAAAAACCATTCTTTTAGCCTAGACTATCCAATCCTAGAATATGGTAGGAAGTGCTCTTTTCACGTGATGCATAAGAATGAATTATGTATCAATTTCTTAAAAATTTTACCCTAGCTCCGCTGTTATTACTGGAAATTTTAAATTTTGTGAAAAGAATAAGACATAGTTATGTAATTATGATAGTGTAACTATCTTTTATCCTTAAAATTCAATTTATGTATTTATCTCATAATATTACCATATTTTACAAGCATATAAGTATAAAAACCGTTTTCTTAAACCTCTAGCTCCACAAGCCTTGAGTTTGATTTATGAATTGATAATTTCTCCATGAGAAGCAGTGAATAGAGAATTGGTCATAGGAATGACCATTCTTTGGGGGAGAGAGAGATAAACATAAAAGCATTCTAATTTAAGCATAAATATAAACTTTATGTGATTAATCACTAAAATTCATTAGAGAGCTTCATTTGCATTGATGAACGATTCAATTGAATACTTCTCAAGCTTGAGAGGGGTTGAGAAGTGAAAAACATTTAGAAGATTAAGAAAAAGACCATAAAGTCACAGTTTACCTCTTGTTTTGCTTGATTCTTTAGTCGTTGGAGAGGCCCCCAACCAATGAATTGGTTATTATGTTAAGGAACGCTTAAAAGAAGGTTGAAGAGAGAGAGAAGCTCCAATCTCTCCAAATTGTAGAGGATTTTTAAGGGCTAATAAAAATATCATTATTTTAGTATAATTTTGGCATGGTATAGTTTACAGATTTTTTTACAAAGGACTAAAGATCTATTTATAGGTGAGGGAGGCCTCTAACTAAGTCTAACTAGGTTCTAGAATTTTCCAGGTTCAGTTTGGCTGAATTTGGACAAGATTTGGACCTAGTTTTGGCTCCCTTTTGACTTGGTTTAATCCAGGAGAGAGGAGAGATAAAAACATCACAATTTTTTTGAGTTAAATACTCCACCACACGTGTGAAATAGGTGCCTCCTTGAAGTGCCCCTTTCTCCTTACCAAGGTGTAAAAAATGTATCATTATACCCAAAATATCTCTTTTTTTAGTAATATCTCATAGTTTTTTACTAATAAACCTTCTACTTAGTCAACTCTTCATCTTATGTGGGAATTTACTCATTTTTGGGTATTTTTCTTTTACAAATTGGATTTATCTCCTCCCCACACTTGGATTGATACTATTGGCCCATAGGAATCTTAATTGGACCATAATCCAAATTTTTTTGAAAATCTAGTTCCTCAGGCTAAGGTCCTTTATACCTATTTTCAATTAATTCCAATTGCACATTGGAAAGTTCTTTTAGAATTTCTATTTTAGGGGAAACCATTTTAGACACAAGGAGGATTTTTATATCCAAAAATATCTCAATTTTGGATTACCTCCGTCTAGACATTTTCTCTCTCCAGGCTAAAATAGGGTAAAAGAGGATCTTTCTTTTATTTCAGAGAGAGGAATAATTATAAGATCAGAAGGGGAGGTTCTTACTCCTTTACACCTCAAAAGCTGGAGGGAGGAATCGTACATGTGGTGCCACTTAAAAAACAAAGATGTCCTCATCTCGGAGTTGGAGGTCAAACTCTTTGCCTTAAGATCCAATTGATTTTGGGGTTCCTTATAGGCTAGTCAATCCAACAGAATCCTGGGATAAAGATCCCTTCATATAGAACTCATTATCAGATAAAAGTTCATTCAGAACATATCATTCATATCCTTAACACAATAATGGTGCATTAGACCGAAAATTCCATCTAAACATTTCTCCATGGGAATTTTAGTTATGTAAGTTTTTAGTTTGTCATCCCTTAACTTGATCCACTGGGTCAAGTGTTAACAGTAGCAATCTGTTAGCACAATCCACTAATCTTGTGGGGATTTGCTGAAGTCATAATCACCATTCCAGTTATTATCATCATCTCACTGGGATTCGTCCCATTCATCCTCATTGTGGCTTTGTTCAACTTATTGCTTTTCAACCAAAATTCAGGAATCATCATTTTTAATCAGAATCCAAATCAACTCATCAATTCTCAACCAAAATTCTAAAATCATATCAACCAGCATTCGAATTCATCATCTGGATAGCATTTTTGCTTATAATTTCAACGTCTTAGATTTACTCGTATATACTGGCAGTAAAGAGCTGCAGTTATACCCTTGGTATATACGGGTAGTCACGGTCCTTGGAATTATAAAGTAAATACCATCATGTCCAGGCCTCAAGCAAGTCAGGGATTCCATACAATTACCGTACTTCCACCTGAAGACCCAATTACCAATTTATGAATTTAATTCTAAATATCAATTTGTATGAATGCCATCACACAATTTCAATCTTTTACTACTACTTCATAAATTTTTGACATTTCTGGCTCCTCGATTGATCCACTTTAGTCAATTTGCTCTGATACCAGCTGAAAGATCCCTGCCCCCTCCGCGCAACAAATTTGGGGGTGCTAGCAGCAGAAGTAGCACTTCTACCCCGATCCACATCACATTACATCCATTTTGCCTCACATCTAATTCATTCACATTCCATCCATTCACATCATATCTTATTCATTCACATCTATCCTGATTTCCATCACATCACATCACATCACATCCATTCACATTTCTATCTCATTCACATCTATCCTGATTCCCCTCAAATCACATCACATCCATTCACATCTATCCCAATTTACATCACATCCATTTACATCACATATCATCCATTCACATCTATCCCAATTTACATCACATCAGTTCACATCCATTCACATCACATATCATCCATTCACATCTATCCCAATTTACATCACATCTCATCATATCCATTTCACATCACATCTCATTCATTCACATCCGGATTCACATCACATCTCATCCATTCACATCCCATATCATTCATTCACATCCTGATTCACATGACATCACATATCATCCATTCACCTCTATCCCAATTTACATCATATCACATCACATCTCACCCATTTATACTTATCCAACTCACTTCACACCACATCACATCCACATTCATTACATTCATTGTATCCCCATCCCATCACATACATTCTATCCACATTACATCACATCCACATCATATCTCATTCATACACATTTTATCTCATTCATCCACATCCATCCAATCATTCACATGCATGACTATCCACATCTATCCATACATTCACATCTATCACTTCACATCCACATCACATCTCATTTACATCCACATCACATTCTCAGATCCACATCTTTTTACATTACACCACATCTCATCCACATCTACATCACATTCACATCCACATCTCTTTACATTACATCACATCTCATCCATATCTACATCACATTCACATCCACATCCCCTTACATCACATCACATCTCATCCACATCCACATCACATTTACATCCACATCTCTTTTCAGCACATCACATCTCATCCACATCCACATTACTTTCACATCCACATCCCTTAGCATTACATTCTTTCACATACACATCCACATCCATTTACATCACATTCTTTCACAAACACATCCACATCCATTTACATCACATTCTTTCACATACGCATTCACATCCATTTACATCACATTCTTTCACATACACATCCGCATCCATTTACATCACATTCTTTCACATACGCATCCACATCCATTTACATCACATTCTTTCACATACACATCCGCATCCATTTACATCACATTCTTTCACATACGCATCCACATCCATTTACATCACATTCTTTCACATACACATCCGCATCCATTTACATCACATTCCTTCACGTACACATACACATCCACATCCATTTACTTCCCATCTCATCCTTTCACATATCCTCTCATCTCATTCTCATCTCATCATTCACATCCACATCTATTTACTTCACATCTCATTCACATTCATTTTCATTACACTACATCCTATCACATCCCATTTACATCCTATCACATCCCATTTACATCTTATCACATTCCATCTACATCTTATCACATCCATTCGCATCCTATCGCATCCCCGTTTACATCTTATCACATCCATTTACATCCTATTGCATCCCATTTACATCTTATCACATCCATTTACATCCTATCACATCCCATTTATATCTTATCACATCTATTCCACATCCCATTTATATCTTATCACATCTATTCCACATCCTATTCCCATTTAGTAGCTTTTTCTACTTCGATACCGATAATGAGACTTTTTCTAAATTTCTACCAATTGCTTGGCCTAGATAAAGGTTCTTTTTCTTGACGACTATTTCGATATTCTTTCTCAATTCCTTAGATGAATTATATTCGATATTCCTCTTTTGAATAAAAGAATTCATGGGATTTACAAAAATCAATTCTACTCATATTTTCACTTTTGATAAATAATCATGATAAATAATCATAAATTGAATTATACTAAAAAATTCTCTTTTTCTTATTTAATTTCTTGGACCTAAAATATCATGGGAATTTTTCTTTTTTTCATTTGATTATTTGCATTCCAATGTCATGGAAATTTCTCTCTAATCATCATATATTTTTTATAAAATAAATTCATAAAATATCCATTAATTAAATATACTAGAAATTTCTCTTTTCCCATTTAAATGATTGAATTCCAAATGTCATAGGATTTAACTGATTGAATTCCAAATGTAATAGGATTTCCTCTCTTATCATTTAAATATTTCTCATACATAAAATAAATTTATCTAAAATTCATCTTTGAATTTAAATAAAATATCCATTAATTCCAATATGCTAGGAATTTCTCTTTTCCTATTTAAATGATTGGATTCCAAATGTCATAGGAATTCCTCTTTTATCATTTAAATATTTCTCATACATAAAATAAATTTATCTAAAATTAATCTTTGAATTTAAATAAAATATCCATTAATTTCAATATGCTAGGAATTTCTCTTTTTCTTTTTGAATAATTGAATTCCAAATGTCATAGGAATTCCTCTTTTATCATTTAAATATTCCTCATACATAAAAGATATTTAACTAAAATTCATCTTTCAATTTAAAGAAATATCCATTAATTCCAATATGCTAGGAATTTCTCTTTTTCTATTTAAATGATTGAATTCTAATGTCATAGGAATTCCTCTTTTATCATTTAAATATAATCACCATAATTTCTTCTTTTCTTAAATTTTTTAATTACACAAAAACTTAAAAATTAGTTTTCTATTGAATGTGACAAAAACCATTCTTTTAGCCTAGCATATCCAATCCTAGAATTTGGTAGGAAGTGCTCTTTTCACGTGATGCATAAGAATGAATTATGTATCAATTTCCTAAAAGTTTTTCCATAGCTCTGCTACTATTACTGGGTAATTTTTAATTTTTATGAAAAGAATAAGACATAGTAATGTAATTGTAATAGTATAACTATCTTTTACCCTTAAATCCAATTTATGGATTCATCTCATAATATTATCACATTTTACAAGCATATAAGTATAAAAACTATTTTCTTAAACCTCTAGCTTCACAAGCCTAGAGTTTGATTTATGAATTGAGAATTTCTCCATGAGAAGCACTCAATTGAATAGAGAATTGGTCATAGGAATGACCATTCTTTGTGGGAGAGAGAGATAAACATAAAAGCATTCTAATTTAAGCATAAATGTAAACTTTATGTGATTAATACCTAAAATTCATCAAAGAGCTTCATTTGCATTGAAGAACCATTCAATTGAATACTTCTCAAGCTTGAGAGGGGTTGAGAAGTGAAAAACATTTAGAAGATTAAGAAAAAGACCATAAAGTCACACTTTACCTTTTGTTTTGCTTGATTCTTTAGTCGTTGGCAGAGGCCCCCAACCAATGAATTGGTTAGTATGTTGAGTAAGGCTCCAAAGAAGGTTGAAAAGAGAGAGAAGCTCCAATCTCTCCAAATTGTAGAGGATTTTTAAGGGATAATAAAAAAATATCATTATTTTAGTATAATACTGGCATGGTATAGTTCAGATTTTTAAAAGTGAGGGAGGCCTCTAAACAAGTCCAACTAGGTTCTAGAATTTTCCAGGTTCAGTTTGGCTAAATTTGGACAAGATTTGGACCTAGTTTGACTCCCTTTTGATTTGGTTTGATGCAGAGAGGAGACATAAAAATATCACAATTTTTTTGAGTTAAAAACTCCACCACATGTGTGAAATAGGCACCTCCTTGAAGTGCCCCCTTCTCCTTACCAAGGTGTCAAAAATGTATCATTATACCCAAAATATCTCATTTTTTTAGTAATATCTCATAGTTTTTCACTAATAAACCTTGTACTCAGTCAACTCTTCATCTTATGTGGGCATTTACTCATTTTTGGGTATTTTTCTTTTATAAATTAGATTTATCTCCTCCCCACACTTGGATTGATCCTATTGGCCCATAGGAGCCTTAATTGGACCATAATCCAAAAATTTTTAAAATGCTAGACCCTTAGGCTAAGGTCCTTTATACCTATTTTCAATTAATTCCAATTGCACATTGGAAAATTCTTTTTGAATTTTTGTTTTAGGGGAAACCATTTTAGACACTAGGAAGATTTTTATATCCAAAAATATCTCAATTTTGGATTACCTTCCTCTAGACATTTTCTCTCTCCAGTCCAAAATAGGGTAAAACAAGATCTTTCTTTTATTTCAGAGAGGGGAATAATTATAAGATCAGAAGGGGAGGTTCTTACTCCTTTACACCTCAAAAGCTAAAGGGAGAAATCGTACACGTGGTGCCACTTAAAAAATGCCAGATGTCCTGATCTTGCAGTTGGAGGTCAAACTCTTTGCCTTAAGATCCAACTGATTCTGGGGTTCCTTATAGTCTGGTCAACCCAACAGAATCCTGGGATAAATATCCCTTCATATAGAACTTATTATCAGATAACAGTGTATTCAGAACATATCATTCATATCCTTAACACAATAATGGTCCATTAGACCAAAAATTCCATCTGAACATTCCTCCATGGGAGTTTCAGCTATGCAGGTTTTTAATGTCATCCCTTAACTTGATCCACTGGGTCAAGTGTTAATAGTAGCAATCTGTTAGCTTAATCCACTAATCTTGTAGGGATTTGCTAAAGTCATAATCACCATTCTAGTTATTATCATCATCACACTAGGATTCATCCCATTCATTCTCATTGTGGCTTTGTTCAACTTATCGCTTTTCAACCAAAATTTAGGAATCATCATTTTTTAATAAGAATCCAAATCAACTCATCAATTCTCAAACATAATTCTAAAATCATATCAACCAGCATTCAAATTCATCATGTGGATAGCATTTTTGCTTATAATTTCAAGGTCTAGATTTACTTGTATATACTGCTAGTAAAGAGCTGCAGTTATACCCTCGGTATATACGGGTAGTCATGGTCCTTGGAATTATAAGGTAAATACCATCACGTCTAGGTCTCAAGCAAGTCAGGGATTCCATACAATTGCGGTACTTCCACCTGAAGACCCAATTACCAATTTATGAATTTCATTCTGAATATCAAATTGTATGAATGTCATCACACAATTTTAATCTTTTACTACTACTTCATAAATTTTTGACATTTCTGGCTCCTCGGTTGATCCACTTTAGTCAATTTGCTCTGATACCAGCTGAAAGATCCCTGCCCCCTCCGCGCAACGAATTCGGGGGTGCTAGCAGCGGAAGTAGCACTTCTACCCCGATCCACATCATATCACATCCATTTTGCCTCACATATCATTCATTCACATCCCATCCATTCACATCATATCTCATTCATTCACATGTATCCCGATTCCCATCACATCACATCACATCCATTCACATCACCATTCACATCTATCCCAATTTACATCACATCCATTTCACATCACATCTCATTCATTCACATCCGGATTCACATCACATCACTTCACATCCCATATCATTCATTCACATCCCGATTCACATGACATATATCCTCCATGATCTTCTCTCTTGCTTCAATAATCGAAGGATTTGATATTACAGTAATTGCAAGCAAGGAGGCTTTTCTGCTGAGGGCATCTGCTACCACATTTTCTTTTCTTGGGCGGTACTTGATTTCAAAATCAAATTCCTACAGGGTCTGCATCCACCTTCTTTGGCGCATGTTGAGGTCCTTCTGAGTAAAGATCCACTTTAAGCTCTGATGATCTATCATCAAAGTGAATCTTTTTCCCAGTAGGTAATGTCTCCAGAACTTTAAGGCATAGACTACTGAAAGTAATTCCAGGTCATGAACATCATAATTCCTCTCATGCGTTCTGAGCTTTTGGGATTCATAGGCCACTGCATGACCTTCCTGCATGAGTGCACCTCCCAAGGCAAAACCACTTGCGTTAGTTACTACCTCAAAGGGTAGAGAGAAATCTAGCAGTTTCAAAACGGGACTGGTTACCAAGGCAGTCTTCAGCTTATCAAAAGCACTCTGGCACCTGGTAGACCACTGAAATGGTGTATTCTTTTTGAGAAGGTTAGTCAGGGGGGAAGCTATGAGAGTATACTTTGGTATAAAAATTCTATACCAACCAGTCAATCCCAAGAATCCTCTGACTTCTTTCACTGTCTTTGGTTCAGGCCAATCTATGACTGCTTGGACTTTCGCGGAATCTGGAGAAATTTCATCTTTTGATACCAGAAAGCCCAAGTATTCAACATGGTCGGCAGAGAAAGTGCATCTGCTCTTTTTGACAAAGAGTTGGTGCTTCCTTAGAATCTCAAGAACTTTTCGGACATGACTCCCATTGTCAGCTGCATTCTTTGAGTAAATCAGAATGTCATCAAAGAAAACTAGAACAAAATCATATTCTCTGAGGATGTCCTGCATTAGGTGATTGAATGTAGCTGTGCCATTAGTTAATCCGAACATCATGATAGTAAATTCATAATGCCCATAATGAGTATTGATTTGGCTGTTTTCGGTATATCTTGATCATTGATACTGATCTGGTAATACCCGGATTTGAGATCTATCTTTGTGAAGATTTGGGCTCCATTTAGCCTGTCCAGAAGCTCATCAATTCTTGGGATAGGATACTTATTCTTAACTGTCAGTTGATTTAGACCTCTGTAGTCCACACAGAGTCTAAGTGTTCCATCTTTCTTTTTCTGAAAGAGAACTGGCGCACCCCAAGGTGAAACATTGGGTCTTACAAACCCTTGTTCTAACAGCTGTCTAAGCTCTTCCTTGAGTTCAATGGCTTCAGGAACTGGCATTTTGTACGTGCGCAGGGCTACTGCCTAAGCTCCGAGGGTCAATTCAATCACATGATCTACTTCCCGAATTGGAGGCATTTCAATTAGCTCTGCTGGGAATAGATCATCAAATTCATTTAACCATTCTGGTTCTTTAGCCTTAAGCTTTGAGTCTACTGGGTTCATTTTGACAACATAAATTTGTTGCTTCTTTCTAAGTCCTTTCAGCAACCTAGAAGCTTTTACTATCTGAAGCTCTGGGGATCCGGAAACTCCAGTTCCTTGAACTTTGTTCCTGTGAAGGTCATGGAAGGAAATGGTTCCATTGTGACAGTGTATGTCAGCTAGATTTTTGTGGAGCCAATCCATTCCAAGAATCCCGTCAAAAACTCCCAGAGGTAAGACTTTGAACTGACATAGTTTGAACTGGATAAGATCTGTCTCATGGTGAGTGAAAAGAGTCTTTCCACTGGCCAATTCAACTTGCATAGGTTTCCCTGATTTCTATTCTAAGACTAGCTTATGCAAGCATCCAGGGGAAATGAATGAATGAGAACTGCCTGAATCAATCAAAAGCTTAAAAGGCTTACCCTGATATTCTGCTAGAGTATGGATGACTGAGAACTGACAGTTAGGTCCTTGGTTTTCAATTGTAGCATAGATCTGTCCTCTTTCCTCTTCTACTACATCTGAAATTTTGACTGGTTGCTGCAGTCTGAGGTGGAACTCTTTCTCTTTGGTTGCCCTAGTTTTGGGAAGGAGTTCTGAGGTCACTGTGGACAGAGGCAGATGGCTGAGCTGGAGTTCTTCTGGGGTTTCCCTGACTTGGGTGAGACGGACCTTGATTAGACTGGTATGAAGGGGTTGTCTCCGAACTCGGGGTCCTTGACTTTCCTGTCCCCTCCTTGACATGGCAGGAGTTGGGCAGTCTTTTAGTTGGTGACCAAAACCTTGGCATCCAAAACATCAGTTTTCACTTCTGAGCTCATTCCTCTAATTTCTTGGAAGAGGTGGGGCTCCTAAGAAAGTATTCTGGGGGAAGGGTCTTCCTTCACTTTAGAATCTTCTTGCATCTTGATTCTGATTCGGGCCTTGCTGCCTCTTCGGGGGTGGAAAGTTTGAAGTACTTCCCTAGGCTTGGAATCTTTTAAAGTTAGAGGGTGCGGACTTTGGCGGGACCGTTACTACAAAGGCTTTGGCGAAATCCTTTGCCATTCTTATTGCTTCAGCCCCATGGACACTGGCTTGGCATTTTTGACTAGTGTGTCCAAGGGTTCGTTCAATCCGCCAATGAACCTGGCCATGAGTTGTTCTTCATCTAGAGGTGGTGAATATTTGAGTAGAAGAGCAAAGGCCTGGTGATATTCCTCGATGGTTTTGCTCTCCTGCTTTAGCTCTAAGAATTTGTTCATTTTGATTTCCAAAAATCTAGAGGGACAAAATCTCTTTCTCAAATAGGTTTTTAGGTTGTTCCAGGATTGAGTATTTCTATCCAGGCGGTTGGTGTCACAGTGGTTCCTCCATGCTACCCTGGCTGTTTCCACTATTTTCAGCCGGGCAAGAGCTATTTTGCTCCGCTCATTGTAGCCTGTGATGTCAAAATATTCTTCCATGGTTTCCACCCATTTCTCCACAGCCTCGCCTAGGTTCTCCCCTTCTCCTTTGAAGGGTCATGGCTGAGTCCTATGAAGAGCCTTGCGAACATCAGGGTCAAGCTCGTCATCTTCAGAGAGAGGGTCTAGTTGACGGCCACGGTTTCCTTGTCTCATGATTGTGTCAAAAATTTATATATTATTAAATTTTTATTTTGATATCATCCATGAGATCCTAAGACTTAAGAGGTTCGGAAAACAATTTCTTAAACACGACAATGATCTTATTGGAGATCTATGACATATGTCCAATAACAGATTTTTCTTTATCAGATCATCCGTAAACAATCACTTATCCAACAGGGAATTTTTTTCTCCAAAAAATATTTCTATATTTATATAATAGTTGCAATATGTACATAGAGTAGCTAGCTGGTCCCAACAGAGAGTCCAGATTGGTACTCTTTTTGTGAAACAAGGGATTGAATGGAAATTTTGGAATTATGAAATCTGTGATAATATATCTGTTTTGTCAATGGATTATTTTTATATTAAAGTTTTAAAAAGAAGAGTGTGTGCATATCTGTTTTCTAAAGCTAAAGTTAAGAAAGGCATTTCAATTATGGGTGGGTGAGTACTTGTCTGGTTCTACCGATTCCAGTGGTAGGTAGGGTGGTGGCTAACCCATGGGCCGGATGGGGTTAGGCTGGAATCAGTGGAGTTTTAATAATCAAACTGAAAAATCTTAGGATTCGAGTTGTTAGTTTTCTCAATTGAGTGGATCAACGGCTGTGCCTGATCTTGATTAGGAAAAAAGCGTTGAAATCGCTGAGATGATCAAATTATATCAGTGATAGTTTCCTTCTATCTAGTTTATTCAGGTGAAGGGTAGTTTAGAATTGATCTCGCTTTTATAGAAAAATTCGTTAAGAAAATTCAAAAAGGTGGAATCGTCCCCACTTTCCGAGCATGGAAAATTTTCCCGGTTTCGATTTTCGGAGTGACCACCAGCCTAGTCTCGTGCCCCGAGTGAGAAACCTTGCCTCGCTCATGACGGGGCTACTTTCGCTACTACTGTCAGCTACCGGTAGTCCAATGCACGGAGGGGACAGAGGGATCACACTATTGGTATCAGAGCAGAAATTGCCTAAATTTTTAATAGAAATTTGGAAAAGAAATATTTTTCACTTGTTAATACTATGTGAATGAACTTTAAAAATTGAAAACTTATAAATTGAATTGGAAATTTATAGATGGACAACCCGAACCTATCTGGAATTCCTAGACTCTCTCAGAGTCAGGATATGATAGCTTTTGCATTTGATCACCTGATCAACTCCGCTACGACCCGAATGAGCAGAGTGAGACTCGTTCACCATTTTGAGAGTCTTTACTTTCCTGATCCTCTTGAGCGATGTCGGTATATGTGGTTCTGAGGAGGACGGTGTATTAACATCAGTACCAGTCCGAGGCTCACGCAAAATATTTCCTTGGCCATGATTCTGATAAGACTAGGGCTTGTTCAGCACGTCTAGCAACAACGAGATCCAGTTAACAGATTACAATAATCATTTCGTCAACATACATACATAAGGTTGTCCTAAGCACCGCGAGCCCGTGCATCACCTGGTCAGAACCCTCCAGGATCCTCCTTAGGTGTCCTGGCACTTCGCTAAGGGACCGCTTCATCGGTCCTCGCCCATCGTATCGGAAGCACACCATTTTTCACCATACCCAGGCTGGTCAAGACCTGGGCAGGTTTTTGCTGCGTGAGCTGTCCCTCGAACACTCCCTGCCAGCTATTGCAACCGAACTTTCCTTAGTTAAACACATATGCCAAATGCTCCCTCCAGCATTCTAGCGTAAGACAGTCCTTTAAGAAAACAGGGTTTCTATGCAAGTTTACAGTTTTGATTTTGTTTGAATACTGTGAATAATAAATCTTAAATCTGTATCCTAATACTTCTAGATCCAGAACTGAATTTCAAATAGAATTCCTTGAATTCTGTTAACTTGATCCCTAGATCAAAATCAAAAGTCTTAACTTAGATTCAGATTCGGTGGGGGATTTGAGTGCATTTTTCCTGAACTAGGCACATCCTCATTGTTTGAAACTGACGAAGGAATTAGGTCTTGGTGAATAGTCTGAATCAGAGTTTTGGGTCTGGAAAGGTTCTTCCTAAACTATCTTTCTTGAAAGGTAATATTTCAATTTCTCTTTTTTTAAATTTCGTTCATTGAATATTTGCTTACAAATTTCTAAACTAATCATGAATTCCTAGGAGGAATAAAATAATCATTTATCTCGATCTCCGACTTCAATAGTTTATTTGAATTTTCTCATTCCCATCTTAGTGAATATGAAACGCTAGAATTTCCTCACATATTGTCTGCTTATTCATTTTTTAAATTTTTACGAAAATTAACAGAGGATTAAGGAGAACCCTTATTTAATTATAAAGATTCTATATGCATCTAATTATGCATAAAATCCAATTCTGATGAAAGTCACACTTTTATCATCATAAAAATCATTTATGATGAAAATCACTCTTTTAACATGGAAGAATTTCTTTTATGCATATGTTTATGCATACAAATCATTTATGATGAAAATCACTCTTTTAATATAAAAGAATTTGTTTTATGCATATGTTTATGCATACAAATCATTTATGATGAAAATCACTCTTTTAATAAAAAAGAATTTCTTTTATGCATAAGTTTATTCATACAAATCATTTATGATGAAAATCAATCTTTTAATATAAAAGAATTTCTTTTATGTATATGTTAATGCATAAAAATCATCTATGATGAAAATCACACTTTTAATATAAAAGAATATCTTTTATGCATATGTTTATGCTTAAATATCATTTATGATGAAAAACACACTTTTAATATGAAAAAATATCTTTTATGCATAAAAATCATTTATGATAAAAATCACACTTTTAATATAAAAAAATATCTTTTATGCATATGTTTATGCATAAAAATCATTTATGATGAAAATGACACTTTTAATATAAAAAAATATCTTTTATGTATAAAAATTATTTATGATTAAAATCACACTTTTAATATAAAAAAATATCTTTCATGCACCCATTTATGCATAAAAATAATTTATGATGAAAATCACACTTTTGATATAAAAAAATATCTTTTATGCATATGTTTATGCATAAAAATCATTTATGATGAAAATCACACTTTTAATATAAAAAGATATCTTCTATGCATATGTTTATGCATAAAAATCATTTATGATGAAAATCACACTTCTAATATAAAAAATATATCTTTTATGCATATGTTTATGCATAAAAATCATTTATGATGAAAATCACACTTTTAATATAAAAAAATATCTTTTATGCATATGTTTATGCATACAAATCATTTATGAGATAAAAGTCACTCTTTTAATATAAAAGAATTTCTTTTATGCATCCATTTATGCATAAAAATCATTTATGATCAAAATCACACTTTTAATATAAAAAAATATCTTTTATGCATATGTTTATTCATACAAATTATTTATGATAAAAATAACTCTTTTAATATAAAAGAATTTCTTTTATGCATCCATTTATGCATAAAAATCATTTATGATCAAAATCACAATTTTAATATACAATTTTTTTTTATGCATACAAATCATTTATGATAAAAATCACTCTTTTAATATAAAAGAGTTTTTTTATGCATCCATTTATGCATAAAAATCATTTATGATGAAAATCACACTTTTAATATAAAAAAATATCTTTTATGCATAAAAATAATTTATGATGAAAATCACACTTTTAATATAAAAAAATAATCTTTTATGCATACAAATCATTTATGTTAAAAATCACTCTTTTATAATCAAAATAAAAATTTCAATATACTTTCTTCTATACATAGAATTTAATTCTAGAGAGAAACATTTTTTTAATGAAATATTTTTAGTATGCATTTTTCTATACCTAGGATAAAAAATAACACTTTATGAATACATATACGATGGGAATTACTCTTTTTGAATAAAAAAGTAAAACTTAGTTTTCATAATTTTAGAAAACTTTTGCCATAACCTCGTTTGTATGGTTGACCATTTTTCAAATTTTAACTCTCTAAAATTAATTAGAACTTCACCAAGAGTATTTAAATCATTCTAATGTAAACATTTTCTACTCTATCAAAGAGAAACATTATGAAAAACTTGATTTTATCCATTAATCATTCATCTAGGATAAGAATGGTTGGATTTACTAAAGAAGAGAGGGGAATGCCTTTTTTCAATGAGGCATAATATCATATTCAATTTAGAGAAGATAAAAATCATAAAAAACCATAAAATGAATAGAAAAGAGAAGAATCTCCAACTTACGAAGGAATTTGAGAGCTTTCCTTTGGCTTGATGGTTTGAGGGTTCTACTCTTGTTTGAAACAAGAGTGGCTACCAATCTTTGGAAGAGGTAAGGTCAAAAAACTAATGAATTATGAGCAAATTCACAGTTTTCTGGCTCTTGGGAGAAGTAGGGTAACAGTGCAAAAATACTATTAAGCTTCAACAAAGGGAAATGCTTCTATTTATAGGAAAAAGTGAGCTTCTAACCAAGCCAACTGATTCTAGAATTTTCCAGATTAGTTTGGTCATTTTTGACCATTTTTGGATCAGTTTAGTCCACTTTTTGGATTTAGTTGAAACAAGAGAGAGGAGAGATAAAATAATCTCATTATTTGGGAGTTTAAAACTCTCCCACACATGTGAAATAGGTGCCTCCTTCATGAGGGGAATTCCCCCATACCGAGGTGTCAAAAATGTATCATTTCAACTAAATATCTCTCTTTTTTAACTATTAACCTTGTCCTTAGTCAACTCTTCATCTTATTATGTGAGTAGTTACTCATTTTTGGGGGATTTTCTTTTTATTCTTCTATTTATCTCATCCCTACATTTGGATGAATCTTATTGGTCCATAGGAACCTTAATTTAAATTTTTAAAAAAATCTTGACCCCTAGGATAATGCCTCTTGAACAGATTATACTTAATTTCTAATGCACCTTCTGAAAATCTTTTTGAACTTCTATTTCAGGGGAACTTATTTTAATAAGATGAGATATTTTTCCATCCAAAAATATTTAAAAATTGAATTACCACTCTCTAGAAGATTTTGTCTCTCTAGGCCAAAACTGGTAGAAACAAGATCTTTTATATTTCTGAAGAGGGATTTGATTACAGGGGAAGATGATGGACATCTTGAGAGGCTGGGGAGGAATCTTACAACTTCCCAAGACATGGTTAGGGTAGGGTTTCCTTAACAGTATACCATACATGTCCTTTTTATCCTGGAGGATACTCATCTATCTTCATCATCAATAGTCATTCCTTATCCTCTCCACTTGCACCATATTATTGGGACCATTGCCTTGAATTTTGCATGCCTCGGATTTTCTTTTGATCTAGGCGGTTGCATAGGTAGCCTCACATCGAGACAGGAGCCCTTTACCTTTCCATTTGACCTAAGGGGTCATATGATTCATGTATGGGTATTCCGCTACATCGAAATTCAGTCATGGATGTGATTTTTGGCTTTTGTATATAGCCACTTGTATATGTCTTTTCTTTGCCCCAAGAATGATCACTCTTCGATTTCAAGGAGACGAAATCATTGTAGGAGGGGATGGTTTGTAATGAAGTAGATTTGGTTGCGCATGCACAACGGGGATGGGGCCTAGGCACTTAGGCTTAGGGTCATTTACATGTGTACTTTTGGGGGCCTTGGGAAATATTACACATTAGGAATTTTTTGGACCCAAAGAGGGCCTCTTGGATTAACTTTTGATTAGGAATGAACTAATAGGAAGAGGGCTGGGTGCACATTTTTGAATTCTTTCACCCTAGGGGACCTAGGCTTTGGTTTGCTAATGGGGCCTAATTACTCCTCTTGTCCCCCTACCTCTTGGGCCCAAAATTAGAGGTCCCCCCACCTAGAATCGTGCAGATTAAAAACCCTAAAAATTGAAAATTTTTAATTTTTTTCCAAAAGTGTGTTTTCCCTCTCAAACTTGCCCCCAACATACTCTAGGTTTGGAAAGCTCATTTTGAACCTCTTTCTTCCTCTTCTAAGCTCTCCATTGTAGCAGAAACTCCGTACCTCTCAAGCTCTCCCTCCTTGTCAAGCTCCCTCAGTCTCAAGCTCTCTCTCCCTACTGCAGAAAGTCCATCCCTCTCAAGCTCTCCCTCCTTCTCAAGCTCCCTCCCTCTCAATCTCCCTCCTTCTCAAGCTCCCTCCCTCTCAATCTCCCTCTCTCTCTCTCTCTCTCTCTCTCTCTCTCTTAATCTCCCTCTCTCTCCATTGCTGTAGAAACTCTATCCCTCTTTAGTCTACTCTAGGTTCAGGAAGCCTATTCTCAAACTCTAACCCTCTTTTAAGCTTTCCATTACTGCACTAAAGACCCTGAACTTTCTCTCCTCTCCACTCCTCTATTGTAAAACAAGATTTTCTTTTCCCTTCTTCTCTTTTCTTACCACCATGGCCTCTCCAATAATGTGACAAGACCTAGGGAGAAGGTGGAAGAGCTTGTGCTGCATAACACAAGAGATGAGAATGGAGTTTGGGCTCCAACAAGATTAAGGGTTGGAGCTTGGGTCTACATGCAATCAAGCTCTAAGGGACCACATCGAGTGCATCAATTGGGGAATATGCTACATCATTGGAAGGGGCAGCTATAAGGCTTCAAGCATACTAAGAAAAAGAAAGGACTGGTTGCCATAGTGCAACATGTGTATACCCTTGGAGACATGTACATTCAAGCCCAACGACCAAGGTTTCCTTCAAATTATCAGTGTAACATAAACACAGCTTTAACAACATGGTTTTAAATTTTCTTATGTCTCTGTGCAGATATTTTTCCCTCTAATTATGTTGAAGAACAACCACTCCAAAGCCTCACTGGAGTTTTCTATGTTATGCATATGCATCCATTGGAGAGGCAATGTAGTGATCTTGTACAGAACAATATCTTTTTCTTTTCTCACTCATATTTTGTAGATAAAAAACCAGGTTTATTTGGCAAGTTAGAAGAGATCCCCAACCCCCCTCTTATGGCCCAAACCTGATGCTTGGACCATCTTATGCCTAAAGTTTAAGATGGTAAGTGATATCAAGACATCACTAAAGTTTTCAAAGGCATCTAGGTCAGTAGGGCTAAATTGGTTTTGTCCTTTACATGTTTTTGTGCACATGTTCAATTCCATGCCAATGCACCAAACAAAAATAATGTATATTTAAAAGGACGTTGTCGTGCCATGGCACGTCTATGATGTGAAACCGTGCATGTGAGGCCATCAAATACACATCCAGATGCATGGGGTTAAGTGCCATGACGAGTCATTATATGATGCCATGTACATATGTTCATATTGTAAATGAGGTTCAATAAGACGAGCTGAGGCTGAGCCAGATCTAGGAGTTTTTGTATATGAGTATGGAGGATGATGTTTTTGCTGTTACTCAGAGCTCATGGGCAAGTTAGAAGCATCCAGTTATATATGATGGCATGAGGGCATACTAATGCACAAAGGAATGCATTTAAGAAGGCATGGAGAAATACTTGAATGAGCAATTGGGGATTCTATAAATCACATGGGCTGATATGATGATTTACAAACTATGAAGGTGTCAAGAGAAATGGAGATTTAATGAACATCATAGTGCCGAAGAGTTCATTGAATGTGGGGAAAATGTGGAGATAGAAAACATGGGGCTTGTAAGCATGTCTTCATAGGTGTGAGAATGCCTTGGGAATCTTGTGTTTGTGCCAAAGCAGAGAATTCAAAGTATCATCGGCTAAAATGCCTTATGGGTGAATGTATGTCATGTGGGGGCCAGACAAAGAAACTTCTTATATACCCTCTGGAAGCAACAAAAATACAAAGATCCATGTTGAAGTGCTTGAGGAAATTGTTGTGACCATTAAAAAGAAGGGAATATAAGGTTATGCCTTGCAATGAGACTTCTAACCTTAATGCTAAGGTTAGAAGAAATATATAATGAGTGGCAGCGTACGTGGAAAAGAGGAGAATATTTCTTTTATTTGGAAATTTCTGGAGCGCAGCCTTTGTAATGGGAAACTCCCGCATCAATAGTGGAAAAAGGTGGTAAGAGGGCCGAGTTCCCCACGAGAAAGAGGGGAGAAAACCAGAGGCGACGACGGCGAGTAGGGGTATGAGAAAAAAAAAAAATCTGTAGCGTTGAGGAACAGCATCATAATCTACCAGAGCTTTTAATCTCTTGAATACATAAACTGCTTGTGCTTTGTAGGTGCTAGAATTAGAGAGTAATTCTAGTACTACATAATGATGTAATTATGGGAAAAGCCATTTTCAAAATCGACTGAAGCGATGCTGCTCCAGATGTTTCTCCTTCGCATAATCGGCGAGCAGCTTGTGATTGGTGAAACAAATAAAGAGATACACGTATGTAAATTGTCAGTTAGGTGTTTTATTTTATTTTGTTTTCTTTAAAATTACTCTCTCTTAATACGACTTGAGAGAATCGTATATCTCTTTCTACAAAAAGACTTTGGAAGTGAATAGAGAGACCTTGGAAAAAGGGCTAAAGAATTTGGAGCTCAGAAATTTATGAAAGATACATTGAAGTTGAGGGTAAATGATCTTACTTTCTACTCAAATGGATTTTGGAAATTACGAGTATGTCAAAGCTATGCCAAATGCTATATTTTGCTTGTGAGATGTTAGGATATTAAGGCAGGTTTTCAGGTGATAAAGTACATCTCGAAATAATAGTTTTGAGGGCACTGGATGTAATGGATGTAACTGGCCACATGTATATTGGAAAAATTGGAAGGCCTTGTTATGCACACATGTGAATGATTCAAAGGATTTCTTGCAATTCTGTGCAATCATCTGGATGAATTCAAGGATGTATTGAGGCAAGTTGACACATGTATTTGTCATTGGAAATAGTGATGTTCAATACTCCTTGGGAAATTTTGTGCGTGAGATTCCTTGTTGGTTTTGACATTCACTCTCATAGCTAGAAGTTTCGTACTTTCCTGGCTGAACCGCACACTTCACGACATCTTTTGGTGAACCCGACGTGAAACTGCTGGGGTGAGAGTGTGGTAAAATATACAGGGAAGCTATGGCTGAGAATTCTGAGGGTCAGGGAGTTCATTTTGACCCCGGAGTTATGCAGATGTTTCAAATGTTTACCATGTACATGCAACAGCAACAAGCTGCTGAGAGGGGACAGATTTCTACGACCAAGGCATTACAATCAATTGTGAAAAAGGTGGATCAATTTGATGGGAAGGACATTACAAAGTACCTGCGCAATTATATAAATGAGATGGAGCTAAACAGGGTGGCTGAGGAGGATATGGTTCGAAGTTTCGAGCTGGTATGCGTTCCTGAAATAAGAGAGCGCATAAAAGGATTGCAGACAGCACAGGGTGGCAGAAATTGGGAAGAGTTCAAGCTTGCTTTAAAGGATGAATATTTCATGGAGGATTCGGAGCGAGTGACCAAACGAACTTTCCTGGAATGGGTCACAAAATCTAAAATGGGAATTTCTGCCACAGAATTGCTAAGAGAGTTTGAGAAGTGTTATGCCCAGTTGTCAAGGATAGAGCGTGCAACTTTGGATAGAGAAAAAACAGAGCTCTTCTTGCAAGCAGCTGGGAAAGATCTCCAGGAGAAATTGGAAATCCTCCTTGAGGATAAGAATACAGAGCAGGGATTAAAGAGTGATTGGAATGATGTTGAGGATGCAGTCACTATGTTAGCAAAGCGGCAGAGAAGGAGGGATAAAATGGTGATGGGCTCTGCAACCCCAATAACTGCTGTTACCCCTGAGAATTTATCCAAGCCAGCTGCTACAATTCCTAAGATAGATGGGCCGATGGATGAGCTTATCAAGGGTATGCGTGATTTAAAATTGAAGATGTCCAGGATTGAAGAAAAAGGTCTACCATTGGGGCAGGCTTCTGTGCAAAGGCCTCAAACCAAAGAAGGGTTTACATATAGATGCATATGGTGTGATGACCCAGAGCATGCAAAGAAGGACTGTACTAGCTATAAAGAAGCTCTTAAAAATCAACTTGTGTTTTTCAAAGATGGGAAAATCCATCTTACAGAGACTGGTCTTCCATTGAGTACAAACTTTGGGAAAGGAGGGATGAAAAAGCTGGTAGAGGATATGGCTGCTAGTCATGCCATTTCTATGGTTGAGGCAGCAACCTATGGATTAAAGGTTGGTCAATTAAAGCAGGGATTTGAGAATGATGAGGATTATGAGAATGAGAATTTTTGGCCATCAACAATGGAATTAATTGCGTCAAAGAAAGTGTCAAAGCAAGCTTTGCATGAGGCAGGTGATTGTATACGTCTTGAGACTGGCTGGGAGGAGCCTGTGGATTCTTTATCCATTCATGCCTATATTGCCAAATGCCAAAATAATGAGGCACAGGTAGAGGAGAAACGTAAAAGGGAAAATGAGGAAGGAGGGCCATCAAAAAGAGTTACACGTGGAAGTGAAAAGAAGGATCCTGGGCCATCACATATGCCTCCACAGCATAGCAGACCTCCACATGATGTTTCAATGGAAGAAGTGCCAGCAAAAATGAAGGAGAAGGGTAAAGGGAAAAGTCCACTCTACAAGCTTCAATCTGATATTGAAGTTGCAACAGATCTCAAAAAGGTACTTGAAGAAAGGATTCTAAACAGCAGGGTGGAATTCACACTAGGGGAAGTCTTGGGAATTGCAAAGAAAGAATTTCATGATGAGATAATTGATATTATACGAAGAAAAAGGCAATCCATAATTGAATCTATCCCATCACAAGGGGAGGCAAGCACTTCCAAGACTCATGGAGTACAGGTACAGAAAAAGGAAGAGAGAGAAAATGTGGTGGAATGTAATCACTCTGCTGATGGGGCACGACAAGTGCGCTTTGTGGAAGAGGATGATGAAAAAGAAATTCTTACAAAGAGTCATTACTCCAAGAGCCATTGGGCAAGAGCAACCACTGAAACCCTTGTCAAGATAGGTGATTTGGAAGAGCCATATGTCGCTCTAATTGATCATGGGTCTGAAATAAATCTTATGGCTAAAAATCTCTACAACAAATGTAAATGGCCAATGGATGTGGATCATGGGTGGATGATTAAAGCAGCTAATAACTCATCTGGAGAGCTTTATGCAGCATGTCCAAATGTAAGGGTAACTATAGGGGATGTGAAGGATGATCAGAATTTCTTTGTTCAGGAGATGTCATCGTATCCCCTCATTCTTGGGCAACCCTACATTACAGCTGTAAGGATGGAAACAAAGGTTTTGGATGATGGTTCAGCTTATGCAAGAATAAGGAGTAAAGATGGCAAAAAAGCTGTTCAGTTTTTGACAGTTTGCATTAATCATGAAAGGAATCGTGAATCTCTTCGGGCACAGTCACTCCCAAAGATAAACAGAGAGTTCATGAATTACAGGGAGATGAGGGATTTTGGCCAGGTGCCATTGTAAAGCGGGATTCCAATGGTACAAGGGGAAATGAGTTCTCGCAGGACTCAATCAATGTAAATAGTTTTTCAACAAATTTTCAGGGATTCTCCAGCTATGGGTCACTGGTTTTTGTAAAAAGCAACGATTTAAAGCGTGGCATGCAAAAACATATACAAAATGAACAAAAAAGTTTTGAGCAGTGTGGTTTTTTGGAGAAGAATGAGTTTATTTCAGGGGTGCTTGATGAGGTGTCATTTATAGATACTATGGATGTGCTTCTTGATATAGGAAGAGCATGCTTACAGGGTGGAAATGAAATGATAAAGGTGTCATCTGTGGAGATGTATGATATAATCCAGGAATTTGAGGGGGTGGAATGTAAAAACATGAATTGTGAGATAAATGCTCATGTTGATACAAAGTACAAAACGGTTGCAAAGAAAGTGAAACCAGTTGCCTTGCCCTTGCCACCAGGAAGCAAGGAGAAGATAGATGAAGCTTCTATGCAGCCAAATCTTAGAGATCCGAAGAAAATTGGGCATAAATTTACTCAAGAAACTCTGAAAGAGCTGAAGATTAGTGAGAGGGATTTTCTGTTGCCAGTTGAAAGGGAATGCTTTGAGGAGATGCTTGTAAAACATGGGAAAGCTTTTGCCTTTCAGCCGCATGAGATAGGTTGTGTTGATCCAAGTGTAACAGCACCAATGGTGATCTTTACTGTTCCACATGTACCCTGGAACCTGCGGCCAATTCCAGTACCAAAGGCTCTCTTGCCAAAGTTGATGGAATTACTAAAGGAAAAGATCAGGATGGGAATCTTGGAGCCTTCATGTGCCCCATATTCCAACAGATGGTTTACTGTACCAAAGAAAAATGGGACATTGCGCTTTATTCAAGACATGCAACCTGTAAACAAAGTCACAATCAGGAATGTGGGAGCAGGTCCAATTGTGGATGAGTTTGCAGAAGCATTTGCAGGGAAAGCTATATACTCTATGGGTGATCTGTATTCGGGATATGATCAGTTCCAGCTGGATATGCAAAGCAGGGACTTGACCACAATGAGAACTCCTTTGGGATTAGTAAGGATGTGTACCTTACCACAGGGAGCCACTAACTCAGTGGCACATATGATGAATGGAATGAATAAAGTCTTACGGGACTTCATATCACAAAAAACTATGCCATTTTTGGATGATGTGCCAATAAAAGGCTGTGATGAGAAAGACAAAGATGGGAATTTAGATTCAAAGGGGTGCCGCAAGTTTGTAGCAAGTCATATAAAGGATTGTGACATGATTCTATCCAGGCTTGAAGAGGTGAATCTTACTTTATCTGGGCAGAAATCAGTGTTTGGGGTTGGTGAAGTGCTAATAGTGGGACATCTTTGTAGTACTAGTGGACGCCGTCCTTGTCCAGCCAAGATAGATGCAATACAAAGAATGAAGGAAATATGCATTAATGTTACAGAGCTGAGGAGATTTCTTGGAGCATGCGTCTTTTATGTTATTTGGATCCCACATTATGCACATGTAGCAGATCCTCTTTATCAGCTTTTGAGGAAAAATCAAAAATTTTTGTGGAGTGCAGTACATATTAAAGCTATGCGGAAGCTGAAATATTTGCTCCAATCATCACCCATTTTGAGAAAGGCAGATTATGAGTGTGGCAGGCCTGTGATTGTTACAGTTGATACTAGTCCTACTGGGATAGGATGGGCAGTAGGGCAAGATGATGAGGATGATCATAGGTATGTAATTAGATTTGGAGCAAAGGTATTAAGCTTTCGGCAGCGAAAGTATCCACAGATCAAGAGAGAATTATGGGGGATAGTCACTGCTCTAAAATGTGAAAAAGAATATCTTATTGGGGCATCTGTACTTGTGGAGACTGATTGCTTGCCACTTCTTGGGATGATAGCAAGTTGTACCACTCCAGATATTGCTATGCTTAGGTGGATTGCTTATATCAAGTCACTTAATCCTGAGTTTGAGCATATTGCGGGAAAAGATAATCCAGCTGCAGATATGCTATCAAGAGCCAGGTATGAAGATGAGAAAGAGATGATTAGTGACATTGATGATGTGGGTACAAAGTTCTATACTACAGCATATGCAAAGGGGGATCATATTTGCCTATCAAATGCACTTGAGTCTTTTATTGAGGAAATATATGAAGGAGATTGGTTGCTTATTGGTCAATATTTGAGCACTCTAACAAGGCAAGAAAATTGGTCTGACTCAGAATTTAAGAGGATCCGCAGAAAAGCATATGGTTACTTTCTAAAGGATGGGTATCTCTGGAAGCATCCTAAACAGAGGAATGCTATGCCACAGAGAGTCATATGTGATAAAGAGACTCAAGGAAAGCTTGTGAAAGAATTCCATGAGAGTCTCTGGGCTGGGCATAGAAGTGTGTGGGCCACCTTTACCAAAATAAAGGAAAAATATTGGTGGAGAGGAATGTACAAGGATATTTCCCAATATGTGGAAACATGCATAGTATGCCAAATGTACTCAAATGTACGGCATCGTGATGGCTTGCAACCAACCTACCCACCTGCCATGCACTACAAATGGGTAGTGGATCTAGTTACAATGCCTTTGGGAATTTGGCAGATGCGGTACATAGCACTTGCAAGAGAAGATTTGACAAATCAGGTAGAAGGGCGTGCTCTTAGAACAAAGAGTACGGAAACAGTATGCAAATTTCTCTTGGAAGATGTGATCTGCCGATATGGTTGTGTTGGGAAAATAACAGCTGATAGAGGTGAGCTAGATGTTGAAGAAGCAAGGGAATTCTTCTCTAGAATTGGTATCAAACTGTCTCTAACATGTGCTTACAATCCTGAGGGCAATGGGAAAAGTGAGCGAGGACATCCTCCAATCATTAAAGCTTTGGCTAAGGCATGCAGAGAAAGGATGAGAGAGTGGCCAAAGCTGCTACCATATGCCTTGTGGGCTGACCGTACAACTCATAGCTCAGTGACAGGATACATGCCTGCAGAATTAATGTATGGTCAGAAGCCAGTGATGCCAGTTGAAGAAGTAATTCTAACTTGGAATGTATTACCCTGGGTGGAAGGATTGAGCAGAGATGACCTCCTTGCATTGCAAATAAGACAGTTAGAGAGGAGGCCTGGAGATATAGAGCTTGCTAAAGCTCGCTTGAAAGATGCAAGGTTGAAAAATAAAGAAAGATTTGATAGTAGACACAGACTCCGGCCAAAACCTATTGAAGAAGGTGATTGGGTTCTAATGTATGATAGTAGCCTTGACAACCAATTCACTGTTCAAAGAAAATTTGCAAAAAGATGGTTTGGCCCTTACATTGTCAAGAATGTGCATGGAAATGCTACGTATACTCTGTGTGAGCTTGATGGAACAGAAGTAAAGAATCTTGTGGCTGGCAAAAGAATCAAGATATTTAAAAGAAGGCATGATAATGATCCTTTTGATTCACAAGAGATTCAGGATGAGAGGCTTGACAGTGGTTGTATGGATATGGTTGAAGAGGAAGAGGGTGATCTTCCTCGAACTGCAGAAGATGAAGACGACATCCAGTTATATGTGGACCTTGATGATGATTTGGCACATACCAGAGGATGTGCAGGTTTAGAGGGGGTGGATGTCGTGCCATGGCACGTCTATGATGTGAAACCGTGCATGTGAGGCCATCAAATACACATCCAGATGCATGGGGTTAAGTGCCATGACGAGTCATTATATGATGCCATGTACATATGTTCATATTGTAAATGAGGTTCAATAAGACGAGCTGAGGCTGAGCCAGATCTAGGAGTTTTTGTATATGAGTATGGAGGATGATGTTTTTGCTGTTACTCAGAGCTCATGGGCAAGTTAGAAGCATCCAGTTATATATGATGGCATGAGGGCATACTAATGCACAAAGGAATGCATTTAAGAAGGCATGGAGAAATACTTGAATGAGCAATTGGGGATTCTATAAATCACATGGGCTGATATGATGATTTACAAACTATGAAGGTGTCAAGAGAAATGGAGATTTAATGAACATCATAGTGCCGAAGAGTTCATTGAATGTGGGGAAAATGTGGAGATAGAAAACATGGGGCTTGTAAGCATGTCTTCATAGGTGTGAGAATGCCTTGGGAATCTTGTGTTTGTGCCAAAGCAGAGAATTCAAAGTATCATCGGCTAAAATGCCTTATGGGTGAATGTATGTCATGTGGGGGCCAGACAAGAAACTTCTTATATACCCTCTGGAAGCAACAAAAATACAAAGATCCATGTTGAAGTGCTTGAGGAAATTGTTGTGACCATTAAAAAGAAGGGAATATAAGGTTATGCCTTGCAATGAGACTTCTAACCTTAATGCTAAGGTTAGAAGAAATATATAATGAGTGGCAGCGTACGTGGAAAAGAGGAGAATATTTCTTTTATTTGGAAATTTCTGGAGCGCAGCCTTTGTAATGGGAAACTCCCGCATCAATAGTGGAAAAAGGTGGTAAGAGGGACGAGTTCCCCGCGGGAAAGAGGGGAGAAAACCAGAGGCGACGACGGCGAGTAGGGGTATGAGAAAAAAAAAAAATCTGCAGCGTTGAGGAACAGCGTCATAATCTACCAGAGCTTTTAATCTCTTGAATACATAAACTGCTTGTGCTTTGTAGGTGCTAGAATTAGAGAGTAATTCTAGTACTACATAATGATGTAATCATGGGAAAAGCCGTTTTCAAAATCGACTGAAGCGATGCTGCTCCAGATGTTTCTCCTTCGCATAATCGGCGAGCAGCTTGTGATTGGTGAAACAAATAAAGAGATACACGTATGTAAATTGTCAGTTAGGTGTTTTATTTTATTTTGTTTTCTTTAAAATTACTCTCTCTTAATACGACTTGAGAGAATCGTATATCTCTTTCTACAAAAAGACTTTGGAAGTGAATAGAGAGACCTTGGAAAAAGGGCTAAAGAATTTGGAGCTCAAAAATTTATGAAAGATACATTGAAGTTGAGGGTAAATGATCTTACTTTCTACTCAAATGGATTTTGGAAATTACGAGTATGTTAAAGCTATGCCAAATGCTATACTTTTGCTTGTGAGATGTTAGGATATTAAGGCAGGTTTTCAGGTGATAAAGTACATCTCGAAATAATAGTTTTGAGGGCACTGGATGTAATGGATGTAACTGGCCACATGTATATTGGAAAAATTGGAAGGCCTTGTTATGCACACATGTGAATGATTCAAAGGATTTCATGCAATTCTGTGCAATCATCTGGATGAATTCAAGGATGTATTGAGGCAAGTTGACACATGTATTTGTCATTGGAAATAGTGATGTTCAATACTCCTTGGGAAATTTTGTGCGTGAGATTCCTTGTTGGTTTTGACATTCACTCTCACAGCTAGAAGTTTCGTACTTTCCTGGCTGTACCGTACACTTCACGACAACGTATGGTCTGACCTCATTTAAGGATTACTAGGAGAGGGTTGGGAGGTTAATGAGGGTTCACATCAAGGTGATGTGTACAAGTGCAATGTAGTAGATTCTACAGTGTCTTTCAGGTTCTTGAAGGCACGCTCTATTTTGTACATACGTTTGCACTACCAAAGATGGATGCAAAAGCACGGGACATGGATCTCACTTCAAGCCTCAGAAGAAGAAATTATGCCTATTGAGGTAGCTATGATGATGCAAAATGGATGGATTGAGCAAGTGTGGCAGCAAGTAAGCATTGGAGCCTAGCAGACCTGCGTCAATACTTTAGCATCATGGGCTTTAACAATGTGGAAGAGTCAAGTTTCAAGTTGATGAGAAGAAAGGCATATATGATTCCACTACATGTCTAGAATTAACCCTTAAACTTTCTAGTTATTGTGCCACTATATATTTTTACAGATTGGTAACGTAAGGAGGGGACAACCATGGTCTCAGAATCATGGCAAATGGGGGACCTTGAATTTTCAGCAGCAAGGTGCATAGCCCCCCAACACATAGTAGGCATGTGGAAGAGCTTGAAGATGAACTGAGTATATGGGAAAATAGCCTCTGTTTTGATGCACGTGAGGGGCAAGAGTTTTAGGATCGAGGTGAAGGCAATGACAAGATTTCAAGTCAACAAGGAGATGGAGATCAACTTGAAGTAAATGTCACAAGAGGGGCAAAAAATAAAGACATTATAATAATTTTAGATTAGATGACATGCTTGTAATTTTGTAGCAAACTCTTTTTTAACCAATCTTTATTTAATTGAAATCTTAATATTTTTGCAAACTGTAATTTTTTTGTCCTAGCAGTCTAGTGTGAAAAGGCCAAAATTTAAATTTTAACTATAAATAGCCAAAGGTGCCTTCTTTCTCATTTTCACGCGATAGAAACCAAGCACGAGCTTGCCCTTGCATCCCAACATTATGAGACGTAGATTCCATACATGGAGCAATGCTTGGCTCCCCACTCCATCTCCTTTCCCGATTGCCCCAATGATCGATGGGTGTGGTGAATTGTGTGAGAAGTGTTCCAGCCAGTGTGCTAGTGGTGCCCCAGGCTCGTGGTGTTTTCCAAGGCTGTTGGATGGATAGCTATAGAGGCAGGTGATTCCATGTCCGGAATTTTCGACAACAAGCATGCAAGCAGGTTGTAGAGAAAAGATTGGACAATAGCATAGACTGTTTTTTTCCTCCAAAATTGAAGAAAGGTTTTGAGATAGAGAAGGGGATTTATTATGCGATGAAAATGATGAGTGGGAATATTCTACATTTCACTCTGGTTAATATTCTACATTTCACTCTGGTTATAATTATTTGGAGGACATGCGAAGGATGCTGAGAGATGCAATCTTCACCTGCAACATTGTCTTTGTGTACAGAGAGAATAGAGGAGCTTAGGGCTTCTTGAATAGTGGTAGAGAGGAGCTTGGAGCTTTCATGAATGATAGTACATTCAAGGTCCCCTATGTTGGAGAGCATACTACTACACATAGGCATATGGCAAAGTCCACGCTCACATGCACACCCCTCCCCGACATAGATGGTTGCACCACGTGCATTTGCTTATAGTTCTTGAACTTTAAAATTAAATTGTAGAATGAAAATCAAGATTGGTGAATCAATCAACTCATGGTCTTCCAAATCAATGGAGCCTTGCACATCTGGATCAAAACTAATGGATTACAGGTCATCATGGATTATCTCATCTAGCAATTATGCTATCATGAAATTTTGGCATCCACTATGTTACAATAGTGATATTATTCATGATACAAAGGTTACATGGATACATAGACAAGAATTTTTTTAAATGACCTCCTCCTAAATTTTTAGTCAAAGGTTGCGACCATATTGTGTGTTTTTCATGTCCTTAGCCCTAAACCTATGTCCTACCTATATCACCATATCCTAGGCATATTTTTTCTTTAATTCTATGATTTATAAGATTTTTTTGTTAAAATGATATTTTCTTGGCTACTATCTACTATTTGGAATGAGTTTTTATAGATTTGTTCCTGATAAAAATAAAAACACTCTCATAAAAAATCTAAAAATATTTCAAAGTTAAGAAAAATAGCCCCTTAAAAGTTGATATTTATCAACTTATAGGCTAAGAGTTGATGTTTTACATCAAAGTTGATGCAAAACATCAACTCTACCACAAAACTTGATGTTTTGCATCAAGTTTAAGATGCTATGGAGAAGAAAGTTGGAGGATCGGAGGTCGATTTCACAAACACCATGTTTTAGTGCTTGCAACGTCTACGTTGGCATGCTCAAAAAACCTATTCCTTAAATTTTAAGTATAAACACAAATATGTTTTGATGCGATATGTAGACATTACAAAGTGATTTGTTGCATCTGTATATCGCCCTGTGACGTCCGCATATCGCATCTAAAAATAGTCAGGTTGGTACTTAAAATTTTTGGAATAGGCCGTTTGAGCATGCCATTATGGACGGAATTACTAAAACATACCGTTTGTGAAACTCGGCCTCTGATCCTCTAACTTTCTTCTTCGGAGTATCTGAAACTTGATGCAAAACATTAAGTTTTGTGGTAGAGTTGATGTTTTGCATCAACTTTGATGTAAAACATCAAGTTGTGTGAAAAAGTTGATTTTGCAACTCGATGCAAACCATCAACTTTTCCATAAAACTTGATGTTTTGCATCAAGTTTTATGGAAAAGTTGATGTTTTGCATCGAGTTGATGCAAAACATCAACTTTTCCATAAAACTTGATACTTGATGCAAAACATCAAGTTTTATGGAAAAGTTGATGTTTAAACTCGATGCAAAACATCAACTTTTCCATAAAACTTGATATTTTGCATTCAAATTGACACAAAACATCATCTTTTGTGGGTAAGTTGGTGTTTTGCATAACGTTGATGCTGCAAAACATCAAGTTAATATTTTGTGTAGAAAGTTGATGTTTTGCGTATAAAGTTGATATTTTGCATCAACTTGATGCAAAATATAATTTTTTCATAAAAGTTGATGTTTTGTATCAAGTTGATACAAAACATCAACCTTTCAGCTGAGTTACTTTGCATTAAGCTGGCTACAAATGTTGTAGCTAAAAGATCCTTACAATGTGTAGTAACCAATAAAATTCGAACCCAAGTCCCTAATCAATAAAATTTGAACCCAAGTCGCTACTTGATATTTTACAAAAAAGCGTTTTGAAAAGTATAAACTTTTGTTTCTTAAAGTGAGCTTTTTCATGCTTTCTAAACTCATTTAATAACTAAAATTACCATTTTAACCCCCTTTGGGTCACATCAAGAACACATCTTCTTTAAAAATGAGTGTGTAATTATTTTTAAAAATTAGATAACTTTAAAATAGCTTATTCAATCATGATATTTTAAAATTCATCTGTACATAACGAACTCTTTAAAAAAAAGTATATATTATCAATTAAGAAATTGTGATACTCAAGAGCTTCAAAATGGATTTTAATACTACTCTCATCAAGAGCCAAAATAGGGTTTTATAATTAAGATAATAGCTGTATCAAGATAATACTTAAGTAATATATTTATTTATATAGATAGTTTTTTAGAGTTGCACTCTGTAGCACATCCTCAATCATGCTAACATGGCAGATGACCCAAGGAGTCTAAGCTTCAAGTGTACACATAGAAGAAAAAAATGTATTTGTGGATAGTGAAGAAGAGGATGCCTCGTCTACCTTCTCAGGGAAAGGCACATCAACTAGTGATGGTGTTGGAATGGTGTTCGCATGGGCCTTGAGAGCTTCTACGACACCCACGACATTGATTAGCCATCATCTCATTGATTCTAATTTTCTTAGACTGGCTCATTCATTGTATTATGATGAGAATGATGTTGTATTGTACACACACACACATGATCACACACACATAAACATGATGATAGTGATACACATGCATATGATGCCACTGACACATATACACATGATGATTATATATGTGATAGTGATAGTGAGGGTGATGTGTGTGAGTTAGATCCTGTGGGCATGATCTTGAGGGCAGAGATGGGAGCGAGCATACCAAGCATCGACACTTCTTTGCCAATCATCTTTCTTACAGATTATGAGGATATTTTACACCAACACATCAGGAGCGTAGTAGCGTTTTTGCAGTGTTTTTTGGTGGAAGGAAAATATCGAGGTTTTCAAGATGCTTAACAGCGATCTATCGCTACTCCGCAGTGCTTTTTCGCTACTAAGCAACGCGTTTAGCAAAAAAAAAATCACTTCTCAGCAGCGTAATATCGCTGCTGTCCTAGTAGAGAAAAAGTGCTGCTCATAGCAACTGCTATAGAAGCAATGAATAAATGCTGCTGTCCTAGTAGAGAAAAAGTGCTGCTCATAGCAACGTCTATAGAAGCAATGAATAAATGCTGCTATATTGTAAAAATATCTCGCTTTTTTTATCGCTTCTTTTTGTGTCGTGTAGTTTTATCTTTTGAATACAATAAACTTGTACTCTGAGTTTTTTTTGGTTTAATTTTCTAGGTTTTCAACACATACAAGCCTCACAAGAGATCTCTTTCTCTTGTATGTTTCTTCTTTCATGCTTTTACATGTTTATAGGGTTTGTAAGTTTTAGGGATTTTAAGATTAGGGTTTATTATCAATACATTTTTTCCTTATTTTGGTTTGATTTTGTAGGTTTTCAACACATATAATCCTCACAAGGTAAGAGATCTCTTTCTTGCATGTTTCTTTTCTTATGCTTTTACATGTTATAGAGTTTATAAATTTTGGGTTTGTTTATTTTCCCATGCTCCATGCTCTATGCATGCCAATAGCTACCTATGCATACTAGTATCTTTCTATGCATGCTGGTACCTACCTATGGAAGCCGGTAGTATAACCAATGCATGCCGATACCTTCCTACATATGCCGATAGCAACCAATGTATGCTGGTAGCTTCCAACACATGCTGGTAGTTTCCAATGCATAATACCGGTAGTAACCAATGCATGCCAGTAGCTTCCTACGCATGCTGGTAGCTTCCTACGCATGCCAGTAGCAACCAACACATGCCGGTAGCTTCCACCCGGTAGTTTCCAACACATGCTGGTAGCAACGTATGGCAGCCAGTAGCAACAACCAACGCATGGGAGTAGCAACCAATGCATGCCAGTAGCTTCCTATGCATGCCGGTAGCTTCTTATGCATGAGTTTTAAGTATTTATGTTTTTTCTTGGATAGATGGAAAATAACTTGAGGCATGATGTTACACGTGAAGGAGGAGTCGATATCCCAACAATATTTGTAAGTATATATTAGCCTCAAATTGTATCTTATCTTTTAATTAAAGAAGGTTATCTTAAATAACAGCTTTCTAAAATGTTCATGTGTTTGTATGAACCACCACATTCTACTAATGTCTCACTATCTAACACTCTTTTGATCTACAAGATTGAGCATTTTAAGTGGTAGTTATTGTGGGTACAAAAAGTGGCATATATTATAACATTTTAAAGACCTTGAAATATTTAAAGAAAATAGACAAATAGCTTAACATTTTCTCAAAAATTCAAGTTAAGCTCTATATTATGTGAAGATCTAATCACTACTATAGCCATTGGGGACTGCAGCGAGGGTGTTAAAAATATACACCGTCGTTTACACGATGACGAATGCATCGCTTAAGCGATGTAAAAAAATTATATAAAAAAATATATCGCTTATGCGATGCTTTTTTTTAATCACTTATGTGATGCTGTTGAACGACATTTTTTGCGACGCTTGCAGACTGACTAGCGTCGCATAAGCGACGTTAAAATTTAAAAAAAAAACCCTCGCTTATGCGCGTTTTTTTGCTCTATCGCTTAAGCGATGCTAGGCATTTTTATACTCCCGCGCTCACCGAGAACCTCATTTCTTTTTCGACGGGAGAGCATGGAGAGGTATGTCTATCTGTGTGTGTCTTTCTTTCTCTCTCTCTCTCTCTCTCTCTATATATATATATATATCGAGAGACAGAGAGAGAGAGAGACGCACTCTCTCTATATAGAGAGAGTGCGTCTCTCTCTCTCTCTCTATCTATCTATCTAGAGATATATATATATATATATATATATATATAGAGAGAGAGAGAGAGAGAGATGCACTCTCTCTCTCTCTATATATATATAGTGCGTCTCTCTCTCTCTATATATATATATAGAGAAAGAGACAGAGACGCACTATATATATATATATATATATAGAGAGAGAGAGAGAGAGAGACGCACTCTCTCTCTCTATATATATATATAGAGAGAGAGAGAGAGAGACGCACTATATATATATATATATATAGTGCGTCTCTCTCTCTCTCTCTCTCTATATATATATATATATATATATAGAGAGAGAGAGAGAGAGAGAGACGCACTATATATATATATAGTGCATCTCTCTCTCTCTCTCTATATATATATATATATAGAGAGAGAGAGAGACGCTCTCTCTCTCTCTCTCTATATATATATATATATATAGAGAGAGAGAGAGAGAGAGTGCGTCTCTCTCTCTCTCTCTCTATATATATATATATATAGAGAGAGAGAGAGAGTGTGTGCGTCTCTCTCTCTCTCTCTCTATATATATATATAGAGAGAGAGTGTGTGCATCTCTCTCTCTCTCTCTCTCTCTCTATATATATATATATATATATATAGAGAGAGAGAGAGAGAGAGATGCACACTCTCTCTCTCTCTCTCTCTCTATATATATATATATATATATATATATATATATAGAGAGAGAGAGAGAGAGAGAGATGCACACACTCTCTCTCTCTCTCTCTCTCTATATATATATATATATATATAGAGAGAGAGAGAGAGATGCACTCTCTCTCTCTCTCTATATATATATATAGAGGGAGAGAGAGACGCACTCTCTCTCTCTCTCTCTCTCTATATATATATATATATATATATACATATAAATAGTCAAGTGCTTCCTCAGCAAGCCCATGTGCCACTTTATCTGCACTAATAAAATAGGCAATCCCTTTTCTCACTCACCCCACAATAGCCAAGCAATGGTGGCCAATAGTGTTTTCTTTTAGAGAATTGTGCTGCTAGCTAAGACAAAAGAAAAATCCACCATTTAAATATCTTCCTTGGATGTGGATAAAGAGAGCTTCTATGTTGGTTTTGCGTCTCCTTGGGCAAAAGACCCTTAGCCATGGAGGCGGAGCATGCCAAATGGACCGTCTATATATATATATATATATATATATATATATATATATATATATATATATAGAGAGAGAGAGAGAGAGAGAGAGAGAGAGAGAGAGAGAGAGAGAGAGAGGCTGGGATAGGGTAGATATAGCTCAAGAGCTTCGAGAAGACTACATATTAGATACAGATGTACTTACAGCACAACTGAGCAAAGTAGTCCCCTTCGTGGACTTAGGAGACCCTATCTCTATTATTGTAAAGGGTACACAGGCAAAAGTCTCCTATATGGACAAGAAATATAGCTATTTTCACATGTTTGATTCCTTGGAAGAGCACAATGAGCTGCATAAGTGTAAAGCCTTAGGCTTGACCTTGAGTGGGAAGGTCGGAGATTGGTATCGAACCTTAAGGGTTGAAGAGCGCACTCACTACCCCACTCTCAAGAGATTGTTCTTGAAAGAATACATATGTGAGGGTGTGCTTTGGGGAGTAGCATCTCAACTCCAAAAAACTGAACGCGAGGAAGGGGAGTCAGTGAGAGACTTTATAAGTCGATTGAAGCATCTAAATTCTCGCTGCACTCTCGATGAGCGCTTCAATAATAACCAACTGCTCGATAGATTCATCCGAGGATTGCGCCACGAGGACATTTACAATGGCCTAGTCATTAGAGGTCTTACAATGTGGGAAGCAGTCACTACCAATGCAATCTAGTTAGAAGACAACTTGATGATTGCAGGTAAAAAGGTATCTTCGGAGACAGAATCCGTTAGTTCGCAAGTATCTGGGCACAAGCCAATGACAGTAAAACCTATTGCCAAGGAGCCCAAGATATCCAAAATGTCTGTGAACCGACCTTACTAAGGCTCTCCAAGAATACTTTAGGGGTAATCGAGCTCCTCAAAATAGCCATATGTACCCAAGAAGAGAGCAACAATGGTGTTCGGTTTGCTTAGGACCACATAGCACGAGTGAATGTCCCACATTCAGAGTCAAATTCAATGGGAATTGCAATGCATGTGGTAAGTACAGCCATCAATCTAAGGATTTCCTAGTACTTAAGTGAATGTTGGCAAATTAGGCACCACTAGCCTGGTCAAACACACCTCAAGTACCCGCGCTAATGCCTGCACAACTTGTCGAGCAACCGTCACAGCACATAGTTCCAAGGAATCCGAATGTAGTCCAGTCTGTGCCGTTACCACCGCCAGTGCTAGGACCACAACCTCCACATCCACCAAGGATTACCCCTATAAACCAGATGGGTTGTGAGTCACATAGTGCGTGTGGGGATTATGAAGAGCAGATAGACCCCACTGCTCCATATGGGATTGATACGTTTGAAATGATTCCCCAGTACTACATGGAGGATCATTTCAGGCAGGTCAAAGCCTGTATATCAAGCGGCTGCTCTCGCCAACAAGAGGGCAAAACCTTAATACCTTGGCGAGGAGACCACCTCTTCAATGCTATGAGTGTGGTGGACCGCATCGTGTAGCGGAGTGCCCTAATAGGCTACAGAAGATCGCTACTCGGATGCAACCAAATCAAGGGAGCACAAGCTGGGACTCTTTATAAAAGAGGGAAGGATGACGTTCTTAGGTGTTGTGCCCGAGAGGATGAGTATCTATACATTT
Source organism: Cibotium barometz (assembly GCF_041138505.1). Lineage (NCBI taxonomy): Eukaryota > Viridiplantae > Streptophyta > Polypodiopsida > Cyatheales > Cibotiaceae > Cibotium > Cibotium barometz. The sequence goes on from NC_141091.1 coordinate 14,416,398, forward strand.
TGCAAGAGGCACATATGGGGGTAGACGGTGGTCACTTCTCAGGAGACTTAACTGCGGGAAAGATCTTACAATTGGGGTATTGGTGGCCCACTATGTTCCGAGATGCATCACTCTTTGTGAAGGGTTGCGATGAATGCCAACGATACAAGAAACCCCAGAGGAAAGATCAGATGCCCCTACATCCAATCAAAGTAAACCAACCATTTGAAAAGTGGGGTTTAGACTTTGTAGGTCCAATTAGCCCAGCGGCCCGAAACACACAATCTCTCTATATTATTGTGGCCACTGACTATATGACCAAATGGGCTGAAGCGAAAGCGACACGTAAGGCAGATGCGAGGACAACAGCCAAGTTCTTGTTTGAAAATATAATCACACGCTTTGGTTGTCCTTTTGAACTTGTGAGCGACAATGGAACGCATTTTATAAATGACGTGATTAAGGAGCTCATAACAAATTTCATGATATCCCATCATAAATCTACTCCTTATTATCCACAAGCGAATGGCCAAGCCGAGAGTACCAACAAGACCTTAATCTCTGTTTTGACAAAGACAGTTGAAGCTCATCGCACGGATTGGGATCTAAAGCTTACAACAGCTTTATGGGCCTATCGTATTGCATACAAAGTGGCTATTAATTGCACACCATTCAAAATGGTATATGGCCAAGAAGCGGTCATACCGTGGGAATTTGTCATTCCTAGTCTTCGTGTTGCTACTCAAGAGGGTTGGGATGGTAATCCCTTAGTAGAGCGACTGTATATCCTTGAGCGACTAAACGAAGAAAGACAATTGGCTGTGTACAATGCCCTTGTGGAGAAGGATAGAAGAAAAAAATGGTTTGATCTCGCCACCTAAAGGACAAGGACATCAAGGTTGGGGATAAAGTCCTGATGTATGGAGTGCGAAACGAAAAGAAGAAGCTCAAATATGCTGGTAAGGGACCGTATAGAGTATGTGAAATTACCTCGCAAGGTACCATCAGAGTGGAGACTCTCGACGGAGTTGAAACCATTGGATTCCTTAATGGGAGTAAATTCAAAAGATACTATGACCCCCTGACCCAAGAGGAGTTACATGCAATCCATCAAAAGAAGGCAGCTAAAGAACAAGCTGAGCTTAAAAAGATACAAGCAAGAGTTGAAGCCAAAGAACGTCAACAGCGTGCTAGGCGACAACGAGAAGCCAACTTGGAAATTATGCAAGTATTTTTTGAGGAAGCAGAGGAGGATTCACTGGAATCTGATCCGCCTCTAAGATACCCCATTGAGTTATAGAGTAGTCCTTACGGGGAGGTGTTGTATAATGCATTATTGGATACAGGAGCTCAACACAATTTGCTATCATATGGCGTGTGGTGTCAACTTGGAAAACCACCTTTATCCAAGAGTGCTATCCAAATTAAAGGTATCAACAAGAAGAAAACCCCTGTCTTAGGAATTCTGCACACTCCGGTTGCCTATGACAAGGGGACCATAATTCAAAGCTTTTTGGTTATGCCTGTGGGTACCATGGAAGGGACTGTAAACTTAGGGCGCAAATAGATGATGGCCACCAAGTGCAATATTGATTGGGCAACTAGACGAGTCACAACGCAAGAACCAACACTAGGTCTGACCGCTCAAAATCCCGCACCTAAGTCATCCACTCAAATGCTAGATAATGAAAAATCACAAAGTCCAGTGGCAAAACCATCTTTGATTGTTTGCCACCCCTTTAACACTTCAACGCCAAGAGTGGAAACATGCAGGGTGGTCTCTAAAGCTCCGCTTACTATGCCAAAAAACACATACAAATGGGTCCCAAAAGCTTCATTAATAGCTACTTTCTCTGCTCAATCTCGTTCAGCCACCAAGAAGCCTCGTAAAAGGAAAGCAGCTACCCACCCGAGAAAGGGCAATGTAGCATCGCGATGGATCCCTAAAAAATTATTAGTAGCCCAAGGGTACTACGAGGGGAATGACCAGATTTGGGTCCCTAAACATAAGCTAAATCCCTCTACATCACCTGTAAAACCTTGCAAACCAATTGTTTCCACCCCAATGACAATTCAAGACCGTGGTAAGGGAAGGGTAATAGAGTGCTCCGCACCACTTCTTCTGAGTTAGTTTGGATTCCCAAACGATATCGATCATTACCACCTAGCTCAGGAAGTGGGGAGCCACATGAAGCTTCTAGCTCCTCATGCCAGGCACACACTCATATAGAAGTTTCTACATGCTCTACACCTACTCTTGTCAACACCCAACAAAAAACCGATGAGTCTACGTCTTCCCTTGTAATAGTATCGTCGGAAACCATTTCCTCCATTCGTCAATGGGAGCGTACACTACCATCTCTGCAATTGGATGTGGCCACAAGGGTCATAAAAAGCTATCTGCCCACATCACAACCTATGACCCGCTGGACAAATTGGTTCCAAGAGGCTGCAACAGCATTGCAAATAATATGATCTACCCAAGGAAAGGGGGAGCATGTACTCACGCTCGACATTCTAATGCTTCCTCCTTAACCTTCTCCCCTAACCATGTAATTGCTAAATTCAAGGGGATGTATATAAATAGCTTCATATATTTAAAAAAAAACAAAGAAAAGAAAAACAAAAAATAGTAAAAAGAGCAAGAGCACAAAAAGAGGAGAAATATCCGTATACAATCAAGAACTAGATTGACCTGTCATAAACCTACTGATGCTATATGTGTGTTTGCAGATATAGCAGATGCACGATCATCATACACTTCATCCACTCCCACCTTTGGTGAGAGGTATCATCTGTACCTTTCTCAGATATTTCACATGTGCTATCCTGTAATTGAAACTGAATGGGATCATATAGATGTATTAGCCAGAGAGGAAAATGTTGAGGAATTAGAATGGCTAATTTGCCTATTGACCATGACTGACCCCTACTCCGTAGAGGAAATATCCCCGATAGCCCAATGCTTTCCTTTTCCACAAGATGACTATCCTCGCATGGTTACATTCTTGATGAGTTTATGTGGATGGGAAAATGAAAAGGAAATATCTGACAACAATGATGAATGGATGGATGAAACTCATGGCACTACTGAGGTTGACTTTATTTATTTGGATGATGCAGATAGAGGCTTAGCCTTAGGGCTACAGCCAGGACTCTACAACATCCTCTTACCGTATCCTCAGTAGTAGTGTGGGTGACTGGTAGGTAGGTTAGTGTTTTCAAGTTTTTTCTAGTTTGGATTCCTTAAATGAGTCTTTAATTTTTCACACTGATGTGCCTCTCGAGGTATAGTGCTTGTTAGTTGATCATACAGGTTGAAAAGTTTGAGGTGGATTCGCTTTCAAGTCCGGAGATAGCCGCAATGCTCATACATAAATATCTCATCAAATTGCGGGCATTTCTCTCATCGAATCAAGGAGATCTCCAAAACACAGCTGTAATTCTTCCATACCCACTCTCTTCCATTTTTTTTGTTCAATTAATTGCATGAACTATAATGCATGACCACATGGAAATTGTCAATGTACTACTTAGTTTTTGAAGTTGCTTGACGTGCTAGTGTAAATCATTAATGAGCTTAACCTTATTGGATATATTCCTGAGAATGCATGACGTCTTTAGTTAACCTTGGAATACGGTTGTCTTAGGTCTAGGGTGAAACTATCTTAATGTTTGACACCTGGCCATGTGTGTGTTGACCTCTAGGACATAGCTTTTACCCCTTTGTCGAAAGGATGCAGGATAAATTATAGTTAAGGAGCGAAGATCAAAAGAAATTATTAATTAAAAAAAAGAGCCTACAATAAATGGCAATACAAGTCTATGATGTGCTTTAATGTTGGCCTATCGCCTTATTGGCGAGGAGTATTCTACTCCAAACCGATGCCTATCGCCTTATTGATACTTGGTAGGAGAGGAGTATTCTACTCCAAACCGATGCCTTGGTTGGTAGGGGCTAGCCTTGCCTAAAGTGAGCTAATAGATTCCTGGATAATGCCTTGTGTTAAACATGGTACCAGGATCGATGTTAGTTTTGCCTTAGGAAGGTCGCCATTGTGTATAAAAATTATCACATGCATAAAGAAATAAAGGCAAAAGGCTCCTGTAACTCTGATGTTTCTTGTGTCCCTAGGCTCGTGGCATTAACTTGTTCTTAGAGTAGACACAGTGTGGTCATCTGTTTATTTATTAAGCTTGGTTATTTTCCTTGACTTAGGCCAGTTATAAAACTTGATTAACCTTTGACACCTTGCTAACTCTTGATTTACTTCCAATAATTTTAAACTCTTGTTAATTTGCTACACTAGCTCATTCATGTGACCCTTAAACTAAGTTCTCATAGCAACATCCATTGTGGTCTAACATGCTTGAATTTATACACTTTATATCTTTTGAATTCCAGCATACTTTCACTCTACTTCCTTGTTTTGCAGACGGTCCACCACAACAACCCTATCGAGCTTACCATACCATAGCCCCCAAGGACAGAATCTACATCAGGAAGGAGGGCATGTTAACCTATGATGGACATTGAGACGTACTATGTTTTACGTCATTAATTTAAATATTCTGAGTCATGGGCCGGGCTTGTCGGCACCATATGTTAAGGATAAAGGGATTGGGTGATCGCCGATGAGAGGTGCACCTTGAATATCAGCAGGGTAAGGGTTAGGATCAGGGATTTTATATTCACGTGATCACAAAATTTTTCTTGTTAATAACATGTGTGAACATGTTATTAACATGTTCACAAAAAAGCCGGTGGCAAGCGACCTGGTAACCGGGAAAAATCCCGCCGGGCTTTAATATACCCCGGCGGGCCCGCCGGGCTTATGCTTTACCCGGCGGGCCCCGACGGGGTCGTCACATATCCCGGCGGGGTACATTTTTCTATATATATGGGCCCGGGGGGCCCTTTGGGATTTCATTGCTGACAGCATACACAGGTAATAAAAACTTGTGTGTGTGTGTTTGTGTGTGTGTTTGTGTATGTGGGTGTGTTCGTGCGGGCAGCCGCCCACTGTCGCAATGCGCGGCAAGATGTGGGTGGTCCGCCACACGAGGTATGTGTGTGTGGGTGAGTTCGTGCGGGCAGCCGCCCATTGTCGCAATGCGCGGCAGGATTTGGGTGGCCCGCCACACGACTGGTGTGTGTGTGTAAGGCCATTCTTCGGAATGGTGCTTACCCTGGGGCACTTAGTCGGTAACGCGGCTAGTCTGTGTCCTATGGTAAGTATGGCACGCCGTAGCGGTACTAGTCGGTAACGCGGCAAGCATAGTATCGTTATGGCGATGTCACCTTCCCTTCCCTTCCCTTTGTCAAATGCGGACATATGGTCGGTAACGCGGCCAGTGTGTGTTCGTATCCTATTGGTATTCCCATAGAATCGGGCGGCATTTTGTCGTTAACACGGCAAGTTGGTGTCGTCCGCTAGTGCATAAAATGTTTTTTGCATATTGCGGCATTTGATCGTTAACGCGGTCGAAAAAGTGTCGTAAATTTGCTTGTGTATTTCGGCATATGATCGTTAACGCGGTCGAATAAATGTCGTAAATTTGTTTGATTTGACTTGTATTGTTTTTATTGTGTTTGATCCATGCGATACTTGGTTGCTAACGCGGCATTAGTATTTCATGGATCAAAGTTTACATCATATTGTCTAACCGTTTTATTTTATAATATCGTGATTCGTAACTCGAAAAATATGAATCTCTCTTCTTACCCCCCTCTCTCTCATGATACACTTCACAACTCTTTCTCTATCTCTCTCATGATTCACTTCACAACACGATAGATGTGTAGATAATGATTTTTTTTCTCTCTTAAAATATACATACTTCTTAATAATTTCCTTTTTCTTCCTCTATTTACTTAAAAATTAAAACAATACATTATTTTTCTCTTTAGGAACTCCCAAAAACATTAAAAATGTGATTTAATGTTTCTTCTCTCTATCTGTCACAACTCTCTCTTCCTCTCCTCTCTCTCTCTCTCTCTCATGATACACTTCACAATTCTCTCTCTCTCTCTCGCAATGATACACTTCACAACTCTTTCTCTCTCTCTCTCATGATACACTTCACATCTCTCTCTATCACGATAGGTATGTATATGAGGAGTGCTTTAGGATTACAAAACATTATTTTTCTCTCTTCAGGAACTCACAAAACTATAAAAAATATCATTTAATGTTTTCTCTCTCTATCTGTCACACCTCTCTCTTCCTCCCCCTCTCTCTCTCTCTCTCATTCGATAATGTATACACTTCGTAAGTAATAATGCGCTTGTTGCGGTTGTCTCACGTTCGATAATGTATTGCATGATGTTGAGTTCAGTAATGTTTGATATATTCTGTTTTTGTTTGTTCATTGATAAGTAATGATACACTTATTGCTGTTTTCTCACGTTTGATGATGTATTGGATGATATTGAGTTCATTAAAATTATTTGATATTCCGTTTTTGTATGAACATTGACGATATTGATATACTTGTTACTGTTCTCTCACGTCTGCTTGATGTTTATTTCAGTAATGTTTGATATTTTGTTTTTTTATGTTTAGTGTTATTTGCTAGATTTACGAAGACGATCAACATGCTTACTCCCGAAGAGCGCAAAATTGTTCTGCGAGCAATTCGCGTTGAAGCGGTCATCACAGTATCACAATGTACTGATGATGTCGTCAAGAAGATCAACGAGTCTGAGATACTCATGCGAGATCTCATAGACCAAATATGGGAAAATGCACAGCGGCGGCTTCGAAGCGGAGGCAACGCTGAGCTGCTGGATAGACAGAAGATAGCAGATTTCAACCATCAGCACATAACACGAACCATTTTGGGGAGCATGCGAGTAGCGTGCAGTGATCTTCGAGATGCTGTCCCGCCTGAAGCCAACATGCAACGTCTACAGTTATGGGACGTTGTATGGAGCGAGCAGAGGGCCAAGAGCAAGCGCATGAAGGCGTTGGATGCAGAGTCCCTTCCCAAAAGAGTGCGAATTGCCCAAGACGTCGCTGCAACGTCCAGTCAGGCAGATGCAAGTGGTACAGGTGTCATTAATCGTACCATCTACAATTCTATGTGCACACATCTTATTGGCATCCCGCACGAAGCTCTTCACGAAGGACGAACAATAGGGTCCGGTGTGTTTGGAACAGTAAAAGAGTATGCAATTAAAGGCATATCATTTTTACCGGAGCACATCACTTTTTGCGGAAAGCACTACAAAGGAGAAGGCAGCGCGAAGTTCGAGAGCTTCCAAGCAGAGCAGGCTATGCAAGTGCTACATCCATCGATTGTCCGATGCATTGCCTTTACAAAAGAGGCTCCTTGGATCACAATTTTCCCGTACTTTAATGGCGGCGCTCTTGGTGATACTCTACTGAAGGTTCCCTTCAGATTCAGTGAGTTCACCAGAGCCATTTTTCGTTTGGATCGAGGATGGAGACAACCGCCGCCTGATAATATCCCTTTAGGTCATCTAGAACTTTCAAAAATAAAAGAGGTAGTAATAAACATGCCACATATTATGCATGCCCTAGTGGAAGGTGTAGCGGCAGCGCATATGGCAGGTATTGTACATACCGACCTACATCCTTTTAATGTAGTGTTGGATTATACAAAAGAGCTAAAGCCACGCATCGGTATTATCGATTGGGGATTGCTGCTGAGAGCGCCCAAAAAACGGGTGTCTCTCAATTTTGTTTATGAAGCAGACAAGAACCCCGAGAAGGTGGCACAGGCAGTCTCCCACGCAGACAGAGAGCGAAATAAACGGCCGTGGATAGCCCCAGAGCTTTATGATCCATTTTTGGCAGATGCATACACTCCTGCATCTGATGTTTTTGCCTTGGGATATTTATTACAAACTTTATATGACTTTTGGAAGAAAGTGCAAGAGTTGTGGATGGATAATAGTTCCCATGACAAAGTTACCATGGATACTATTATTCATAGAGTCAAAAATTGGATGTTTCTGCCTAATCGCGATGAGCGAAAATCAATTTTGCAAGTAGTTGAATTTTTTAGGTCACTAAATACTGACCCTACGAGGGCACAACGTCCTCTTGTAGAGCTATCGGTGGCATTCACCCCGACTTTGTAATGATACAGTATCAAGAGATGAAGTTTCAGGAATTTGAGAATTTGATGTGTCCAATGTTTCAAAATTTTGTTTCTCTTCAAAATTTATTGTGTCCAATGTTTCAAAATTTTGTTTCTCTCTTCATTGGGTCTTTGCAATATCTCTCTCCTCTTCTGGTGTTTAAGTTTATGTTTTCTCTTTAAAATTTGATGTGCGAGCATTGTTTGAAGTGTTTTTGGAGTCAAGTGGATATTTCTCATCGAGTCTTTGCAATACATATCTCCTCTCGTTGTGTTTGACTTCAAGATTTTGAGAGCAATGGTCAATTTATCTTACGTTGATCTTTACAGTTCATTAAAATCCTAATGTCGTTTACGTTCATGCAGATATGGAGCAAGCGCAAGCGAACGAGCATCAGGAGTTAGCCAAGAAGGCATACGAGAGAATGAAGGCCCTTGCACATGGCCTGACAGCCCGCGAAGCTACAAGAACAGCGTGCAGATTATCGAAATGGACAAATCCAACTTATGCCCAATGGAAAGACATAAACAAACGGGTAACCACAGAGATGATAAAGGCAATATGGCCATGTCCAGATGGCGAGATAAAGAAGGGAAGATGGAAGATTTCTCGTTGCACTAACAATGATATCAAAGCTAATGCCGAGCGCATTTTCTTGGAGGTGTACGGCCGTCCTCTCCATAACGCCGACGCTCCACTGTATTTTGCTAAAATGCTATATGCTCACTTTGTACTGGAAACTCCAGTGGACTTCGCCTCCAGAGAGGCCACTGTCAACACCCACGACATACGTGAAGAGACAGTTACATTCACAAGAGAAGAACTTGCTCTTATGGTGGAGGGCGCCGGACTGGAGCTAAACCAGGTCAAAGAAAGCTTAGGGGCACAGCTAGCAGAGAAGGAGAAAGAAGCTGACCGATTAACTCAAGCATCAACTCCTCCCCCGGCCAATAGAGGAATTCAAGAGCAGCTAACAAAGATCAGCCAAGACGTGCAAAGCATCTCTTCACGTATTGCTCCTGTGCGCCAAGGAAACCACATCTCTCATTTTTTGATACATCCTGATCTTGTGGGAGTTTCTGCTGAGGCTACAAGTTCCTCCACCCCCCAATGTCCTGTATGTTACAAAGTATTTGATGGGTGGAGCGGCCAGTATATATTACCATGTGGACACTACTACCACTTAATATGTTTAGTGAGACAAATGCAAAATACTTCCACATGTGCATTGTGCAGTGTCCCAATAAATCAAGGTATTTATACAGTGTTCGGCATGGCTAGCGAATATAAACCACCAGGACCTTTAGATGCAACTCCTAGTGCAATTCGCAATTTATTTCAAGATGAGAGCTAAGAAAAACAAATTCTACTTTTGTATTGATAATTTCTCCAAATATGATCATTTGTACAAGTACTTTTTATTAAATTAATGAAGTGACTTCTTCCTCCATGTCAGTATCTTGCTCCAAAATTCTTTCACCGTTTACTCTCTCGTCTGCTAAATTAAGCTCATCTAAGTCAATGTCTAAATTGTCTTCTATCTCAAGGGTGGTGCACAACGTACGTCCAACATCAAAGTTCTCGTCTACATCTTCACAATTGTACATCCATCTGGGCATATCTTCTTCATACTCTTCGCTTTCGATGTCTCGCAGGATCTTTTCATTGCAGTACATGTAAACAAGTTTATCTGCTCGATCCGCAAGAAGTCGATTGCGAATAGTACTATGAATATATTTATACATGCTCCAGTTTCTTTCTGAGCCTGAGTTTGAAGAGCACTGACTTAGAACCTTCATCGCAAGGTTGCGCAATAAAGCATAATGCTCACCACCATTCATCATCCACCACTTCCATGCAGGTTGCTCTTTAGCCATTTGTTGAACAAGGGAGTTGGAAAATAAACCCTCTTTCAACCGAAATGAGGTCATCTCCTTTATGCACTGTACACGATCATCATCATTATTATAGAAAGTGTTTACCACTTTATAAAAATCTTGCACCACCTCAACGTTGGACATCAAATCCATATTCCAATATTCAGGATCTAACATGTAAGCAGCACTGTGCAGTGGTGAATGCGCTCCAATCCATCTAGCATGAAAGTACTTCAACAGAACTTTTCTTTGTCTACTAGAGAATGGTACACGCCATTGCTTCTCCACCACTGAATGCTCTAATTTCTCAGGACACTCCAAACTCTGCTGGACAGTCCACCATTGCATCCATGCTTTTCCGAGATTAGGCGCTCTTTGATCAAGGCTTCGTACAGCATACATAACAGGCATCATTACATGGTATGCATCCATCACACTGTTCCACCAACTTCTTCTCGTAAGCGCTGCCTTCAAGACTTTGATTTTCTCTTTCACTTTTTCAAGTTGAGTGCTCTCCCAGTCATGAAATGCCATGCATGTAAATGTTTCACAAACTGCATCTTTATTTCTAAGAAGAGACTCAAAAGTGTAAAAGTGAGTGCAAAACCTAGTCTCCGCTGGAAGCTTTAACATAACTGACATGCGAGGTCGAAACATATCCAAAACTCTCTGTCTCTTGAGCATGAATTTCACAAGCTGGCGAGCAGTGTCGATGATTGAGGCAAACCATTTGGTATCATCAGATTTATACCAATCTTTTAATACAAGATTCAAACTATGAGTATTACAGCCTACCGGAAAAATATGTGGATATTGTCGCTGTAGGATTCTGGATGCATTTTTACAATTTTTTGCATTGTCCATGACGACTTGGACTACATTTTTGGCACCCACTTCCTCTATCACAGTGCTAATAACTTGAGCAATGTAAGCCCCAGTTTTGATTGAACCAGCTGAATCCACGGCACGGATGAAAGTCTCACCTCTAGGTGAAATAACCATTACATTAATTAATGGTTTTCTTTGCACATTAGACCATCCATCACTTACTATACTACATCCAGAAAGCTCTATATTGCTAAGAATAATTCTTTGTACACGTTCTTTTACCTGCGCATAACATTTCTCTAATAGATCATTTCGCATAGCATGGTACGTAGGCGGTGAAAACCCTGGTCCAAACTCACCAATTTTCTTCCATGCTCTCTTCCAATGCTCACTGTCCACCATCATCATAGCACTCCCAGAAAAGTAAATCGCTTCAGCAAGGACGAGTTGTGCATCATCGAGTCGACCTTGACGTAGGCTTTCTTGCAATGAAGTTTGACACATGGGTATATTTCCTACGTCAAAGTTTTGCTTGCAAGAAGATGCACTGGGTAGATTACTTTCTGGCTGCATATTGCCGTTCGGGGTACAAGTAGGCGATGTAGCGGGAGTTTGATGATTAGAAGAACAGTGTTCTTGCTGCCTTGATACATTAACGGGAGGAGTGTCATGTTTTCTTGAATCTTTCTTTTGAATTTCTTCTCTTATGCGTTTGGCCACTATAGGTGCAGAGGGGTGGGTACATGACTTTTTCTTCGGTCCACCTAAAAAGTGTTCTCTTAGTCGAGGCGCCCCACCTGATTTTACTGCATGGCATAGCTTACACTCCCAATCTATGAATCGATCACCAACGTTAATTGCATATTGCCACTCTATCCCAGGTGCCTTTTTTTTCCTGCTATTTGAAATTTGGACTCTATTGGAGGTACCACTGGATCCAACATTGTCCTCCATCTCAACAAATAGCCTATTCAACCAAGCATATAACAATGAATACACAAATGAAAAAACAACAAATCACTCACGTATAACAAAACATACATCTGCAGACAAAGTACTTCGAAACTATCTTGACAAATACAAAAGATCATCACATAACACAAAACTATTTCAAACTATCTTGCAAGGTCTTACTACAAAACTACTTCGAAACTATCATGCACATTGCACCCCCAATGAAGGATGCCTTTTGTACCCAATTAAGGATACTTTACACAATCAAAGATCTATGCTTGCCCAATACTCTAGTATAGGACAATAGACCTTCTCTAACATTCACAAAAAAAAATCAAAGATCTATGCTTGCCCAATACTCTAGTATAGGACAATAGACCCTTGTCTACTCTAAACTATATCAAGTATCAAGAACCAATACAAGCCCCTAAGCAGGACTCTTGGCTCCATCAAACCATTCATAAAGCAGAATGAGGTAGATTACGTACGTGGTTCAAATGCAAAGCTGAATGACTCCAAATTTGTCCCTAAATCTCCGCAAGTATTAGCTACGAACCACACCCTGCCCCCAGTTCAAAGAACTAAGGACGAGTGGCCCAATAGCCTTAGGAGTGCCTACAAGGAAAGACGACAGCCCCTAAAATAAGGACGTTCTTCCCAAGAGGACACTTCTAGCAACTCGAGAGCTCTACAAGTACTTTGAGGAGAGATATCGCGCCCCCAAAACAAGGACTATCTTCCCAAAAGTTGTACGACGGGTGTCGGGCAGTGTTTATATACAGAATAATACCCCGCCGGTTTTTTTCTTTTCCCGGAGGGCCCGCCGGGCTTTTAGCTTTCCCGGCGGGCCCGCCGGGAAAACCTCATACCCCGGCGGGCCCGCCGGGAATGGTAAAAGCCCGGAGGTATTACTGGAATAGTGGGTTCCGGCAGGTCATTTCTCAGGTCGTGTGAATATACATTGTGATCACAAGTTTTAATATGTTAACAATAGGTTTTGTTAATGTGATCACGAAATTGTGAAGACGTTAATGAAATCCCTGGTTAGGATCAGCCGGCCATGTATGGGTGCCCATGTGTGAACGACCAAGTTACCTATAAGAGTCAAATGTAACCCTAAAACCCTCATTCTCATGTGTTGTGAATACAAGAGTGCTCTTGCCTTATCTCCTTGGTTTCCTTCTCCTGCGTGTGCGAGAGAGAGAGAGAGAGAGAGAGAGAGAGAGAGTGAGAGAGCGATCGAGCACTGTGTAGCGGCATGGCGACGGAGAGGCGGTAGAGCGGCGACGGCGGCTCCTTCTTCACTGCGACACGGGAATCCTTCAAGGTGGCGGTTGAGCGGTGAGTGACACACCTTTTGCATTCTGTTTGAGCTTGCTTTCCTGGTTGTATGCTTGTAGCCATTTGTGGCTCGCATACGGTGTTCAGCAGCTACGACCTGTGCGGCAAAAGCGCACACCTGCATGGAAAACATAACAAAGATGATTAGCGTAATGAACATCGTACAAACTTATGAAAGAATATATATATTTAAACCATTTACCTGAGCAAAAACCATATCCTGGAAAGTCCTGGATAGTCCATGCTAAAATTCCACGAACAATGTACTGTCTTTGACCGATGCTTCTGGACATATCCATGACATCAATCCCTCTCCATAAATCTTGAAGATCATGAGAGGGGCCAAATAAACATTCAGATCTTTAATATATCGTTTTCCCAGAATTAAGAGTGAGAGCATTAAATGCTCTTTCTTAATGCTAAGATACGGGGGTAGATTATAGTTAATAAAACTACCACTGGCCATGTAGACCATTTACTTGATCTCATTGAAAATGGATTCACGCCATCCAATGCTACACCCATCTTTAAATGGCGTGGTTCTTTTGCAAAATCTGGCCATCGTAGATCAACATACTCAAATGCAGGACAATCTGATGGAATTCACATTACTCCATCTTTGCTCTTGTGCTCCGCTCCCCATGTCATAAGCTTAGCTAATTCGGGACTTTGGAACATATGTTTTATACACGGAGCCAGGGGAAAATGTCTCAATACCTTTCGAGGGACCATACCTTTCTCCTCTTTATAAAATGAGGAGTTTGACATTTTGGACATGTCACACTGTCCTTGTACTGACCTCTATATAAAATACAATCGTTGGGACATGCATGTATAGAAGAATAGTCAAGTCCAAGACTACTTATCATCTTCTTCACCTCATCATGTGATGTAGGAAGGGAATTGCTTGTCGACAAGAACTTCTGAGAGAGTAGCCTGCAAAGTCCATTAAAAATATGATCAATAAGAACAAAACATATTGTGATTACTCCTAAAATATTTAGATTAAAAAAGATGTTAGATTGTTACATACTTCAAAAGTGCTGAAATGGATATATTACTCCATCCAAAACGGTTTTGAAGATTCAGAATAAGTAAGCTTGCACTGAGTCGTGTCAGTTGGCTTCTTGCGTAGATACACTTTAGAGCTTCTTCTCGAAGATACTTCTCGTTGTTATTAGGAGTATCGCTCGCACTATTATTTTGATACCAATCCTCAATAAAATCAGACATGCAATCGTCGTCATCAAAGATATGGTCCCGCACATTATTGAAGTCCTGAGAATATTGTTTTTTTAGTCTTGCATACGCATTAGGATCACTCCTACGTAGGATCCTCATGCACTCTATTGACATGTGAGATGCGTCATGTGAACGTGATTTGTGAGATATTGTCGATGTCACAATCCGAAATCTACATATTTGAAGGCAATATCAATAGCATGCTTCTATATAAAAGAAAAGATAGATACAAAACAGTTATAGACAATAAAAAATGATTATCAAATTAAAATAGAGACAGTAGAGAACGTGGTGTAAATTAAACTATAGAATTAGGGTACAAAGAGGTCCAATAACATTAGGAAATGTATACAATGAAGCTCTCAATCCTCATCTAGTAAGGATGCTCGTGGAGGTCTACGCCATCCGTAATTGACCAGCAATTCATCACCAGCACTTCATTACCAGCACGTAATGATCTCATAGCATTGACAACTATGTATCTTTCTACATCCCTGTTCATATGTTCTGGTTTATTGACTATTCTCACACTCCACAAACGTGCAATTGGTTCTTGAACTCATCCCTCGACTACTATTGATTAAACCTGCTATGTTTCCTTGAGAGTAAGGTCTTCCATCAACATAGAGTCTTTGTCCTTATGCATGTGTCATCCCTCTATCAGAAAGAGAGGCTGCATTGAGACATAATCCATAAGTACTCATGCTTTGAATGTAGCGAGTAAGCTGATGCCATGGACCCCATCTATATATAGGTCCACAGAAAGACATAAGGGTGACCTCTGAACGAGGGGGCACATGTAAATCCTGTGCAATAAAGAGGCCTCGTCGTCCTGCTCCACTAATGGTAGATGGATCAATCATGTAGCGGCTGCCTAGAAGCTGAAAACCACTCCATCTAAAGGAAGTTATCCTCTCTGCCATCCTCCGTATCATCTGCGATCATACGTCTGTACTAGAGAATGCAAACGAGTAGGCACGGATGATCTCCACCCGTCTCGGCCTCCAAAGCAGGAGGTAGAGGATGTCGAGAAACCTCGAGCTGCTGCTGCGATCATACGTCTGTACTAGAGAATGCAAAAGAGTAGGCAACGGATGATCTCCACCCGTCTCGACCTCCAAAGCAGGAGAGGTAGAGGATGTCGAGAAACCTTGAGCTGCAGTAGCTGACAAGTGACCTGTCTGTGCCGTGTGCGAGGGACATGTGCACCACTGATACTGAAGTCATCCTCGTCATCAAGTGAATATACCTACATATATGATATGGTTACATTATATATGAGCCTTTGATTTATAAAATAACCAATAATAAAACTAAGGGAGAACAGTCACATACCATAGGTCGATGTCACTCCTCAGGTGGCGGTGCTCACTCAAAAGTACCATGACATGTGAAAAGCACTCCCATCGTGGCCTCCGATATATGCCACAACAACAAGCGCACCAACATATAATAGACTCGTCGTGTAGTATAAATCATCATAAACGGGTTCATGTGCAGTATTGGAACTCTGTGCACCCCAATCACCACGAGTAGAAGGTGGTGGTGTACCCTCTGATTGGTCTGAATCTGATTTTCAAGTACCATAAAAACACGAGTCATTAATCAAATGATCGAGAAGAAAAAAGCAATGCATGAAAGAAAACATTGAAATCTAACAAGTTCTATGGTATGCAATATGAAAAATAAACAGACGCTATTGTATGGTGGAGACAAACAAGAGGAGGGCTGATATGTGCATGGAGACATGGCAATACTTCCGCAAGGAGAGACGCCTACGAATCACTTTTCCTCAGCAGAAGCTGCGTGCCTTTGCTAATGTATATTAGAATTAATTTGAACTTTGATAGATTGATTCTAAGTATTCTCTAATCTATGTCATTTTGTTTAATGAAATTTACATAAACGGCAGCACGAAAGAGACTGCAAGTTGGTCACACATCTAGACTAGGCCGGATGGGTCGAGATGGATTTGTGGCCACATTTGTGAGTATAAATTGTTCTAATTTTAACTTTCAAAGATACTATTATTAAATGAAGAAATCAATAAGTCGTTGGTTCTGTCTTGATGCAGACCAAAGACTATGGTCATGCACCTACGGTGCAGGAGATGGAGTATGCTACATACTACGGGTACCGCGCTTTGCGACACTTTCGGATAGGCCTGATCCACTTGTGGGTATCACTAATTTATTTTGTGGTTTATTTTCATATTAACTGTAATATATTCTTATTTGATTTCACTAAGTAATGCAGGAGCAACATGGCGAGGAGGACATGACAGAGGTGGCTCGATAGGAGGCCGAGGGGCGACGACGAGAGTCTGAGGTGGGCGACGGCGGCGGTGTGATCCCGGGTGGGGACACGATGGTTGCGGTGGTGATGGTGGTGTTGTGGTTGGGGGCACGGGTGGTGGCAGTGCTGATGTTGATGATGATTCCGAGTCTGATAGTAGCAACTCATGTAGTAATGGCTCACGTAGTGATACTTAGTGATCTGTTTTATATATGAGAGGATTGATCACCACACACTGTAGACACATGTACATATATTTGTTGATGATATACATGTACATATATTTGTTGATGATATATATTGACATATGTTCTCGTTTTTGCATCGCTGAATTTGTCTATTGTCAAACAATTAATTATTTGTCGGTAAGTTAATTAGCCTAAGCATGTGCGAGAAGCTAGAACGTTATTTATTTATTTGTATGTTTTAAAACAAAACAAATCCTAAACAAGAAAAGAGGCGAGCCCACAATGTAACACATCAAAAGAAGCAAAAGATTGGCAAGCATCACCAATTTCTGAAAAGCTCTTGGAAAGCTAGATAAAGACAAATCAAAAACTTTATCGCAGTTCCAGTGACCGTTTTTCTATGTTAGGCTCTAATATTAACAAGCTTTTGATTTTCATATTTTTTGCAGGGGTCCCTAATTGTACGATACGTATCAACTCAAGCTAACTTTCAAGCTTAAAGATCCGAACCATGAAGTTTCAAAGCACGTGATTTCAAAGTACCAATTTATGTACCACGTACCTGTACCATGTAACCATTTGCAAGTACGAGGTTTCAACATGATACCCAACTTAAGTACCAAGTCTAATTGCGAGTTCGAAGTTTTATTATGGAGCCTGATACTAAATCAAGTACCAAGCACCGAATCTAGTACCAAGTACCATGTACCAAGTATCAAGTACCATGTACCAATTACTATGGACCATGTACCAATTATCAAGTACCATGTACCAATTACTATGGACTACGTACCAATTATCATGTACCATGTACCAATTATTATGGACTATGTACCAATGTACCAATTACTATGGACTACGTACCAATTATCATGTACCATGTACCAATTATTATGGACTATGTACCAATGTACCAATTACTATGGACCCTGTACCAATTATCATGTACCAATTACTATAGACCATGTACCAATTATCATGTACCATGTACCAATTACTATATGGACCATGTACCAATTATCATGTACTAAGTACCATGTACCAATTACCATGTACCAAGTACAGTGCACCAAGTACCATGTACCAAGTAGCTTGAAAATAGTAATTATTAAAAAGTTTTTTAATTGCTGTTTTTTATCCATCTCCATTTTTGTTTGTCGGGATTGCTTATATACATACATACATACATACGTATATACATGCATGCATGCATGCATACAATGTGCATGCATACATACATGCATGTATATACATACATACATATGACATACATACTGTAAGGACCCTTTTTGATATAGACATGTATATACAAAATTTTGGTATAAAGACTTAATTTTTGGTTCTGTATATTTTGCCTCTTAGTAAAATAATATATTTTGAGTCAATTACTAACATGTCTGGGGTGTAATAGAAGTATGCCACCGTTTGCTTCTAGTCTTCATTTTGAAGGAAAATACGGTCCGAAATGCGGATCCGGAAGGAGCCGGAATATCTATATGAACCGAAACGCAGACCGGAATGGAGTTCCGGAAGGCAGGTACAGAGGAGATTCGGAAGGCAGAGAGATGGGTACAGAGGAGATCCGGAAGAGTGCGGGATAGGAACCTTCCACATACAATACGGAAGAATGCGGGACAGAAACCTTTCGCAAGCCGTACGGAAAACCAGTCAGATTTTGTACGGAAATAAGAGAGTACGGGATACCGGATGAGAGCAGATGTCGGATGAGATACATACATACATAATGTCTTACATACATACATATATGTATATATATACAATGCATGCATGCATGCATTATGTATGCATAACATATGTATGTACTACTACGTGTGTATGTACTATGTATGTACATACATTATGTATACATATACAATGCATGTATGCATGTATATATGTATGTACTACTATGTGTGTATGTACTATGTATGTACATACACATTGTATATGTGTATGTATATGTATATTTATATGTATATGTATATATATTATATAGATATGTATATAATATGACATATGTACTACATATGACATACATCCGTGCATATATATATACATATATAATGCATGCATGCATGCATTACGTATGCAAAACATATATATGTACTATTATATGTGTATGTACTATGTATGTACATGCACATTGTATATGTGTATGTATATGTATATGTTTATGTACATGTATTATATAGATAAAGTAAAGCTTGAAAATAGTTGAAGTTAAATAAAGTTTTTTGAACTGTCGATCTTTGTCCCATCCCTGGGATGGCCCTATCCCTTCCCCGCTCCCGTTCATCAGGAATGCTTACATACATACATATATGCATGTATGCATGCATACATACAATGTACATACATACATAGATACATGTATATACATACACACATGCATGGATTCATACAATGTAGATACATATATACATGTGATATACATACATATATACATAATGTCTTACATACATACATATATAATGCATGCATGCTTGCATTATGTATGCATAACATTAAACATATGTATGTACTACTATGTGGGTATGTACTATGTATGTGCATGCACATTGTATATGTGTATGTGTATGTATATGTATATGTATTATAAAGATAAAGTAAGGCTTGAAAATAGTTAAAGTTAGAGTGTTTCAATTTCAAAAATTAACAATAAAAGAGAGCTAGATAGGGTTGTTTTACCAGAATTCATGTTCATTTATGCATCGGTGTCTGACCAATCTCTGCAAAAATAACGACAGCACGGAGTGCAATCACAATTGCAAGATAGCAAGCGACAAAGAGAGCAACAGTAGGTAGATCATGAGAAAAATATAGACAACATTATGTTTAATGTAAATGAATCAACCGGTATATAAATTCTGTATCTATCCATTTTTTTTCGTTGCGCGTTATCGCTTAAGCGACGTAATCGCGCTTAAGCGATGACCATCGTCGCTTAAGCGATTAATGCTCGCTTAAGCGACGTTAAATAACTTTTTAAAAGTTTGGTCGCTTATGCGACGTAAATGCATCGCTACAGGAGTCGCTTAAGCGACGTATCATAGTGACACTTATAGTGACGGCTCGACACGTCGCTTAAGCGACGCTTTTGCATCGCTTATGTCGTCGCTACGAGCCCATGGACTAGTAGTGAATGTCCAAAGTGGGAATCTCATATGAGTTTATATGTAAAAGATATTCGTATTTTATGGAATCCATTCAAATTTGGGACGACAGGGTGTATACATTAACGTTGTACCTAAGGAAATGAGGACTTTTAACTATTTAATGCTTAATCAGATTATGCAACTATATTCAAAACTTTGCATGTGATGTTTCAACAAAAGAACTTAAAAGGAAACTACTTTGTTAGCTAGGAGAGATTAGCCACTAAAGGTAGACAAATGCCTATTTTTTTACTGTTTACAGGGTGCCTTAGTGGACAAAACTGGGCACCTTGACCCTACAACCACCCCAATGAGATCCTAAGACTTAAGAGGTTCAAAAAATAATGGCTTAAACAAGATAATCGATCTTATTGGAGATCTATGACATATGTCCGAGGAACAGATCTTGTTTCTTCAATTTGTCATATAATAAACAATCACTTATATAACAAGAAATTTTCCACAAAACATTTCTTTATTTATATAAAGGATGCAATATGTACATAGAGCAACATGGCTCCATAAAATCAAAACCTTCGTGGTATAAACATGAGACGATGATACTAGGCTACTGGCATGCCCCACGATACAATTCTTCCCTTACTGCTAAAGGTGCCACTATCTTACTACTTGGGATAAAACATCTAAGAAGTCTATAAATATAACAAGAAAGCCTAAAATCTCTAGGGGGTAACACCGCAAAAACCACCTTTAGTCTCAACAGGACCATGGCTAAAGAGATATTCTTCCTTAGCATCAGGTGGTGCTGATTGTAAGAGGCGTGGATGCATTGCCTTATGTGCCACATATGCTACCGTCTCTTGGCAGGTCTAGGAAATATAAATCCTCGAAATAGTTTACGAGTCTGGCTCTGCTCGTTCAAGTCATAGTAGTGGAGGAGACGATATGCTCGAAGGCGAAAGTAGTCATATCCTGAGACTGAGTAAGATTGGGAATACCAGATAAACATGAAACTTCCATCTATAAAACCAAATTCATGGATTAAAAGCCTTCATTAATGAAGCTTAAGGAATGAAAACACAATAGTAAATGCTCTTTTTGAGTTTTTATTAAATAAATTTCTAAAAAAAATTATTTTTACCTCTTAGCTTCTAACAATGCTCTGATACTAGCTGTGAGACCCCCGCCCCCTCCGCGATGCTCCCTCCTCGAGCGTTGGCGGACGAAAGGAATGTCAACTTCTCGTGTAGGGAGGGGATCCACACTTGGGGACTCACCCACACGGATGTCCGGACAAGAGACTAGCCTGACAGTTCCAAACCGAACCCTTTCTTTCATTCCTATAACCACAATAGAGTTTAGAAATAGTTATATACGAGAATATTGGAATTTTATAAAAATACTCTTCTTTCACTAATCCAATTTTTGAGTATATATCAATTTATTGATTTATCCACATAAAAATATCTTAAAATATTCTTTCCACCAATTTAATCATCAACATTAGTATACCCTAAATTCCTATGTGGAATTATGGTGAAAACTCCTCTTTTATCATCAAAATCAATTTAGACCTTTTTCTACTTAAATACCATGAAAATTTCTCTTTTTATTAAATACAATTATCCATATTTTGGAATATGTCAAAATTTCCTCTTTTAACATTTAAATGATTGAATCCCGAATGTCATGGGAATTCCTCTTTTAACATTTAAATTCTTATTAAAAAATAAATTTATCAAAAATTTCTCTTTTATCTTAATTAAATAATTATGCATAAATACAAAAACATATTCTTCCATGAATATGATAAAAATCATTCTTTTTGTTTAAAATTTCTAAATCTAGATTATGGTAGGAATTTCTCTTTTAGTATTATGCATAAAAATAATATATGTATTTTTTTTAAAAAAAATCTACCATAGCTTCACTGCTATTACTGATAATCATAAATTTTTCTACTTGAATAAAAACTTGTGAAAATATGATAGAAGTTCTTCTTTTAAGCTTAAAATTAAACTATGTATACACATCATAATTTTAACCATAATTATAGGCATATTATGATTATTTTTCTTGATTAAGCTAAACTAAACATTCCTCTTTTCTTAATTTGTTAGGATAATCCTTTTCTCATTTAGAATGAGTTAAAGTAATTTTTATCTACTCATAAACAATCTAAAAAGAAATAACCATTATTTTTACTAACACAAAATCATGAAAATATTAATTCTTAATCCCTAGCTCATCAAGCCTAGAGTTTAGTTTTGAATTAAGAGATTATCATTGAGAAACATTCTTTTGCTAAAGATTTTTCATAAATATGACTACTCTTTTTAAGAGAGAGATTTACTTAAGGAAAGCATTACAATTAAGCATAAAGATCAACTTAATTCTAATTAGACATTAAGAATCTTAGAGAAACCTTGATTTGAATAAAAACCATCATTTTGAAAGCTTCTCAAGCTTGAGAGGGGTTGAGAAGAAAAAAGTCATTGAGATAATTGAAAAAAAACCATAAAAGTTAATCTTACCTCTAAGTTTGGCTTGATTATTGATTAGTAGTGAAGCCCCCAACCAATCAATTGATCACGAAGAGGAGAAGAGCAACTTCAAGAGTTGTTGGAGAGAGAGAGAGAGAAGCTCCAAGCTCCCCAAAAAGAAGAGGAAAATTAAGGGATAATGGAAATATGATTATTTTTAATATAATACTAGCATGGTATAGCTCAAGGATGAGAATACAAAGGAATGAGGGTCTATTTATAGGTGAGGGAGGCCACTAACCAAGTCCAACTGGGTTCTAGTGTTTTCCAACTTCAGTTTGACTCAAGTTGGATAAGATTTGGACCATTTTGGCTCCCTTTTTGATCCAATTTGATCCAGGAGAGAGGAGAGAGAAAAATATCACATTTTTTTTGAATTAATAAACCCAATCAATGATGGAGAAAAAGGCACCTACTTGATGTGGCTTCCCCTCCCTTTATTGAGGTGTCAAAAATGCATCATTTCTTCTAAATATCTCATTTTTTTACTAATATCTCTTAAATTTTTAACTAATAAACCTTGTACTCAGTCAACTCTTCATCTTATGTGAGCATTTACTCATTTTTGGATATTTTCTTTTATTCTTTAGATTTGTCTCATCCCAACACTTGGATTAAGCCTATTGGCCCATAGGAACCTTAATTGGACCATAATCTAATTTTTTTGAAATGTGGACCCTTAGGCTAAGGCCTTTAATACACATATTTAATTGATTTCCAATGCAAATTGGAGAATATATTTTGAAATTCTATTTCACGAAAATATATCTTAGATATTAGGAGAATTTTTATATCCAAAAATATCTCAATTCTGAATTATCTCTCTCTAGAATATTTTCTCTCTCTAGGCCAAAACCAAGGGAAAACAATATTTTCTTGCATTCTGAAATAGGGGATGATTACAGGGGATTGAGGTAAAAGCTTATTCATTATTCAAGCTGAGGAGGAATATTACAGATATCTTAGATCATCATACACACATAGAGGGTTTTGCACATTGAGGAGGTAGTGTATGGTTTGGCTCATGCCCATATACCTATTGACGTAGTGCATCATGTCTTTGATATTTTGAGTGATGCTACCTATGATGATGGCATTGGTTCACTCTTACCCTAGCATGATGCTAACCTTGAGATATGTTCTTTTGGCTCCTACGGATATCGACATGAGCCTATGTTCTTTGGAGCCAGAACATTTTCCTTTGGATGCATTCTTTACCACTTGAGGAGGAGCATAGTTTTTGGATATGTGGCTCAAAATTCAGATGCACCTATCACTTATCTCAATCTTAGCCTAACGATGGCTCTTTTATGCCAAAACTATTTGACATTCTAGCTAGGAGTTTCGAGCTTTTTTGGTGCATACCTTTTGTGCCAGATTTACACTATGGCCGTGAGGATGGGCTTACGAGTTTCCCTTTCGACCGGGGAGCTACTAATTATTTGGAGGAGTCAAGCTTTCCTTTTGATCCAAGAGCTACTACCATCTTAGCTTTGACGGTTTGTGATGTATACCATACATGTCCTTTTGATCCTGGAGTATACTCATCTATCTTCGTCATCGATAGTGGTTCCTTATCCTCTCCACTTGCACCAGATTATCATGGGACCATTTCCTGGGATTTTGCATGCCTCAGATTTCCTTCCAATCCAGGTAGTTGCATAAATAGCCTCATCATTGACGGGTCCTTTATCCTTTCGATTTGACCCTGGGGGTCATATGATTCATGTATGGGTCTTTTGCTACATCGACATTCATTGTACCTTTTTGATCCTATACATTTTCATGAGTACACTTACTCTTTGGAGCTCTAAGCTTCCATGGTGGACTTCTCCCTCTTGAGATGTTAGGATGGTGACCCACACCCATGTGTCACTCCATGCCTTGAGCGGCCAAACCTAGTTCCTTGCAATGTGCTTAAGCATGTAGCAACAAAAGAAGCCTATAGCTTCCTTGATGGATTTTTAGGCTATAACCAAGTGCTCATAGACCTAAAAGATCATCATAAATAGATTTCACCGTAGAATGAGACACATCTACATACCATGTCATGTTGTTTGGTTTAATCAATGTCTCTGGAACTTTTCAATGCGTGATGTGTATAGCCTATAAGGAGTATCTATAAAAATTCCTTAAAGTCTTTATGGATGACATGTGTGTCAACTCTAAATGGAAAGCACATCTATGGTGTTTAAGTGCTAGAGAGATGCAAACTATATAGAATGTATCTTAATCCTTTGAAATGCCAGTTTTGGGTTTGACATGGAGTGATCTTAGGGCACATGTCCAGCCATTGTATGATTTGTAGGAGAGTACTTTCCCATATAGTATGTACTCTTATCTTTTTATTAAGATAAGAAGAAAATTCAGTCATCCATCTCTCTCTTAAGTGTGTGTGTGTGTGTGTTTTCTTGTAAGGAACTTAAGCTCCCCCTCTCCCCCACACTCTTTAATCATTCCCTTTCTACCTCTACTTTAGTCGAGGGGGCTATTTTGGTCGTTTTTGTCTCTTGAACTAGATTAATTACCCTTAATGATAAAAACCAATAAATTAAGAAAGATTACTCGATTTCAAGGGTTTTTAGGAGTTTTGTGAAATTTTTTAAAGGATTAAGCTACTCATACTTGCTAACACTCTGTTTTGGCCTAGAGAGAGAAAATCTTCTAGAGAGTGGTAAACCAGTTTTTAAATATTTTTGGATAGAAAAATATCTCATCTTATTAAAATAAGTTCCCCTGAAACATAAGTTCAAAAAGATTTTCAGAAGGTGCATTAGAAATTAAGTATAATGTGTTCAAGAGGCATTATCCTGGGGGTGAAGATTTTTTTTGAAATTTTAAATTAAGGTTCCTATGGACCAATAAGATTCATCCAAATGTAGGGAGGAGATAAATAGAAGAATAAAAGCAAAATCCTCCAAAAATGAGTAAATACTCACATAAGATGAAGAGTTAACTAAGGACAAGGTTAATAGTTAAAAAAGAGAGATATTTAGGTGAAATGATGCATTTTTGACACCTCAGTATGGGGAAATTCTCCTCATGAAGGAGGTGCCTATTTCACATGCTTGAATGAGTTTTAAACTCCCAAATAATGAGATATTTTTATCTCTCCTCTCTCCTGTTTCAACTAGATCCAAAAAGTGAGCAAAACTGACCTAAAAATGGTCAAAAATTGACCAAACTGATCCAAAAAAATCTAGAATCAGTTTGCTTGGTTAGAGGCTCACTTTTTCCTATAAATAGAAGCCTCCCCCTTTGTTGAAGCTTAATAGTGTTTTGCACTGCTACCTTGCCTCTCCCAAGTGCCAAAAATAGTGAATTTTACTCATAATTCATTAGTTTTTGACCTTCCCTCTTCCAAAAGATTGGTGGCCACTCTTGTCTCAAACAAAAGTTGAACCCTCAAACCATAAAGCCAAAGGAAATCTCTCAAATTATCTATGTAAGTTGAAAATTCTTCTCTTTTTCATTCATTTTATGGTTTTTTTTATGATTTTGTCTTCTCTACATTGCAAATGATGTTATGCCTCATTGCAAAAGACATTCCCCTCTCTTCTCTAGTAAATCCAACCATTCTTTATCCTAGGTGAATGAGTAATGAATAAAATCAAGTTTTTCATAATATTTCTCTTAAATAAGTAGAAAAATGTTACTTTAGAATGATTTAAATACTCTTGATGCATTTCTAATTAATTTTAGAGACTTCAAATTAAAAAATGGTCAGCCATACAAAGGAGGTTATGGCAAAATTTTTCAAAAATTTGGAAATAAGTATTATCTTTCATTATTCTAAAAGAGTAATCCTTATGATTTCTATATTCTAAAGTGTCATTTTCATGCATAGAAGATGCATTTTGATTATTTGTATAAAAGAAATTTAGTTTTATTATAAAATTATTACTTACATTAAAATTAATTTTCATGCATAAAAGATTATTATTTTTTATTATAAAAGTGTTACTTTTATCATAATTGATTTTCATGCATAAAAGAATATTTTTTTAATATTAAAAGTGTGATTTTCATCATAAAAGA
Source organism: Cibotium barometz (assembly GCF_041138505.1). NCBI lineage: Eukaryota > Viridiplantae > Streptophyta > Polypodiopsida > Cyatheales > Cibotiaceae > Cibotium > Cibotium barometz. The sequence continues at coordinate 14,442,909 of NC_141091.1, forward strand.
TTTTTATGCATAAACATATGCATAGACGATATTTTTTATATTCAAAGTGTGATTTTCATCATAAATGATTTTTATGCATAAATGGGTGCATAGAAGATATTTTTTATATATTAAAAGTGTGATTTTCATCATAAAAGATTTTTATGCATAAACATATGCATAGAAGATTTTCTTTTATATAAAAAGTGTGATTTCATCATAAAAGATTTTTATGCATAAACATATGCATAGAAGATATTTTTTTATATTAAAAGTGTGATTTTCATCATAAAAGATTTTTATGCATAAACGTATGCATAGAAGATATTTTTTTATATTAAAAGTGTGATTTTTATCATAAAAGATTTTTATGCATAGAAGATTTTTTTTATATTGAAAGTGTGATTTTTATCATAAAAGATTTTTATGCATAAACGTATGCATAGAAGATTTTTTTTTATAGTAAAAGTGTGATTTTCATTATAAAAGATTTTTATGCATAAACGTATGCATAGAAGAAATTTTTTTATATTAAAAGTGTGATTTTCATCATAAAAGATTTTTATTCCTAAACATATGCATAAAAGATATTTGTTTATATTAAAAGTGTGATTTTTATCATAAAAGATTTTTATGCATAAACGTATGCATAGAAGATATTTTTAATAGTAAAAGTGTGATTTTCATCATAAAAGATTTTTATGCATAAACATATGCATAGAAGATATTTTTCAAATTTTAAAAGTATGATTTTCATCATAAAAGATTTTTATGCATAAACATATGCATAGAAGATATTTTTAATATTAAAAGTGTGATTTTCATCATAAAAGATTTTTATGCATAAACATATACATAGAAGATATTTTTTTATATTAAAAGTGTGATTTTCATCATAAAAGATTTTTATGCATAAACATATGCATAGAAGATATTTTTTTAATATTAAAAATATGATTTTCATCATAAAAGATTTTTATGCATAAACATATGCATAGAAGATATTTTTTTATATTAAAAGTGTGATTTTCATCATAAAAGATTTTTATGCATAAACATATGCATAGAAGATATTTTTTTATATTAAAAGTGTCATTTTCATCATAAATGTTTTTTATGCATAAATGGGTGCATAGAAGAAAATTTTTTTAATATATTAAAAGTGTGATTTTCATTATAAATGGATTTTATGCATAAATTAGATGCATAAGAGAAATTCTTTTATTCTAAAAGTGTAATTCCTACTAAAGTGGATTTATGCATGGAAAGATGCATAAAGAATTTATTTTAATCCAAAAGTGTCATTCTCATTTAAAATGAATTTATGCATAGGAAGATACATAAAAGATTGATTTTTATTTCGAAAGTGTTATTCTCCTTAAAATGGAATTTATGCATAAATAGATGCGTAAAGAAATCTTATATAAAAAATAAGAATTCTCTTGTATTCTATAAATAGATATGAGGATGTGAAACGAATTAGATAGATGAAAATGAACGAGAAATAGATTGAGATGTGTGAATGTGGAATGTGGATATGGATGTATGAATGTGGAATGTGGATATGGATATATGGGTGTGACTGTGAATGTGGATGTATGAATGTGAACGCTGATGTGAATGTATGATATAGATGTATGGATGTGGATGTATGAATATGAACGCGGATGTGAATGTATGATATAGATGTATGGATGTGAATGTGGATGTGGATGTGGATGTATGGATGTAGATGCGGATGTGGATGTATGAATGAAGATGTGAAAATGGATGTATGAATGTGAATGTGAATGTGGATGTATGAATGTGGAATGTGGATATGGATATGCGAATGTGAATGTGGATGTGGATGTGTGAATGTGGAATGTGGATATGGATGTATGAATGTGGAATGTGGATATGGATATATGGGTGTGAATGTGAATGTGGATGTATGGATGTAGATATGAATGTGAATTTATGGATGTTGATGTGAATGTGGATGTGTAGGTGGAATAATGAATACAAATGTGAATGTGCGCTAGGTGACCTGCGAAGGATCCTAGAGGGTGCTGACCATACGATGCTCGGGCTCTGGGCTACCGAAGATACCCACATGTGCGTCGTGGAAGATATTGGAACAAGGAGTAAGAGTTGTTTTCTGAAACCGAGTATGGATCTAGTTGATTGACCTTGCTGATCCTCAACTGATGAGTCCATAGCTCTCTTATATGGATCTGTTGGTTGATCTTGCTGATCTTCAACGAGGATTCCATCTTGATTTTTATAAGTGATTATCTGTCCGGTACTATGAGCTAGGAATTATAGAAAAGGCCCCTAAGTGAACAGGTGGTGAGTGTTCTGGTTACCAATAATACCATAGATACTCCGATGAAGGAATGATTAGAAATTAAGATTCAACCGGATACTTGGAAGTTTATGATCAGTAACACTATGATTTCATTAAATGACTGAATTAAATACATTTGAATCTAGGAAAAAGGCAATTTCATATTGGGTGTATAAGTGGTGTGACTGGAGTTAAATTTGCTTGAAAATTCGGCTAGGGGGCCTGGGAACTCTTTTCCCTGGTACCCGGAACAAAACCTAACCAAATTCCTAATTGGATCCCATCACTACAGTGGTTGGGCGTGGGGATGGATGGGGTTAGACTGGACTGATGGATCCGTAAATCGAGACTCAAATTCTATTTCGTTTGATAGATGAAGTAAATCTCGGACAAAAATTGTTCTATGGAAAAGAATCAACGGTTGTGCCTCTCAATGAGGAAAAAAGCGTTGGTCTCTATGATCCAAGTACAGTCTTTTTCCCTAATCTGACTATGGGACTTATGGGTTTGGTTAGATGAGCTCAGCTAGTTAAGGCTTTTGACTACGTTAGGGAAACGTTATCCTGGTGGAATCGCCCGTGCTTTCCGGGCAAGAGAAGTTTTTTTGAGTTCGGTTTGGCAGAATCGAGGAATTAGTCACCTGTCTGGATATCCGTGGTGGTGGGCGAGGCCCCGAGTGTGGGACCCTGCCTCGTGCAAGATGTGCTACTTCCACTGCTAGCACCCCGAATCCGTTGCGCGGTGGGAACAGGGATCTTACAATTGGTATCAAAGCAAATTTGGCTAATGAGGATCAACCGAGAAGCCAAATATGTCAAAAATTTATCAAGAAGCACTAAAAGATTGTAATTATGTTATAAAATACATACAATTTGATATTCAAACTGAAATTCATAAAATGGTAATTGGATCTTCAGATGGAAGTACCGCAATTGTATGAAATCCCTAACTTGCTTGAGGCCTAGACATGATGGTATTTACCTTATAATTCCACAGACCATGACTACCCATATATACCGAGGGTAGAACTGTAGCTCTTTACTGGCAGTATATACGAGTAAATCTAAGACTTGGAATTATAAGCATTAATGCTATCGAGATGATGAATTCGAATGTGGTTGATATGATTTTTAAATTCTGGTTGTGAACTGATGAATTGATTTGGATTCTGATTGAAAAATGATGATTCCTCAAATTTGGTTGAAATGTAATAAGCCAAGCAAAACCACAATGAGGATGAATGGGACGAGTCCCTGTGATAATGTTCGTAGCTAGAATGACATTAATGACTTCAGCCAATCACTATGAGATTAGTGGATTGTGCTGCCAGATTACTAGTGTTACCTTTTCATCAGTAGATCAAGTTAAGGGTTGATAAATTAAAAATCTAAAAATTTGAAATCCCCATGGAGGATTGTTTAGATAGAAAAATTCAGTCTGATGGACCATTATTGTGTTAAAGATATGAAGTAGTTCTGAATGAATTATTGACTAATAATGCGTTCTATATGAGCATCTTTACCCTTGACTCTGTGGGGAGCCGACCTATTTAGAGAACCCCGGAATCAGTTGAATCAAAAATCGGATTGAATCATAAATAAAGAGACTTAACAAGAATTTTGGTATTGATAGGAACATGGATCGAGGTCATCGTGGTAGAAATATTAATCCCCAACTCGATGAAGAAGAGCTCGACCTGGATGTTCGTAAAACTCTTCATAGTCCGGGTTGTTGCAAGATCAGGGTGTCCAGTTTTATCCAGTTTATGCTGGACTGGGACATTGCTTGGAGAGCAAATTTTTGGAGGGCAAGGTACTTAAAATGAGATCAAGCAAATAATAGAAAATACGCTTGCCCTTAAATTAACCCAATATAACTTAAATTGATATAAATTAGTTTAATTAATCAAAATTAATCAAAAATATGATGAAGTGATAAAAAAATGATCTTTCCATACTTAGAGTGATCCAAATTATTTTTCCATAGATGCACCATTACAAGTACACTAATCCCTATAGGTTTCAGATAATTCACATCAAAAATGTAATTTTACTAATTAGATTATTAATATTTGCAGGCCTTCTGATAGTCAGGAAGAATTTTGAAAAAGAGATCATTGAAAATCCAACCATTGGATTTGCAATTTTTACTAACCACCACATTCTACTAATGTCTCAGTATCTACCCACTCTTTTGATCTACAAGATTGAGGATTTTAAGTGGTAGCTATTGCGGGTACAAAAAGTGGCGTATATTATAATACTTTAAAGACCTTGAAATATTTTTAAAAAATAGACAAATATCTTAAAATTTTCTCGAAAAATCAAGTTAAGTTTCATATTATGTGAAGATCTAAGGTACAAAGTGGGAATCTCATATGAGTTTATATGTAAAAGATATTAGCATTTTATGGAATCAGTTCAAATTTGGGACAGGGTGTATACATTGACTTTGCACCTAAGAAAATAAGGACTTTTGACTATCTAATGCTTAATCAAATTATGCAACTATATTTTCAACTTTGAATATGATGTTCCAACAAAAGAACTTGAAACGAAATTCCTTCATTTACTAGGAGAGATTAGCCACTAAAGGTAAACAAATGCCTGTTTTTTTACTGTTTACAGGGTGCCTGAGTGGACAAAACTGGGCACCCTGATCTTGCAACCACCCAGTCCGCAGCCTGGACCTTTCAAGGGTGAAGGGAAAAACTTAGGCGAGGCTGTGGAGAAGTGGATCGAATCAATGGAAGAATACTTTGATGTCACCAGGTATAATGAGAAGAGCAAAATGGCTCTTGCAAGGCTAAAGATAGTGGAGGCAGCTAGAGTGGCATGGAGAAACCACTGCGAAACAAACCGTCTCGACCGAAATACCCAAACCTGGACCGAGCTCAAGGCTTACCTCAGAAAGAGGTTTTGTCCCCCAGGATTTCTTGAAATTAAGATGAATGAGTTCTTGGAACTAAAGCAGGAAAATCGGTCAATTGAAGATTACCATCAGGCTTTTGCCCTTCTCCTTAAATATTCCCTTCAATTGGATGAAGAGCAGCTGATGGCCAGGTTCATTCGGGGAATGAACGAGCCATTGAATACTTTAGTCAAGAATGCAAAACCTATCTCAATGACCGAAGCAGTAAGAATGGCGAAGGATTTCGCCAAAGCCTTTGATGTCAAAGTTCCGCCAAAGCCAGCACCATCACCTTTCAAAAGGTTTTTATTCCCAGAAGGTGATTCCAACCTTCCTCCGCCTAAGAGATATCAGGGTCAAACCCAGGATATGGGAAGTTCCAGAATGGAAGAAATGTCCTTTTCCCGAGACTCAATTCCTTGGATTTCAACTTCAAAAGTTCCACCCTTGAACAAGAGAGTGAAATGCTATAACTGTCAAGGATTTGGACATTGCAGTATGGACTGCCCAACTCCTTTTGGATCAAGGTTTTTAGGGCAGGGAAATCAGGGGTCAAGATTTTAGACTCTAGCCCCTTCCTTCCAGAGTAATCAGGGTTCTATCCGCCAAAATTAGGGAAATCCCAGAGGTAGACCCTCTATCCAACCTGCAGTTTCAATCCAAAGTAATGCAAGACCTCCACCTCAGAATAGGGGAATTCAAAGAGAGTTGTTCCCAAATCGGCCGTCCACTTCCAAGGCAGCAACGCTGAAAGTGATTAAAGAAGAAGAAGAAGATGAAAGAGATCATACTCCACCTGCGAGATGAGGACATCTCGCGTTTTTTAAGTGGGGTAAATGGAAGATTCCTCCCCCATGCTCTCAAGATGTCCAGTATCTTCCCGTGTAGTCAAATCCCTCTTCAGAAATATAAAAGATCTTGTTTCTACCAGTTTTGGCCTAGAGAGAGAAAATATTCTAGAGAGTGGTAATTCACTTTTTAAATATTTTTGGATAGAAAAATATCTCATCTTATTAAAATTAGTTCCCTTGAAACAGAAGTTCAAAAAGATTTTCAGAAGGTGCATTAGAAATTAAGTATAACCTGTTCAAGAGGCATTATCCTGGGAGTGAAGATTTTTTTTAAAATTTTAAACTAAGATTCCTATGGACCAATAAGATTCATCCAAATGTAGGGAGGAGATAAATAGAAGAATAAAAGGAAAATCCCCCAAAAATGAGTAAATACTCACATAGGATGAAGAGTTGACTAAGGAAAAGGTTAATAGTTAAAAAAGAGAGATATTTAGGTGAAATGATGCATTTTTGACACCTCAGTATGGGGGAATTTCCCTCAAGGAGTTCACATGCTTGAATGAGTTTTAAAATCCTAAATAATGAGATATTTTTATCTCTCCTCTCTCCTGTTTCAACTAGATCCAAAAAGTGAGCAAAACTGACCTAAAAATGGTCAAAAATTGACCAAACTCATCCAGAAAATTCTAGAATTAGTTTGCTTGGTTAGAGGCTCACTTTTTCCTATAAATAGAAGCGTCCCCCTTTGTTGAAGCTTAATAGTGTTTTGCACTGCTACCTTGCCTCTCCCAAGTGCCAAAAATAGTGAATTTTACTCATAATTCATTAGTTTTTGACCTTCCCTCTTCCAAAAGATTGGTGGCCACTCTTGTCTCAAACAAGAGTTGAACCCTCAAACCATCAAGCCAAAGGAAATCTCTCAAATTATCTATGTAAGTTGGAGATTCTTCTCTTTTCCATTCATTTTATGGTTTTTTTAATGATTTTATCTTCTCTACATTGCAAATGATGTTATGCCTCATTTTGCAAAAGGCATTCCCCTCTCTTCTCTAGTAAATCCAACCATTCTTTATCCTAGGTGAATGAGTAATGAATAAAATCAAGTTTTTCATAATGTTTCTCTTAAATAAGTAAAAAAATGTTACTTTAGAATGATTTAAATACTCTTGATGCATTTCTAATTAATTTTAGAGACTTAAAATTGAAAAATGGTTAGCCATACAAAGGAGGTTATGGCAAAATTTTTCAAAAATTTGGAAATAAGTATTATCTTTCATTATTCTAAAAGAGTAATCCTTATGATTTCTATATTCTAAAGTGTCATTTTCATGCATAGAAGATGCATTTTGATTATTTGTATAAAAGAAATTTAGTTTTATTATAAAAGTATTACTTTCATTATAATTGATTTTCATGCATAAAAGAATGCATAAAAGATTATTTTTTTATTACGAAAGTGTTACTTTTATCATAATTGATTTTCATGCATAAAAGAATATTTTTTTAGTATTAAAAGTGTGATTTTCATCATAAAATATTTTTATGCATAAACATATGCATAGAAGATATTTTTTTATATTAAAAGTGTGATTTTCATCATAAATGATTTTTTGCATAAATGGCATAGAAGATATTTTTTATATATTAAAAGTGTGATTTTCATCATAAAAGATTTTTATGCATAACAATATGCATAGAAGATATTTTTTTATATAAAAAGTGTGATTTTTATCATAAAAGATTTTTATGCATAAACATATGCATAGAAGATATTTTTTTATATTAAAAGTGTGATTTTCATCATAAAAGATTTTTTAGGAATAAACATATGCATAGAAGATATTTTTTTATATTAAAAGTGTGATTTTCATCATAAAAGATTTTTATGCATAAACATATGCAAAGAAGATATTTTTTATATAAAAAGTGTGATTTTCATCATAAAAGATTTTTATGCATAAACATATTTATAGAAGATATTTTTTATATTAAAAGTGTCATTTTCATCATAAAATATTTTTATGCATAAACATATGCATAGAAGATATTTTTTTAATATTAAAAGTGTGATTTCCATCATTCCAAATGTCATAGGAATTCCTCTTTGATCATTTAAATATTTCTCATACATAAAATAAATTTATCTAAAATTTATCTTTGAATTTAAATAAAATATCCATTAATTCCAATATGCTAGGAATCTCTTTTCCTATTTGAATAATTGAATTCCAAATGTCATAGGAATTCCTCTTTTATCATTTAAATATTCCTCATACGTAAAATATATTTAACTAAAATTCATGTTTGAATTTAAATAAAATATCCATTGATTCCAATATGTTAGGAATTTCTCTTTTCCTAATGATTGAATTCCAAATGTCATAGGAATTCCTCTTTTATCATTTAAATATAATCACCATAATTTCTTCTTTTCTTATTTTTTAATTACACATAAACTTAAAAATTAGTTTCCATTGAATGTGACAAAAACCATTCTTTTAGCCTAGGATATCCAATCCTAGAATATGGTAGGAAGTGCTCTTTTCATGTGATGCATAAGAATGAATTATGTATCAATTTCCTAAAAATTTTGCCATAGCTCCGCTGCTATTACTGGCAATTTTCAAATTTTATGACAAGAATAAGACATAGTAATGTAATTATGATAGTATAACTATCTTTTACCCTTAAATCCAATTTATGGATTTATCTCATAACATTATCATAATTTACAAGCATATAAGTATAAAAACCATTTTCTTAAACCTCTAGCTTCACAAGCCTAGAGTTTGATTTATGAATTGAGAATTTCTCCATGAGAAGCACTAATTGAATAGAGAATTGGTCATAGCAATGACCATTCTTTGGGGGAGAGAGAGATAAACATAAAAGCATTCTAATTTAAGCATAAATGTAAACTTTATGTGATTAATCACTAAAATTCATTAGAGAGCTTCATTTGCATTGAAGAACCATTCAATTGAATACTTCTCAAGCTTGAGAGGGGTTGAGAAGTGAAAAACATTTAGAAGATTAAGAAAAAGACCATAAAGTCACACTTCACCTCTTGTTTTTCTTGATTCTTTAGTCGTTGGAGAGGCGCCCAACCAATCACGTGGTTAGTATGTTGAGAAAGGCTCCAAAGAAGGTTGAAGAGAGAGAGAAGCTCCAATCTCTCCAAATTGTAGAGGATTTTTAAGGGATAATAAAAAATATCATTATTTTAGTATAATACTGGCATGGTATGGTTCACAAATTTTTTTTCAAAGAACTAAGGATTTATTTATAGGTGAGGAAGGCCTCTAACCAAGTCCAAGTAGGTTCTAGAGTTTTCCAAGTTCAGTTTGGCTGAATTTGGACAAGATTTGGACCTAGTTTGGCTCCCTTTTGATTTGGTCTGATCTAGGAGAGAGGACAAATAAAAATATCACAATTTTTTTGAGTTAAAAACTCCACCACATGTGTGAAATAGGAACCTCCTTGTGCCCCCTTCTCCTTACCAAGGTGTCAAAAATGTATCATTATATCCAAAATATCTCATTTTTTTAGTAATATCTCAGTTTTTTACTAATAAACCTTGAACTCAGTCAACTCTTCATCTTATGTGAACATTTACTCATTTTTGGGTATTTTTCTTTTATAAATTGGAATTATCTCCTCCCCACACTTGGATTGATCCTATTGGCCCATAGGAACCTTAATTGGACCATAATCCAAAAATTTCAGAAAATCTAGACCCTTAGGCTAAGGTCCTTTATACCTATTTTCAATTTATTCCAATTGCACATTGGAAAGTTCTTTTTGAATTTCTGTTTCAGGACAAACCATTTTAGACACTAGGAGGATTTTTATATCCCAAAATATCTCAATTTTGGATTACCTCCCTCTAGACATTTTCTTTCTCCAAGCCAAAATATTAGGGTAAAAGAGGATCTTTCTTTTATTTCAGAGGGGAATAATTATAAGATTAGAAGGGGAGGTTCTTACTTCTTTACACCTCAAAAGCTGGAGGGAGGAATCGTACACGTGGTGCTACTTAAAAAACGTGAGATGTCCTCATCTCACAGTTGGAGGTCAAACTCTTTGCCTTAAGATCCAACTAATTATGGGGTTCCTTATAGTCTGGTCAACAACCCAACACAATCCTGGGATAAAGATCCCTTCATATAGAACTCATTATCAGATAACAGTTCATTCAGAACATATCATTCATATCCTTAACACAATAATGGTCCATTAGACCAAGAATTCCATCTGAACATTCCTCCATGGCCAAAGTTTCAGTTATGCAGGTTTTTAATTTGTCATCCCTTATCTTGATCCATTGGGTCGTGTTAATAGTAGCAATCTGTATTAGCACAATCCACTAATCTTGTAGGGATTTGCTAAAGTCATAATCACCATTCCAGTTATTATCATCATCTCACTGTGATTCATCCCATTCATCTTCATTGTGGCTTTGTTCAACTTATCGCTTTTCAACCAAAATTCAAGAATCATCATTTTTTAATCAGAATCTAAATCAACTCATCAATTCTCAACCAGAATTCTAAAATCATATCAACCAGCATTCGAATTCATCATCTGGATAGCATTTTTGTTTATAAATTCAAGGTCTTAGATTTACTCGTATATACTGCCAGTAAAGAGCTGCAGTTATACCTTTGGTATATACGGGTAGTCACGGTCCTTAGAATTATAAGGTAAATACCATCATGTCCAAGCCTCAAGCAAGTCAGAGATTCCATACATATGTGGTACTTCCACCTGAAGACCCAATTACCAATTTATGAATTTCATTCTGAATATCAATTTGTATGAATGTCATCACACAATTTCAATCTTTTACTACTACTTCATAAATTTTTGACATTTCTGGCTCCTCGGTTGATCCACTTTAGCCAATTCGCTCTGATACTAGCTAAAAGATCCCTGCCCCCTCCACGCAACGAATTCGGAGGTGCTAGGAGCGGAAGTAGCACTTCTACCCTGATCCACATCACATCACATCCATTCACATCAGATATCATCCATTCACATATCATCCATTCACATCTATCCCAGTTTACATCACATCTCATCACTTCCATTTCACATCACATCTCATTCATTCACATCCGGATTCACATCACATCACATCTCATCCATTCACATCCCAATATCATTCATTCACATCCCGATTCACATGACATCACATCTCATCCATTCACATCGCATATCATCCATTCACCTCTATCCCAATTTACATCATATCACATCACATCCATTCCACATTACATCTCACCCACTCATACTTGTCCAACTCACATCACACCACATCACATTCATTGTATCCCCATCCCATCACATACATTCTATCCACATTACATCACATCCACATCATATCTCATTCATACACATCCCATCTTATTCATCCACATACATCCAATCATTCACATACACGACTATCCACATCTATCCATACATTCACATCGATCACTTCACATCCACATATATTCACATCACATCACATCTCATCCACATCCACATCACATTCAGATCCACATCTCTTTACATTACACCACATCTCATCCACATCTACATCACATTCACATCCACATCTCTTTACATTACACCACATCTCATCCACATCTACATCACATTCACATCCACATCCACTTACATCACATCACATCTCATCCACATCCACATCACATTTACATCCACATCTCTTTTCAGCACATCACATCTCCTAAATCCCATGATTTCTTTTATTCAAAAGAGGAATATCAAACATAATTCATTGAGGAATTGATAAAGAATATGGAAATAGTCGTCGAGAAAATGAACCTTTATCTAGGCCAAGCAATTGGTAGAAATTTAGAAAAAGTCCCATTATCGATATCGAAGTAGAAAAAGTCCCATTATCGCTATCGAAGTAGAAAAAGATACTAAATGGGAATAAGATGTGGAATGGATGTGATAAGATGTAAATGGGATGTGATAGGATATGAATGGATGTGATAAGATGTAAATGGGATGTGATAGGATGTGAATGGATGTAAACGGGATGTGATAGGATGCGAATGGATGTAAATGGGATGTGATAGGATGCGAATGGATGTGATAAGATGTAAACGAGATGCAATAGGATGTGAATGGATGTGATAAGATGAAACGGGATGCAATAGGATGCGAATGGATGTGATAAGATATAAATGGGATGTGATAAGATGTAAATGGGATGTGATAGGATGTGGTGTAATGAAAATTAATGTGGATGAGGTGAAAAAAATGGATGTGGATGTGAATGATGAGATGAGAATGAGATGAGAGGATATGTGAAAGGATGAGATGAGAAGTAAATGGATGTGGATGTGTATGTGAAGGACTGATGTAAATGGATGTGGATGTGTATATGAAAGAATGTGATGTAAATGGATGTGGATGCATATGTGAAAGAATGTGATGTAAATGGATGTGGAAGTGTATGTGAAAGAATATAATGTAAAGGGATGCGGATGTGAAAGTAATGTGGATGTGGATGTGGATGAGATGTGATGTGGTGAAAAGAGATGTGGATGTTAATGTGATGTGGATGTGGATGAGATGTGATGTGATGTAAAGGGATGTGGATGTGAATGTGATGTAGATGTTGATAAGATATGGTGTAATATAAAGAGATGTGGATGTGAATGTGATGTAGATGTGGATGAGATGTGGTGTAATGTAAAGAGATGTGGATCTGAATGTGATGTGGATGTGGATGTCGATGAGATGTGATGTAAAGAGAGGTGATGTGATGTGAATATATGTGGATGTGAAGTGATAGATGTGAATGTATGGATAGACGTGGATAGTCGTGCATGTGAATGATTAGATGGATGTGGATGAATGAGATGGGATGTGTATGAATGAGATATGATGTGGATGTAATGTAATGTGGATAGAATGTATGGGATGGGATGGGGATACAATGAATGTGATGAATGTGGATGTGATGTGGAAGAGCTAGAATCAAAGATCATGCAAAAGGATGATGACATGAAATTAAACATCTCAAAGAGTAGTTGATTGTTGCTACAGGGTGAGAATATTCCAGATCACTCTCATGTGAGTTGGATAAGTATAAATGGGTGAGATGTGATGTGGAATGGATGTGATGTGATATGATGTAAATTGGGATAGAGGTTAATGGATGATATGTGATGTGAATGCATGAGATGTGGTCATGTGAATCAGGATGTAAATGAATGATATGGGATGTGAATGGATGAGATGTGATGTGATGTGAATCGGGATGTGAATGAATGAGATTTGATGTGAAATGGAGGTGATGAGATGTGATATAAATTGGGATAGATGTGAATGGATGATATGTGATGTGAATGGATGTGATGTAAATCGAGATACATGTGAATGAATGAGATGTGATGTGATGGGATGGGATGTGAATGAATGAGATGTGAGGCGAAATGGATGTGATGTGATGTGGATTGGGATAGATATGAATGGATGAGATGTGAATGAATGTGATGTAATGAGATGTGGATATGGGTAGATGCGAGTGGATGAGATGTGATGAGGATAAATGAGAAAAGATGTGATGAGATGGAAAATGATGTGATTGGATGAGAATGGGAATACATATGAATTGGACATGGATTAAGTAATGTGGATTGATGTGGAACAATGTGGAAAGACGAGAGTTCGTTATAGAAACTGTATTTATGACCTCTTTTTAAATGACTGTTTTATGTGTCAAGAATGCTGGGGAAGCATTTTGAACGTCTTGTGAACAAGGTCGTGGAGACCTAACTGATAAAGTTGCAACAACTGACGGAGAGTCAACGAAGGACGTCTCGCGTAGCAAGGTCACGGCACAGGTCTTGACCAAGGAAGTGGCCTATGAGTGAAGCGGCCTATGGTGAGCTTTCGGTACGGTGGATGAGGGACCAAGGAAGCGGCGTATGAGTGAAGCGCTAGGTGACCTACGAAGGATCCTAGAGGGTGCTGACCATATGGTACTCGGGCTCTGGGTCGTCAAAGATACCCACACGTGCATCAAGGAAGATATTGGAACAAGGAGTAAGAGTTGTTTTCTGAATTCGGGCATAGATCTCATTGATTGACCTTGTTGGTTCTCAACAACGGATGAGTCCATGGCCCTTTTATATGGATATGTTGGTTGATCTTACTGATCTTCAACGAGGAGTCCATCTGGATTTTTATAAGTGAAAATATTTTTGGGTACTATGAGCTAGGAGCTATTGAAAAGGCCCCTAAGTGGACAAGTGGTGAGTGTTCTGGTTGCCTATGATGCCATAGGTACACCGATGAAGAAATGATTGGAAATTAGAATTCAACCTGATATCGAGTGTGTAAGTGGTGTAACTATCTTGAAGTTTCGGGTACTATGAGCTAGGAACTATTGAAAAGGCTCCTAAGTGGACAGGTGGTACTATGTTGCCAATGATGCCATAGGTACACCGATGAAGGAATGATTGGAAATTAGAATTCAACCGAATATTTTATAGGATTATGATCAATGACACTATGGTTTCGTTATATAAGATTATGATCAGTGACACAATGGTTTCGTTATAAGATATGATCAGTGACACTATGGTTTCATGAAAAGATTGTTTTAAAGACAGTTGAATGTGTGAAAAAGGTAATTTTATATCGGGTGTGTAAGTGGTGTAACTATCTTGAAGTTTGTATGAAAAGATTGTTTTAAAGATAGTTGAATGTGTGAAAAAGATAATTTTATATCGGGTGTGTAAGTGGTGTAACTATCTTGAAGCACCGGCTAGGGGGCCTGGGAACTCTTTTCCCTGGTACCTAGGACAAAACCTAACCAAATTCCTAATTGGATCCCATCACTACAGTGGTTGGATGGTTGGCTAACCCATGGGACTGGATGGGGTTAGGCTGGACTGATGGATCCCTAAAATGAGACTCAATACTGTTATGATACGATAGATGAATTAAATCCCACATAGTAATTGTTCTATGGAAAAGAAGCAACGGCTATGCCTCTCGATGAGGAAAAAAGCGTTGGTCTCTATGATCCAAGTGCAAGTATCTTCCTTGATCTAACCAAGTGACTTACAGGTTTGGTCAAATCAGTTTGATTAGTGATGACTTTGACTATGTGAGAATAAAAAATATCTTGGAGGAATCGCCTGTGCTTTCCAAGTGAGGGAGGTTTTTCCGGGTTCGGTTTTGGAAGAACCAAGACGTAGTCAAGGTCATCACTCACTGACCAAATTGATTTGACCGAACCTATATCCCTTCATACACATCCCATCTCATTTATCCACATCCATCCAATCATTCACATGCACGACTATCCACATCTATCCATACATTCACATCTATCACTTCACATCCACATATATTGACATCACATCACATCTCTTTACGTCACATCACATCTCTTCCACATCCACATCCACATCACATTCAGATCCACATCTCTTTACATTACACCACATCTCATCCACATCTACATCACATTCACATCCACATCTCTTTAAATTACACCACATGTTATCCACATCTAAGTCACATTCACATCCACATCCCCTTACATCACATCATATCTCATCCACATCCACATCACATTCACATCCGCATCTCTTTTCAGCACATCACATCTCATCCACATCCACATTACTTTCACATCCACATCCCTTTACACTACATTCTTTCACATACACATCCACATCCATTTACATCACATTCTTTCACATACGCATACACATCCATTTACATCACATTCTTTCACATACACATCCACATCCACATCCATTTACATCACATTTCTTCACATACACATCCACATCCATTTACTTCCCATCTCATCCTTTCACATATCCTCTCATCTCATTCTCATATCATCATTCACATCCACATCCATTTACTTCACATCTCATCCACATTCATTTTCATTACACCACATCTTATCATATCCCATTTACATTATCACATCCTATCGTATCCCATTGACATCTTATCACATCCTTTCACATCCTATCATATCCCATTTACATCTTATCACATCCATTCACATCCTATCACATCCCATTTACATCTTATCACATCCATTGTACATCCTATTCCCATTTAGAAGCTTTTTCTACTTCGTATGCCGATAATGGGACTTTTTCTAAATTTCTGCCAATTGCTTGGCCTAGATAAATGTTCTTTTTCTCGACGACTATTTCGATATTCTTTCTTAATTCCTAAGATGAATTATATTCGATATTCCTCTTTTGAATAAAAGAATTGATGGGATTTACAAAAATCAATTCTACCCATATTTCCACTTTTGATAAATAATCTTAAATTGTTAAAAATTAGTTTTCCATTGAATGTGACAAAAACCATTCTTTTAGCCTAGGATATCCAGTCCTAGAATATGGTAGGAAGTGCTCTTTTCACGTGATGCATAAGAATGAATTATGTATCAATTTCTTAAAAACTTTGTCAGAGCTTCGCTGTGCTATTACTGGTAATTTTTAATTTTTATGAAAAGAATAAGACATAGTAATGTAATTATGATAGTATAACTATCTTTTACCCTTAAATCTAATTTATGGATTTATCTCATAATATTATCATATTTTACAAGCATATAAGTATAAAAACCATTTTCTTAAACCTCTAGCTTCACAAGCCTAGAGTTTGATTTATGAATGGATAATTTCTCCATGAGAAGCACTAATTGAATAGAGAATTGGTCATAGGAATGACCATTCTTTGGGAGAGAGAGAGATAAACATAAGAGCATTCTAATTTAAGCATAAATGTAAGCTTTATGTGATTAATCACTTAAATTCATTACAGAGCTTCATTTTGCATTGAATAACCATTCAATTGAATACTTCTCAAGCTTGAGAGGGGTTGAGAAGTGAAAAACATTTAGAAGATTAAGAAAAAGACCATAAAGTCACACTTTACCTCTTGTTTTGCTGGATTCTTTAGTCATTGGAGAGGTCCCCAACCAATCAATTGGTTAGTATGTTGAGGAAGGCTCCAAAGAAGGTTGAAGAGAGAGAGAAGCTCCAATCTCTCCAAATTGTAGAGGATTTTTAAGGGATAATAAAAAATATCATTATTTTAGTATAATACTAGCATGGTATAGTTCACATATTTTTTTACAAAGGACTAAGGATCTATTTATAGGTGAGGGAGGCCTCTAACCAAGTCCAACTAGGTTCTAGAATTTTTCAGGTTCAGTTTGGCTGAATTTGGACAAGATTTGGACCTAGTTTGGCTCCCTTTTGATTTGGTTTGATCCAAAGAGAGAGGAGAGATAAAAATATCACAATTTTTTTATCTCTCCTCTCTCTTGGTTTGACCCAAGAGAGAGGAGAGATAAAAATATCACAATTTTTTTTGAGTTAAAAACTCCACCACATGTGTGAAATAGGCGCCTTCTTGAAGTGCCCCCTTCTCCTTACCAAGGTGTCAACAAATGTATCATTATACCCAAAATATCTCATTTTTTTAGTAATATCTCATAGTTTTTTACTAATAAACCTTGAACTCAGTCAACTCTTCATCTTATGTGGGCATTTACTCATTTTTGGGTATTTTTCTTTTATAAATTGGATTTATCTCCTCCCCACACTTGGATTGATCCTATTGGCCCATAGGAGCCTTAATTGGACTATAATCCAAAAATTTCTGAAAATCTACACCCTTAGGCTAAGGTCCTTTATACCTATTTTTAATTAATTCCAATTGTACATTGGGAAAGTTCTTTTGGAATTTTTGTTTCAGGGGAAACCATTTTAGACACTAGGAGGATTTTTATATAAAAAATAATCGCAATTTTGGATTACCTCCCTCTATACATTTTCTCTCTCCACGCCAAAATAGGGTAAAACATGATCTTTCTTTTATTTCAGAGAGGGGAATAATTATAAGATCAGAAGGGGAGATTCTTACTCCTTTACACCTCAAAACGTGGAGGGAGGAATCGTACACGTAGTGCCACTTAAAAAACGCGAGATGTCCTTATCTCACAGTTGGAGGTCAAACTCTTTGCCTTAAGAGCCAACTGATTCTGGGGTTCCTTATAGTCTAGTCAACCCAAAAGAATCATGGGATAAAGATCCCTTCATATAGAACTCATTATCAGATTATAGTTCATTCAGAACATATCATTCATATCCTTAACACAATAATGGTCCATTAGAGCAAAAATTCCATCTGAACATTCCTCCATGGGAATTTCAGTTATGCAGGTTTTTAATTTGTCATCCCTTAACTTGATCCACTGGGTCAAGTGTTAACAGTAGCAATCTATTAGCACAATCCACTAATCTCATAGGGATTTGCTGAAGTCATAATCACCATTCCAGTTATTATCATCATCACTGGGATTCGTCCCGTTCATCCTCATTGTGGCTTTGTTCAACTTATCGATTTTCAACCAAAAGTTAGGAATCATCATTTTTCAATCAGAATCCAAATCAACTCATCAATTCTCAACCAGAATTCTAAAATCATATCAACCAACATTCGAATTCATCATCTTGATAGCATTTTTGCGTATAATTTCAAGGTCTTAGATTTACTCGTATATACTGCCAGTAAAGAGCTACAGTTATACCCTTGGTATATACAAGTAGTTACGGTCCTTGAAATTATGAGGTAAATACCATCATGTCCAGGCCTTAAGCAAGTCATGGATTCCATACAATTGCGGTACTTCCTTCTAAAGAGCCAATTACCAATTTATGAATTTCATTTTGAATATCAATTTGTATGAATTTCATCATAATTTCATTCTTTTACTGCTACATAATTTTTTGACATTTTTGGCTCTCGGTTGATCCACTTTAGCCAATTCACTCTGATACCAGCTCAAAGATCCCTCTCCCCTCCGCGTAACAAATTTCGGGGTGCTAGCAGAGACGAAGTAGCACTTCTTGTGCGGGGCGAGGCCCCTCACTCGGGGCCTCTCCCGCCAGCTTTTAAGGTGTAAAGGAGTAAGAATCTCCCCTTTTGATCTTATAATTATTCCCCTCTCTGCCATAAAAGAAATATCTTGTTTTACCCTATTTTAGCCTGGAGAGAGAAAATGTCTAGAGGGAGGTGATCCAAAATTGAGATATTTTTGGATATAAAAATCCTCCTAGTGTCTAAAATGGTTTCCCCTAAAACAAAAATTCAAAAAGAGCTTTCCAATGTGCAATTGGAATTAATTGAAAATAGGTATAAAGGACCTTAGCCCCTAAGGGTCTAGATTTTCAGAAACTTTTGGATTATGGTCCAATAAAGGTTCCTATGGGCCAATAGGATCAATCTAAGTGTAGGGAGGAGATAAATCTAATTTATAAAAGAAAAATACCCAAAAATGAGTAAATGCCCACATAGGATGAAGAGTTGACTAAGTACAAGGTTTATTAGTAAAAAACTAGAGATATTACTAAAAAAATGAGATATTTTGGGTATAATGATACATTTTTGACACCTTGGTAAGGAGAAGGGGGCAATTCAAGGAGGTGCCTATTTCACACATGTGGTGGAGTTTTTAACTTAAAAAAATTGTGATATTTTTATCTCTCCTCTCTCCTGGATCAAACCAAATCAAAAGGGAGCCAAACTAGGTCCAAATCTTGTCCAAATTCAGCCAAATTGAACCTGGAAAATTCTAGAACCTAGTTAGACTTGGTTAGAGGCCTCCCTCACCTATAAATAGATCCTTAGTCCTTTGTTAAAAAATCTGTGAACTATACCATGCCAGTCTTATACTAAAATAATGATATTTTTTATTATCCCTTAAAAATCCTCTACAATTTGGAGAGATTGGAGCTTCTCTCTCTCTTCAACCTTCTTTGGAGCCTTCCTCAACATACTAACCAATTGATTGGTTGGGGGCCTCTCCAAACGACTAAAGAATCAAGCAAAACAGGAGGTAAAGTGTGACTTTATGGTTATTTTCTTAATCTTCTAAATGTTTTCCACTTCTCAACCCCTCTCAAGCTTCAATTGAATGGTTCTTCAATGCAAATGAATCTCTCCACTGAATTTTAGTGATTAATCACATAAAGTTTATATTTATGCTTAAATTAGAATGCTTTTATGTTTATCTCTCTCTCCCCCAAAAAATGGTCATTCCTATGACCAATTCTCTATTCAATTAGTGCTTCTCATGATGGAGAAAATCTCCATTCATAAATCAAACTCTAGGCTTGTGAAGCTAGAGGTTTAAGAAAATATTTTTATACTTATATGCTTGTAAAATATGATAATATTATAAGATAAATCCATAAATTGAATTTAAGGGTAAAAGATAGTTATACTATCATAATTACATTACTATGTCTTATTCTTTTTATAAAAATTAAAAATTGCAAGTAATAGTAGCGGAGGTATGGCAAAATTTTTAAGAAATTGTTACATAATTCATTCTTATGGATAACGTGAAAAGAGCACTTCCTACCATATTCTAGGATTGGATATCCTAGGCTAAAAGAATGGTCTTTGTCACATTCAATAGAAAATTAATTTTTAAGTTTATGTGTAATTAAAAAATTTAAGAAAAGAAGAAATTATGTAATTTTATTTAAATGATAAAAGAGGAATTCCTATATGACATTGGAATTCAATCATTTAAATAGGAAAGGATAAATTCCCAACATATTGAAATTAATGGATATTTTATTTAAATTCAAAGATGGATTTTAGATAAATATATTTTATGTATGATGAATATTTAAATGATAAAATAGTAATTTCTATGACATTTAGAATTTAATCATTTAAATAAGAAAAGAGAAATTCCTAGCATATTAGAATTAATGGATATTTTTAAATTCAAAGATGAATTTTAGATAAATTTATTTTATGTATGAGAAATATTTAAATGATATTTAGAATTCAATCATTTAAATAGGAAAAGAGAAATTCCTAGCATATTGAAATTAATGGATATTTTATTTAAATTCAAAATTAAATTTTAGATAAATTTATTTTATCCTATGAGAAATATTTAAATGATAAAAGAGGAACTCATATGAAATTTAGAATTGAATCATTTAAATGAGAAAAGAGAAATTCCTAGCATATTGAATTAATGGATAATTGAGGAATTGAGAAAGAATATGAAAATAGTCGTTGAGAAAAAGAACCTTTATCTAGGCCAAGTAATTGGCAGAAATTTAGAAAAAGTCCCATTATCGGTATCAAAGTAGAAAAAGCTACTAAATGAAAATAGGATGTGATAAGATGTAAATGGGATGTGATAGGATGTGAATGGATGTGATAGGATGTAAATGGATGTGATAAGATGTAAACAGGGATGTGATAAGATGTAAACACGGATGTGAATGGATGTGATAAGATGTAAACGGGATGCAATAGGATGTGAATGGATGTGATAAGATGTAAATGAGATGTGATAAGATGCAAATGGGATGTGATAGGATGTGGTGTAATGAAAATGAATGTGGATGAGATGTGAAGTAAATGGATGTGGATGTGAATGATGAGATGAGAATGAGATGAGAGGATATGTGAAAGGATGAGATGGGAAGTAAATGGATGTAGATGTGTATGTGTATGTGAAGGAATGTGATGTGAATGGATGTGGATGTGTATGTGAAAGAATGTGATGTAAATGGATGTGGACGTGTATGTGAAAGAATGTAATGTAAAGGGATGTGGATCTGAAAGTAATGTGGATGTGGATGAGATGTGATGTGCTAAAAAGAGATGTGGATGTGAATGTGATGTGGATGTGGATGTGGATGAGATGTGATGTGATGTAAGGGGATGTGGATGTGAATGTGATGTAGATGTGGATGAGATGTGGTGTAAGGGGATGTGGATGTGAATGTGATGTAGATGTGGATGAGATGTGGTGTAATGTAAAGAGATGTGGATGTGGATCTGAATGTGACGTGGATGTGGATCTGAATGTGATGTGGATGTGGATCTGATGTGGATGTGGATGAGATGTGATGTGATGTGAATATATGTGGATGTGAAGTGATAGATGTGAATGTATGGATAGATGTGGATAGTCGTGCATGTGAATGATTGGATGGATGTGGATGAATGAGATGGGATGTGTATGAAAGAGATATGATGTGGATGTGATGTAATGTGGAAAGAATGTATGTGATGCGATGGGGATACAATGAATGTGATGAATGTAGATGTGATGTGGTGTGATGTGAGCTGGATAAGTATGAATGGGTGAGATGTGATGTGGAATGGATGTGATGTGATATGATGTAAATTGGGATTGAGGTGAATGGATGATATGTGATGTGAATGGATGAGATGTGATGTCATGTGAATCGGGATGTGAATGAATGATATGGGATATGAATGGATGAGATGTGATGTGATGTGAATCGGGATGTGAATGAATGAGATGTGATGTGAAATGGATCTGATGAGATGTCATGTAAATTGGGATAGAGGTGAATGGATGATATGTGATGTGAATGGGATAGAGGTGAATGGATGTGATGTGATGTGATGGGAATCGGGATAGATGTCAATATATGATGTGAATGGATGGGATGTGAATCAATGAGATGTGAGGCAAAATGGATGTGATGTGATGTGGATCAGGGTAGAAGTGCTACTTCTGCTGCTAGCACCCCCGAATTCGTTGCGCGGAGGGAGCATGGATCTTTCAGCTGGTATCAGAGCGAATTGGCTAAAGTGGATCAATCGAGGAGCCAAAAATGTCAAAAATTTATGAAGTAGTAGTAAAAGATTGAAATTGTGTGATGAAATTCATACAAATTGATATTCAAAATGAAATTCATAAATTGGTAATTGGGTCTTCAGGTGGAAGTACCGCAATTGTATGGAATCCCTGACTTGCTTGAGGCCTGGACATGATGGTATTTACCTTATAATTCCAAGGACCGTGACTACCCGTATATACCAAGGGTATAACTGCAGCTCTTCACTGGCAGTATATACGAGTAAATCTAAGACCTTGAAATTATAAGCAAAAATGCTATCCAGATGATGAATTCGAATGCTGGTTGATATGATTTTAGAATTCTGGTTGAGAATTAATGAGTTGATTTGGATTCTGATTAAAAAATGATGATTCCTGAGTTTTGGTTGAAAAGCGATAAGTTGAACAAAGCCACAATGAGGATGAATGGGACGAATCCCAGTGATGATGATAATAACGGAAATGGTGATTTATGACTTTAGCAAATCCCTATGAGATTAGTGGATTGTGCTAAACAGATTGGTACTGTTAACACTTGACCCAGTGGATCAAGTTAAGAGATGACAAATTAAAAACCTGCATAACTGAAATTCCCATGGAGGAATGTTCAGATGGAATTTTCGGTCTAATGGACCATTATTGTAGTAAGGATATGAATGATATGTTCTGAATGAACTGTTATCTGATAATGAGTTCTATATGAAGGGATCTTTATCCCAGGATTCTGTTGGGTTGACCAGACTATAAGGAACTCGAGAATCAGTTGGATCTTAAGGCAAAGAGTTTGACTTCCAACTGCGAGGAGATGAGGACATCTCGCGTTTTTTAAGTGGCACCACGTGTACGATTCCTCCCGCCAGCTTTTGAGGTGTAAAGGAGTAAGAACCTCCCCTTCTGATCTTATAATTATTTACCTCTCTGAAATAAAATAAAGATACTATTTTACCCTATTTTGGCCTGGAGAGAGAAAATGTCTAGACGGAGGTAATCCAAAATTAAGATATTTTTGGATATAAAAATCCTCCTAGTGTCTAAAATGGTTTCCCCTGAAACAAAAATTAAAAAGAACTTTCCAATGTGTAATTGGAATTAATTGAAAATAGGTATAAAGGACCTTAGCCTAAGGGTCTAGATTTTTAGAAATTTTTGGATTATGGTCCAATTAAGGTTCCTATGGGCCAATAGGATCAATCCAAGTGTGGGGAGGAGATAAATCCAATTTATAAAAAAAAAACCCAAAAATGAGTAAATGCCCACATAAGATGAAGAGTTGACTGAGTTCAAGGTTTATTAGTAAAAAACAATGAGATATTACTAAGAAAATGAGATATTTTGGGTATAATGATACATTTGTGACACCTTGGCAAGGAGAAGGGGGCACTTTAAGGAGGTGCCTATTTCACACATGTGGTGGAGTTTTCAACTCAAAAAATTTATGATATTTTTATCTCTCCTCTCTTCTGGATCAAACCAAATAAAAAGGGAGCCAAACTAGGTCCAAATCTTGTTTAAATTCAGCCAAACTGAACCTGAAAAATTCTAGAACCTAGTTGGACTTGGTTAGAGGCCTCCCTCACCTATAAATAGATCCTTCGTCCTTTGTTAAAAAATTTGTGAGCTATGCCATGCCAGTATTATACTAAAATAATGATATTTTTTTATTATCCCTTAAAAATCCTCTACAATTTGGAGAGATTGGAGCTTCTCTCTCTCTTCAACCTTCTTTGCAGCCTTCCTCAACATACTAACCAATTGATTGGTTGGGAGCCTCTTCAACGACTAAAGAATCAAGCAAAACAAGAGGTAAAGTGTGACTTTATGGTCTTTCTATTAATCTTCTAAATGTTTTTCACTTCTTAACCCCTCTCAAGCTTGAGAAGTATTCAATTGAATGGTTCTTCAATGCAAATGAAGCTCTCTAATGAATTTTCATGATTAATCACATAAAGTTTACATTTATGCTTAAATTAGAATGCTTTTATCTTTATCTCTCTCTCTCCCAAAGAATGGCCATTCCTATGACCAGTTCTCTATTCAATTAGTGCTTCTCATCATGGAGAAATTTCCAATTCATAAATCAAACTCTAGGCTTATGAAGCTAGAGGTTTAAGAAAATGGTTTTTATACTTATATGCTTGTAAAATATGATAATATTATGAGATAAATCCATAAATTGGATTTAAGGGTAAAAGATAGTTATACTATCATAATTACATTACTATGTCTTATTCTTTTCATAAAAATTAAAAATTACCATTAAAATAGCAGCAGAGCTATGGCAAAATTTTTAAGATATTGATATATAATTAATTCTTATGCATCACATGAAAAGAGCACTTCCTACCATATTCTAGGATTGGATATCCTAGGCTAAAAGAAGGTTTTTGTCACATTCAATGGAAAACTAATTTTTAAGTTTGTGTAATTAGAAAATTTAAGAAACGAAGAAATTATGGTGATTATATTTAAATGATAAAAAGAGGAATTCCTATGACATTGAAATTCAATCATTTAAATATGAAAAGAGAAATTCCTAGCATATTGGAATTAATGGATATTTTATTTAAATTCAAAGATGAATTTTAGTTAAATATCTTTTATGTATGAGGAATATTTAAATGATAAAAGTTGAATTCCTATGACATTTGGAGTTCAATCATTTAAATTGGAAAAGAGAAATTCTAGCATATTGGATTTAATGGATATTTTATTTAAACTCAAAGATGAATTTTAGATAAATTTATTTTATGTATGAGAAATATTTAAATGATAAAAGAGAAATTTCTATGACATTTGGAATTAAATCATTTACATAGAAAAAGAGAAATTCCTAGAATATTGAAATTAATGGATATTTTATTTAAATTTAAAGATAAATTTTAGATAAATTTATTTTATGTATGAGAAATATTTTAATGATAAAAGAGGAATTCCTATGACATTTAGAATTCAATCATGTAAATGGAAAAAGAGAAATTCCTAGCATATTGAATTAATGGATATTTTATGAATATATTTTATGAGAAATATTTGATGATTAAAGAGGAATTCTTGTGACATTGGAATGCAAATAATCAAATGCAAAAAAAAGAGAAATTTTCATGATATTTGAGGTCCAAGAAATTAAATGAGAAAAAGAGAAATTTTTAGTATAATTCAATTTATGATTTTTTATCAAAAGTGAAAATATGGGTAGAATTGCTTTTTGTAAATTCCATGAATTCTTTTATTCAAAAGAGGAATATCAAATATAATTCATATAAGGAATTGAGAAAGAATATGGAAATAGTCGAAAAAGAACCTTTATCTAGGCCAAGCAATTGGCAGAAATTTAGAAAAAGTCCCATTATCAGTATTGAAGTAGAAAAAGCTACTAAATGGGAATAGGATGTGGAATGGATGTGAGAATATATAAATGGGATGTGATAGGATGTGAATAGATGTGATAAGATGTAAATGGGATGTGATAGGATGTGATAAGATGTAAACGGGGATGCGATAGAATGCGAATGGATGTGATAAAATGTAAATGGGATATGATAAGATGTAAATGGGATGTGATAAGATGTAAATGGGATGTGGTAGGATGTGGTGTAATGAAAATGAATGTGAATGAGATGTGAAGTAAATGGATATGGATGTGAATAATGAGATGAGAATGAGATGAGAGGATATGTGAAGGATGAGATGGGAAGTAAATGGATGTGGATGTGTATGTGTATGTGAAGGAATTTGATGTAAATGGATGTGGATGTGTATGTGAAAGACTGTGATGTAAATGGATGTGGATGCGTATGTGAAAGAACATGATGTAAATGGATGTGGACGTGTATGTGAAAGAATATAATGTAAAGGAATGTGGATGTGAAAGTAATGTGGATGTGGATGAGATGTGATGCGTTGAAAAGAGATGTGGATGTGGATGTGAATGTGATGTGGATGTGGATGAGATGTGATGTGATGTAAGGGGATGTGGATGTGAATGTGATGTAGATGTGGATGAGATGTGGTGTAATATGTAAAGAGATGTGGATATGAATGTGATGTAGATGTGGATGAGATGTGGTGTAATGTAAAGAGATGTGGATCTGAATGTGATGTGGATGTGGATGTGGATGAGATGTGATGTGATGTGAATATATGTGGATGTGAAGTGATAGATGTGAATGTATGGATAGATGTGGATAGTTGTGCATGTGAATGATTGGATGGATGTGGATGAATGAGATATAATGAATGAGATGGGATGTGTATGAATGAGATATGATGTGGACGTGATGTAATGTGGATAGAATGTATGTGATGGGATGGGGATACAATGAATGTGATGAATGTGGATGTGATGTGGTGTGATGTGAGTTGGACAAGTATGAATGGGTGAGATGTAATGTGGAATGGATGTGATGTGATATAATGTAAATTGGGATAGAGGTGAATGGATGATATGTGATGTGAATGGATGAGATGTGATGTCATGTGAATCGGGATGTGAATGAATGATATGGGATATGAATGGATGAGATGTGATATAATGTGAAATCCTTAATTCCAATCATTCCTTCATCAGTGTACCTATGGCATCATTGGCAACTAGAACGCTCACCATCCATATGTGAATGAATGAGATGTGATGTGAAATGGATGTGATGTAAATTGGGATAGATGTGAATGGATGATATGTGATGTGAATGGATGTGATGTGATGTGACTGTGAAGCTAGAGGTTTAAGAAATGGTTTTTATACTTATATGCTTGTAAAATATGATAATATTATGAGATAAATTCATAAATTGGATTTAAGGGTAAAAAGATAGTTATACTATCATAATTACATTACTAAGTCTTATTCTTTTCATAAAATTTAAAAATTACCAGTAATAGCATAGGAGCTATGGCAAAATTTTAAGGAAATTGATACATAATTCATTCTTATGCATCACGCAAAAAGAGCACTTCCTACCATATTCTAGGATTGGATATTCTAGGCTTAAACAATGGTTTTTGTCCCATTCAATGGAAAACCAATTTTTAAGTTTATGTGTAATTAAAAAATTTGAGAAACGAAGAAATTATGGTGATTATATTTAAATGATAAAAGAGGAATTCCTATGACATTGGAATTCAATCATTTGAATAGGAAAAGAGAAATTCTTAGCATATTGGAATTAATGGATATTTTATTTAAATTCAAAGATGAATTTTAGCTAAATATCTTTTATGTAAGAGGAATATTTAAATGATAAAAGAGGAATTCCTATGACATTTGGAATTCAATCATTCAAATAGGAAAAGAGAAATTCCTAGCATATTGGAACTAATGGATATTTTATTTAAATTCAAAGATGAATTTTAGATAAATTTATTTTATGTATGAGAAATATTTAAATGATAAAAAAATAATTCCTATAACATTTGGAATTGAATCATTTAAATAGGAAAAGAGAATTTCCTAGCATATTGGAATTAATGGATATTTTATTTAAATTCAAAGATGAATTTTAGATAAATTTATTTTATGTATGAGAAATATTTAAATGATAAGAGAGAAACTCCTATAACATTTGGAATTCAATCATTTAAATGGGAAAAGAGAAATTCCTAGCATATTTAATTAATGGATATTTTATGAGTTTATTTTATAAGAAATATTTGATTTATTAAAGAGGAATTCCCATGACATTGGAATGCAAATAATCAAATGCAAAAAAGAAGATTTCCCATGATATTTCAGGTCCAAGAAATTAAATGAGAAAAAGATAAATTTTTAGTATAATTCAATTTATGATTATTTATCAAAAGTGAAAATATGGGTAGAATTGATTTTTGTAAATCCCATGAATTCTTTTATTCAAAAGAGGAATATCGAATATAATTCCTCTAAGGAATTGAGAAAGAATATGGAAATAGTCATCGAGAAAAAGCACCTTTATCTAGGCCAAGTAATTGGCAGAAAATTAGAAAAAGTCCCAGTATCGGTATCGAAGTAGAAAAAGCTACTAAATGGGAATAGGATGTGGAATGGATGTGATAAGATGTAGATAGGATGTGATAAGATGTAAACGGGGATGCAATAGGATGCGAATGGATGTGATAAGATGTAAATGGGATATGATAGGATGTGGTGTAATGAAAATGAATGTGGATGAGATGTGAAGTAAATGGATGTGGATGTGAATGATGAGATGAGAATGAGATGAGAGGATATGTGAAAGGATGAGATGGGAAGTAAATGGATGTAGATGTGTATGTGTATGTGAAGGAATGTGATGTAAATGGATGTGGATGTGTATGTGAAAGAATGTGATGTAAATGGATGTGGATGCGTATGTGACAGAATGTGATGTAAATGGATGTGGATGTGTATGTGAAAAAATGTAATGTAAAGGGATGTGGATGTGAAAGTAATGTAGATGTGGATGATATGTGATGTGTTGAAAAGAGATATGGATGTGAATGTGATGTGGATGAGGATGAGATGTGATGTGATGTAAGGGGATGTGGATGTGAATGTGATGTAGATGTGGATAAGATGTGGTGTAATGTAAAGAGATGTGGATGTGAATGTGATGTAGATGTGGATGAGATGTGGTGTAATGTAAAGAGATGTGGATCTGAATGTGATGTGGATGTGGATGAGATGTGATGTGATGTGGATGTGAAGTAATAGATGTGAATGTATGGATAGATATGGATAGTCGTGTATGTGAATGATTAGATGGATGTGGATGAATGAGATGGGATGTGTATGAATGAGATATGATGTGGATGTGATGTAATGTGGATAGAATGTATGTGATGGGATGGGGATACAATGAATGTGATGAATGTCGATGTGATGTGGTGTGATGTGAGTTGGATAAGTATGACTGGGTGAGATGTGACGTGATGTGATATGATGTAAATTGGAATAGAGGTGAATGGATGATATGTGATGTGAATGGATGAGATGTGATGTGAATGGATGATATGGGATGAGATGTGATGTGAATGGATGAGATGTGATGTCATGTGAATCGGGATGTGAATGAATGGTATGAGATGTGAATGGATGAGATATAATGTGATGTGAATCCAGATGTGAATGAATGAGATGTGATGTGATGAGATGTGATGTAAATTGGGATAGATGTGAATGGATGATATGTGATGTGAATGGATGATATGTGATGTGAATGGATGTGATGTGATGTGATGGAAATTGGGATAGATGTGAATGAATGAGATATGATGTGAATGGATGGGATGTGAATGAATGAGATGTGAGGCGAAACGGATGTGATGTGATGTGGATCGCGATAGAAGTGCTACTTCCGTTGCTAGCACCCCCGAATTCGTTGCACAGAAAGGCATGGATCTTTCAGCTAGTATCAGAGCGAATTGGCTAAAGTGGATTAACCGAGGAGCCAGAAATGTCAAAAATTTATGTAGTAGTAAAAGATTGAAATTGTGTGATGAAATTCATACAAATTGATATTCAGAATGAAATTCATAAACTGGTAAATGAGTCTTCAGGTGGAAGTACCGCAATTGTATGGAATCCCTAACTTGCTTGAGGCCTGGACATGATGGTATTTACCTTATAATTCCAAGGACCGTGACTACAAGTATATACTGAGGGTATACCTGCAGCTCTTTACTGGCAGTATATATACGAGTAAATCTAAGACCTTAAAATTATAAGCAAAAATGCGATCCAGATGATGAATTCGAATGCTGGTTGATATGATTTTCGAATTCTGGTTGAGAATTGATGAGTTGATTTGAATTCCTGAATTTTGATTGATGATTCCTGAATTTTGGTTGAAAAGCGGTAAGTTGAACAAAGCTACAATGAGGATGAATGAAATGAATCCTAATGAGATGATGATAATAATTGGCATGGTGATTATGACTTTAGAAAATCCCTACGAGATTAGTGGATTGTGCTAACAGATTGCTACTGTTAACACTTGACCCAGTGGATCAAGTTAAGGGATGACAAATTAAAAACTTGCATAATTGAAACTCCCATGGAGGAATGTTCAGATAGAATTTTCGGTCTAATGGACCAATATTGTGTTAAGGATATGAATGATATGTTTTGAATGAACTGTTATCTGATAATGAGTTCTATATGAAGAGATCTTTATCCCAGGATTATGTTGGGTTGTTGACCAGACTATAAGGAACCCCATAATCAATTGGATCTTAAGGCAAATTGTTTGACCTCCAACTGTGAGATGAGGACATCTCACTTTTTTTAAGTGGCACCACGTATACGATTCCTCCCTCCAGCTTTTTGAGGTGTAAAGGAGTAAGAACCTCCCCTTCTGATCTTATAATTATTCCCCTTTGAAATAAAAGAAAGATCTTGTTTTATCCTATTTTGGCCTAAAGAGAAAATATCTAGAGAGAGGTAATCCAAAATTGAGATATTTTTGGATATACAAGTCCTGCTAGTGTCTAAAATGGTTTCCCTTGAAACAGAAATTCAAAAAGAACTTTCCAATGTGCAATTGGAATTAATTGAAAATAGGTATAAAGGACCTTAGCCTAAGGGTCTAGATTTTCAAAAATTTTGGATTATGGTCCAATTAAGGTTCCTATGGGCCAATAGGATCAATCCAAGTGTGGGGAGGCGATAAATCCAATTTATGAAAGAAAAATACCCAAAAATAAGTAAATTCCCACATAAGATTAAGAGTTGACTGAGTTCAAGGTTTATTAGTTAAAAACTATGAGATATTACTAAAAAAATGAGTTATTTTGGGTATAATGATACATTTTTGACACCTTGGTAAAGAGAAGGAGGCACTTCAAGGAGGTGCCTATTTCACACATATGGTGGAGTTTTTAACTCAAAAAGATTTTGATATTTTTATCTCTCCTCTCTCCTGGATCAAACCAAATCAAAAGGGAGTCAACAAATCTTGTCCAAATTCAGCCAAACTGAACCTGCCAAACTGAACCTGGAAAAATCTAGAACCTAGGTGGACTTGGTTAGAGGCCTCCCTCACCTATAAATAGATCCTTAGTCCTTTGTAAAAAAATCTGTGAGCTATACCATGCCAGTATTATACTAAAATAATGATATTTTTTATTATCCCTTAAAAATCCTCTACAATTTGGAGAGATTGGAGCTTCTCTCTCTCTTCAACCTTCTTTGGAGCCTTCCTCAATATACTAACCAATTGATTGGTTGGGCGCCTCTCCAACGACTAAAGAATTAAGCAAAACAAGAGGTAAAGTGTGACTTTATGGTTATTTTCTTAATCTTCTAAATGTTTTTCACTTCTCAACCCCTCTCAAGCTTGAGAAGTATTCAATTGAATGGTTCTTCAATGCAAATGAAGCTCTCTAATGAATTTTAGTGATTAATCACATAAAGTTTACATTTATGAATGCTTTTATGTTTATCTCTCTCTCCCCCAAAGAATGGTCATTCCTATGATCAATTCTCTATTCAATTAGTGCTTCTCATGGAGAAATTCTCAATTCATAAATCAAACTCTAGGCTTGTGAAGCTAGAGGTTTAAGAAAATGTTTTTATACTTATATGCTTGTAAAATATGATAATATTATGAGATAAATTCATAAATTGGATTTAAGGGTAAAAGATAGTTATACTATCATAATTACATTCCTAAGTCTTATTCCCATATTTCCACTTTTGATAAATAATCATAAACTGAATTATACTAAAAAATTTCTCTTTTTCTCATTTAATTTCTTGGACCTCAAATATCATGGGAATTCCTCTTTTTTGCATTTGATTATTTACATTTCAATGTCATGGGAATTCCTCTTTAATTATCAAATATTTCTCATAAAATAAATTCATAAAATATCCATAAATTCAATATTCTAAGAATTTCTCGTTTTCCATTTAAATGATTGAATTCCAAATGTCATAGGAATTCCTCTTTTATCATTTAAATATTTTCCATACATAAAATAAATTTATCTAAAATTTATCTTTAAATTTAAATAAAATATCCATTAATTCCAATATGGTAGGAATTTTTTCTTTTCCTATTTAAATTATTGAATTCCAAATGTCATAGAAATTTGTCTTTTATCATTTAAATATTTCTTATACATAAAATAAATTTATCTAAAATTTATCTTTGAGTTTAAATAAAATATCCATTAATTCCAATATGCTAGGAATTTCTCTTTTCCAATTTAAATGATTGAACTCCAAATGTCATAGGAATTCCTCTTTTATCATTTAAATATTCCTCATACATAAAAGATATTTAACTAAAATTCATCTTTTAATTTAAATAAAATATCCATTAATTCCAATATGCTAGGAATTTCTCTTTTCATATTTAAATGATTGAATTCCAATGTCATAGGAATTCCTCTTTTATCATTTAAATATAATTACCATAATTTCTTCTTTTCTTAAAATTTTTCATTACACATAAACTTAAAAATTATTTTCCATTGAATGTGATAAAAACGATTCTTTTAGCCTAGGATATCCAATCCTAGAATATTGTAGGAAGTCCTCTTTTCACGTGATGCATATTAATGAATTATGTATCAATTTCTTAAAAATTTTACCATAGCTCCGTTGCTATTACTGTGCAATTTTCAATTTTTATGAAAAGAATAAGACATAGTAATGTAATTATGATAGTATAACTATCTTTTACCCTTAAATCCAATTTATGGATTTATCTCATAATATTATCATATTTTACAAGCATATAAGTATAAAAACATTTTCTTAAACCTTTAGCTTCACAAGCTTAGAGTTTGATTTATGAATGGAGAATTTCTCCATATGAGAAGCACTAATTGAATAGAGAATTGGTCATAGGAATGACCATTCTTTGGGGGAGAGAGAGATAAACATAAAAGCATTCTAATTTAAGCATAAATATAAGCTTTATGTGATTAATCACTAAAATTCATTAGAGAGCTTCATTTGC
The DNA here is from genome assembly GCF_041138505.1 of Cibotium barometz. NCBI lineage: Eukaryota > Viridiplantae > Streptophyta > Polypodiopsida > Cyatheales > Cibotiaceae > Cibotium > Cibotium barometz. The sequence continues at coordinate 14,476,548 of NC_141091.1, forward strand.
ATTGAAGAACCATTCAATTGAATACTTCTCAAGCTTGAGAGGGGTTGAGAAGTGAAGAGCATTCTTTGGGGGAGAGAGAGATAAACATAAAAGCATTCATAAATGTAAACTTTATGTGATTAATCACTAAAATTCATTAGAGAGCTTCATTTGCATTGAAGAACCATTCAATTGAATACTTCTCAAGCTTGAGAGGGGTTGACAAGTGAAAAACATTTAGAAGATTAAGAAAATAACCATAAAGTCACACTTTACCTCCTGTTTTGCTTGATTCTTTATCGTTTGGAGAGGCTCCCAACCAATCAATTGGTTAGTATGTTGAGGAAGGCTCCAAAGAAGGTTGAAGAGAGAGAGAAGCTCCAATCTCTCCAAATTGTAGAGGATTTTTAAGGGATAATAAAAAATATCATTATTTTAGTATAATACTGGCATGGTATAGTTCACAGATTTTTTTACAAAGGACTAAGGATCTATTTATAGGTGAGGGAGGTCTCTAACCAAGTCCAACTAGGCTCTAGAACAAGTTTCACATGAAATAAAATTCAATTGAGAGTGTCTAAATAGTAGGAAGTTGTGTGTGTTTGATACACCACTTTTTAGCATCCATTTGTATCCAAACCAATACATGGTTTTAATGTGTTTGCAAGTTTTTTAAGGTGATAAAATGCTTACTCTATCCATTGAGATCTTAAAGTTATATGTAAAAGCCCTTTAGTAAGCTACAAATATTAATTGTTTCAAAATGTCAAAATTGCACACAACAAAAATTCTGGATCTAGATTCTTGAGTCATTATACGCATTACATTCCTTAGTAAACTTGCAACATTTTATCTATATAGAATAATTTCGCTAAGGTACATTGTACAAACATAATTTGGGCACCTAAAACCTTTGTTTCATGGTTGTTGAGAGAGAATTTAAAAATTTTAAAAAATGTAGCACAATTGAAAAACTAAGATAGCGCTCAAGTAGCAAGATTTACTTGAGCTTGGGACCCCAAAAAATATGTATTAACTTGGTTTTGAACTATATAATCATTTCCGATTGCCAATTTGCACTAACATAACCCTAGTTTTATGGAAGTACCTTTGGAAGGCCGAAATTTTTCTCTTTTTTAGCATCTTGGTAATTATGAGATTTTTGTTATAGTTCACAAGTAGCTTAGGAACTAGGACCTAAAGGAGATTGTGTTGTTTTGAAACCCCAAGTTCTACCAATTGACTTTTACAAACATGAAAAACATGATTTATTCAAGAAGTTATAGACATTTTATGGGATTTTTGACAAAAATTTCAATGAAAAATTCAAGTTAGAGTTTTTTGTCAAATTTCTAATATAGCTTGTGTTTTGACATCATGAAAAATCTCCCTTTTTTTGACTTTTAACCGACCTATGGTTGAAACAAGGTGTAGAAATGTTGTTTCTAGGTTCCCCAAAAAATTCCAAAGTTTTGGTGAGAAACAGGACACTAAAGTGTCCTGATGAGGACACTTTAGTGTCCAATTACAGAACTAGTGTTAAATGAAATCTAATGGACCACGGTGCCAATCTTGTATATTGTATCCCTTATGTTGTCACTGAGGCAACCTTTTATGGCCACATGCAAGAACTTGTGTCAATCATGTGATTTTAAGCTGTCAGAGAGCTCATTATCCTATGTAAACACCCCCTTTAGGCAATGCATACATCCAGTCGGAGTATAAAACTATGAAATGCGCTTCTTAACTTGAGCTTTATCTTCTTTCGTCAATACCAAAGGAGCTTTCGGTAGTAGCAACTTACCATCACCTTTGGTTTGTGGTAATAAGTGTCGCATATGATCTTATTTGTAAATTCTCCCTTTGGCCCTTGCTCTCTGTGACCCATTAATAGTCTTCCAAAGCACTACGACTATATTTTTAAAAATATGCATAGGATCAAGCAAAATGGTTAATTACAAGACCTTCCCAATATGGTAGTCAGTAAAATATGGACAACCTCTTCATTCCAGGGGGTGGAGACCCGCCGTTGTTGTCCTCCCATGCTCTCTTCCAATCATTTTCCTTTAGTGTAGGACGCCGACCCTAATAGCCCTCACATAGCTCATGGTCCTCTGGTAGATACTTCTTGTGACCCTCATACACCATCTTTCTCAAGTCTCTTGAATGATGAGAATCTAGTCTAGGTCCACACAAAGGGCATGCATTGTATCCAGATATTGATAGTCCTGTATTAAAGCAAATAATATTACACAACCATCCACATATATATCAATAGCTATTACATAATAACAAAATAGCTTACCACTGCATTCTTCGTAACCTAGTCAATCATGCATAGTCCACATTAGTATTCCTTGTAACGAGAACTCTCTTTGTCCAAAACCAAGTTTGACAGGTTATGAACATCAATTCCTTTCCACAAGCTTTGTAGCTCCTCTATTAACTGGGCTAAGTAACCTTGTACTTCCCACCAAAGATTATTAATGAGAGAAAAAGATGTCCCTTCTTTAATGCTAAGGGGCTAAGTACACATCCATGTTGGCTACCTTCTACTTCCCACCAAAGACTATTAATGAGAGAAAAAGATGTCCCTTCTTTATTGCTAACCACGGTGGAGGATTGTAGTTCAGAAGATAAACTAGCCATGTGCTCCATTTAAACTTTTAAGACCAAACCGGCTCACACCATCCATGGCTAGCCCGAGGCGAATATTACGAGGTTCCTTATTAAAGTCCGGCCACTTCTCTTCAATGTGTCTCTAGGTAGGGCAATCACCGGCACACGCATAACAACGTCCGTGGATCTAGTGGTTCGATGCTGCCATGACATCATAGACGCCATGGATTTACACTTGAACATGATTTGAATTCGTGGAATGACAAGGAAGTGCCTGTTTTTTGCAGGAACCCTTTCTCCTTGGACATCTTTCCTATATCAGGATTCTCCACACTGTGGACATTGTGCAATACCTACATGCTTGTGCCGATAGAGAACACAATCATTTGGACAAGCATGGTAAGAATTGTACTCCATACCAATGGATCGTAAGAATTATACTCCATACCAATGGATCGTAATATGGATTTTGCACATGTACAGTCCGCATGCATCTTGTTGCCTTCTGGCAATATTTGATCTCTCAATGATCTGTCATATTGACAATGATGATTTAAAAAAGGCAAAAGCAAGGATATTAAAAATGGAAAGGGTGATAAGTGCTTACAAGATTTGATACGCTAGTATTGGACCATCCAAATATTGAGTGCAAGTTTAGCATTACAAGGCATGCACACAAAAAAGATATACGTGCACCATGATACAGAGGCATACGAGCCAACCTATGCAACTCTTGCTCTTATCTTGAGGCCTTCTCTCCATACATTGATGGACATCGCCCATCTCTTGTGTCATTTCTCATTGTCGCTGTGTGCTGATGAATATCCCTTGCGTCATGTAGGGTGTCTATCATGTCATCCATGTCTTGCTCTAAATACATCAGAGAGTCCACCATACTTTCTTCTACAACATGAGGCTGATTAGTACTTGCTTGTGTCGTTATCTATCTAGTACTCTGCCTGGGTCAAAGGTCCAAGCAATCGATCTGTTGCTTATTTTGAGGACACACATTCACAACACTAAGTAATATATTTAGACACTCAACTGGAATTATATCGTTTTTCTTTACATTGGTCATTGCAAATTCCTCGTCGTTGATAGATTTGGTACTTGCATTGATTGCAAGGGCACAAGCATTTCTCCTCTACTTTTAGGCATTCTGACGTATTTATAGTGCTCACACCATCCATGACTGTAAATTTGTGTTTTTTGGGAGAGGAGGAATGACCCTTTATATATTAGGCCATAGTCTAGTTGACCAAAGTTCAAATTCAAACGGGAAAGGTGTCAGTGGGAAATTTCAAAGGTTGTATACATTTTTTCTATATAATATCTTTTGTTGTCGAAAATATTGTTGTTATATTCGTCAAAAAATACATCGCAAATAATGCCAAAAATATTAGTTTTTGACATAATTTCTGACTATTATACCGATGTTTTTACTGATGCTTATACCGACATACATTCTGACTTATATTCCGATGCCTATTCCAACACTAGAAAAAATTACAAAGCCAAAACGCGGACTTTTTTTTTCTCATTTTCAATTGTCTCCTTTTGTAAGTTCAATCTCCCCCCCCCCGCCCTTTTGCATATCCTCTCTCTCCTACATCCCTACACTCTCCTACACTACCATGTTGGTTCCTTTCATAATTTTTTACAGATTCATAGTAAGTTCAATCTCCCCCCCCCCCCCCCCCCCCCCCCCCCCGCCGCCCTTTTGCATATCCTCTCTCTCCTACATCCCTACACTCTCCTACACTACCATGTTGGTTCCTTTCATAATTTTTTACAGATTCATAGTGTTCTAATCTCTTTTTTTTTGGATTTTTTTAACAAGTTGCATATCTTCAAACCCCTCTCCCCCACGTGACCTTTTGGTCATCCTCTCTCTCTCTCTCTCTCTCATCTTTGCACTCTCCTACACCACCATATTTCTTGCTTTCATGTTTTCTTACACCTACATAGTGTTCTAATCTTTTTTTTTGGGGTTTTTTTTGTAGGTTGCATATCTTTACTATCTATCCCTAATCTCTCCATATTAATTTGATAATATGCTTTTAAAATGTAGCTGATTAGTGTGGGTTTTATGTTATTATGATGATGCAAGAACTCTAACAACTAATCTTCGAGATAAGTCCTCTGGTCTTATTCTTTATATATATATATATATTTGTCACATGTCACATGTCACATGTTCATATGCTCCTACTTATAACTTGCATATCCACATGCATAACAATATCCATGCACATATGCAGATGGAGGACCATACATATAGCCCGAAAATCACCCTCGACATTACTACCAAACCAACTGTCACACCTACTCCATGTGTCATGTGCCCTGACCAATTTTTTATCTTCATTGCACAAGCCACCCTCGAGCAAGCAGCCATGGCTAGAGCCTATTTTACCCATGGCGAGCTGGGTGCAGGACCATCGTCAGCCAACGATCACAACCATGGTCACACCCACACCCACAACCATACCATCCCCTAGTCAAATCCCCCCACCCTCGGGCCATTCCTCCAACCGCAGTTGCGATACGCGTCGTAGGGGTGGTGGTGGTTGTTGTGGTGGTAGTGCCATGGATGCATTTACCCCTCCACGAGAGTGTCCACCCATAAAAAGTGTGGCTGTCACCCCCATCTCATCGTGTCGATCTAGTCTATGTTTTGGTAGTAGCCCTCTTCCTAATGCAGATTAGCATCTTTACACGGTGCGGGAAGGGAACGCCATTCTTGATGATGTTGGCCAGGAGATGCATAGTCGTGTGAGGGAGCTATGTAAAATAGTATTTGCCCATGAAACTTTGACCAAATTCCTCCACCTCCCATTGGAGAAGAAAATAAGAATTTGTAATCAACTCAAGAACGAGTTCAAAGCTTGCCCCAGGTAGCGAGGAAGTACCTAACAAATGGATCTACGATCTTATGAGAGATTGTATGAAACACAGAAGGTCCGATGTCACCCAAGCGATGAAAACGGGGGGAGAAAAGCCTCGGTTCATCGACCAAGAGAGATGGAATGAGGAGCTAAGGAAGCACGCTGACGATAATACTCACAGAGCAATAGGAAGCAGCGACAAAGCAACTAGAGAGCGTGGGGATGGGACTCATTTTATGAGTATTTTGTAAGTATTCATGCTTTCTGTAGCCTCTTGTTTGTATGTCAACTAGTGTATAGTTATATGTTTTCATTTATGTTTTGTTTTCATGTATGCAAGAGAGGGTGGTTGGACGCTAGGCTATCGAGTTGGAGAAGCATTATGCATTCAAGTATGGCACTTATGCTTGCATGAGCGCATTGAGAAAGAGCACGAAAATGTACATTGGATAGCTATGGTTTCGGTAAGTACGTCATACTATATGCCAATTTGAGGGTTTGGCAAGTTTATATATGCTAATTCATGGGTATTGCATTTTTTTTTGCAGAGAGAAGTACCTGAGCCTCCCCATTGAGGCTATCTCGTAGATTGGAAACCCACTTTAGCTGGCATAGTTTTGGAACTGTATAGATCTTTTTGAAATTGTACAAATCTTTTTTGCACCCCTTTTGGGTATGTATAGTTTGCTCGCATATGCAAATTTTTTTTTTTATAAACACATCGTATAAGTATTGATATCATGCAATTTAGATCAATGTATCACTGTGGTTTGACATCAAGCAATGAAACTTGTTTTTGTACATCAACGTATCTTTTTTTGTGTTAACTCTTTAGGTGCGTGTAAAATTTCACTTGAATGCAATAAAATCTTTAGATATTTGGCATAATGGTGCATCTAGGTATAGAACTGTACTTGTATACACCATTATGCCAAAAAAATTTATGTGTCAGAAAATTCTTGCATTTGTTGGTATTTTTATCGCTGAATTCTTGCGTCTGTCAGTATTTATATCGATATAGTTGTCGATATATGCATTAGAAAAAATGTGGCAAATAAGATTAATATCGACGTTGGTACCGACGTTTTTTGCGATGATGTTCCCGACACACGTTTCGACATCATTATGGACGGTATTTTGACGTTTTTTTATCGATGGTTTTTTTGACGTGAATATAGACGATCGTTGATTTTACAATGCAATTTTTTTATATCGAAAAAGCGTTGGTATTTTATTGTCTTGTAGTAGTGCATGAATTGACATGGCATGTTAACCCAATCTTCTAAAGCATCGGCTCCTCTCTTGGCTTCTAAAACAATAACCTTTTATGCCTTCAAAGCCATGTATACAAATTCATTGCATTATCTTTCATGAATGTGTATAGAAAGAAGTAATTGGTCGTGCTTATACATAAGATGAGTATGACTATGCATGGAGGCATGGAACATCCACATTGCTCGAGAAGTTGGAGCGAGAAGGGTATCCAATTTATTGGGCCCACGTTGTCAACTACGTAATTATAATGGTTTGCTAATTAGGTTTGTAACTTATAGTTTGCCTATATTAATGCATGGAATTTTGGAAGAGACCCACAATGATGAGAAAGGGGAAGGAGGCGATATTGGTGGGAAAGATGACATCTAGATAGTTTCTAACACAGCAATGTAAATGATGCTCTCGATAATATAAATATAATCATATTTGTGTAGAAGTATGTCTTGCTTTTGAATGCCTCTCCTTTAGTATCTCTACAATCTGAGTACCTATTGTGGTACCAAAATGAGAGTACTTATTCTGGTACCAATGGTGGAATGGGACAGACTAGGGCTGGCAGAGTCCCAAAAAAATATTTTTATAGAGTCAGTATAAGCTTCGAAATAAGCATTAGTTTTCATTACTCAGTAAAAGCGTCGATATGTGGGTTAGTATTTTCATATTCCAATACTTATTCCAACGCTTATTCTAATGCTTATATTGATGCCCACTTTTTTGACACTTACATAGAGGTCCTATATCGATGCTTATATTGATGATGGGAGAAGAAAAAGGCAAAAAAATCTTAAACCTAAGGCATTGGTATGAGGTCATTCCCTTGTAGTGAGAAAAAATAAATTTCACCCTTCACTACTTTTCTTTATGCAGCTATGTTAAAACAATTACTAATTGAATCGATTTCAAATAAACAAGGGAGATTCGATGAGTTAAATCATATTCTAAAAGGAATAATTAAGATTAGTTAGAATATGGTTTGATTTGTAATATTCTACGTCCCATTGAAATAGATGATAAGCATGGGAAAAGGTGTGAAATGTGCAACTAGGATTTTTAATGTTTTATGTTCTTTTGGATGATAAGCATGAGAAAATGTGTGAAATATGGATCTCTTTCATAATGTCTTGGCATGTGAACATAAGATTAGGAAACGAACATTAGGGGCTTCCCATGTAAATATAAGGTTATATAGTCGGTGTCTTGTTAGAGAGATACCTTTAAAATTACAAATGTAAACGTACATTAGGGGCTTCCCATGTAAATATAAGGTTATATAGTGGGTGTCTTGTTAGAGAGATACCATTATAATTACAAATGTTAGACTTTTGTAATTTTACACGATCCTAATGGAATGTGTACTTGTACTTGTATTGTGTCAATTTACTAAGTATAATTTTAAGATAATTGTCATTTTATACTTGATCCTAATGGGATGTGTGTGTGTGTGTGTTAACCATAATTGTAAAGGAGGTTTATAATGGAATGTGCATGGCATAGAATGACACATAAGGGACCCTTTGGTAAGGATTAAAAATCTCTGGCAATACAAAAATGATATTGCTGTGTGGTTATAATGTCATGAATGAAATATTTAATTGCTTAGGGTGCGACTTGATATTTCTTAATTCGAGGATTTGGATTAGGTTAAGTAAGTATCAAGCGATGTGATCTAATTGATTCCACTTCTTGGCCTCACATAGACATACCAGTCACCGGCGGAAATTATGATCTCTGTGTTTATTCTCTTCTTACTCTATTTCTACATGATTTCTGAGCTGCAGATGCTTTCATGTCTTTTGTGGCACCTGCGCACCTTATATCTAGCCCACAGAATTAATATTTCTTTAATTATAATCTAAATATATCTGCAGCGGCTCAGGTTTAAGCTGTTTCGCCGCGCAATTAGGCTTGCAAATCCAAGCATTATTGCAGACCATGGCTTTGCCTGCCGCTAGCTGCGCCAAAACCCTTTACGTTGTTCAAAGTAGTTATAATGATAAGCTGGTCAGCGGCTGCAGCAGCAAGAATTCAGTGATTAAACCTGGTTTCACGAATGGATTGCCGGCAGTGCAGCCGATGAGCAGCTCTGGTTTGATTAAGGTTAAATCTGGGCATTATGCAGTAAGGTGTGCTAATCCGATTGATCAAAGCAATAATTATGCTAATGGAAAGGCCATAATTAAGGCAGCCGCTCCCAAAACGGCGGTTCACGCGCAGGCGACTTCAGCGCCGCCAGCGGTGGCCGATCAGCCGGCCAAAACACTCACCCCTGGTTACTCCTCATGGCGAAGTGTGCCGACAGAGCGCTGGGAAGGCGAAGTTGTTGTCCAGGGAACCATCCCTCAATGGCTCGTAAGCATATTAGTATAATTAACCCCTAAACCGATCTTGGATTTAGCTAGCTATGCGCTTGTTAATCACTCAATAGTGGCCAACGAACTCTTAAACCTTTCACTAATTTCACCTCAATCAACCGTCAGAGATCAAAACATAGCCCACTAAATCTGGCTGCTTAACATTGATTTACCTGGTTTATTTCGAATAAGCGAACATCTATCACTAATCATAGCATAATTGAACATCTATCACTAATCATCTGCTTAACATTGATTTACCTGGTTTATTTCGAATAAGTGAACATCTATCACTAATTGCATGCTTTTACTTTCCTAATCAACCTTTCATCAAACCGAATGCTTTGTAACCTACATTAATGTCCCAACTTTCCTGCAATAATCACCTAGGTCTTTTACTCCTTCTGTTGATGACTAATCTGTTAGGTTAGCTATCGTTTCTCTCAATACTTTTTTCTCATAAACAATCGTAATTATTAACAAATGCGCTTGTTAACATATCATTAAGCGTGCTAATTTACGAGAATTACTAGATAGAATCCAGTAAAGCGTTGATTTCAATGAAATTATGTCAAGCCGGCCCCTGACGGATCATCCTATGCTTACCGATACTAAGTGTAATTAAGTTGAAGTATTATCTCGGGCCATAGGAGGTTTTACCGACATAATTATGAGATTAACGTCTTGCTAGGTGAATAATATCGATGCTTTTAGTACTAGTATCTGCATAGCTTTGATGATTAACTTATTGCTTTGCGCTTAATTGTGATCGTAGCATGGAGCATACCTCAGAAACGGCCCTGGGCAGTTCCACATAGGTGACCACGAGTTCAAGCATTTATTTGATGGGTAAGTTTGTTAATTAATCTCACCTGACAGAGCTACTAACTCATAGCCAAGCTTATTATAGATTAACCTCGTTGATAGATCTGCTTACTGACCTGTTTATACGAGATGGATCAAAACATTAGAATCTATGTGATAATCATCAATTGATGTTATTTGATCTTGCTTAATTATCTAAGATCAAACTAAGTTTATTGATCAGCTACTTATTGACGTAATTATTACTAGAGAAGATTGATTTGAACGTTATTGTCTATGTGATAATCATCAATTGATGTTATTCGATCTTGCCTAATTATATAAGATCAAACTCGTTTATTGATCAGCTATTTAATATTGACCTAATTACTAGAGAAGATTGATTGGAATGGTATAATGGATGTGATGATTATCATTTTTATGTGATTTAATCTGGCTTAATCATCTAAGAGTTGATTAATGTTTGAATCAGTTATGCTACTCTGGTGCGGCTCCATTTCAAAGATGGGCATTTGAGGGTGACCCATGCGCAGCTGCAATCGCAGGCTTTTCAGAATGCAAAGAAGCTTAACAAGCCATTTTTCAGGGAATTCGCAGAAGCACCTAAGCGTGAGAATCTTCTCTCCTATTTTGGTGACCTCGCTGGCATGGCATTTGGCACCACTTTGACAGATAATGCAAACACGGGGGTGGTCAGGTTAGTTAATTAACTTTAAATCGTCTTATACATAATTATTTAGTCTTAGAAATGTAGAGAGCCATACATGAGATTATTCAAAAAAAAAAAGCTTGGCTTGAAAGTAGAAAATGATTTTTAAAAAAAAAAAGCTTGGCTTCATTGGAGAAAGTACACATGTTTTCATTCACACACACAAGTGCCATCGCTCGCTCGCATAGGAGAGATTCGAACCTACATACAACATGGGGACTCTCGAACTCTATTCTAATCGCTACACTAATTAATACACTATCAGTATACATGATATTCTTCTAAATATGAAAGCATATGGGGTATTTTCAGAACACAACCTTGGCCCCCTTAAAGTGACCTCTTATCTAGTTCAAACTTATAGATTAATTGTTTTTTCACCCTTTATATATGTGAGTTTATTCTTAGATTTTTGTTCATTTATAATCTTCTTCTTGAACTCACATGGTAAAGTTAGATAATAATAGTTCAGTGAAACCTAAGGTATTTTAGTCAAAGTATTAAAGTCTTAGAATTTATATTTTATAATCTTCTTCTTGAACTCACATGGTAAAGCTACATAATAATATCTCAATGAAACCTGAGGTATTTTCGTCAAAGTATTTTGCATATTCTTGTGGTGTGGTGATAGTCATCCCATGAGGTTTCTTCCCATAGTTTTAAGAGTGGGTCATGACGTAGGCTTATTAGTCATGACTCATTCCTATGACCTTCTAGATCTTATTAATCATCCCATAGTCTAGATCATATTATAAATCATCCCATATAAAAACACTTGGAGATGAGAGTTTTATCCTCCTTTTATGGACTTGTAGGAGGATCAAAGACCCTTCTAATGTTGAAACATCCTCACCAAGGTTGGTTTGAGTTGCAAACTAAATGACCTTTGAAAGAACATGAATATATATAAAATTTTAGTTTACACTAGTGAAATCTAAAATTGCCTCAAGGACCGAAATTTAATTAATTCCCAATGCATTCAATTTTTACTTGTTCTTGTGAAGTGATTGAATTATAATGAGTTGTCACTCTTCATTCTAATTAAATAGTTTCCCAGGTTTAATATAACTTCTTGTCTTTTGAATGTATTACTAGATTGGGTGATGGAAGGGTGGTGTGTTTCACGGAGACAATCAAGGGTTCAATACAAATCAATCCTGATACACTAGAGACCTTGGGAAAATTCGAGTACGATGATAAGGCAGGGGTAAGGCATTGTCATTAATTACAAGTGCAATTATGGTCTCCTAAGCCCTTTACTAATTTGGAAGATGGAATTTATAATAGCCACTTTTCATAAGGTTGATTGATATGCAGGGACTTATTCACACTCCCCATCCTTTTGTGAACGAAGAAGAGTTTATCACATTGATACCAGACTTGCTCAATCCAGGCTACACTATCGTCAGAATGGAAGCCGGAACAAATACTCGCAAAGTGTTGGGGAGAGTGAGTTTTTATTTGAAAAGATTTTACTATACTGTTGAAGTTAGCTAATTTACTATTAGTGATCACAAGAGTCTTGAAACAAGAACACTAATGATCTCTGTGTGAGAGAGAGAGTGAGCGTGTGTGTGTGTGTGTGTGTGTGTGTGTGTGTGTGTGAGAGAGAGAGAGAGAGAGAGAGAGAGAGAGAGAGAAAGAGACTGTGTGTGTATGTGTGTGTGATGAAAATAAGGCTCATTATACATATTTTGTTTATCAACCACCATGGTTGGATGGTATGTTTATCAACTACCACTTGATGGTATGGACACATCATGAGGCTCACTTAATTATATTATCAACCAAGGAAATCTCATTATATTGTAATATCTGTTGACGGTTATTGACTTCTTGAAATAATTAGTCTAAATTGATGTATTGTTTGTAGGTGAAATGCAGAGGCAAAACTCCTGGATGGGTTCACTCTTTCCCTGTCACGGAGAACTATATCATAGTCCCAGAGATTTCCCTCAAATACTCAGTGGTGAATCTGCTCAAGAGTGAGCCTTGTCCTTACTTCAAATTTGATTGGGAACCATATTATGAAGCCTTCATCCATGTGGTGGATAGGAAGACAGGAAAGGAGGTGATGAGATTTGTGAACCTTTGAGCATATTAAACCATCCCACTCGTGTGATATGAGCATTACCAATCTTAAAGCTAGCAACTTAATCACTTCTAATCATACACATAATCCACATAATCACTTCTAATCATACACATAATCCAACAGTAAGGTTGGCCACTGCATTTTGTTCAATTGGAATTAACATAATTTATGTAGCTCATGATACAATTTTCACAAAGTCATAACACACACCAAAGTTGGCATAATTTGAACATAAACAAATTATGCATGCATATCACTGATTTCTTTGAAGCCAAGCTAAACGAGCTTAAGGAGTAAGCTTTTCTTTAATACTGTTAAATTTAATAATAAATATGAACTAGTGTATATGGTGGAATGCATCCATGTAGATCACAAGTGTGGAGGTGCCACCATTTGTTACATTTCACTTCATCAATGCGTACGAGGATGTGGATGAGGCCACTGGAAAAGTACAAGTGATTGCCGATTGTTGTGAGCACATGGGAAAGCCCACCATTCTTGAGCGCATGCGACTTGATGCACTGCGAGAGGAGCCACAGGATAATATCCCAGATGCCAGGTTTCTCCTCTTCATCATCCTTTCCCTCGCATGTTCTATGTATGTAGTGCCTGTACGTGCGTGCATGTAAGCGTGTGGATATGCACCAGTACATGCATGTACTAACGTGAACATGCGTGACTGTGTCTGTGTGTGTGTGTGTGCATGCAGGTACTAACACGAACATGCGCGCCTGCGTCTATGTGCGTGCATGCATGTACTATGACGAACATGCGTGACTGCGTCTATGTGTGTGCACGAGTACATGCATGCACTAACACGAACATGCGTTACTGCGTCTATGTATATGCATGCATGTACTAACACGAACATGCGTGATTGCATCTATGTGTGTGCATGAATGTACGTGCATGCAGGTACTAACACGAACATGCGTGACTGCGTCTATGTGTGTGCATGAATGTACGTGCATGCAGGTACTAACACGAACATGTGTGACTGCTTTTGTGTGTGCATGCATTATACGAGCACGTGTGTGCACAATGAATGCGTGTACGAATGCTGTGTCACGTGAGCAAGCATGTATACATACGAGCACGTGTGAATGCAGGCGTGCATGTGTAGGTGTTTTTAATGGTTCACACGTGTTTGGTACCATCGAACCTGTGTTTATTTTTGCAAGTAGGGTGTGCTTTTTCTTAAGAAGGCCTCTTTCAAATTTGTCTTTCAATGTGAAAGGCATATTTTTTCTTTGTCCTTCAAAAGACGGCCAACATAAAGGTTATCTTTCAAGTTCCTTCGTAAAACATTTACAAATGAAATGAAATTGTTATGTCATTGACCTATTGTGGTAACAATATATCCATTGACCCACTATATTACAATCTCTTTGCTTATGAAGTTTGCTTTTCTTGATCACCATGGTTCTGCTATAAAGCTTCATCAGTTTTCTCAATAAGCTATCAACAAATGTCTTCAAAAAAAGAATTAATTAATGTGTAATGTGTATCTAAAGAAGCAACAAACTAATACCTACATGCCCTTCATGTGCAAGGTTCAATTTTTTTCACCCTTCTATGTGAAGGGTTATTTTTTTTTATAGTACTTCAAGAGCAATACTCGATTCTTTTTCATACTTCTTTAGCTGGTCAAATTGCCCTTAGAAGGGCTCTGCAACCTTCAAAAATAAACACTGCATCGAATTGCAATATGGCATGTGTGCACTGTACACCCACATCTTTCCTAGCCCACCACCATGGCTATTGAAATTTGATAACCATGACAATCTGACGCCACCCAATCACATCACACGTGCAACAACCACCATCCACCCCCAATCACATCACACGTGCAAAGATATACAACTCGTGCAAATGACAAGCTGTCGTTTCGAAACTCTACTCTACTCAAATTTGCGCTCTTTGGTTGCATGCAGAGTGGGTCGTTTAATTATCCCATTGGATGGCAACCCAAAAGGCGATCTCGTAACGGCAATTCCACAAGATTATCATGGGCGAGGCTTGGACATGGCCACAATCAACCCTCTCTACATGACACACAAGTATCAGTATGTGTATGCATGTGGGGCTCATCGACCAGCTCATTTTCCAAACATGCTAACAAAGGTAAGCTGCTCAAATAAGTATGTATGGCCGTAAACACCACAAGGATATAGTGAACAACTACTATATCACTCTACAATATAGCTATTGTTCAACTAGTAAGAAAACTACTAAAATCAATGTTTTTGCTCTCTTTTAGGTTTCATAACCTGCTAGATTTTTTCCCTTGATGAACTTGTGTACATACATACATATAGATATACATGTATATATGAATGAATACATGATGTGAAATTTGCATAATCTTGTATTTATGGAACTCTCTAGGTTGATCTTGTGAACAAAACAACTGTAAACTGGTATGAGGATGGTGGAATTCCAAGTGAGCCATTCTTTGTGCCTCGTCCAGGTGCCAATCTTGAAGATGATGGTGAGTATCTTATTAAAAACCTTATTATATTTTCATAAACATAAAATCTCTAACATTATAATGATTTTTAAAAACATTAGGTCCAGTTTACCATATGGAGAGAGGACATTTTTGCATTTTATATACCTTTTCTTTGGAAGGAAAGTTCCTTGATTCTAACCTTTTTTTAAAAATCTCCAAAGGTGTGGTGCTATCCATAGTGAGTGACAACAAGGGAAGCTCCTTTGTGGTGGTGTTGGATGGGTCAACCTTCAAAGAGATTGCGCGTTCTCCTTTGCCACATGGCCTACCATATGGACTTCATGGTTGCTGGGTTCCCAATGAGTGAAACATTAGATGTACATTAATCCGCATACATCAATCCAATGATAATTATGTATACATAAGTACAAGCAATTAACTATATGTTTAAGACATATAACTCATCTTAGCAATATTTCATTCATACATTCATTCTAAAGGAAGAGTGTTTAACCCTATTTTGGCACTACCTAGCATATATCATGTGACAATACACTACCCTAATATGCCAAGAAGTGTACTTCCTATTGCCAAAGTACACTTGCTACTCCCACACCCAAACCTATATCAAAACAATGTTTTTTTTCCTTTATTCAAATTGTCACAATGTTTTTTTCCTTTATTCGAATTCTCTCTCTCTCTCTCTCTCTCTCTCTCTCTCTCTCTCTCTCTCTCTCTCTCTCTCTCTCTCTCTCTCTCTCTCTCTCCCCCCCCCCCCGCCCCCCCCAACACACACACCTATGGTATATGACAATATTAGATTTGAGAGATTCTCAATGAATCCAATGTTTGTATTTTATCATATCTCGTGACAATGTTGGTGCAATTTTCCTAATGAAGCCAATGTTCGCATTTTATCATATTTTGTGACAATGTTCATATTTTCTCAATGAATCTAATGTTCGTATTTTATCATATTTAGATATGACAATGTTGGTGAATTTTTTTAATGAAGCTAATATTCATATTTATCATATCTTGTGACAATGTTGGTGCCACTTTCTTCATATTAATCAATAGTATATTAAATCTAGAGAGAACAATGGTGCATTGCCACATAGTATACAAATTTGCAATCATGTGAAGTTCACATGATCAGAACTATTTGATCAAAAGCATTACAATGATAGAACTCTTAAAAAAGGTTGACTAATTACAAAGGTTAATTCTAGCTATGAGACTAGAGAATGATAATGCAAATTGAATGACCTATATAACATTAACACTTGCCTAGAGCACGCTGTGGTATAAGCTCAATGTTGTGTACATAAACTATTATATGATTGCACAATGCTAATGTGAAATCAATATCATACACTTCACTAAACCCCTCGCTTCTAATTGTGAAGAAAGTCTAGGGAGTCATGTGTGAAGTCTCACTTAAATCAATACTACTCCAACTAGGTAATGCCATGAAAAATATAGTGAAACTTAGGAGATATAGATGGAGAGATTTCACAATAACTAGAACTAAAAGAAAAAGGTTGACTTACAAAGGTTGATTCTAGCTATGAGGCTAGAGCATGGTAATATGAGTTGATCAATGTTCTGTATAACACTAACACTTACCTATAGCACATTGTGGTGTAAGCAATGTTGTGTAGATAATCTACTCATGATTGCATGATAGTAATTAATAAATACCATACAGTTCATGATAGTAATGTGAGTTCAATACCATACATTTCATTAAACCATAATTTGCTTGTTATTGTGAAGAAAATCTAGGGAGTCGGTGACACCATGCGAATATTGTGAAACTTACTTAGGACATATAGAGAGATCTCACAACAACTACATGGAGAAACATCATAGATGAAGATCCATGAGTGGGTTAACTTGTCTCTTCCTTGTAATAACAGGTGCACATATGGTAATCTAGCCTCAATTGAACCATTTTTGGCGCTTATATTGTGGGAGGCAGCTAAAGGATCCAATGGCACAAGTCTAGACATCCCAAATGTATGCACAAAGTCGACAAAAGTGACGTACAATCTATTCGTGTCTCAAATAGTCCATGATATTTTATACGAAGAATCCATAATAAAAATCTAGCATCACACATGCATCCACAATCATTAAGAGTGACAAAATGATGTTATCATCGAAGAAAGAGAGGACCATGGTGAGTACCAGAAGGGTAGTAATAAACCATGGCTGACTTTGAATACCACCCACCATCAACAATGCTCAAAGCATGTGAACAAGGTCTATAAAACCCAAAGTATGCAAAACAAACCCAAAATGTGCTATGCGTGTGAAAAAGCCTAAATAATGTGAATGTGTTTGACACACCTTGCACATGTGAACAAAACCTAAAGTATACCTACGTGAATGAACACGTGCATGAATGGCCTCAAGCAATTCTCAAAAGCGATCCAATTGTCCCAAAATATCGAAATGATTTATGAGGAGTGGTGTGAATGGATAGGCAAAGGCTTTAGTGTGGATGGAAAATTGTGTAAGGCCACAAGAGTAAATGGTGGACCAAAAAAATAGAATATGTCAAGGAAATGTGAAAGATAGAAAAATAGTATCCAAGGAAAATGAAAAATTTAGAGTGTGTACGTGGACCTCAAAAAGGTCAATGCAACCACAATACGGGACCACTATCCATTACCCTTCATAGAGCATGTGTGTAATGAAGTAGATTTGGTTGCACATGTACATGGGGGATGGGGCCTAGACACTTGGGCTTATGGTCATTTACATGTGTGCTTTTGGGCCTTGGGCTATATTACACATAGAGCTCATGGGCATTGTACCTTTTTGATCATATACATTTTCATGAGTATACTTACTCTTTGGAGCTCTAAGCTTCCATGGTGGACTTCTCCCTCTTGAGGTGTTAGGATGGTGACCCACACCCATGTTGTCACTTCATGCCTTGAGTGGCCAACCCTAGTTCCTTGCATTGGTATTAGAGCCCTTGGCTTAGATCCTTGCTGCTTAGGGAGTGACTAGTGATAATCATTTTTAGATTATTCTTAATCCAATTTTTAGAGTGCATTTTCTTGATCTTGATTAATGATAATCATTTTTGGATTACTGTTAATCCAATTTTTTGAAATGTATTTTTTAAAATCTTGATTAGTGTTAATCATTTTAGAAATTGATTTTTATATAGTTTTTAGATTTGCTAATTTCTTGTTTTGACAAGATTCGCAATGAAATTTATGTTAAGCATTTTTGAATTTATATTAAACAATGTTTTCAAAACCCTAATCCACTTTACGGTTTGATCTCTTGAACTTCTTGATCTTTATTTTTGAAATTAGGGTTTGTAGATATTTTAGCAACCAATTTTGAATGATTTGTTTTGCATTATCTTGATATTAGAGAGCCTACAGTTTCAAATATCAATCCTTAAAGCCCTTATTTCTTTAAGATTAAACCTTAGATTGCTAAATCTTTAAGTTCTTGGAGAGTTATTGCAAGAAGAAGATTGTGGTGTAGAAATCAAGGTTTTTCAGATTGTTGTGCAGAAATTTGGTGCATTTTCAAGAAAATGCGCACAAATTTGATGCAGTTTCAAGAAAGTGTGCAGAAGCTTAGTGTAGCTTCAAGAAGTGTGCAGAATACAGTTTATTGTGTAGATTCAAGAACAGAGTTGAAGTTTTTAGTGCAGAGTACAATTCTGTGTCTACTACAGTGTAGAACAGAGCAATTGCAAAGTTTATCGTGCTGAAATAAAATCTTGATGCAGAACAGAACAATAAATGATTCTTGATCAAACCCCCCAAATATTGTCACTTTCTTGTAAAGAATTTGGACAAAGATTATAAATTTATTGTAGTAGTACAAATCTACACAGATTAGTATAAATCTTGATGTATTGCAAGTAAAGGCAACAAGATAAGTGTTGAGAAGACACTATTTGCATGCATATATCCTGGATTACAACACTATAACACATTTTTATCAAGAAATGTATAGCATGTTGTTCTATTACAGATCTAGGCATCAATGTTATGCAGAGAGCATGTTGATGACTAGTTGATACAAAAGTATACAAGCTTTATAACTTTGAGTGCAAAAAGTTGGTTGGTTAACATTGTGTTTACAAGTATGGTCCCCTTTTGGGAGTTGAACCTAGTCCACTAGTGTGAGCTAGTGTGCCCCATACATGACAGGGTTCTCCTAACTTGCATACAAGGTTTCTTGAGTGTGAAGATCGCCAAGCAATAGTGCAGAGTTGGTTGAGAAGATAAATAGTTTGTAGCTTGGATCTTGGTATCATTAAGCCTTGAGTTTCCAGCTCTAAATCATCGTGTACAAGATGAGATTGGGCATTTGGAGTGAGATAAGTTTAAGGTTACAGACTAGAGCTTCAGTGTGTAAGGCTTCATCACCTTGATCATTCAAGGTTCAACAAAGCAAGTTCATGGCACATCCAGCTTAAATTGGTCACTCACCAATGACACCTTATGCCAAAAGAATTTAAATCTACAATTTTTTTGTGTTGAATGATAAATTCTTACACAAGGTTCATGGCATCAAAGCTTTCATGGAAGCTGAACTAACTACAAGCAACTAACTACAACACTTCATCGCTCTCTGAAGATCAATGCAAGAGCAGCAGAGATCTAAACACATTAAGGCTTCATCACCTCTCTTGGAGGCTTAGCTGAAGAGAAACAACACACATATTAATTATCTCTCTAATCTCTCTACCATTACAGAGCTCATCTGAGAATCTACAACACACATTATCTCTCAATAGGAATGCATACAAGGAAAAATCCGGGCATACCAAGATAGGTGCTGAAGTAAGCATTCTTTTCAGCTCATCAAAACTCTTTTATGTCATTACATCCCAAAAGAATGCCTCTTTCTTCAAATTAATGTCAAAGGAGCCAATATATGTGTATATCTCTCAATGAACCGGTGATAGAATGATGAGAGACCTAAGAATCCCCTAACTTGAGTGAGACTAGTGGGAGTAGGCCAATTCTTTACACATTCCACCTTCTTGGGGTATACCTTTATACCATCAATGCTCACAATGTGACTAAGGTATTCTACCTCTTTTTCCATGAATGTACAAGTGGTTGGCTCTCAATCCATCAAATACCTCCTTTACGTGAACCAAGTGCTCCTCTTCACTCTTGCTATACACCAAGATATCATCGAAAAACACCAACACAAACTTGAAGAGGAATGGTTGTAGCACTTTGTTTATCAATGCTTGAAAAGTGGCCGGTGCATTACATAAACCAAACAGCATCACCATGAAATGCCGTCTTGTGCTCATCCCCACTTTTCATTATTATTTGGTGGTAGCCGAACCGTAAGTCAATCTTGGTGAAGAACTTGGCACCCTTCAATTCATCCGAAAGATCATCAATTCTTGGGATTGGATACCTATTCTTGATTGTAATTTTGTTACATCCTGATAATCAATGCACATTCTGAAAGTCCCATCCTTCTTCTTCACCAATAAAATGGGCGATGCAAATGGCAATTGACTCGGTTCCACCCAACCGATATCAATGAGCTCTTTAACTTGCTTTGCCACTTCATCCTTTTCCACTTTTGACAACCCATATGAAGGTTTGTTGACCGTTTGGCTCCAACTCAATTGCATGATCAACCTCCCTCATTGGTGGCAAGAACCTGGGCATATGAAACACATCTTCATACTCTTTAAGTAACTTCTTCATGCCCTCATGTGTAACTTTTATCTCTTTTCATTGTCTTCATCCTTACAAAGCTGCAAAACATACATATAGCCACTCTTCTTCAATTCCCTCTTGAGTTGTGTGCTATTGATCAAGGTTAACTTTGTGGTGCCAAAACCATATAATAATGTCATGGTCTCATTCCCATGCATAAACCTCAAAAATACTTGCTTCGAATTCATGGAAAAAGTTCCAAGAGTTGATATCCAATCACACCCCAAAACCATATCAATGGGCCCCATATCGAGAACTAACAATTGAGCTTTGCAAGTGTACTCTCTTGAGAACATCAATTCCACATTTTTGCAAATCATTGTGCAGTCCATGCTATCCCCGTTTGCTACTTCAACTTTTCTTTTCATTGCCAATGCATCCGGGTATAATTTCAGATTTAGTTGGGAAATCTGAAATTATACCCGGATGCATTGGCAATGAAAAGAAAAGTTGAAGTAGCAAACGGGGATAGCATGGACTGCACAATGATTTGTAGTTCACAAAACTATGTGTGCTACCACTATCCACCAACACAAATGCATCTCTTCCCTTGACCTTAGCCTTGAATCTCAATTTATGTGCCCCTTTGCAACCAGCATAAGATTCATTGCATATGGAACAAAGAGAAGTAAATATGTGTTCATATGTATTTGTAGCACCCAAAGTATGAGGTAAGCCATCATCATAATCATGAAGATCACCAAGAGAGCCATCGGGGTCAAAAGGAAACTCCCCATCCGGATGTACAGAATAATCAGCATTCACAAACTCACATGGCTCTTCAAATGGCTCCAATTCTTTGTCATTAGTGTCATCTACCACCTCCGAGTAAACCATATTAATCTTGACAATGCGGGATTCGCACTCCTTCCAATGTTCCTTGCTATACTTCCCACCACATTTGTAGCATAGGTTTTTGTCCCTCATCTCATTAATGCAGTCTTCCTTCAGAAATTTGGTCTTGGTGACCCCATCATTAGTTGGCTTTGCACCCGCTTGTGAAGGCTTTTTGAGAAGTATTTCCACCCTGAAAGCACCCACATTGTATGGTTTTCCATCACTACCATAGACAGTAGGAAATTTGGGTACATTTGGAGTGGTGGGAGATGGCTTTGTGAAAGCATTTGACCCATAATCCGGCCGATGGTTCACCCAAGTATTTACATACTTTTCTTCATATACTTCAGCCAAGATCATTGCATCCTTGAGAGTTGTTGGTCTTTGTGCCTTCACATCCGTTCCAATTGCATTCTTTAAGCCCTTGATGTACTTGAATATTTTGAATTCCTCACTAAAACCTTCAATATGAAGCATAAGTTTGAGAAACTTATGTGTATACTCCTTCACACTCATGTATCTTTGTTGTAGATCATCCCACTCACAAACCATTTTGTCCTTGTGTATCTTGGAAGTGAATGTGTCCCTCATATCTTCTTTGAAAGCATCCCAACTTGTGGCCTCACTGTAACCTTGTGATTGGAGATTCCTCCACCATGCAGCATGAGCATACCCTTCCAAGTGTAAAAAGATGATGTAAACCATAGCTTTTTCACTTCGAGGGTTCATCTCAAAATAGAGATCGAATTTGTTGACCCACTCCTCAAAGACATCATTATTAATGCCTTCACCACTAAACTTTGAGAGGACGATTTTATCCTTCATACCCTTGAATTGATATCCATTGCCATGATGGTCACCACGCCTATGCATAGGCCGATCCACATAATGATTGTAATCCTCGAACTCACCAAAGAAATCTTCCTCATCATGAGGTCTTGAAGCACTGCCTTGATGAGTATTTCTTTTGAATGGAATGTGACCATCACTCCTTGGGACTCTTGAACCGTCATTTGGAGATGCATGACCTTTGCCTTTGGCATCATTGGGTGAGTGTGTAAACATTGGGTTACGCATAGCACCATGAGTAGAATGAAAATTTGGGTGATAGTTCTCCTTGCCCTCAACATGAGCTTATCAAACCTTGTGAGATGGTCCACCCTTGACTTCATCCTTGTTCTTCATGTCTCCATGCATACCCCTAATCTCTTGCACAAGTCTTTTCGTTATGGTGCCCGTAATCTCTTGCGTCATACTTTCCATCATGCTTATCATCATCATCATCGTTTGTGACATATTATTTGTCATTGTTTGCGGGCATTGCTTGTGTATTTTCTCCCCCCAAATGATTTGATGCATTAACCACATTTGCAAAACTTGGCCCAATTTGCACATGATTGACCCTATGTGCCGCATTTGCAATGTTGTCATCTTGTAGATTCACACCCTCATCACCAATCTCTTCTACATGATCCTCATTCACCATTTCCCTATCTTCTCTTATCTCATGAAGTTCCATTGCTTGCTTAGACTGACGTCCCTTGGCATAATGCTGAAAATGGGAAATGGCTAGTATAAGGCTTGAATGATGTCCGAATTGAATGATCTATGTCTCTATTGAAAGCTCTTGATGTATAGAGTGAAAATATTCAAGAACAAAGTTTTTTTGAATAGCCCTAATATTCACTGTTTTAGGTTTGTTTACAACACTGCTGAAAATCAGAATTAGGCTATAGAGTACTCAAAAGTAATTGGATTTGGATGAGATTTGATGTGTGGGCTTGTGATTACAAGTACTAACTATGCCTAAGAGGGTTTGACCAAAGTCAAAGTATAAATATCCTCTATTTTGACTTTTTGGTCAAAGTCAACCATATAGGTTTAACCCCCCAAACGACATTGGATTCGGTTATAGTATGGATTGTTGAGAATTCCTAATGGTGCATCGATCCTATGATGTCATTTGTCCCAAATAAGTCGTTTCTGACTGGGCACAAGTTTGACCTCTAATGAAAAATGGCAAATTGGGATCCAAATAATGTTGAAATGGAGAGGTTTAGGGCTTGTTGGGAAGGTATAAGGGACTACTAAGAGCCTATATAATCACCCAAACTCTATCCCCAATGTAATTTTATTGAATTAGGGTTTTGTGAATCTACAAATTTTGCTTAAGAGCTCCTTTGGTACCCATTTGCCTTCTGCATGTTCTACATGTACCACCCTTTGTTTCCAAGCATCTTTGGCATCCAAAAGAAACTTATATGTGTCCACAATTGCCCTAAATCCCAACCATGCATGTAAATTTTTTTTAAAAATGGCATGGTCGCCTTTTTATTAGTGACCAAATCTCAAATTTCTGATGTACTCAAAACACAACCAATGTTCTCTTGGCAAATTGGCATAGTATCAAGGCATATCTTCATTTCATAATTCATTGACCAATGGAATAATACATGTGATCTTTGAGTTGATGAAGATTGATTGTTGATGGAGATCTTTGCTTGCTAATCTCCTAGCCAAGCCTTCCCACCGTCTTACTAAAGTTTAGAGTCTGATGGCAAGAGTTGGGGCCATTTCTTCACTCTCGGTACCTAATCCTCTTCCTTATTGCTTTACCACGACACTCACGGTAAGGAATATTCAAGACATGATCCCCTTGGCCTTTCCAACCAATTTCCAAGGTACCCTCACACACATACTAGATGCTAGGAATTGAAGTGAGAGTACAAGTGAGGTGTATGTGGATGTAGCTTCAAAAAAAGAGGGTAGGAGTATTTACAATGTGTTTAGCATGACTCATGCTATTTTCATATTATCCATTACAAAGAGAATGTACTCATGCTTTCCCTCAATCATCCAAAGTAGCTCCGATACACCAAATCACCGCAAAACAACATCCAAATAGCATCCAACATCATGTGAATTACAAGGCAAATGAATTGAAAGGATTAGCTTCAAGTAGAAACTCCCAAGATCAATGCAATCACTGGATCATGTAGACACATGCATGTAACCACACCTCATTATTTTCATGTATATCACTTTAGCTCATGAGATGCTCCATCAAAACCCTAGATCATTGCTACTAAGGAAAAAGAGGACACATAATTGTGGACATGACTTGTACATATGAGGCCAAGGGCCAAGCATAAGTGTATTGGGCCAAAGGGGATAATTGTAATTGAGGGCCATAGGCTTATGGGCCAAAGGCCAAGTGGGGGTGGACACTAATAAGTGTGTGTGAAAAGAGCATGAGTCTCTCTCTCTCTCTCTCTCTCTCTCTCTCTCACACACACACACACACACACACACACATATCATTAGTGTTCTTGTTTCAAGACTCTTGTGATCACTAGTAAATTAGCTAACTCAATAGTATGGTAAAATCTTTTCAAATAAACACTCACTCTCCCCAACACTTTGTGAGTATTTGTTCCAGCATCCATTCTGAATGATAGTGTAACCTAGATTGAGAAAGTCTGGTAGCAATGTGATAAACTCTTCTTCGTTCACAAAAGGATGTGGAGTGTGAATAAGTCCCTGCATATCAATTAGCCTGATGAAAAATGGCTATTAATTCCATCTTCCAAATTAGTAAAGGGCTTAGGAGACCATAATTGCACTTGTAATGACAATGCCTTATCCCTGCCTTATCATTGTACTCGAATTTTCCCAAGATCTCTAGTGTATATCAGGATTGATTTGTATTGAACCGTTGATTGTCTCCGTGAAACACACCACCCTTCCATCACCCAATCTAGTAATACATTCAAAATACAAAAAGTTATATTAAACCTAGGAAACTATTTAATTAGAATGAAGAGTGACAACTCATTATAATTCAATCACTTCACAAGAACAAGTAAAAATTGCATCAATTGGGAATTAATTAAATTTCAATCGTTGAGGCAATTTTAGATTTCACTAATGTAAGGTGGAATTTTATATATATTCATATTTTTTCAAAGGTCATTTAATTTGCAACTCAAACCAACCTTGGTGAGGATGTTTCATTAGAAGGGTCTTTAATCCTCCTACACGTCTGTAAAAGGAGGATGAAACTCTCATCTCCAAGTTATTTAACAACATAGTGCCCTTAATGCCTCCCAAAGTGGAAATTGAAAAATTTACTATTGAATATATGGGATGATTTATAATATGATCTAGAATATGGGATTATTAATAAGATCTAGAAGTTCATAGAAGGTGATTAATAAGATCTACAAGGTCATAAGAATGAGTCATGACTCATAAGCCTATGTCATGACCCTACTCTTAAAACTAAGGGAAGAAATCTCATGGGATGACTATCACCACACCACAAGAATATTCAAAATACTTTGACAAAAATACCTTAGGTTTCACTAAGATTTTATTATGTAACTTTACCATGTGATTTCAAGAAGAAGATTATAAAATATAATACTTTGACTAAAATACCTTAGGTTTCACTAAAATATTATTATGTAACTTTACCATGTGAGTTCAAGAAGAAGATTATAAATGAACAAAAATCTAAGAATAAACTCACATATATAAGGAGTGAAAAAATAATTAATCTATAAGTTTGAACTAGATAAGAGGTCACTTTAAAAGGGGGCCAAGGTTGTGTTCCAAAAATACCTCCAAATCTTATCCAAATTGAGTCAAACTGAAGCTGGAAAACTCTAGAACCCAGTTAGACTTGGTTAGTGGCCTCCCTCACCTATAAATAGACCCTCATTCCTTTGTATTCTCATCCTTGAGCTATACCATGCTAGTATTATATTAAAAATAATCATATTTCTATTATCTCTTAAATTTTCTCTTCTTCTTGGGGAGCTTGGAGCTTCTGTCTCTCTCCAACAACTCTTGAAGTTTCTCTTCTCCTCTTCGTGACCAATTAATTGGTTGGGGGCTTAAGAATCAAGCCAAACTTAGAGGTAAGATTAATTTTTATGGTTTTTTTTTCAATTATCTCAATGCCTTTCTTCTTCTCAACCCCTCTCAAGCTTGAGAAGCTTTCAAAATGATGGTTTTTATTCAAATCAAGCTTTCCCTAAGATTCTTAATGTTTAATTAGAATTAAGTTAATCTTTATGCTTAATTATAATGCTTTCTTTAAGTAAATCTCTCTCTTAAAAAGAGTAGTCATCTTTATGGCTAAATCTTTAGCAAAAGAATGTTTCTCAATGATAATCTCTTATTTCAAAACTAAACTCTAGGCTTGATAAGCTAGGGATTAAGAATTAATATTTTCATGATTTTGTGTTAGTAAAAATAATGGTTATTTCTTTTTAGATTGTTTATGAGTAGATGAAAATTACTTTAACTCATTCTAAATGAGAAAAGGATTATCCTAACAAATTGGGAAAAGAGGAATGTTTAGTTTAGCTTAATCAAGAAAAATAATCATAATATGCTTATAATTACGGTTGAAATTATGATATGTGTACATAGTTTAATTTTAAGCTTAAAAGATGAACTATCATATTTTCATTACAAGTTTTTATTCAAGTAAAAAAATTTAGAATTATGAGTAATAGCAGTGAAGCTATGGTAAATTTTTCAGAAAAAAAAATATATCTTATTTTTATGCATAATACTAAAAGAGAAATTCCTACCATATTCTAGGTTTAGAAATTTTAAGCAAAAATAATGATTTTTATCATATTCATGGAAGAATACATTTTTGTATTTATGCATAATTATTTAATTAAGATAAAAGAGGAATTTTTTATAAATTTATTTTTTATGCATAAGAATTTAAATGTCAAAAGAGTAATTCCCATGACATTCGGGATTCAATCATTTAAATGTTAAAAGAGGAAATTTTGACATATTCCAAAGTATGGATAATTGTATTTAATTAAAAAGAGAAATTTTCATGGTATTTAAGTAGAAAAAGGTCTAAATTAATTTTGATGATAAAAGAGGAGTTTTCACCATAATTCCACATAGGAATTTAGGGTATACTAATGTTGATGATTAAATTGGTGAAAAGAATATTTTAAGATATTTTTATGTGGATAAATCAATAAATTGATATATACTCAAAAATTAGATTAGTGGAAGAAGAGTATTTTTATAAAATCTCGATATTCTCATATAGAACTGTTTCTAAATTCTATTGTGGTTAGGAAGGAAAGAAACTCATAAAGTTAGAATTTTCCTTACGATTAGAAGTTCCATTAAATTATTTGAGAAAATCCTTAGGAATCAAAGTTAGAAGTAAACCGAAGATTTTTTGGTTGGACCACGATCGTGAGAATGGCGGCCAGTAAATTACTTGCCCATCTCTCGAATCTAAATCAAGCAAAAACCTCGTGACCAATTCCAAATCTTGACACACAAAGAATAGACTACAATTGAATTAGAGTAGTTTTCCTTTAACCAAAATCACCAAGAATCAAGTTGAAAATTCAGTCAAATGATGGGTAGATTACCCTGATGTGAGATCATTGATTCTCATTAAGAAAGTCCAGATTGTGGGAAAAAAGATTTTGTGAATCAAACTCAAACCGAGAATTCTGCTTGCATAGAACCTCTGTTTTTTTTTTAAAGGATTGTTTTACGCTAGAATGTAGGAGGAAGCATTTGGTTTGTGATTTAACTAAGGAGAGACTCGTTGCAACAGCTGGCGGGGAGTCGTCGAGGGATGTCGCTCACGGCAAAGCCTACCGAGGTCTTGACCAGCCTCGATATGGTTAAAATGGTGTGCTTCCGGTACAATGGGCGAGGACCGACGAAGCAGACCCTCAGTGAAGTGCTAGGACACCTAAGTAGGATCCTAGAGGGTTCTGACCAGGTGATGCATGGGCTCGCAAGTTGCTAGGACACCCATGCGTAAGTCAAGGAAGATATGGATGAACTGGAAGGAATTACTTTTGTGAACTGAATTTTGATATCGGATCTCGTTGGTTGACTAGCTGGTCTTCAACGGAGAGTCTGGATGATATATTTTTGTAAAACAATGGACTCAATATTTTGGAGGATTATGATGAGTAATACTATGGTTTCATTGAACATTGAAAGATTGTTCTAAAGACAGCCAAATCTGTTAAAATGGTAATTTCATATTGGGTGTGTAAGTGGTATGACCACCTTGAATTTTGCTTGAAGCGCCGGCTCTGGGGCCTGGGAACTCTTTTCCTCGGTACCCGGACAAAACATAACCAAATTTTTGTAAAGGAATCCCACCAATAAAGTGGTTGGGTGGTTGGCTAACCCATGGGCCGGTTCTGGATCGGGCAATTCTTGCGATACAAATAGTTATGATTAAGTTATGTTAGCTAGATTAAGTCCTAGGAAGACACTTGTTCTGTGGAGGGAATCAGCAGCTCTGCCTCACAAAAAGGAAAAAAAAGCGATGATTCTATGGACCAAGTGCAAGTCTCTTCCTTGATCTGGCCATGTGACTTATGTTTTGCAACAACAAGTTTCAGATACTCCGGAGAAGAAAGTTGGAGGATCCGAGGCCGAGTTTCACAAACGGTATGTTTTAGTGATTCCGTCCATGATGGCATGCACAAACAACCTATTCCAAAAATTTTGAGTACCAACCCCACTATGTTTAGATGTGATATGCGGACATCAAAGGGCGATTTACGGATGCAGCAAATCACATATTTGTGTTGATACTTAAAATTTAAGGAATAGGTTTTTTGAGCACGCCAACGTAGACGCAAGAACTAAAACATGGTGTTTGTGAAATCAACCTCCGATCCTCCAACTTTCTTCTCCATAGCATCTTAAACTTGATGCAAAACATCAAGTTTTGTGGTAGAGTTGATGTTTTGCATCAACTTTGATGTAAAACATCAACTCTTAGCTTATAAGTTGATGTTTTGTATCAACTCTTTGATATAAAATATCAACTTTTAAGGGGCTATTTTTCTTAACTTTGAAATATTTTTATATTTTTTATGAGTGTTTTTATTTTTATCATGAACAAATCTATAAAAACTCATTCCAAATAGTAGATAGTAGCCAAGAAAATCTCTTTTTTTTAAAAAAAATCTTATAAATCATAGAATTAAAGAAAAAATATGCCTAGGATATGGTGATATAGGTACGACATAGGTTTAGGGCTAAGGACATGAAAAGCACACAATATGGTCACAACCTTTGACTAAAAATTTAGGAGGAGATCATTTAAAAAAATGCTTGTCTATGTATCCATGTAACCTTTGTAACATAAATAATATCACTATTGTAACATAGTAGATGCCAAAATTTCATGATAGCATAATTGCTAGATGAGATAATCCATGATGACCTGTAATCCATTAGTTTTGATCCAGATGTGCAAGGCTCCATTGATTTGGAAGACCATGAGTCGATTGATTCACCAATCCTGATTTTCATTCTACAATTTAATTTTAAAGTTGAAGAACTATAAGCAAATGCACTTGGTGAAACCATCTGGGAACCATCTATGTCGAGGAGGGGTCTACATGTGAGCCTGGAATTTGCCATATATGCCTATGTGCAGTAGTATGCCTATGTGCAGTAGTATGCTCTTCAAAATGGAATTTGCCATATATG
The DNA here is from genome assembly GCF_041138505.1 of Cibotium barometz. Classification (NCBI taxonomy): domain Eukaryota; kingdom Viridiplantae; phylum Streptophyta; class Polypodiopsida; order Cyatheales; family Cibotiaceae; genus Cibotium; species Cibotium barometz. The sequence continues at coordinate 14,506,839 of NC_141091.1, forward strand.
CCTATGTGCAGTAGTATGCTCTTCAGCATAGGGGACTTGAATCTACTATCATCTCGTGAAAGCTCCAAGCTCCTCTCTACCACTATTCAAGAAGCCCTAAGCTCCTCTCTTCTCTTTGTACACAAAGACAATGTCACGGGTGAAGATTGCATCTCTCAGCATCCTTCGCATGTCCTCCAAATAATTATAATCAGAGTGAAAGGTAGAATATTCCCCCTCATCATTTCCATCGCATAATCAATCCCCTTCTCTATCTAGAAACCTTTCTTCAATTTCAAAGAAAAAAACAGTCTATGCTATTGTCCAATCTTTTCTCTACAACCTGCCTGCATGCTTGTCATGCCCAACCGTCTCTTTACAACCTTTCTCTAAACAGAGCCCTATCCTCAACAGCTTTAGCTTAGGAGTATTCTTCTTTGAGGGCAACATGGGAAGGAATCCCACCCGCAAAGAAGCCCCAAAGAAGCCGCTTGAAGAAACCCTGCCATTGCAGACACCCATAGCACACAATAGGAGTTCATATTAAAGACAAAATCCTCTTCTAAAGGTATGTTTGTGCTTTCATGGCTTGATTCTTCCTCTCTTTCTGTCAACAACAAAGAATGTGTGCTTTTTTTTGTGTGTTTTGTGTGTGTGTGTGTGTGTGTGTGTGTGTGTGTGTGTGTGTGAGAGACAGAGAGAGAGAGAGAGAGAGAGAGAGAGAGAGATTTGAAAAATCTATGTTGACCAGAGTTTGATTCTTGCTATAGGTACTAGTAAAGCTCTCTTTATTTTTAGCAAGAAACAATGCGTGCTTTTGTGTGTGTGTGTGTGTGATAGAGAGAGAGAGAGAGAGAGATTTTTGCTAAATCTATGCAAATTCATGACTAGAGTTGGATTCTTGATATAGGTACTGGTAAAGCTAAACATATATACCCAAAGCTTCAACGGTTTTTCCTAACAAAAGAGCAACTCCATGAGGAATATGGTTTGAGCATGGAGGGGAGCTTGCAAAGCATCCATCAACAAAAGAAGACTTGCCAAAGGCAGATTGGCTAAGTGTTTTCAGAACACGGTGTGAGAAGAACCCCAAGATCTTCTTGCATATGTTGCGGTCGGAGTTTGTGGAAGAGTGACGCTTGCTTTATCAAAAGGTGTTGACCAAGTTCTGCCCTCGAACAATGAGATTGATCACAAGTTTGTCAGGTGTTTCGCATACGAAAAGTGTAAATTAGCGAAAAGTGATCCAGAAGGTCACCAAATTGCATGGGCGACATTTGGGGAGAGTGTCTTGGAAACTTGTAAAGCTCAGCTATGAGGCCTACATAAAATGATCAGTAATAACTGGAGGAAAGCATATGGACCCACAAATTTAGAAGCTGCAAGTAATGTTGCTGACATGGAATGTGATGCAGGGTGACCAGAAGGCCAAGCATTCAACGTGGGAGCATGGCGGGGCAGCAAGACAGCTCAACTTGGTTCGTGGATACTTGATCACAATCCTTATTGTGTGTACATTCCGAAGGTGGAGTCCATGGCTACCAAGGCCAATGAGAGGCTATCCAAAAAAACACACGAGCTCACCTGCAGAACAACGGATTTCAATAAGAAGAGGGACACGTTAATTTGGAATGAAGGCACATCATCATGTTGATAGCATACATGGAAGGTCACAAGCAGCAGCTAGAAGAGTTGACAGTAGACCCGCACACCAACATGGAGAAAATGCATAAACTTGAGCTTCAAATTGAAGCTTGCTCTAGGATGCTCCAGTTGCTAGGAGTGAATGAGGCAATGTTGAACATGAAGGGGGATGTCCCATTCTTAGAGGTATGTGTTCTTTTCCCTAGCATGCCAACAAGGCTCGTGTCACTTAGTACTGAAATCGTGAGCAATGATCTCAAGGGGAGTCAGTACCAAAGCAATATGGGGCCATCTCACGATGCCCACTAGCCTCCTATCGCTTGGTACTGACTCCCCTTGTTGAGGAAAATAATCTCAACAAGGATCAGTATTAAAGATGCCAACGTGACCCCGTGAGCAACATGACCCTAAGGGGGTTCGGTACCAAGTGATATGGGCCAGTAGGATGCCAATGAGCCTCCTATGGCTTGTGCAGAACCTTACCGCAACATTACCCTAATAGCTATTATTCATTAAGAGAAAAGGTCATTACCAGGTGATAAAGAGCTATGAGCCCCTTATTGCATGGTACTGACCTAAAACATGATGAAAAATAGGTAGAGGGAGAGGAGACACACACACAGGAGCAAACCCTAATGTATTATGCAAACTCCTAACCATGGAGGGAATCCATCTCCCTCTTCTCACACAATGCATGAGCAATGCATAAAGCCATAATCCATAATCTACAACACACTACATGCATAAAGCCATAATCCATAAGCTACAACACACTACATGTGTTGTGTCCACACACTGCTAACCCTAGCTAATGTCCACACACTATGACCAGCTAGACGCAGTCATTTATGTCTCACACATGTTACTATCTAACATGCTAGCACATAGTGCAACTGGCACAAGCTAACATTGAATCTGGGGCGTAGAGGCGAGTGGGTTTGGGTTGGCGACAGCAGGCCGGCCTTGAGGTAACTCGCAGCAGCTGGATGCGCAGGGACGGCTCTGAAGAGTAAAGGGTAGCCTACAGTGGGAGACAGCAAAAAGGGAGTGCCTCCGTGAGTGGCTAAGGTAGTGGCCAGTGGACTTTGAGGTGGCTGGCGTGTACAGGCAGCGTGGAGCTATGAGTGGGCGCAGCTGTGTTGGCGCAAGGTAACAGTCAAGGGCTGGTGGAGCCTCGTCATTCTCTGCAGAGAGTGGGTGATAGTCGTGTAAGGACTGGAGGGCCTCCTCAGGGTGAGCAGAGGGAAGCTGCAGGTGCTGGCATCAAGGTGCAAGGAAAGAGTGGGTAGCCTTGCCGAGGTGTGGACAGGTAACAGGCTGGCTGGTGTGGGCCGCCTAGGAGACAGGGTTGTGGATAGAGCAGGGTGCCAAGTGAAACAGGGAGAGATGAAGTGTTGCTGCTTGGTGGTGGGCCGGTAGCAAGGCAGATAAGCTGCCTGGGTTTGTTGTGAAGCTGGCAGAGGATCAGCACAGAGACAGAGAGACTGAGAGAGAGATGATGGTTGAGCTGCTGTTGACGACACATGCAGAAGTGCTGGGTCACAGAGGACTCGAGGGTTAGCTGGTGTGGGCGCCTTCTGGAGTGAGAGTGGCCGGGTTCATTCTGGTGTGGTTGGTACAGCAGGCAGGCGAGTGGATCATGTGGTGATTGGGGATGTGGTGTATCCTCGACTGACAGGCCTGAGTGTTTTGTAATGGTTGTGTGAGTAAGGCTTCTGTGTCGGGAGAAGCTTGTATGTTGTGATCTGGGAATATATTGCTGGGTGTTTGCTTTTGTCTCTGGTGCCCCTGTTTTTGCTGTCTGTCTGGCGTGGGTTGGGTGGTGAGTGCGAGAATTGTTCCAGCCGGTGGCTGGTGGTGCCCCCGTTCGTGTTGTTATTCCAAGTTTGCGAGGTGGAAGAGCTATAGAGGCAGGCTTTTCTTTCTTTTTTTCACCTAACATCCTTCTGGTGCCCCCACTTAGGATTGCTCTAGTGTCTCTTACGAGGGTGTATGCCCCAGAGTAGGAGATTAAAGGAAGGTGTTTTCTGTTTTTTAATCCACAGAGGAGTTGCTCTGGCGTTGTGTTGACAGAGGATAACTCTGGTGTTGTGCTTTGGCGTGTGTTCCACTGAGGAGAGCTCAGGGACTGGTACAAGTTGTCATGATGTGGTCTTATCCATAGTTTCATGGCAGGAAGGGAGAGGATGTGTGTGACTTCTTGGAGCAGATGGAGTTGGCATGCATTAGCAATCATGTGACAGATAAAGAGCAGGTTCTGAAGCTGATAAAGATTTTCTTGAAGGGAGATGCCCGCCGAAGCTGGCTGAAGGGTTTTGAAGCACAGGATGCTGGTGTTTTGACCTTGGACAGGTTGAAAGAAGGCCTTTTGGAGCATTTTCAGCAAGTGGAGGATTCTAGTGTGATTTGGCAGGAGCTGAGCATCTTGAAGCAGGTTCATGGGCAATCACTGGATGATTTTGTGCAGGTATTTACATGTTTGTGGGGTAAGTGGTGTGTGACATTGAAGCAGGAAGTTCCTCCTATGTTTCTGAAAAAGAGCTTGTTTATTGATGGTTTATTACCCCATTTGAGGATCAGGGTTGAGTTGAAGAATCCCAAGTCATTTGATGATGCTGTTAGGGTTGCTAGGGAAAAGGAAGGCAAGGTTTTGAAGCAGATGGAGATGGGTATTTATCCGTATGAAGGTGTTGTGTCTGTGAGAGATATGCAAGTAAATTTGGTTGAGGTGGGTAAGAGTTCTATGCAAGGTTTGATTGAACAGGAATCTCAGAGGCCGATATAGGTGCAGAGGGGTATGTTTTATATGCCTTCTGATTTTTTTCCAAAGTCTTTAAAGCACGTGCAGGTAGATGAAAAGCAGGTGAAGGAGCAAAGTGCAGATGAGAAGTTGCCGGTGGATTCTTCTTTGGACTTAGACGTCGTGGCTGTACATGACAGTGATTTGGAAGGTCCTACTGAAGATCATTCTGATCTGGATGATATGCATGCACAGGGAAGTAAAGCGGATGATGCCTTGGGATTGGCTGATGATAAGAAGGAAGAGAAGCTGGATACAGGATGCTTTGAAGATGGTTCTTTGCCGGATTCTACAAGGGAGGAGGATGGGGTAGAGACTTCTGATGAAGTTAAGATGGCTTGTGATGCGGATGTGGAGAACGTGGAGAAAGATCCTATTATTATGGATTTTCTTGGACAGCTGGATGGTGATCTGGTACCTGCGATGGATGAAGACAATGATACCAGGGGGGTTGGCAACACTCAAGAAGGTATGCATGTAGAATTTGGCTGATGAAGAGCGTTGTGAGGTGAGTATTGTGCTTGAGGATGATATCTGGGAAGTTGCTAGCCTTAATGAGCAGGAACCAGAGATAGACATGGATGCTGATATGGTTGAGAGTGTAACAAAGGCTTCTTTGCGGATTGCTGAGATGCTAAAGGCAAAGTGCATGGATGACAAGGATTCTGAGCCAGCTGAGCTGTATGGTTGTGAAGAGATGCCTGAACCAGTTGAGCTGGAAGTGCTTGTGGATGCTGCTGATGGTGGAGAGGATGTGGATTTTAGTGTGCAGAAAGGTCAAAATGCTGGAACCTGGCCTTCATTGGTGTTGATGGATGGGATGCTACATGGTCAAGGTGTCAATAAATTGGAAATTTTCTCCAAGTTAAGACTTAGTGGACTATCTTAAGTGTTTCTCTTATTTTAGAAGGGGGGAACCTTACAATTGCCATATCAGAGCCGATCTTAGCTCCTAGGAATTGCCATTTAAGGATTGTATTGCAATGAATGTTTTACCTAACATAATGCTAATTAATAAAACAAACAAGTTGAATTGATGTTTGAATGATTGTAGGAAGAAGTCTCATCTCATGATCCAGATTATCAGAGGATGATGAAATTAGTAGAAGAAGGGGGAAATTCAGAGAAAGAGAAGAATCTAATCAAGGGATACTCCACTCATGAAGGAAGCCTCTACTTCAATCACAGGCTATGTATCCCTAAGGATCCTGCTTTAAAGAAACTAATCCTCCATGAAGCTCATGATAGTCCTGCTACTACAGGACACCCAGGCTATGCAAAAACATTAAATGCCGTAAGAAGGAGCTTTCATTGGGCAGGCTTGAAAAATGATGTCCTTCGGTACTTAAAGCAATGTCTCTCATGTAAAAGGATCAAAGCTGAAAGGGTCAAGATGCATGGGAAACTTCAACCCTTGGATGGATATTCCCCAAATGAAGTGGGAGTGCATTAGTATGGATTTTGTCACAAGTCTCCCCACTGTTCAAGGAGGATATGACTTCATTCTGGTAGTAGTGGACTTACTTGCCAAAGTAGCTCACCTTATACCAGCAAAGAAGACCTTCAAAGCTTCTGATTATGTTGCTCAAATATTTGTCAAGGAAGTCCTCAAACTTCATGGTCTCCCAAAAAGGATAGTAAGTGACCGGGATTCTGACTTCACTTCAAAGTTCTGGCAGTCCTTCTCACAAACCCACCCAGCCAACGGCTACGATAGACTAGTAACGTAGACCCCAATTCCACCCATGCAAAAACTTTTCTCCCAGGGATGTTGCTGGTTTCCCAAGGCCTGCCTTCACATGCTTTTATTGCCATGGCTAAGGCCACCAAAAGTCGGAGTGTAAAATATGGACAAAGCATAAAGAAGAAATACTAGAGGGAGCCTAGGCTTTTGCATTCGGTCAACCCACAGTAAACGCGGTGGAAATCCAATCTTTGGATGAGCAACAAACAGTACCCCGGCCGACCACAGTGGGCCAATCATCAGCCATGGCAGTAGAGTGAACAGATCCATGCAATCCAAGACTCCACAGGCGGTGCAAGAACCGTCCTCGGATAAGAAGGGGGGATAAGAAGGGGAAGCAGAAAGGGGTCACCTAGCAAGAACAACACAAAGTCTAGACAAAAGTATCTGCTTGGGTGGAGGAGCAGTAGGCCAAAGAGGAGCTATGGAAAAAAGCACCCGAAAAGGCAGAGGCCAATGTGTCGGGCTGGAATCACAATCTAGTTTTCTGGAGATGAGCCCGAATGAAGAAGGCAAAGTGTCCTTACCAGTCAAGATGCAAAGGCCAATGCAAGTTGTGGAGACACCATGGCCAGAAGAATGTGCGAAAACACAGAAGCACGTGGATTACCCAAGAAGCCTCACAGAAGCAGAACACCAATTATACGATCTATGGGAATACACATGTCGGTGGAACAGTTACTCACATTGGTGCTGATAGGTCACTTGAAACCTCAGGAAGAGGAAACGCCACCCTTGCACCCACTGGGAAGCCTTGAATATTGAGAAGGTAGATACCCCTTGAAGGGAAGCTCCATGGATCAGCGAATGACGGTGAGTGCAGCCACTCGAATTAATCTGCGAGCTCACCATTGAGATTCGAATATAGTTACCAGATAGGAGTTGTGGTGCTCCAGATGGAGGATATCAAAGGTGCTTATCCAATGTTTCCCGGTAGACCCTGGCTTTGCCAAGCACGAATCAAGCAAGATTGCGGATATGATTACTATCTGGCATGCAAGAGAAGAAAATAAAGATCTCTATCGCCACTAGGTAAAAGGTGGAGAAACCAGCCCAGCCAAAAATAGCCGAAGGAGTCATCATGCTAGAAGGGCTAGACCTCGATGAGGAGGAGGAGTATCTCTAGCAAAATGCTAATTTGATCAACGTATTTGAGGTTGATGTAGTCTGGACAATGGACAGATATCGACCAAGCAGTCCGCACAAGGATAAGGTTCTCAAGGATCAGTCTGCTCCACAGATGGAAGGACCTAGTCTAGACAAAGCAAAAGATTTTTATGAGGCTCTGGCCAAGGAAGGCACTACTCCGAGCCTACAACAACTCATTGCAGCAAAAAAGGATTTTGACAAAGATTTTAGGCATTCCAAGAGGGTCAAAGAGGATGAATTGATGGAAATGAACCTCACCAATGTCAAACAAAAGGATGGCAAACCCATCCATGACTAAATCAATAGGGTGAGGTATCTCCATTCCCGTTGTAGTGCCAGAGATAAGTTCTCTGATGACAAAAGGCTAATTGGGATATTTCTGAAGGCCTCGACAGTGTACCCTTACATAATTCTTTGTATGTCCTGGACCATACCTCATTTGTGAGCAATGCTGCAAGAGTGCTATGGACTCTGAGGATAACTTCAAGGGAATGCATTCCCGAAAACTACACGAGGGCACATCTAAAACCTCCTTCAAAATAACCAGCACTAGATCTGATAAAAAAGGCAAGGATTCCACATTAGAACAACAAGTCAAATAGCTTGTAAGGTCCCTATCTCCGTTGCGCAATAGATTCGGGGTACTAGCAGTGGAAGTAGCACTTCATGTGCGGGGTAGGGACCCACACTCGGGGCCTCGTCCACGGATATTCGGACAAGAGACTAATCCGTCGGTTTTTCCCAAACCGAACTTGAAAAAACTTCCCTTACTCGGAAAGCACGGGCGATTCCACCAGGATAACTTTTTACTCTAACGTAGTCAAGATCATTACTGATCACGCTGATCCGACTGCACCTATAAAGATACTCGGTCGGATCAAGGAAGAAACTTGCACTTGGATCATTGGGATCAACGCTTTTTTCCCCATCAAGAGGCACAGCCGTTGATTCCTATCCATAGAACAATTACTATCCGGGATTTACTTTATCTATCGTAATAACAAAAATTGAGTCTCGATTTACGGATCCATCAGTCCAGCCTAACCCCATCCAGTCCCATGGGTTAGCCAACCGCCCAACTACTGTAGTGATGGGATCCAATTAAGAATTTGGTTAGGTTTTGTCCCGGGTACCATGGAAAAGAGTTCCAAGGCCCCCTAGCCGGAAGTTCATGCAAACATAAAACTAGTCACACCACTTACACACCCAATATGAAATTACCTTTTTCTTAGCATCAGCTAACTTTAAAACATTCCTTTAATGAAACCATTATGTCACTGATGACAATCCTCAAAGTCTCTGGTTGAATCCTTATTTCCAGTCATTCATTCATCGCGGTATACTTATGGCATCATTGGCAACCAGAACGCTCACCACCTGTTCACTCAGGGGCCTTTTCCATAGTTCCTAGCTCATAGTAACCGGCAATATATTCATACAATAGAATGGAATCTCCGTAGAAGATCAGCAAGATCAACCCACAGATCCATATAAAAGAGCCATGGACTCATCCGTTGGAGGACCAGCAAGGTCAATCAACCAGATCCATGCCCGGTTTCAGAAAACAACTCTTACTCCTTGTTCCAATATCTTCCACGACGCACGTGTGGGTATCTTCGGCAACCCAAAGCCCGAGTACCGTATGGTCAGCACCCTCTAGGATCCTTCACAGGTGACCTTGCGCTTCACTCATAGGCCGCTTCCTTGGTCCCTAATCCACCGTACCAGAAGCTTACCATTTAAATCAAACCGAGGCTGGTCAAGACCTCGACCGACCTTGCTACGCGAGATGTCCTCCATTGACTCTCTGTCAGCAGTTGCAACTTTATCAGTTAGGTCTCCATGACCTTAATCCACAAGACGGTCAAAATGCTTCCCCAGCATTCTTGACATAAAACAGTCATTTACAAACAGTCATAAAATACAGTTTCTATATTGAACTCTCGTCTTTCTTCTACATTATCCCTTTAAGGATATTAACACTTTCGAAATAAAAATCAATCTTTTTTTTGCATCTTCCTATGCATAAATTCATTTTAAATGAGAATGACACTTTGAATTAAAATTCAATCTTTTATGCATCTTTCTATGCATAAATTCATTTTAGATGAGAATGACACTTTTGAATTAAAATCAATCTTTTATGCATCTTCTTATGCATAAATTCAATTTAGATGAGTGACACTTTTGAATTAAAATCAATCTTTTATGCATCTTCTTATGCATAAATTCAATTTAGTAGGAATTACACTTTTAGAATAAAAGAATTTCTCTTATGTATCTAATTTATGCATAAAATCTCTTTATGATGAAAATCGCACTTTTAGTATAAAAATATCTTTTATGCATACCTCTATGCATGAAATCCAATTATGATAAAAGTAACATTTTTACAATATAATAATCATCTTTTATGCATACCTCTATGCAAGGATTTCAAATGTGATTAAAGTAACACTTTTATAATAAAATAATCATTTTTTTAAAAACATTTTTATAATAAAATAATCACTTTTTTTCATATCCCTATGCATGAAATTCAATATGCTAAAAGTAACACTTTTGATATAAAAATTTATCCATTATGCATATTTCTATGCATGAAAATAAAAATGATAAAAGTAACACTTTTGATATAAAAATTTATCCATTATGCATACTTCTATGCATGTAAATAAAAATGATAAAAGTAACACTTTTGATATAAAAATTTATCCATTATGCATACTTCTATGCATGAAATAAAAAATGATAAAAGTAACACTTTTGATATAAAAGCTTATTCTTTATGCATAATATAAAAATTTAATTTCTCCATGATTACAATGAAATTTTTTCAATTAATCTAGGATGATAATTCCTAGAATATGGTAGAAAGTCCTCTTTTTATGCTTTGAATGAAATTATTTTATGTGTAATTTTTATAAAAATTTTACCATAGCTCCGCAGCTATGACTGATATATCTCAATTTTTCTAAGGGATAAAGCTTATCATTAAGGAAATAATTAGAATGGTCTCTAATTGGATCATCAATCCATAATGGATTGAATCATCAATATACATAAACTAAAAGCATAAAAAAAGCCATTAATTTGGCCTCAAGCATAGCTTAATCTTGGATTAAGGAAAAGCTTTATAAAAAGCTTCATTTGGATTAAGAATGGGTCATGAGTATGACCATTTCTTGAGTGAGAGAGAGAAATTACATAAAAACCATTAGAATTAAGCATAAATAAAAATTTATATAATTCTTAACTATCATTAATCAATTAACTTCAATAACATACAAAAACCATTCCAATTAAGCTTCTCAAGCTTGAGAGGGGTTGAGAAGAGAGAAACATTGGTGAGGAATTATAGAAAAGATCAAGATTCACCATTTACCTTACAATTTGCTTGATTCTTTGTTCACGGTAGAGGCCCCCAACTAATCAATTGGTTAAGTATGTTGATGGAGCCACTAATGGGGATTGAAGAAAGAGGGAAGCTCCAAAAACTAGTGAATTATTAATGAATTCACAGTTCTTGGCTTAGGTGGAGTAGAGTAACGATGCATAAACACTATATATTTTTCAACAAGGGGGAGGCTTCTATTTATAGAAAAAATTGAGCTCCTAACCAAACAAACTGATTCTAGAATTTTCCAAATCAGTTTGGTCAATTTTTGACCATTTTTAGGTCAGTTAAGCTAACTTTTTGGAACTAGACTTGAATGAGGAGAGAGGAGAGATGAAATATCTCAATTTTTATGAGTTTAAAACTCATTCCAGCATGTGAAATATGCACCTCCTTTAAAGAACTCCCCTTCCTTACATATGTGTCAAAATGGAATCATTATACCCAATATCTCATATTTTTAATATTGCTCATAGTTTTTTACTAATAAACCTTGTACATTTTCAACTCTTCATCTTATGTGAAATATGCACCTCCTTTAAAGAACTCCCCTTCCTTACATATGTGTCAAAATGGAATCATTATACCCAATATCTCATATTTTTAATATTGCTCATAGTTTTTTACTAATAAACCTTGTACATTTTCAACTCTTCATCTTATGTGAAATATGCACCTCCTTTAAAGAACTCCCCTTCCTTACATATGTGTCAAAATGGAATCATTATACCCAAAATATCTCATATTTTTAATATTGCTCATAGTTTTTTTACTAATAAACCTTGTACATTTTCAACTCTTCATCTTATGTGAGCATTTACTCATTTTTGGGTATCTTCTTTTACAAATTGGATTTTTCTACTCCCTACACATGGATTGATTCTATTGGCCTATAGGAATCTTAATTGGACCATAATCCAAAATTTTTTGAAAATCTAGACCCTTAGGCTAAGGTCCTTTATACCCATTTCCAATTAATTTCAATTTCACATTGGAAAGTTCTTTTTGAATTTCTGTTTCAGGGAAACTTATTTTAATAAGATGAGATAATTTTTATCCAAAAATATTAAAAATTTGAATATTCTCTCTCTAGAATATTTTCTCCCTCTAGGTTAAAACAGTCAGAAACAAGGTCTTTTATATTTCTGAAGAGGGATTGATTATAGGGGAAGATGCTGGACATTTTGAGAGGCTGGGGAGAAATCTTACATAGCTGGCCGCCGTGATATTAATGCAGCAAATGACCCAACACTGGAGAACCATCCAAGGCTGGGATTGGGTTGGTTAACCTCATCTCTACCCCAAGAGGAAACTAGTATGGTGCTCGATTTGTCGAGCTAACCATAAAAGCATGGAGTGTCCACATTTGAGACACAATGCCACCCTTTACTGCATATACTCCCAAAGATGGGACAGTCATGAAATTACTAATTACTATCAGCAAAGAGCTGCTCAAGCCCGAGCCCTGCCTCAAGCCCTACCAGCAAACCCCAAAGCAACCTCTGGCCTTACTAGAACCAGGCTAGGAAGTGGCCCAAAGAGGAATCAATGGATACCAGTGATGCCCTTGCCACCCCCGGTACTTCCACCTCAACCCCCATTACCTTGAGTCACCCCTATTCGTGTTAGCTAACCTTGATGGAAATTTTCAAAGAAGGTGATGAGGGGGGAGTTGCTGAAGGACCCACCTTTGAGCCTCTTGAACCAAATAGTCCAGCCTCCCATATTTTAAGCCACTATGTGATGGAGGGCGACTAGATATACCCTGTATACTTAGTGAAAGATCCCTGCCCCCTCCGCGCAACGAATTCTGGGGTGCTAGCAGCAGAAGTAGCAATTCTTGCGTAGGGCAGAGCCTCTCACTCGGGGCCTCGCCCACGGATATCTAGACAAGAGACTAATCCCTTGGTTCTTCCAAAACTGAACCCAGAAAAACTTCCCTCACCTAGTAGACAGAGGTGATTCCTCCAGGATATTTTATTCTAACGTAGTCAAGGTCATCACTAACCAAATGGATCCGACCAAACTCGTAAGTCTCATGGTCAAATCAAGGAGGAGACTTGCACTTGGATCATAGAGTCCAACGCTTTTTTCCTCATCAAGAGGCATAGCCGTTGATTCTTTTCCATAGAACAAGGGTTATCCGGGATTTACTTCTTCTATCGTAACATAACAGAATTGAGTCTCATTTTAGGGATCCATAAGTCCAGCCTAACCCCATCCCATGGGTTAGCCAACCGCCCAACCACTGTACTGATAGGATCCATTTCGAAATTTGGTTATGTTTTGTCCCGGGTACTAGGGAAAAGAATTCCCAGGCCCCCTAGCCGGCGCTTCAAGCAAACTTCAAGATAGTCACACCACTTACACACCCAATATGAAATTACCTGTTTCATAGATTCAGCTGTCTTCAAAACAATCTATTAATGAAACCATAGTATCACTGATTATAATCCTCCAAAATATCGAGCTTGAATTCTAATTTTCAATCATTCCTTCATCGATGTACCTATGGTATCATTGGTAACCAGAACGCTCACCACCTGTTCACTCAGGGGCCTTTTCAATAGTTCCTAGCTCATAGTACCTGGCAATATAATTACATAAGAAAATCCAAATGGACTCTCCGTTGAAGATCAGCAAGATCAACCAACAGATCCATATAAAAGAGCCATGGACTCATTCGTTGAGGACCAGCAAGGCTAATTAACCAGATCCATGCCCAAGTTCAGAAAATAACTCTAACACCTTGTTCGATTTTCTTCCCCGACGCACGCGTGGGTATCTTCGACGACCTTGAGCTCAAGCACCGTATGGTCAGCACCCTCTAGGCTCCTTCGCAGGTCACCTAGCGCCTCACTCATAGGCCGCTTCCTTGGTCCCTCATCCACCGTACCCGGAAGCTCACCATTTAAATCGATGGTCAAGACCTCGGTCGACCTTGCTATGCGAGATGTCCTCCATTGACTTTCCATCAGCTATTGTAACTTTATCACTTAGGTCTCCACGATCTCATTCACAAGTTGGTCAAAATGCTTCCCCAACATTCTTGACATAAAACAGTCATTTAAAAACAGGTTTCATAAATACAGTTTCTAACAAACTCTCATCTTTCCACATTGTTCCACATCATTTCTGTAAGATTCCTCCCCAGCCTCTCAAAATGTCCAGCATCTTTCCCTGTAATCAATCCCCTCTTCAGAAATATAAAAGACCTTGTTTCTAACTGTTTTGACTTAGAGAGAGAGAATATTCTAGAGAGAGAATATTCAGATTTTGAATATTTGTAGATGGAAAAATTTCTCATCTTATTAAAATAAGTTTCCCTGAAACAGAAATTCAAAAAGAACTTTCCAATGTGCAATTGGAATTAATTGGAAATGAGTATGAAGGACCTTAGCCTAAGGGTCTAGATTTTCAAAAAATTTTGGATTATGGTCCAATTAAGGTTCCTATGGGCCAATAGCATCAATCCATGTGTAGGGAGGAGATAAATCCAATTTTGTAAAAGAAGATACCCAAAAATGAGTAAATGCTCACATAAGATGAAGAGTTGACTATGTACAAGGTTTATTAGTAAGAAACTATGAGTAATATAAAAAATATGAGATATTTTGGATATCCAAAAATGAGTAAATGCTCACATAAGATGAAGAGGTGAAAATGTACAAGGTTTATTTAGTAAAAAACTATGAGCAATATTAAAAATATGAGATATTTTGGGTATAATAATTCTATTTTGACACATACGTAAGGAAGGGGAGTCCATTAAAGGAGGTGCATATTTCACATGCTTGAATGAGTTTTAAACTCAAAAATAATGTGATATTTTTATCTCTCCTCTCTCTTGAATCAAACCAAATCAAAATGGAACCAAACCGAATCAAAAAGGAACCAAACTAGATCCAAATCTAGTCCAAACTGAATCTGGAAAATTCTAGAATTCAGTTAGCTTTGGTTAGAGCTTCCCTCTCCTATAAATAGAACATGAGTCCCTTGAAAAAAATAGAATAATTTTACTATACTAGAGTTATGCTGAAATACTGCTAATTTCTACTATTCTCTAAAATTCTCTCCAAATTGAAGAAATTGGAGCTTCCCTCTTTCTTCAATCCCCATTGGTGGCTCCATCAACATACTTAACCAATTGATTGGTTGGGGGCCTCTACGGTGAACAAAGAATCAAGCAAATTGTAAGGTAAATGGTGAATTTTGATCTTTTCTATAATTTCTCAATGCTTCTCTCTTCTCAACCCCTCTCAAGCTTGAGAAGCTTAATTAGAATGGTTTTTGAATACTATTGAAGTTAATTGATGAATGGTAGTGAAGAATTATATAATTAGATGAATGCTATTGAAGTTAATTGATTAATGATAGTAAAGAATTACATAAATTTCCATTTATGCTTAATTCTAATGGTTTTTATGTAATTTCTCTCTCTCACTCAAGGAATGGTCATACTCATGATCCATTCTCAATCCAAATGAAGCTTTTCATAAAACTTTTCCTTAATCCAAGATTAATCTATGCTTGAGGTCAAATTAATGGCTTTTTTCTATGCTTTTAGTTTATGTATTTCATGAATATTGATGATTCAATCCATTATTGAGTTAATGATCCAATCAGGGATCATTCTAATCATTCCCTTAATGATAAGCTTTATCCTTCAAAATAAATTAAAAAATTAAGATTTATCAGTCATAGTAGCAGAGCTATGGCAAATTTTTTATAAAAATTACACATAAAATAATTTCATTCAAAGCATGAAAAGAGAACTTCCTACCATATTCTAGGAATTATCATCCTAGATTAATTGAAAGAATTTTATTGTAATCATGGAGAAATTGATTTTTATGTTATGCATAATTGATGATTATTTTATTGTAAAAGTGTTACTTTTATCATAATTAGATTTCATGCATAGTGTGACTTTTATCATATTTGTATTTCATGCATAGAGGTATGCATAAAAGTTGATTATTTTATTATAAAAGTGTGACTTTTATCATATTTGAATTTCATGCATAGAGGTATGCATAAAAGTTGATTATTTTATCATAAAAATGTGACTTTTATCATATTTGAATTTCATGCATAGAGGTATGCATAAAAGTTGATTATTTTATTGTAAAAGTGTTACTTTTATCATATTGAATTTCATGTATAGAGGTATGCATAAAAGATATTCTTTTTATACTAAAAGTGTGATTTTCATCATAAATGGATTTTATGCATAACTTGGATGCATAAGAGAAATTCTTTTATTCTAAAAGTGTAATTCCTACCAAATTGAATTTATGCATAAGAAGATGCATAAAAGATCGATTCGTAATTCAAAGTGTCATTCTCATCTAAATTGAATTTATGCATAGGAGGATGCATAAAAGAATGGAATTTCAATTCAAAAGTGTTATTCTCATCCAAATTGAATTTATGCATAGGAAGATGCATAAAAGATGGATTTTTAATTCAAAAGTGTCAATTCTCATCTAAATTGAGTTTATGCATAGGAAGATGCATAAAAGATTGAATTTTAATTCAAAAGTGTTATTTTCATTTAAAATGAATTTATGCATAGGAAGATGCATTTATTTCGAAAGTGTTAGTCTCCTTAAATGAAATTTATACATAAATAAATGTGTAGAGAAATCTTATATCAAATATAAGAATTATCTTATATTCTCTATAAAACGATATGAAATATGATAAGATGTGATAAGAGGTGTATGAGATGTGATAATATGTGATAAGATGCATATGGGAAGTGATAGGATGTGATAAGAGGTGTATGAGATGTGATAAGATTTGATAAGATGCGTATGGGAAGTGATAGGATGTGATAAGAGGTGTATGAGATGTGAAAAGATGTGTATGAGATGTGATAGGATATGATAAGAGATGTATGAGATGTGATAGAATGTGTTAAGATGAGTTAGGATGTGTTAAGATGTGTATGGGATGAGGTAGAGAGTGTATCTGATGGGATAAGATGTATATGGGATGAGGTAGAGAGTGTATGTGATGGGATAAGATGTATATGGGATGTGTTAGAGCGAGAATGGATGTATGAATGTAGATATGGATGTATGAATGCGAATATGGATGTGTGGATGTGAAAATGAAAGTGTGGATGTATGAATGTGGATGTGGATGTATGCATGTAGATGTGTATGTATGAATGTGAATGTGGATGTGTATGTATGTATGTGGATGTGGATGTATGAATGAGGATGTGAAAATGGATGTATGTATGTAGATGTGGATGTATGGATGTGAATGTGAATGAAGATGTGGATGTAGATACGGATGTGGATGTATATATGTGAATGTGGATGTATAAATGAGGATGTGAAAATGGATGTATGCATGTGAACGTGGATGTATGAATGTGAATGTGGATGTGTGAAAGTGGAAATGGAAGTATGGATGTATGAATGTGGATGTGGATGTATGCATGTAGATACGTATGTATGAATGCAAAATTGGAAGTATGATGTGGACGTACGAACATGGATATGTATGTAGAATAACGAATGTGAAGGTGTATGTGAAATAATGTGTAGTCTATATGAGTGAATGGATGAGAATGAGTACAATGGAATAAGTAATGTGGTCCGAGAGTGGATAATGTGGAAAGACGAGAGTTTGTTATAGAAATTGTATTTTGTGACTGTTTATAAATGACTGTTTTATGTCAAGAATGCTGGGGAAGCATTTTGACCGTCTTGAGGATTAAGTCATGAAGACCGAACTGATAAAGTTGCAACTGCTGACAGAGAGTCAATGGAGGACGTCTCGCGTAGCAAGGTCAATCGAGGTCTTGACCAGCCTCGGTTCGATTTAAATGGTGAGCTTCCGGTACGGTGGATGAGGGACCAAGGAAGCGGCCTATGAGTGAAGCGCTAGGTCACTTGCGAAGGATCCTAGAGGGTGCTGACCATACGGTGCTCGGGCTCTGGGTCGCCGAAGATACCCACACGTGCGTCATGGAAGATATTGGAACAAGGAGTAAGAATTGTTTTCTGAAACCGGGCATGGATCTGGTTGATTGACCTTGCTGGTCCTCAACGGATGAGTCCATGGCTCTTTTATATGGATCTGTGGGTTGATCTTGCTGATCTTCCACGGAGATTCCATTCTATTATATGAATATATTGCCGGTTACTATGAGCTAGGAACTATGGAAAAGGCCCCTGAGTGAATAGGTGGTGAGCGTTTAGGTTGCCAATGATGCCATAAATATACCGATGAATGACTGAAAATAAGGATTCAACCATAGACTTTGAGGATTGTCATCAGTGACATAATGGTTTCATTAAAGGATTGTTTTCTTAGCTGATGCTAAGAAAAAGGCAATTTCATATTGGGTGTGTAAGTGGTGTGACTAATTTTATGTTTGCATGAACTTCCAGCTAGGGGGCCTTGGAACTCTTTTCCTTGGTACCCGGGACAAAACCTAACCAAATTCTTAATTGGATCCCATCACTACAGTGGTTGGGCGGTTGGCTAACCCATGGGACTGGATGGGTTAGGCTGGACTGATGGATCCGTAAATCGAGACTCAATTTCTGTCATTACGATAGATAAAGTAAATCCCGGATAGTAATTGTTCTATGGATAGGAATCAATGGCTGTGCCTCTTGATGGGGAAAAAAGCATTGATCCCAATGATCCAAGTGCAAGTTTCTTCCTTGATCTGACCGAGTATCTTTATAGGTGCAGTCGGATCAGCGTGATCAGTAATGATCTTGACTACGTTAGAGTAAAAAGTTATCCTGGTGGAATCGCCTGTGCTTTCCGGGTAAGGGAAGTTTTTCCGGGTTCGGTTTTGGAAAAACCGACGGATTAGTCTCTTGTTCGGATATCCGTGGACGAGGCCCCCGAGTGTGAGATCCCTGTCCGGCACGAGAAGTGCTACTTCCGCTGCTAGTACCTCGAATCCGTTGCTCGGTGGGGACAGGGATCTCACAGTTGGTATCAGAGCGAATCGGCTAATAAAGCTCAACTGAAAAGCCAAATATGTCAAAAAATTTATCAAGTAGCACAAAAAGGTTATAATTGTGTGATTTAATTCATACAAATTGATATTCAAACTAATTTCGTAAATTAGTAATTGGGTAATCCAATGGAAGTACCGCAATTATATGGAACCCTGACTTGCTTGAGGCTTAGACATATAGTATTTACCTTATAATTCCAAGTATCATAACTAACCGTATATACCGAGGGTATAACTGCAGCTCTTTACCGGCAGTATATACGAGTAAATCTAAGACTTGAAATTATAATCAGTAATGCTATCTAGTTGATGAATTCGAATGTGGTTGATATGATTTTTAATTCTGTTTACGAACTGATGAATTGATTTGGATTCTGACTGAAAAATGATGATTTTTGAAATTTAGTTGAAATATAATAACCTGAGCAAAACTACAATGAGGATGAATGGGATGAGTCCCTGTGATGATAATGATCTTAGTAAATCACTATGAGATTAGTGGATTGTGCTGTCAAATTGCTACTGTCAACACTTGACTGTTAGATCAAGTTAAGGGATGACAAATTGAGAACTTACTTGACTGAAATTCCCGTCAGAAGGAAATTTTTCGGTCTAATGGACCATTATCATGTTAAAGATATGAATGATATGATCTAAATGAATTGTTATTTAATGATGAGTTCTAAGGGATATTTATCCCAGTATTCTGTTGGGTTGACCAGAATATAAGGAACCCCAGAATAAAATTGGATCTTAAGAAAAAGAGTTGTCCTCTACCTCGCGAGATGAGGACATCCCGCACTTTTTTAAGTGGGGTAGAATGTAAGATTCCTCCCCAGCCTTCAAGGTATACAGGAGTAAGAATCTCCCTTTTTGATCTTATAATTATTCCCTCTCTAAAATAAAAGAAAGATTCTGTTTAAAAAAGGAAGACCCTCTCCCTAGAATACTTCTCAAGAGTCACGCCTGTTTTAAGGATTCAGAACAATGAGTTCAGAAGTGAAAATCGGTGTTTTGGATACCAAGGTTTTGGTTTTCATTCGAGTACGGCCCAAAAGAAGTTCTTTATCTCTTGGGGAGTATAAGAAGTTATCCCCCAGATATTGTGAGCCTTATATCTGAATTCAATGAAAGTAGGTGACTTAGCCTACAAGCTTCTTTTACCTCCTCATCTCAAAGTTCTTAATGTATTTCATAAAAATATGTGCCAAACCCAAATCATGGAAAGACAGTAATACTTCAGTGGGGTGGCAAGATACCGTTGGCTTCTAAGTTACGCTAGTTCCTTCCTTTATATAAGTCGTAACTTTTACCTGTCGCTCACAGTAATCTTACTTCCATCGATCTCCCTTCTTCTTAATCTCCTTCATGGCTTGGCAACAGGAATTAGTTTTATCCATGATGATTTCTCACCTTCAAGACGCAAGCGAGTCTGTGAAGAAAGATTTTATAGAACAGTATGAGCGCTCACTTTTTCCTCACCTAGGAACTTCTGTAGCTCAGACCAAATGGCGGACCTATCAAGACATAACTAGGGTAACACCCTGGGGTCAGCAGCACTTTCGTAATAATGTCCGCTTGGCCATGGTTATTGAAGCTTTGGGTTTGGGTCCCCGATACTACTGCGTCATGAGATCAAGACATCTTGGGTTTTCTGAGCGGGTCTTCTTACTGGCGTGTTTTCTTCCTCATCAACCTTTACCCCGTTTTTGGCTTGCCTCTCAGAGGTCCTTTTGTTAGATCACCTCATGCCACTGAGGTAGGTGCGGCAATAACCAGCCGAATTATTCCCATAGATGAGTTACCTTATACGTGCGCAGCTTGTGAGTACTGCGTTTGTGATCATATGATGGACGGGCTTATGGAAGTGTAAAGAGTTCTTCTATCTTTACTGTATATGTTCCAAGAATGAATAAAGTTTAAATCTTGTTCTTGTCTTGACCCTTACTCTCTTTGAGACTTTTTTTATTTGGTGGTTAATCTTAATTAAATTTTCCTCTAAGTCTCATGTTCGTTGCGAAATTATCCCAAGTTTGCGAGATGAGGACATCTCGCGTTTTTTAAGTGGGAGAGAATGTAAGATTCCTCCCCAGCCTCTCAAAATGTCGAGCATCTTCCCCTGTAATCAAATCCCTCTTCAGAAATATAAAAGACCTTGTTTCTAACTGTTTTGACTTAGAGAGAGAGAATATTCAGATTTTGAATATTTATAGATGAAAAAATTTCTCATCTTATTAAAATAAGTTTCCCTGAAACAGAAATTCAAAAAGAACTTTCCAATGTGTAATTGGAATTAATTGGAAATGAGTATGAAGGACCTTAGCCTAAGGGTCTAGATTTTCAGAAATTTTTGGATTATGGTCCAATTAAGGTTCCTATGGACCAATAGCATCAATCCATGTGTAGGGAGGAGATAAATCCAATTTTGTAAAAGAAGATACCCAAAAATGAGTAAATGCTCACATAAAATGAAGAGTTGACTATGTACAAGGTTTATTAGTAAGAAACTATGAGTAATATCAAAAACATGAGATATTTTGGATATCCAAAAACGATTAAATGCTCACATAAGATGAAGAGTTGAAAATGTACAAGGTTTATTAGTAAAAAACTATGAGCAATATTAAAAATATGAGATATTTTGGGTATAATAATTCTATTTTGACACATACGTAAGGAAGGGGAGTCCATTAAAGGAGGTGCATATTTCACATGCTTGAATGAGTTTTAAACTCAAAAATAATATGATATTTTTATCTCTCCTCTCTATTGAATCAAACCAAATCAAAATGGAACCAAACCGAATAAAAAAGGAACCAAACTAGATCCAAATCTAGTCCAAATTCAACCAAACTAAATCTAGAAAATTCTAGAATTCAGTTAGCTTTGGTTAGAGCTTCCCTCTCCTATAAATAGAACATGAGTCCCTTGAAAAAAATAGAATAATTTTACTATACTAGAGTTATGCTGAATAATGCTAATTTCTACTATTCTCTAAAATTCTCTCCAAATTGAAGAAATTGGAGCTTCCCTCTTTCTTCAATCCCCATTGGTGGCTCCATCAACATACTTAACCAATTGATTGGTTGGGGGCCTCTACCGTGAACCAAGAATCAAGCAAATTGTAAGATAAATGGTGAATTTTGATCTTTTCTATAATTTCTCAATGCTTCTCTCTTCTCAACCCCTCTCAAGCTTGAGAAGCTTAATTGGAATGATTTTTGAATGCTATTGAAGTTAATTGATGAATGGTAGTAAAGAATTACATAATTAGATGAATGCTATTGAAGTTAAATGATTAATGATAGTAAAGAATTACATAAATTTCCACATGCTTAATTCTAATGGTTTTTATGTAATTTCTCTCTCTCACTCAAGAAATGGTCATACTCATGACCCATTCTCAATCCAAATGAAGCTTTTCATAAAGCTTTTCCTTAATCCAAGATTAATCTATGCTTGAGGTCAAATTAATGGCTTTTTTCTATGCTTTTAGTTTATGTATTTCATGAATATTGATGATTCAATCCATTATTGGGTTAATGATCCAATTAGGGATCATTCTAATCATTCCCTTAATGATAAGTTTTATCCTTCAAAATAAATTGAGATTTATCAGTCATAGTAGCGGAGCTATGGTAAAATTTTTATAAAAATTACACATAAAATAATTTCATTCAAAGCATGAAAAGAGAACTTCCTACCATATTCTAGGAATTATCATCCTAGATTAATTGAAAGAATTTTATTGTAATCGTGGAGAAATTGATTTTTATGTTATGCATAATTGATGATTATTTTATTGTAAAAGTGTTACTTTTATCGTAATTGGATTTCATGCATAGAGGTATGCATAAAAGTTGATTATTTTAATATAAAAGTGTTTCTTTTATCATATTTGGATTTCATGCATAGAGGTATGCATAGAAGTTGATTATTTTAATATAAAAGTGTTTCTTTTATCATATTTGAATTTCATGCATAGAGGTATGCATAAAAGTTGATTATTTTATTATATAGTGTTACTTTTATCATAATTGAATTTCATGCATAGAGTATGCATAAAAGTTGATTACTTTATTATAAAAGTGTGACTTTTATCATATTTGAATTTCATGCATAGAGGTATGCATAAAAGTTGATTATTTTATTATAAAAGTGTGACTTTTATCATATTTGAATTTCATGCATAGAGGTATGCATAAAAGTTGATTATTTTATTTTAAAAGTATTGCTTTTATCATATTTGAATTTCATGCATAGAGGTATGCATAAAAATTGATTATTTTATTATAAAAGTGTGACTTTTATCATATTGAATTTCATGCATAGAGGTATGCATAAAAGTTGATTATTTTATTATAAAAGTGTGACTTTTATCATATTTGAATTTCATGCATAGAGATATGCATAAAAGTTGATTATTTTATTATAAAAGTGTGACTTTTATCATATTTGAATCTCATGCATAGAGGTATGCATAAAAGTTGATTATTTTATTATAAAAGTGTGACTTTTATCATATTTGAATTTCATGCATAGAGGTATGTATAAAAGTTGATTATTTTATTGTAAAAGTGTTACTTTTATCATATTGGATTTCATGTATAGAGGTATGCATAAAAGATATTCTTTTTATACTAAAAGTGTGATTTTCATCATAAATGGATTTTATGCATAACTTAGATGCATAAGAGAAATTCTTTTATTCTAAAAGTGTAATTCCTACCAAATTGAATTTATGCATAAGAAGATGCATAAAAGATCGATTCGTAATTCAAAGTGTCATTCTCATCTAAATTGAATTTATGCATAGGAAGATGCATAAAAGAATGGAATTTCAATTCAAAAGTGTTATTCTCATCCAAATTGAATTTATGCATAGGAAGATGCATAAAAGATGGATTTTTAATTCAAAAGTGTCAATTCTCATCTAAATTGAGTTTATGCATAGGAAGATGCATAAAAGATTGAATTTTAATTCAAAAGTGTTATTTTCATGAATCATTTAAAATGAATTTATGCATAGGAAGATGCATAAAAGATTGACTTTTATTTCGAAAGTGTTAGTCTCCTTAAATGGAATTTATGCATAAATAAATGTGTAGAGAAATCTTATATCAAATATAAGAATTCTCTTGTATTCTATAAAAAGATATGAAATGCGATAAGATGTGATAAGAGGTGTATGAGATGTGATAATATGTGATAAGATGCATATGGGAAGTGATAGGATGTGATAAGAGGTGTATGAGATGTGATAAGATTTGATAAGATGCGTATGGGAAGTGATAGGATGTGATAAGAGGTGTATGAGATGTGAAAAGATGTGTATGAGATGTGATAGCATATGATAAGAGAAGTATGAGATGTGATAGAATGTGTTAAGATGAGTTAGGATGTATTAAGATGCGTATGGGATGAGGTAGAGAGTGTATCTGATGGGATAAGATGTATATGGGATGAGGTAGAGAGTGTATGTGATGGGATAAGATATATATGGGATGTGTTAGAGCGAGAATGGATGTAATATGGATGTATGAATGTAGATATGGATGTATGAATGTGAATATGGATGTGTGGATATGAAAATGGAAGTGTGGATGTATGAATGTGGATGTGGATGTATGCATGTAGATGTGTATGTATGAATGTGGATGTGGATGTATGGATGTAGATACGGATGTGTATGTATGTATGTGGATGTGGATGTATGAATGAGGATGTGAAAATGGATGTATGTATGTAGATGTGGATGTATGGATGTGAATGTGAATGAAGATGTGGATGTAGATACAGATGTGGATGTATGTATGTGAATGTGGATGTATGAATGAGGATGTGAAAATGGATGTATGCATGTGAATGTGGATGTATGAATGTGAATGTGGATGTGTGGAAATGGAAATGGAAGTATGGATGTATGAATGTGGATGTGGATGTATGCATGTAGATGCGTATGTATGAATGCGAAATTGGAAGTATGATGTGGACGTACGAACATGGATATGTATGTAGAATAACAAATGTGAAGGTGTATGTGAAATAATGTGTAGTCTATATGAGTGAATGGATGAGAATGAGTACAATGGAATAAGTAATGTGGTCCGAGAGTGGATAATGTGGAAAGAAGAGAATTTTATTATAAAAGTGTGACTTTTATCATATTTGAATTTCATGCATAGACGTATGCATAAAAGTTGATTATTTTATTATAAAAGTGTGACTTTTTATCATATTTGAATTTCATGCATAGAGGTATGCATAAAAGTTGATTATTTTATTGTAAAAGTGTTACTTTTATCATATTGGATTTCGTATATAGAGGTATGCATAAAAGATATTCTTTTTATACTAAAAGTGTAATTTTCATCATAAATGGATTTTATGCATAACTTAGATGCGTAAGAGAAATTCTTTTATTCTAAAAGTGTAATTCCTACCAAATTGAATTTATGCATAAGAAGATGCATAAAAGATTGATTCTTAATTCAAAGTGTCATTCTCATCTAAATTGAATTTATGCATAGGAAGATGCATAAAAGAATGGAATTTCAATTCAAAAGTGTTATTCTCATCCAAATTGAATTTATGCATAGGAAGATGCATAAAAGATGGATTTTTAATTCAAAAGTGTCAATTCTCATCTAAATTGAGTTTATGCATAGGAAGCTGCATAAAAGATTGAATTTTAATTCAAAAGGGTTATTTTCATTTAAAATGAATTTATGCATAGGAAGATGCATAAAAGATTGACTTTTATTTCGAAAGTGTTAGTCTCCTTAAATGGAATTTATGCATAAATAAATATGTAGAGAAATCTTACATCAAATATAAGAATTCTCTTGTATTCTATAAAAAGATATGAAATATGATAAGATGTGATAAGAGGTGTATGAGATGTGATAATATGTGATAAGATGCATATGGGAAGTGATAGGATGTGATAAGAGGTGTATGAGATGTGATAATATTTGATGAGATGCGTATGGGAAGTGATAGGATGTGATAAGAGGTGTATGAGATGTGAAAAGATGTGTATGAGATGTGATAGCATATGATAAGAGATGTATAAGATGTGATAGAATGTGTTAAGATGAGTTAGGATGTGTATGGGATGAGGTAGAGAGTGTATCTGATGGGATAAGATGTATATGGGATGTGCTAGAGCAAGAATGGATGTAATATGGATGTATGAATGTAGATATGGATGTATGAATGTGAATATGGATGTGTGGGTGTGGAAATGGAAGTGTGGATGTGGATGTATGCATGTAGATGTGTATGTATGAATGTGAATGTGAATGTGGATGTGGATGTGGATGTATGGATGTAGATACGGATGTGTATGTATGTATATGGATGTGGATGTATGAATGAGGATGTGAAAATGGATGTATGTATGTAGATGTGGATGTATGGATGTGAATGTGAATGAAGATGTGGATGTAGATACAGATGTGGATGTATGTATGTGAATGTGGATGTATGAATGAGGATGTGAAAATGATGTATGCATGTGAATGTGGATGTATGAATGTGAATGTGGATGTGTGGAAATGGAAATGGAAGTATGGATGTATGAATGTGGATGTGGATGAGTGCATGTAGATGCGTATGTATGAATGCGAAATTGGAAGTATGATGTGGACGTACGAACATGGATATGTATGTAGAATAACGAATGTGAAGGTGTATGTGAAATAATGTGTAGTCTATATGAGTGAATGGATGAGAATGAGTACACATTGAATGGAATGTGGAATAAGTAATGTGGTCTGAGAGTGGATAATGTGGAAAGACGAGAGTTCCTTATAGAAATTGTATTTTGAGACTGTTTATAAATGACTGTTTTATGTCAAGAATGCTGGGGAAGCATTTTGACCGTCTTGAGGATTAAGTCATGAAGACCGAACTGATAAAGTTGCAACTGCTGACGGAGAGTCAATGGAGGACGTCTCGCGTAGCAAGGTCGATCGAGGTCTTGACCAGCCTCCGTTCGATTTAAATGGTGAGCTTCCGGTCAGGGGTGCGTCAATAAAGCGAGCCGAGAGCAGCGAGCCGAGAGCAAAAATCACATAGAATACAAAAATAAGAGCAAAAATCACACAGAATACAAAAATAGATTATCCCCTTCAAGCGAGCAGATTTGTGCTTGTGCTGCTCTCTAAAACTTTGACATAACACTGAACTTAATTATTAAATGACTGAAAACATTGACATAACACTGAACTTAATTATTAAATGACTGAAAACATTGACATAACACTGAACTTAATTAAATCAATCAATATAAGTGTGTTATTTATATAATGCACAGAGTACAAAAAGTTTAATTGATATTCTCAAAATATTCTCAAAACATTATACGTATATCCTATAATTGTTGTGGGTGGCTCCTCTGAGATCTTGTGAGCATCTCTTTCAAAATATAATTAGGAATCTTTGCCTGATGGATATGCATATTATTGTTCACATCCTGTCCAAGAATCATCAGGAAAACAAAGTAGATATGTTTGCAGGCAAGATATGGTTTTCTTTTGACCAACCTATCATTGAATTCTGCACACGAACATATTGGGTGGTTCTGAATGGTTACTTCAATGGGTAGGGCTTCTTTGTTCTGGATTTCCCTCACTTTAAATATTTCCTTCTGCCCTTCCATTTGAACATGTCCTCCCATAATTTCTACATTCATATCTAACGCAGCACTGATCTGTGCATATGCAGCTTTCGATATACCTTTTCTGTAAGATTCCTCCCCCAACCCCTTTTTGATGTCTAGTATATTCCCCTGTAATCAATTCCTTTTCTGAAATATAAGAGATCTTGTTTGTGGCTGTTTTAACCTAGAGAGAGAAAATATTCTAGAGAGAGAATATTCAGATTTTGAATATTTTTGGATAGAAAAATATCTCTTATAATTCAGATGAGTTTCCCTGAAACAGAAATTTAAAAAGAATTTTCCAATGTGCAATTGGAATTAATTGGAAATAGGTATAAAGAACCTTAGCCTAAGGGTCTAGATTTTCAGAAATCTTTAGACTATGGTCCAATTAAGGTTTCTATGGGCCAATAGCATCAATCCATGTGTAGGGAGGAGATAAATCCAAATTGTAAAAAGAAAATACCCAAAAATGAGTAAATGCTCACATGAGGTGAACAGTTGAAAATGTACAAGGTTTATTAGTAAAAAAAACTATGAGCAATATTAAAAATATGAGATATTTTGGGAATAATGATTTTATTATGACACATATGTAAGGAAGGGGAGTCCCTTAAATGCTCACATAAGATGAAGAGTTGAAAATGTACAAGGTTTATTAGTAAAAAACTATGAGCAATATTAAAATGATTCCATTATGACACATATGTAAGGAAGGAGAGTTCTTTAAAGGAGGTGCATATTTCACATAAGATGAAGAGTTGAAAATATACAAGGGTTATTAATAAAAAACTATGAGCAATATTAAAAATATGAGATATTTTGGGAATAATGATTTTATTATGACACATATGTAAGGAAGGGGAGTCCCTTAAATGCTCACATAAGATGAAGAGTTGAAAATGTACAAGGCTTATTAGTAAAAAAACTATGAGCAATATTAAAATGATTCCATTATGACACATATGTAAGGAAGGGGAATTCTTTAAAGGAGGTGCATATTTCACATGCTTGAATGAGTTTTAAACTCATAAAAATTGAGATATTTTATCTCTCCTCTCTCTTAATTCAAGTCTAGTTCCAAAAAGTTAGCTTAAGTGACCTAAAAATGGTCAAAAAGTGACCAAACTGACTTGGAAAATTCTAGAATCAGTTTGTTTGGTTAGGAGCTCAAATTTTCCTATAAATAGAAGCCTCCCCTTGTTGAAAAAAACATAGTCTCTTATGCTTTGTTACTCTACTCCACCTAAGCCAAAATATATAGTCTCTTATGCCTTGTTACTCTACTCCACCTAAGCCAAATTAGATAGTGTCTTATGCCTTGTTACTCTACTCCACCTAAGCCAAAATATATAGTGTCTTATGCTTTGTTACTCTACTCCACCTAAGCCAAAATATATGAGTCTTATGCTTTGTTACTCTACTCCACCTAAGCCAAATTAGATAGTGTCTTATGCTTTGTTACTCTACTCCACCTAAGCTAAAATATATAGTGTCTTATGCCTTGTTACTCTACTCTACCTAAGCCAAGAACTGTGAATTCTTTAATAATTCACTAGTTTTTGATACTTCTCTCTTTCTTCAATCCCCATTGGTGGCTCCATCAACATACTAAACCAATTGATTGGTTGGGGGCCTCTACCGTGAATAAAGAATCAAGCAAATCATAAGGTAAGTATATTGAATTTTGATCTTTTCTATAATTTCTCAATGATTCTCTCTTCTCAACCCCTCTCAAGCTTGAGAAGTTTAATTGGTATGGTTTTTTAAATGCTATTGAAGTTAATTGGTGAAAAGTAGTGAAGAGTTACATAATTTAATAAATGCTATTGAAGTTAATTTCCATTTATGTTTAAATTCTAATGGTTTTTATGTAATTACTCTCTCTCACTCAAGAAATAGCCATACTCATGACCCATTCTCAATCCAAATGAAGCTTTTCATAAAGCTTTTCCTTAATCCAAGATTAAGCTATGCTTGAGGCCAAATTAATGGCTTTTTGCTATGCTTTTAGTTTATACACATTGATGATTCAATCCATTATGGATTGATGACCCAATTAGAGACCATCCTAATTATCCAATTAGAGACCATTATGGATTGATGATCCAATTAGAGACCATTCTAATTATTTCCTTAATGATAAGCTTTATCCCTTAGAAAAAAAATTGAGATTTATCAATCATAGTAGCGGAGCTATGGCAAAATTTTTATAGAAATTACGCATAAAATAAATTCATTCAAAGCATAAAAAGAGGACTTCCTACCATATTCTAGGAACTATCATCCTAGATTAATTAAAAGAATTTTATTATGCATGGAGATGTGGATGTTTGCATGTAGATGTAGATGTATGGATGTGAGTGTGAATGTGGAGGTGGAAGTATGCATGGAGATGTGGTTGTATACATGTAGAAGTAGATGTATAGATGAGGATGTAAATAGAGATGTGGATGGATGCATGTAGATGTAGATGTATAGATGTGGATGTGAATAGAAATGTAGATGTATGCATGTAGATGTAGATGTATAGATGTGGATGTGGATGTATACATGTAGATGTAAATGTATAGATACGGATGTGGATGTGGAGGTGGATGTATACATGTAGATGTAGATGTATAGATGAAGATGTGGATGTGGAGGTGGAGGTGGATGGATGCATGTAGACGTAGATGTATAGATGTAGATGGGAATGGAGATATGGATGTATGCATGTAGATGTAGATGTATAAATGTAGATGTGGATGTGGAGGTGGATGGATGGATGTAGATGTAGATGTATAGATGTAGATGTGAATGGAGATGTGGATATATGCATGTAGATGTAGATGTATGGAGGTGAATGTGAATGTGGATGTGGATGTATGCATAGAGATGTAGATGTATGCATGTAGATGTGAATGTACGCATATAGGTGTGGATGTATGGATGTGAATATACGATATGTGATGTGAGGGAATCTGAAGTGATGAGATAGAAATGATGTGATGGGATGAGTATACATATAAATGGAATATGGAATAAGTAATGTAGATTGATGAGGGATAATGTGGAAAAATGAAAGTTAAAATAGAAATTGTGTTGTAAACTGTTTGTAAATACTGTTTGTAAATGCTGTTTGTAAATGATTGTTTTATGTCAAGAATGCTGGGGGGAGCATTTTGACCGTCTTGTGATTAAAGTCGTGATGGTAAAGTTGCAACTGCTGACGGGGAGTCAATGAAGGACGTCTCGCGTAGCAAGGTCGGCCGAGGTCTTGACCAGCCTCGGTGCGATTAAAATGGTGAGCTTCCGGTACGGTGGATGAGGGGCCAAGGAAGCGGCCTATGCGTGAAGCGCTAGGTTACCTGCGAAGGATCCTAGAGGGTGCTGACCATACAGTGCTCGGGCTCTGGGTCGCCTAGGATACCCACGCGTGCGTCGAGGAAGATATTGGAACAGAGTTGGAGTTGTTTTCTGAAATTGAGCATGGATCTGGTTGATTGACCTTGCTGGTCTTCAATGGATGAGTCCATGGCTCCTTATATGGATCTGTTGGTTGATCTTGCTGATCTTCAACGAGAGTCCATCTTGTTAAGTGATTATATTGCCAAGTATCATGGGCTAGGAACTATCGAAACGGCTCCTGAGCGTTCTAGTTGCCAATGATGCCATAGATACTCTGATGAAGGAATGATGGGAAATTAAGAATCAATTGGATAAATTGGAAGATGGTGATCAATGATACTATGGTTTTATTAAAGGATTGTTTTAAACTGGTTGAATCTGGTTGAAAAAAGGCAATTTCATATTGGGTGTGTGAGTGGTGTGACTAGTTTTATTTTGCATGAACATCCGGCTAGGGGGCCTTGGAACTCTTTTCCTTTGTACCCGGGACAAAACCTAACCAAATTTTTAATTGGATCCCATCACTACACTGGTTGGGCGGTTGGCTAACCCATGGGATTGGATGGGGTTAGGCTGGACTGATGGATCCGTAAATCGAGACTCAAACTTTTGTTTTTACGATAGAAAAAAAAAAAAATCCCGGACAGAAACTGTTCTATGGATAGGAATCAACGGCTGTGCCTCTTGAATGGGGAAAAAAGCGTTGATCCCAATGATCCAAGTGCAAGTTTCTTCCTTGAACTGACTAAGTATCTTATAGATGTAATCGGATCATCTCGATCAGAAATGATCTTGACTACGTTAGAGTAAAAAGTTATCCTGGTGGAATCGCCCGTGCTTTCCGGTAGAGGAAGTTTTTCCGGGTTCGGTTTTGGAACAACCGACGGATTAGTCTCTTATCCGGATATCCGTGGGCGAGGCCCCGAGTGTGGGACCCCTGTCCCGCGCGAGGAGCGCTACTTCCGCTGCCAGTACCCTGAATTCGTTGCTCGGTGGGAACAGGGATCTTACAGTTGGTATCAGAGCATTTGGTTAATAAAGATCAACTGAGAAGACAAATATATCAAAAATTTATCAAGAAACACAAAAAGGTTATAATTGTGTGAGATAATTCATACAATTTGATATTCAAACTGAAACTCATAAATTGGTAATTGGGTCTTCAGATGGAAGTACCGCAATTATATAGAATCCCTGACTTGCTTGAGGCCTAGACATGATAGTATTTACCTTATAATTCCAAGGGCCATGACTACCCGTATATACCGAGAGTATACTGCAGCTCTTTACTGACAGTATATACGAGTAAATCTAAGACTTGAAATTATAAGCGTTAATGCTATCTAGATGATGATTTCGAATGTGATTGATATGATTTTTAATTCTGTTTGAGAATGGATGAATTGATTTGGATTCTGATTGAAAATGCTGATTGAAAAATGTTGATTTTAAAAATTAGTTGAAATATAATGAAACCACAATGGGGGGGAATGGGACGAGTCCCTGTGATGATATTCATAACTAGAATGATGATAATGAATTCAGCAAATCACTATGAGGTATAGTGGGTTGTGCTGTTAGATTGCTACTGTTAATACTTGACCGGTAGATCAAGTTAAGGGATGTCAAATTGAGAACTTGCTTGACTGAAATTTCCGTGGAGGAATGTTCCGAAGGAAACTTTTCGGTCTAATGGATCATTATCATGTTAAAGATATGAATGACATGATCTGAATGAATTGTTATTTAATGATGAGTTCTATATAAGGGATATTTATCCCAGTGTTCTGTTGGGTTGACCAGAGTATAAGGAACCCCAGAATAAAATTGGATCTTAAGAAAAAGAGTTGTCCTCTACCTTGCGAGATGAGGACATCTCGCACTTTTTAAGTGGGGTAGGATGTAAGATTCCTCCCCAGCCTTCTAGGTATACAGGGGTAAGAATCTCCCTTTCTGATCTTATAATTATTCCCTCTCTAAAATAAAAGAAAGTTTCTGTTTAAAAAAGGAAGACCCTTTTCCTAGAATACTTCTCAGGAGTCACGCCTATTTTAAAGATTCAAAACAATGAGTTCAGAAGTGAAAATCGGTGTTTTGGATACCAAGATTTTGGTTTTCATTCGAGTACGGTCCAAAAGAAGTTCTTTATCTCTTGGGAAGTATAAGAAGTTATCCCCCAGATATTGTGATCCTTATATCTAAATTCAATGAAAGTAGGTGACTTAGCCTACAAGTTTCTTTTATCTCCTCATCTCAAAATTCTTAATGCCTTCTATAGAAAAATGTGTCAAACTCAAATCATGGAAAGACGGTAAAACTTCAATGGCAAGTTACCGATGGCTTCTAGGTTACGCTAGCTCCTTCCTCTATATAAGTCGTAACTTTTACTTGTCGCTCATAGTAATCTTACTCCCATCAATCTCCTTTCCTTCTTAATCTCCTTCATGGCTTGGCAACAAGAACTAGTTTTATCCATGATGATTTCTCACCTTCAAGACGCAAGAGAGTCTGTGAAGAAAGACTTTATAGAACAGTATGAGCGCTCACTTTTTCCTCACCTAGGAACTTCTGTAGCGCAGACCAAATGGCGGACCTATCAAAACATAACTAGGGTAACACCCTGGGGTCAGCAGCACTTTCGTAACAATGTCCGCTTGGCCATGGTTATCGAAGCCTTGGGTTTGGGTCCCCGATACTACTGCGTCATGAGATCAAGGCATCTTGGGTTTTCTGAGCGGGTCTTCTTACTGGCATGTTTTCTTCCTCATGAGAAGATATGCCTTTACCCCGTTTTTGGCTTGCCTCTCAGAGGTCCTTTTGTTAGATCACCTCATACCACAGAGATAGGTGCGGCAATAACCAGCAGAATCATTCCCATAGATGAGTTACCCTATACTTGTACAGCTTGTGAGGACTGCTTTTGTGACCATATGATGGACGGGCTTATGGAAGTGTAAAGAGTTCTTCTATCTTTACTGTATAAGTCCCGTGAATGAATAAAGTTTAAATCTTGTTCTTATTTTGAATCTTGCTCTCTTTAAGACTTTTCTTGGTGGTTAATCGTGATTAAAATTTTTCTCTAAGTCTCATATTCGTGCATCTTGCGAAATTATTCCAAGTTGCGAGATGAGGACATCTTGCGTTTTTTAAGTGGGGTAGAATGTAAGATTCCTCCCCCAACCCCTTTTTGATGTCTAGTATATTCCCCTGTAATCAATTCCTTTTCTGAAATATAAGAGATCTTGTTTGTGGCTGTTTTAACCTAGAGAGAGAAAATATTCTAGAGAGAGAATATTCAGATTTTGAATATTTTTGGATAGAAAAATATCTCTTATAATTCAGATGAGTTTCCCTGAAACAGAAATTTAAAAAGAATTTTCCAATGTGCAATTAGAATTAATTGGAAATAGGTATAAAGAACCTTAGCCTAAGGGTCTAGATTTTCAGAAATCTTTAGACTATGGTCCAATTAAGGTTTCTATGGGCCAATAGCATCAATCCATGTGTAGGGAGGAGATGAATCCAAATTGTAAAAAGAAAATACCCAAAAATGAGTAAATGCTCACATGAGGTGAAGAGTTGAAAATGTACAAGGTTTATTAGTAAAAAACTATGAGCAATATTAAAAATATGAGATATTTTGGGAATAATGATTTTATTATGACACATATGTAAGGAAGGGGAGTCCCTTAAATGCTCACATAAGATGAAGAGTTGAAAATGTACAAGGTTTATTAGTAAAAAACTATGAGCAATATTAAAATGATTCCATTATGACACATATGTAAGGAAGGAGAGTTCTTTAAAGGAGGTGCATATTTCACATAAGATGAAGAGTTGAAAATGTACAAGGGTTATTAATAAAAAACTATGAGCAATATTAAAAATATGAGATATTTTGGGAATAATGATTTTATTATGACACATATGTAAGGAAGGGGAGTCCCTTAAATGCTCACATAAGATGAAGAGTTGAAAATGTACAAGGCTTATTAGTAAAAAAACTATGAGCAATATTAAAATGATTCCATTATGACACATATGTAAGGAAGGGGAATTCTTTAAAGGAGGTGCATATTTCACATGCTTGAATGAGTTTTAAACTCATAAAAATTGAGATATTTTATCTCTCCTCTCTCTTAATTCAAGTCTAGTTCCAAAAAGTTAGCTTAAGTGACCTAAAAATGGTCAAAAAGTGACCAAACTGACTTGGAAAATTCTAGAATCAGTTTGTTTGGTTAGGAGCTCAAATTTTCCTATAAATAGAAGCCTCCCCTTGTTGAAAAAAACATAGTCTCTTATGCTTTGTTACTCTACTCCACCTAAGCCAAAATATATAGTCTCTTATGCCTTGTTACTCTACTCCACCTAAGCCAAATTAGATAGTGTCTTATGCCTTGTTACTCTACTCCACCTAAGCCAAAATATATAGTGTCTTATGCTTTGTTACTCTACTCCACCTAAGCCAAAATATATGAGTCTTATGCTTTGTTACTCTACTCCACCTAAGCCAAATTAGATAGTGTCTTATGCTTTGTTACTCTACTCCACCTAAGCTAAAATATATAGTGTCTTATGCCTTGTTACTCTACTCTACCTAAGCCAAGAACTGTGAATTCTTTAATAATTCACTAGTTTTTGATACTTCTCTCTTTCTTCAATCCCCATTGGTGGCTCCATCAACATACTAAACCAATTGATTGGTTGGGGGCCTCTACCGTGAATAAAGAATCAAGCAAATCATAAGGTAAGTATATTGAATTTTGATCTTTTCTATAATTTCTCAATGATTCTCTCTTCTCAACCCCTCTCAAGCTTGAGAAGTTTAATTGGTATGGTTTTTTAAATGCTATTGAAGTTAATTGGTGAAAAGTAGTGAAGAGTTACATAATTTAATAAATGCTATTGAAGTTAATTTCCATTTATGTTTAAATTCTAATGGTTTTTATGTAATTACTCTCTCTCACTCAAGAAATAGCCATACTCATGACCCATTCTCAATCCAAATGAAGCTTTTCATAAAGCTTTTCCTTAATCCAAGATTAAGCTATGCTTGAGGCCAAATTAATGGCTTTTTGCTATGCTTTTAGTTTATACACATTGATGATTCAATCCATTATGGATTGATGACCCAATTAGAGACCATCCTAATTATCCAATTAGAGACCATTATGGATTGATGATCCAATTAGAGACCATTCTAATTATTTCCTTAATGATAAGCTTTATCCCTTAGAAAAAAAATTGAGATTTATCAATCATAGTAGCGGAGCTATGGCAAAATTTTTATAGAAATTACGCATAAAATAAATTCATTCAAAGCATAAAAAGAGGACTTCCTACCATATTCTAGGAACTATCATCCTAGATTAATTAAAAGAATTTTATTATGCATGGAGATGTGGATGTTTGCATGTAGATGTAGATGTATGGATGTGAGTGTGAATGTGGAGGTGGAAGTATGCATGGAGATGTGGTTGTATACATGTAGAAGTAGATGTATAGATGAGGATGTAAATAGAGATGTGGATGGATGCATGTAGATGTAGATGTATAGATGTGGATGTGAATAGAAATGTAGATGTATGCATGTAGATGTAGATGTATAGATGTGGATGTGGATGTATACATGTAGATGTAAATGTATAGATACGGATGTGGATGTGGAGGTGGATGTATACATGTAGATGTAGATGTATAGATGAAGATGTGGATGTGGAGGTGGAGGTGGATGGATGCATGTAGACGTAGATGTATAGATGTAGATGGGAATGGAGATATGGATGTATGCATGTAGATGTAGATGTATAAATGTAGATGTGGATGTGGAGGTGGATGGATGGATGTAGATGTAGATGTATAGATGTAGATGTGAATGGAGATGTGGATATATGCATGTAGATGTAGATGTATGGAGGTGAATGTGAATGTGGATGTGGATGTATGCATAGAGATGTAGATGTATGCATGTAGATGTGAATGTACGCATATAGGTGTGGATGTCTGGATGTGAATATACGATATGTGATGTGAGGAAATCTGAAGTGATGAGATAGAAATGATGTGATGGGATGAGTATACATATAAATGGAATATGGAATAAGTAATGTAGATTGATGAGGGATAATGTGGAAAAATGAAAGTTAAAATAGAAATTGTGTTGTAAACTGTTTGTAAATACTGTTTGTAAATGCTGTTTGTAAATGATTGTTTTATGTCAAGAATGCTGGGGGGAGCATTTTGACCGTCTTGTGATTAAAGTCGTGATGGTAAAGTTGCAACTGCTGACGGGGAGTCAATGAAGGACGTCTCGCGTAGCAAGGTCGGCCGAGGTCTTGACCAGCCTCGGTGCGATTAAAATGGTGAGCTTCCGGTACGGTGGATGAGGGGCCAAGGAAGCGGCCTATGCGTGAAGCGCTAGGTTACCTGCGAAGGATCCTAGAGGGTGCTGACCATACAGTGCTCGGGCTCTGGGTCGCCTAGGATACCCACGCGTGCGTCGAGGAAGATATTGGAACAGAGTTGGAGTTGTTTTCTGAAATCGAGCATGGATCTGGTTGATTGACCTTGCTGGTCTTCAATGGATGAGTCCATGGCTCCTTATATGGATCTGTTGGTTGATCTTGCTGATCTTCAACGAGATTCCATCTTGTTAAGTGATTATATTGCCAAGTATCATGGGCTAGGAACTATCGAAACGGCTCCTGAGCGTTCTAGTTGCCAATGATGCCATAGATACTCTGATGAAGGAATGATGGGAAATTAAGAATCAATTGGATAAATTGGAAGATGGTGATCAATGATACTATGGTTTTATTAAAGGATTGTTTTAAACTGGTTGAATCTGGTTGAAAAAAGGCAATTTCATATTGGGTGTGTGAGTGGTGTGACTAGTTTTATTTTGCATGAACATCCGGCTAGGGGGCCTTGGAACTCTTTTCCTTGGTACCCGGGACAAAACCTAACCAAATTTTTAATTGGATCCCATCACTACACTGGTTGGGCGGTTGGCTAACCCATGGGATTGGATGGGGTTAGGCTGGACTGATGGATCCGTAAATCGAGACTCAAACTTTTGTTTTTACGATAGAAAAAAAAAAAATCCCGGACAGAAACTGTTCTATGGATAGGAATCAACGGCTGTGCCTCTTGAATGGGGAAAAAAGCGTTGATCCCAATGATCCAAGTGCAAGTTTCTTCCTTGAACTGACTAAGTATCTTATAGATGTAATCGGATCATCTCGATCATAAATGATCTTGACTACGTTAGAGTAAAAAGTTATCCTGGTGGAATCGCCCGTGCTTTCCGGTAGAGGAAGTTTTTCCGGGTTCGGTTTTGGAACAACCGACGGATTAGTCTCTTATCCGGATATCCGTGGGCGAGGCCCCGAGTGTGGGACCCCTGTCCCGCGCGAGGAGCGCTACTTCCGCTGCCAGTACCCTGAATTCGTTGCTCGGTGGGAACAGGGATCTTACATTTTCGATAGGGGTATTTTTGCTTATCTTCCTCAAGAATTTTTTGCTTGTTTTGTTCACTCTCTTGAAGCAAACTATTTGGAATCTGTACACCAATCTCAAATCCAGCTTTTACTAAATCATGAGCTTCCCTGACTTTCAAGTGTGTACCTGTTGCTATTGGCCAAACATTAGGAACACTTTCAGGTGGATGTAAGATTGTCTTTGTAGGCTTCCAAGTGTGTCGAACATCATTATTACAGAAATAGCAGTACTTTTCTTTCCTCCAAGAAGATAATTGACAATCACTCCAAAAGCATGGTGCCACTTCTCCGCCTCGTAGCTTTCTGCTACATTTTTTTCCTCCTACCCAATGGTTACATTCTACTCTATTGAAGATCGGAATCCTGCGCAATGCCCACTTTGTCTGATGAATATCTTGCTCTAATGATTGAAGTGCTACGTCACCTTCTTCTGGATTTATTGATGCTTGCCCTTTTTCATGCTTATCCACTGTCACATAAACAAACTGTGGTCGGTGGCTAGAGCTCCCTACATTCCCCTCATGGACCTCATGAAGTGGACGTTTAGCTCGAATAGTCTTTTTCTCACCCTTGAAATTTATCCTGTTTGTAAACATTGGAGTGCCCATCACTGCATCATCAATTGCCCTTGAAGTAGCAGCTGGAGAAGGGCTTGAAGTTTGTCTGGAAAGAGCTCTCTCAATTAATATCTCTAGGTCAGGCCCTCCACCTATATATTTTCCTTCCATAAAAGCCATTTGACGAGCACACTGGAAGTAAGCATTGATGAGATCTGAAACACATGCATCGTACAAACTAATTTTATGTTTGTATCCTTCTCCTGCTAGCCAACTAGCATGCTTGGCTTCAGAGAGGTTCGTCCGTGGTACCAGAGCATTTACAATAGGCTCACCATCCTGTTCATTGAAAACCCATTGCACAAAGATAAACCCAAACCAGTAGGTTTTTTAATTACTGCTATTGAATTAAGTTCATAGAAAAAAAAAACATACATAACATACCTTAATAATAAAATGACCCCAACGACTTGCTCTATAGTGCCACCAACTAAGCCAACTATCTAGCTTGGGAATGTTTCTGTCTGCTGCCTTTCCTGTTGCCCACCATGCACGTATCTTACGGAATAGCACTAAAGCGTCCTCTTTGGTTGGTGCAGTCCTCCACCTCTCACACATTTCATTGTGTTTTTCCATATGTTGAGCATATATATACTTTTGTGTATGCACTCGAAGATTGTCCTTCCAATGAAAAAGGCAAGATCTCTCCTTTCCTACCATCTCATCTCCATTGTTATATACTGACCTAATAGCATTCCAATTTGCACCTGCTTCGTCGGCCATGAAGCCAAAAAAGTTTGCTGATTTCCCAGTATGGTCGATCATAACTGCATTCAAATTTTCCCAAAACATTATCTGTGCTGTCTCATCCTCCTCTCTAAACTCACAAGTTGCAATTGTGAGTAGCTCTCCAATCCTGCAAGAAGAGTATTTGGAAGATTATTGTATTGTAACAACTCAGTCGAACAGTCATTTCATTTTGAAAAGAGAATAAAAATTAAAACATACGTGTGATCATACACATGTGCACCCATTGTGTGCCAATCATTCTCCACTCGGTGTACATGATCAAAACAAACCCATGAATGTCGAAGGTCTCGATCCCCCGCAGCATCCATTCTATTGACAATATCAACGCCAGAGCCAGGGCCAGTTGTGGACATCTTGAAAAGATAGCACCTCTCATCACTTTTGGTTGCTTGCAAGGGAAACCTTGATCCGTGGAAGAACTGAAAGTGGCATTTTCTTTTTAACTCTAGGATAGCCTCAAATCCATCACCTAGTGCTCGACTTGTCTTTCGACTTTGCATTACCATCTGCTTCACCCTACATTTACCAAGTTGGTTAAGAAATTACATATATATATATATATATATATATTCAATAGAGAAGAACTTACTTTTTGAGATTTATTAAAGATATTAGCTCTTGAGACATCTCCTGGAGTTCCCTCTCTGACATAAACTCTCCAATCACTTTATCATCGTCAGTGAAAGCCTTCAAAACGAACTCCCTGGCAACAATCATTTGTACCTTTCGTGGACCCGCATTATGGTCCATCTGAACAACACGAGCTACTAAGGCTTTAATGTTTCGCATAGATGCTCGACACATGCCTCTAGCAATTGTGTGTGTATGTTTCCCATAGTGAAGGAACAATCTACTATGGGAGTGATCTTTAGGCATAAAATAGTAGGCAGACACTGAACATGTTTTTATGCACATTGGAACATGCTTACAAAAGAAACACTCTAAGTTTCCATAACTTCCCAAAGCCAAACATCCTTCATTTGGGGATTTCAATAATTGGCCATTCCAATGGAGCCTATTCGGTGATTTGTTTCGAAATCGATAAGTGCATCTTTCATTCATACACTGGAAGGTACCCCCACAAAAACTCTTTCTCAAAATAAAAGATTTATTAGTTCTTGTTTGTGTCTGGGGTTTTGTCCATGCATTTCCTTCATATTTGTGCTCCATACCCTCCATGCCCTTCCCATCTAAAAGCTCATAAATGCAATTTTCTTCATACTTCTTAGGGAGCTCCTTGACTTTTCCTTTGAATGTGCATTCATTTATAATATTATGGAATATGTCATTGGGCGGCAAAGTACGAACAATTTGGAAGGCAGATACTGCAGTGTCAAATGCAGGATCACCTTCCTCAATGTCAATTAAATTATCTGCATGCACCACCTTTTCCATGTCCTCTTCATCCAAGTCACTAGGAAAAAAATCAACAATCCAAAGTCAACAATTGAAACAAGAAAGATAACCTCACTATATTTTACCATGTTTCAAAAGTTGAAATGTCACTCACATAGGTGAGGTCTTGCTGCCAGATCCAGAAGGAATATCCCCAGGGGTAGGGAGTGGTGTTGATGTAATGGCTACTTTTGCAACATAAAATGATGACAGGGTATTATCTAAGATATAATACCCATGTTCACCAATCCCATGGTACAAGGGAATTGTCCCTATGCTCTCAAAACCATCATCAGTTTGCAATAGACCTTCAATAAAAATTTCATGTTCTGCACCTAGTTTTTCTTTCATTAATTTGGCTGATAATAAACATTTCCCATGTGAAAATGACAGTCTAAAAAGAGGGCCTCCAACTTTGTGTAGAAAAATCTGAACATCTGACTCAGAATCCCTACATTTCAGGAATACATTCCAAAAGAAAGTATAATGTGAGCACACATATCCATTAATATTCAAAACAAAGTAATACTATATACATTACACGTGAGAAAAAGGCATAGGCTTCCTTTGGAATGAAAGTCTAATGAAAGGACAAGCTGGAAAAGCTATTTTTTAGTATATTTACTCACTAGTTTGAAAGACTACTAAAACAGACTATTTCTAGACTATCAACCCATCACAAAAAAAAATATAGATGTTGCAATCAATCAACTCGTGGTAAAACTCCTTCTTCTCTTTATATGTTATTTCTCATGCACTGTTTTGCCATTGCTTCTTATTAGGTTGCCATTGCTTCTTATTAGTTCACCCTCAAGATGCTCTCAGACCACCCTACTCTTAAGATACAATGGAGCTGCTCTGTCTTTCTATTTATATATTACTATCTCTAGTTTTCTCAACATTTTCAGAGGGTGATACCTCTGAAGAAGAAAATAGTGAAATTAGTGAAAATAGTGAAATGGCTCCAGAGGAGCCAGATACCCCACCCGCTGAATGGTATGAGAGCTGCCATGATGGAAATGCAGATAGTGATTCCACCACAGAATATTCTCGGGTGGACTGGTACAATTTTCCTTTCGAGGAAGAAGAAGAGGAAGAGGAAATACAAGAGGAGGAAGAGGAGGAAGAGGAGGAAGAGGAAGCAGAACATAAAGAAATGCCCATTGAAATGCCCGAGGCAGACACAGGCACAGGCTATGATGCAGATGCAGAGAACATCCCCGACTCCCACGGTGAGAAAGATGACAATAAGGAAGATAGGGATGACAGTGAAGAAGATGACAGTGAGGAAGATGGGGATGCATAAATTTAGGATTTTGTCCTGCAATTTTTCTAGTAGGATTTTGCCGATTTTGCCCTGTAATTTTCCCAGTAGGACTCCAACTAAATTTGCCCAGTACGTTTTTGTTTTGTAATTTTCCCCAATAGGATTTTGTTTTTGTAATTTTGTACTGCAATTTTCCCAGAAGGATTTTGTTTTGTAATTTTCCCAGTACGATTTTGAAGTATAATTTGCACATTTTTCCTTGTACTACAGTGGTTTAATTTTTAGTGGTTTAATGTTCAAGTAAGCACAATAATATATATTCACACGACTTTTTAGTGGTCAAATGTGTACTGCAGTGGTTTAAGCAGTGGTTTAGACTTTTTAGACTTTTAGAAGAAGTCCTTTTAGAAATATTTACACGACTTTTAGAAGAAGTCCTTTTTAGAAATATTTACACGACTTTTAGAAATATTTACACGACTGTAATCTATTGGAAGACCACGACTGGAATACCTCTATAAAAGGGCATCCACATTGTACTCCCTAAATATATCTGCAGAGTAACAACGACGTTGAAGATGAAGATGTCTGCTGCGCTCATGTTGCAACTCTCACCCTCACGACAAAGGGCATCACCTGCCCGAAAGAGAGTATGTTCTTTTACGTTTTTTAAATGTGCGTTTTTTCCTTGCGTTTGTATTTTGTGTGTGGGG
The DNA here is from genome assembly GCF_041138505.1 of Cibotium barometz. Classification (NCBI taxonomy): domain Eukaryota; kingdom Viridiplantae; phylum Streptophyta; class Polypodiopsida; order Cyatheales; family Cibotiaceae; genus Cibotium; species Cibotium barometz. The sequence goes on from NC_141091.1 coordinate 14,549,847, forward strand.
CCAAGACCATGAATGTCTACTGGCTCCTCCTCTTCATTGTATAGCTAAAGATGGCCACGTACTGGCACAAGATGGTCATTGTAGAGCTTTAAGGATCAAGTGCGCTGAGCGCACTTGATCTAGGAGGCCCCTACACAGGCATGTCTTGTCTATGTTTTTGATGGGCATCCACATTAGCAAAAGATGTCTATGTTTTTGATGGGCATGTTGAGCCCTTGGCCACTGTAGAGCTAAACATTGGCTTATGCTTTATCTGCAGAGCTAACATGGTTATTGTAGAGCTTCCTGGATCAAGTGCGCTCAGCGCACTTGATCCTGGAGGCCCTACACAGGCATGTCTTGTCTATCCATGGAGGCATCCACATTAGCAAAAGATGTCTATGTTTTTATTAAAAATAAGTGCTCAACATGCCCATCAAAAAATTTAGACCTCAACATGGCCACTGTAGAGCTAAACATTGGCTTATGCTTTATCTGCAGAGCTAACATGGTTACTGTAGAGCTTCCTGGATCAAGTGCGCTCAACGCACTTGATCTTGGAGGCCCTACATAGACATGTCTTGATCCAGTAAAAAAATTTACACCTTACATAGACACCTCAACATGGCTACTTACTGTAGAGCTAAACATGGCCACTGCAAAGCTATCTGGAGGCTTCATCTGCAGAGCCATTGTAGAGCTTCCAGGATCAAGTGCGCTCAGCGCACTTGATCCTAGAGGCCTTACATAGACAGACCTACATAAACATGGACCTACATAAACATGTCAACATGGACCTACATAAACATGTCTTGATCCAGCAGAAAATTTACACCTCAATATGGCCACTGTAGAGCTAAACATGGCCACTGCAAAGCTATCTCGAGACTTGCATGTGCAGAGCCATGACTATGCCATCATAGTCATTGTAGAGCTTCCAGGATCAAGTGCGCTCAGTGCACTTGATCCTGGAGGCCCTACATAGACATGTTCTGATCCTCAATATGGCCACTGTAGAGCTAAACATGACCACTACAGAGCTATCTCGAGACTTCATCTGCAGAGCCATGACTATGCCATCGTAGTCATTGTAGAGAATGAGTTTTTACATTGGCCATTAAAATCCAGATTGTAATCAATAGCAGTACATTATTACAAGCAGAGAGCTAAACATGGCCACTGCAAAGCTATCTCGAGACTTGCATGTGCAGAGCCATGACTATGCCATCCTTGTCATTGTAGAGCTTCCAGGATCAAGTGCGCTCAGCGCACTTGATCCTGGAGGCCCTACATAGACATGTTTTGATCCTCAATATGGCCACTGTAGAGCTAAACATTGCCACTACAGAGCTATCTCGAGACTTCATCTGCAGAGCCATGACTATGCCATCATAGTCATTGTAGAGAAGGAGTTTTTACATTGGCCATTAAATAAAAAAATCCAGATTGTAATCAATAGCAGTACATTATTGCAAGCACAGAGAGATAGAGAGAGGGGGACTTACATGCTTGCAAACACGCAGAGGATATTTGCAGAAGAGGATAGTTGTAGACGACAGCTGCAGAGAATAGAGTAGAAGACGATAGCTGCAGAGGATAGTCGTAGAAAATGGTTGTAGAAGATAGTTGCACGAGTGTACCTTTCCTTCCAGCCGTTGCAGAGGAATGAAATCCTTTTTGGGAAAAGGTTTTTTCGAGCACTTTGTTATTAATGATTAGGAATTTATAGCCTTGAATAATCCGTATACTTTGTGCCAACCCGAGATTATTTTCAACCTTGAATAATCCGTATATTTTGCGCCAACCCTGCCAACCCATGATTATACAACCTTAAATAATCCGTATACTTTGTGCCAACCCATGCCAACCCATGATTATACTACCTAGAATAATTCGTGTAGTTTACTTTACTTTTTGTGGGAAGAGTTATATCTTTGAAAATGGACACCAACTCCCAACGTTATGTGACTAGATCTTCTTGTTCTCAAAAAGATTGTTTTCCTTACTACCTCCTTCTAAACGCTCCAAAAAATTACAGGCAAGAACAACCGAGAGGGTGTCTCGAGGATTGTTTGATGAGGAAGTTCAGAGTGAAGGCCAAGTGTTGATGGAGAATGATAGACATGAGAATGAGAGAGACAGGGATGACAGACAAGAAGAGGATGAGAGACAGAATGATAGAGAGGATGAGAGACAAGAGGATGAGAGAGAGGATGATGATAGAGAGGAAGATAGACAGGAGGATGAGAGAGAGGATGATGACAGAGAGGATGATAGAGAGGATGATAGAGAGGAGGATGAGAGAGAGCATGATGATAGAGAGGATGATAGACAGGAGGATGAGAGAGAGGGTGATGATAGACAAGAAGATGGTAATGAAGAAGAAGAAGGTGGAGACACATTGACAACTGAGACAAGAAAAACAGAGAGCATCAAAGCAGAAATTTTCGGAAAGATCCTTAAAACCTCTACTCCAACTGCATTCATCGATCGAATTAGAGTTAGATTCAGCACCCCCCCCCAAGATCCCCTTGTGTAGGCTTCTTCCAACAGAGGCCATAAGGAGACTATGCCCCAGTACTGATAAGAACCTTGGTCGAGCATTCAAGAACCTTGGTGGGTATCTTGAAAGCAAGGGGGCGTTCACGGTGTCCATGTTTGATTTGGATGGAGAGGAGACTCCTCTGACTGAAGAAACAACATTGTCATGGAGTTCAACATGGAGGGATGTGAATGGAACTTTTGAAGAGTCTCTCAGAAATATGCCAGAATGGGGACCGTTCATCCAGGGTAAAATGATACATGTACTGGATGGAAACAACCGCTATAAATCTTGGATGGATTTGATTGCTCAAGGTGAGGGTGATTTGAAATGTTTTTATCTATTTATACAATTTTATGTATGCATCTAATATAATTTTATCATCTTCTTTCCTTTTACTCAGAATTTCCAAATGACATCTCTAAGCATTGTCTGGTGGCCTGTGACTTTCTACAATTCGAGAAGGCTGACGTTGGAGAGCTGATGTTTTCTCTTTCCAGATTGAATAAGTATATGTTTTATTATTTTTCTCTTTTTTGCTCTTGGCATTGATTGCATGATGTTGCTTCAACTCTCTGCATTGGTTGTACTAGGATGCATGACTATGCCTTTGTACCAACAACTTTTGGGGATAGGCTCTTCCAAATAAGGAGAATTGGTGAGTCCGATAAGACTACCCTCCTTGCAGAGCTCGATGATGAGGACAAGGCTTGGATGGAGAATGAAATGAAAAAGTGCCCCACTCGTGGCAAAAAAAGCTGGTTTTCTGTTCCAATAAATATATTGGCATGGCTTGTGTTTAAGGTATGCAAGATATTAAAGGTGTGCAAGATCTACTTAATTATGCGAAATATGTTTAATGTATGCAAGAGTAATTTTGTAATTAAATGGACTCTGTAGGACGATATGGAGATGAAAATCGAGGTCAAGGCTAAGGGCATGGATGTAGACGGAAGGGCTAAGGTGATAAGAGAGGTAGAAATTCTGTATAAGAATAGGGTGGGAAAGTTTGCCCGCATAGCAGACCCTGCCAATGGAGAATACTTTTGGCGTGCTGTTTTGTCACTTCCTTGGCATGCAGCAGGGACCCATATTGCGACAGAAGAGAAACTGAACATGATTGGGGCTGCACAAGTTAGGGATGAAGATAAGGCATTCTTAGTTCGAATGTTGGATAATTCACAAGCTAGCATTCGAGAGATAGAGTACTTGCCTAAAGACAAAGCAAAAGCTAGAGAGTGGCTACATTCATTTGTGTTCTGGCTACAAATAAGTTCTTATGGCTCCAAGCTTCTGGAGGAGATTGAAAATTGTGATAGAATCTCCTTACCTTCCATTAATTCCTTTATAAACTATGTCGTCTTTCATCGACGAAAGTATTTGAAAAAAGCTTTCAGAGTTCATCAGGGGGATATAAAATTTAGCAATGATATGGACACACAAAAAGGGCTACGCTCTGCAACACATCGAGTTGTTTATAGGTTAAAAAAAAACTTGGTCAATTTTATTTCTTCTCCTTATGCTTCTTATATAGCCTATTGACTTTAGTTTTCCTTTCCATTTGGAATTTAGATGGCTGCTGAAAGAGGTGGATAGTGGTGTAGTACAGGCCATACCACCTCTTGTGTTGTTATGGATTTGCGAGGATACTCCACGATATATATATGCGGATCTGCACCTTGGGAGAGTAAGTGTTTTCTGTAATCATGGTCATGATGATAAAATGTATGTATGATGATAAAACGTATGTTATCTATTTTTGAAATGCATGGTTAGCCTCTATCAAGTGTTGAAAAGACAAGATGCCCCTGGTGGCTAGACATGGAGAGGTTTGTTGTGCCAGATGAAGAAATTCAATTACATGATCAACACTTAGCTATATTGGCTAAGATGACCATAGTGGAGGGTTCTGATGAGGTAACCATAAGTTGTCTCTGATTTTTGCACGATGATAAAGTTTTTTGATGAGGTAATTTATAACCATAAGTTGTCTTTGTGCAGAGTATACCATTGACTGCAGTACGTGGCTGCTCTACGAGCTCTCATGCCACATCTATAGCCTCTACATCTAGAATGCACCCTCTACCAGTTAACCTAGGGAGGGATATAGTGAGTCAAGCATTGGATGCAAATAGGAGACAAAGAGAAGTACATCAAACAACAAGTACTTCGGGCAATGTACATGTAGCCTCATCTATGATCCAACCAGCACCTTTGAAAGGTGATATCATGCCGTTAACAGTAGTGTATGTTTATTGGGGCGATAAATATTTTTCTCTTACCAATCAATCTTCTTCTGTGTTTCTTCTTGCATTGTGGGAATTCGCAGGCATGGTATATGCATTCAATACCTCCATCGAGGACCTTGCAAGGGACTGTAAGAACATAGAAGGGCCATCCCCTCTATTCAAACATGTTTTGGAAGCCATGAATGTGCTTTGTAATAAAGGAAAATTCCATGGGAAAAGGACTGACTATTGTGTGGAGATGGTGTTTGTAGACTTCCCCTCAAACCTCGTTGTTGAGGGTTGTTTGGGACACAGAGTGCCACCTTGGAATGTGGTTAGCGAAAGTCTATATGAGGCAACTTTTCAATTTGTAGACTTTTGTCTTAATGATCATGGCTTCATAACATGCCTTTATACAATGGAAGAAGGAGTGAAGATAGAGCATGAGGCAACATCTAGAGGATTTGTGGTCTTTCATCGACAAGTGGTCAAATGCACTCCACCAGTGGGAAAGAAGATGGGAAAACTTGTAACAAAGGTAGCTGCACACTTCTCTTCTACAAAAATTCTTATGTCTATGTCTATTTCAACTTATAGCCTAAGGAATTCACTACTATTTGAATGGATTTCATTACAGGTTGCATGTCTTATTCTATCTGTTTTTGTACGCTCAAGTACACCAAGGCAGTATTTACGGATGTATGGAGATAAGGTGGAAGAGCAAAATCTTGGGAGTGAATTAGATCTGGAACAAGACCTCATTCAAGATATGTAAGGGATCGACTCTGGATCTGTGATTAAAAACAATGTCTATGTATTTAGGGTTTAGGTTTTTGGGTCTCTCATCTCTGTGTTTATGTAGTGTTCCTGAAGAGGATATGGTAAAACGAAAGGGAAAGCCTTGGAGAGGTGGTTGCCAAAGAGGGCAGAGGCTATGCAAGTACATAGTATCTCTCTTTTCAAAGACAGGGGATACTATTGTTGACTTGTTTGCTGGGACTGGAACTCTTGGACTTATTGCAGCGGTCATGGAACGTAATGTTATTATCTTTGAAAAGGACCATCGCATATATAATAAGCTATTGGAGCCATATTCTACAAAGGTAATTCCCAAATTAATAAGACAAGGCACTGTTAATACCCCATAATCCTCTATAAATGCAATGTTCATTAATTTCTTACTTTTTTGCAGTTTGAAGAAGACTAAAGACATTTTGGATCTTAGCATTTTTTGTGAAGACAGAAGACATTTTGGATATTAGCATTTTTGGTGGATGTAGCGTGATATTTGAACTTTTTTTTAAAGACATTTAAAGACAGTTTTGATGTAGCATTTTTGGTGGATACAGAAGACATTTTATATATTAGCATTTTTGGTGGATGTAGCGTGATATTTGAACTTTTATTTAAAGACAGTTTGGATGTAGCATTTTTGGTGGATGTAGTAAGCCTGCTTTTATTTTGTGTCTTGAATACATTGTCTTGAAGGTGGTATGTCTTGAAGGTGGTATGGCATGTCATGTAGTAAGCCTGCTTTTTTTTTTGGTATGTCATGTGTCATTCTTGCTCACTTTCAATGGATACATGACAAGAAACTGCTCGCATCTCGTATTGATTTGAAAATAATTTGCAAATTGGCTCGCTGCAATGGGCTCGCTCCGTGGCCACCCTCCGGTACGGTGGATGAGGGACCAAGGAAGCGGCCTATGAGTGAAGCGCTAGGTCACCTGCGAAGGATCCTAGAGGGTGCTGACCATACGGTGCTCGGGCTCTGGGTCGCCGAAGATACCCACACGTGCGTCGTGGAAGGTATTGGAACAAGGAGTAAGAGTTGTTTTCTGAAACCGGGCATGGATCTGGTTGATTGACCTTGCTGGTCCTCAACGAATGAGTCCATGGCTCTTTTATATGGATCTGTGGGTTGATCTTGCTGATCTTCCATGGAGATTCTATTCTATTATATGAATATATTGCCGGTTACTATGAGCTAGGAACTATGGAAAAGGCCCCTGAGTGAACAAGTGGTGAGCGTTCTGGTTGCCAATGATGCCATAAGTATACCGATGAATGAATGACTGAAAATAAGGATTCAACCATAGACTTTGAGGATTGTCATCAGTGACATAATGGTTTCATTAAAGGATTGTTTTAAAGTTAGCTGATGCTAAGAAAAAGGCAATTTCATATTGGGTGTGTAAGTGGTGTGACTAATTTTATGTTTGCATGAACTTCCGGCTAGGGGACCTTGGAACTCTTTTCCTTGGTACCCGAGACAAAACCTAACCAAATTCTTAATTGGATCCCATCACTACAGTGGTTGGGCGGTTGGCTAACCCATGGGACTGGATGGGGTTAGGCTGGACTGATGGATCCATAAATCGAGACTCAATTTCTGTCATTACGATAGATAAAGTAAATCTCGGATAGTAATTGTTCTATGGATAGGAATCAACGGCTGTGCCTCTTGATGGGGAAAAAAGCGTTAATCCCAATGATCCAAGTGCAAGTTTCTTCCTTGATCTGACCGAGTATCTTTATAGGTGCAGTCAGATCAGCGTGATCAGTAATGATCTTGACTACGTTAGAGTAAAAAGTTATCCTGGTGGAATCGCCCGTGCTTTCCGGGTAAGGGAAGTTTTTCCGAGTTCGGTTTTGGAAAAACCGACGGATTAGTCTCTTGTCCGGAGATCCGTGGACGAGGCCCCGAGTGTGAGACCCCTGTCCCGCGCGAGAAGTGCTACTTCCGCTGCTAGTACCTCGAATCCGTTGCTCGGTGGGGATAGGGATCTCACAATTTCTCGTTATTCCACATTCTTCTACATCAATTCACATTGCTTATTCCGCATCCCCATCGTCCTACAATTACATCATATTATATCTCATCACATCTATCCACATCTATCTTGATCACATCACATCAAAACATATCCACATTGCATCTCATCCATTCATATCACATCACATCCATCTACATTCATTCAGATCCACATCACATCCACATATCATCACATCACGTTCACATCTATGTACATCACTTCACATCCATTCACATCTACCCAAGTCCACATCACATCAGATCTCATTCATTCATATCTAACCAGATCCACATCACATCACATCTCATCCATTCATATCTAACCAGATCCACATCACATCACATCCATTTACATCTCATTACATCACATTCACATCTCACCACATCTCACCACATCCACTCACATCTCATCACATCCATTTACATCCATCACATCCATTCACATCCCATATTTATTCACATCTCATCACATCCATCCTCATCTTATAACATCTCGTTCACGTCCATCCACATCACATCACATCCATTCCATCCAAATTACATCACATCCACATCTATCCATATCACACCACATTCATTCCATCCACATTACATCACATCCACATCTATCCATATCACCCCACATCAATTCATAACTCATCACATTCATCCACATCCATTCATTCATTCACATTCACATTCACATCTATCCACATCCATCCATTCATCCACATGCACATCTATCACATCACATCTCATTCTCATCCATGTGCATCATATCACATCATTTCACATATCATCACATCTCATCACATTCACATCCACATCTATTTACATTACATCACATCTCATCCACATCTCATCACAATGATCACATCCACTCACATCTCATCACATCACATTCACATCCACTCACATCTCATCACATCTCATTCACATCTTATCACATCACATTCACATCTTATCACATCACATTTACATCTCCTCTTATCACATTCACATTCACATCTCATCTAATCACATCGCATCCATTTACATCCCGTCACATTCATTTACATTCATTCGGTTCCATATCACATCTTATCACATCTTATCACATCCACTTTTAGTACCGTTTTCTACTTTTGATACCCGATGGGACTTTTCTAAGTTTCTGCCAATTGCTTGGCCAAAGGTACTTTTTCTTGATGGATATTTTCATATTCTTTCTCGAATTTCTCACGTGAAATGTATTCAATTGAGTAAAAGATTCATGGGATTTACAAAAATCAATTCTACCCATATTTTTCAATAAAATTAATAATGCTCAAAATTTCACTTTTGATAAATACTCATAATTTGAATTATGCCAAAAATTTCTCTTTTACCATTTAATTACTTGGATCTCAAATATCATGGGAATTTCTCTTTTTGCATAAAAATAAATTTACCAAAAATTCCTCTTTTACCATTTAATTACTTGGGTCTCAAATATCATGGGAATTCTTCGTTTTTGCATAAAAATAAATATACCAAAAATTACTCTTTTCTCATTTAATTACTTGGATCTCAAATATCATGGAAATTTCTCTTTTTGCATAAAAATAAATTTACCAAAAATTACTCTTTTCTCATAGTCAATTAATTATGCATAATTATAAGAAAATTATTTCTCATGAATATGATGAAAATCATTCTTTTTGCATAGGATGTCTAATCCTAGAATATGGTAGAAAGTACTCTTTTAGCATTATGCATAAAAATAAGATATGTATTATTTTTTAAAAATTTTACCATAGCTTTACTGCTATTACTGATAATTCTCAATTTTTTTCTAAAGAATAAAAGCTTGTAATGAAAATATAATAGTAGCTCCTCTTTTATGCTTAAAATCAAACTATGAATTTAAATCATAATATTAATCATAATCATAAACTTAATTATGATTATCTCACTAGATTAAGCTAATTCCAATATTTCTCTTTTTCCAAATTGATAGGAGAATGTATTTCTCATTTAGAATCAATCAAAGTAGTTTTTAACTACTTATAAATAATCTAAAAGAATTAACCATTATTTTGTTAACACAAAATCATAAAAATACCATTTTCTTAATCTCTAGCTTATCAAGCCTAGAGTTTAGCTTTGAATTAAGAGACTATCATTGAGAAGCATCCTTTTTCAAGGGATTTAGCCATAAAGATAGCTATTCTTTTACAGAGAGAGATTTATTTAAAGAAAGCATTACAAATAAGCATAAAGATTAACTTTCTCTTAATTAAGCATTAACATTTTAAGGGAAAGCTTGATTTGAATTAAAACATTCATTTAGAAAGCTTCTCAAGCTTGAGAGGGGTTGAGAAGAAGAAAGTTATTGACAAAATTAGAAAAAAACCATAAAAATTGATTTCACCTCTAATTTTGGCTTGATTCTCTAATTGCAGTGAAGCCCATGATCAATCAATTGGTCCACCAAAAGGAGAAGAACAACTCTAAGAGTTTTTATAGAGAGAGAGAGCTCCAAGCTCCCAAGAGAGAGAAAAATTTAAAGGATAATAGAAAATATGATTATTTTAATATAATACTGGCATAGTATAGCTCCAATATTCAATTACAAATGACTGAGGGTCTATTTATAGGTGAGGGAGGCCACTAACAAGTCCAACTCGGTTCTAGAATTTTTCAGGTTCAGTTTAACTCAATTTGGACAAGATTTGGATCAATTTGGACAAGATTTGGACCAGTTTGGCTCCCTTTTTGATTTGGTTTGATCCAGGAGAGAGGAGAGATAAAAATATCATAATTTTTTTGAATTAAAAACCCTTCCACACATGTGAAAGAGGCACCTACCTCAAGAGTCTCCCTTTCCTTACCAAGGTGTCAAAAATGCATCATTATTCTAAAATATCTTATTTTTTTAGTAATATCTCATAATTTTTAACTAATAAACCTTGTACTCAGCCAACTCATCTTATGTGAGTATTTACTCATTTTGGCTATTTTGTTTTATTATTTTGGATTTATCTCATCCCAACACTTGGATTAATCCAATTGACCCATTAGAACTTTAATTAGACCATAATCCAATTTTTTTTAAAAATGTAGACCCTTAGGCTAAGGTCCCTTATACCATTTTCAATTAATTCCTAATGCACATTGGAAAGTTCTTTTTGAACTTTTGTTTCAAGGGAATCTATTTTTAGACACTAGGAGGATTTTTATATCCAAAGATATCTCAATTTTGGATTCTTTCTCTCTAGGCCAAAACAGGGTAAAAGAAGATCTTTCTTCTATTTCAGAGAGGGGAATAATTACAAAAACAGAATGGGAGGTTCTTACATCTTTACATCTCAAAAGCTGGAGGGAGAAATCTTACACTTAGCCACCACAAATCCACAGGGACAAGACATGAACATTGTGACTAAACAACCACCCATGCAATGTTACCGTTGCACAGGACCTCATCGAGTAGCTGAGTGTCCAATAAAAAAAAGGGATAGCAAGTACCCCCATACCTGCTTCCACACTAACACCTCTATGCATTGGGTGTGGAATTGACCACATGTACAAGGAATGTCCACCTGCTGAGAGTCACTACAATAGGAAAAGCTCGTGAAGCTAATCCCAGCACCAGCATTAACTTACTGAGTGTAAGAGATGGCTTCATCCACATTACCCATAACCTTCGATGGCCCTTATAGGTCTCCACCATTTTGGATGGAGGAGCAGGAGTGAGCATTGTCACCAAAAAATTTGGAAAAAAATGGGGAGCACAACCTTGCAGGTGCAACTCGTTGATGGAGCCACCACTAGATCGATAGGTCTCTTGAAGGATTTAAAGATCAAGATCCTTTGGGACCAATTTCCACCACACCTTTGTGGTGATGAACTTTGGTCAACAGCCAGCTTTGTATGATTGCATCCTTGGATGTTCCTTTATGAGGGAGACAAAAATGATCCATGACTAGGATGCCAACCACATCTATATTCGGAGAGAAAGGATCAAACAGTGAAGATCAACCTGCACACTTGGAAGGTCCATCTGTTGAGCGGATGATCCTTCGTAGAGGACTCGGTAACAACAACCTGGTCCACTACAGTCCACTTGTGCCAAACTTGCCACACAAAATAATTGATGAGGAAAAGGATAGTGAGGAATGTGCACTCCTCCCGGAGCTGGAAGACTCTGAGAATTGGATGCATATCCTTGCTACCTTGGACATACTTTTGAGGAGCACAGGAACTCAGTTTGCGACAGTTGATGGGCAAGATATTACATCTCTCTACATGCTTAGCACCACATACTTGCCCGAAGTCACCACTCATGAGCCCGAAAAGGCCATTAATGAGGAACCATTATGGGAAAAACACTCACATAGAACTTGCAAGCCCGATGTATTCCCCGGACAAGAGACATATGTCTTCCTTATTGACTTAAGCATGCAGTGGCCCAAATATGTAGGGGCAGTTGAAGCACATAAGTACTTCAGCCAAGTCTGGTAAAAGGAGTTCACCAATAACTCCCTCCTAGTCCACACGAACACCACCAAACCAACAGAACCCATTGACCCCGAGCCCAAATCCCAAAAGCTTTGCCACTCTACACACAAAGCATGCAACAAGAAGTTAGCGCTTATAGAGAAAGAAGCCAAAACATTCATAGAAGAAGAAAGCGCTAAAGTAGAGGAGACTCAACAATCCCCAAACACTTCAGAATCTTTAAGATGGCCACTCGTTTTGTACAATATGACTCGGCCCAAAGGACTCACACAATGAAGAGCCAGGGACCTCGTATGATGGTTCGACCAAGGTGAAACAAGTTAACTTGGCATTCCCGAGTGAAGACTCTTGGAGTATTAGTATCCATATGGCTAGTTTTCCTCCTAAACTGTGCTTATCCACCAAATACAACAAGGTGGAGTGATCCACATGAAAGGTAAACTTTTTACCCAATAACTACTGCCAAAACTGAAAAGATGCAGGGGGGAAGAGAGCTTGAGCTCTTGCAAAGCACACACACTCACGAAACCCTAATAGAGAACACACACTCACGAAACCCTAATAGAGAACACACACACTCACAAAACCCTAATAGAGAACACACAAGGTGAGAGGCTGAAAATCTTCTTCTTCTTCACTCAACACTCAACACTCCATATACAATATAAGAGTACTCACAATATGAAAGGTACTCAACCAATACATACAAGGGTTCTCTATAGTGTGAGCCCGACTAAATGAGCTGGCGCTATAACTATGCCAGTCTCTAGAATGGCTGTCACACAGCCTGTCATCCCACTGGCCGTATATCAGCCAAGATCTCACAAACCATGCCAGTGGTGTAAGTGTGGGGCCTATCCCCCCAAGCGGGTCATCAGTGTCCACCGCCTCACTAGATGAGCTTGATATCTCAACACTCCCCCTCGAGCTCAACTCCATCTCATGTACACCAAGTGAAGCCCTGAATCTGCGGAGCTTCTCTATACCCAATGCTTTGGTGAAGATGTCAGCTACCTGATCCTCTGTGCTGACATAAACAAGGTCAAGGTCTCCTGCCAAGACCTTCTCTCTGACGAAGTGGTAGTGGACCTCTATATGCTTTGTATGGGCATGAAAGACTGGGTTCCTGGCCAACTGTATACTGCTAATGTTGTCACAGAAAATGACAACTTGTCTATCCACTGATAGACCCAAATCTGCAAGTAGCTTTCTCAACCAAGCTACCTCACATGCTGCCATAGCAGCTCCTCTGTACTCAGCCTCTGTACTGGATAGAGCAACCGTAGGCTGCTTCTTGCTGCTCCAAGTCACAGCAACACTCCCCAAAGAAAACACGAATCCACTGGTAGATCTTCTATCTGAGATACTACCAGCCCAATCAGCATCTGTGTACCCATGTACACATATCTCTATCCCAGTCTCATAGAATAGTCCACAATGCAAAGTAGACCTCACATATCTTAGTATGCGTCTCAATGCATCCAAATACGGTTCTCGTGGAACCTGCATAAATTGACTCACCAACCCAACAGCATAGCTCAAATCTGGTCTCGTGATCGTCATGTAGATCAAGCTTCCTACTATGCGCCTATACATAGTAGAGTCCTCCAAAATCTCTCCTGAATCTGCACTCAACTTGCCATTTTGATCCAATGGCACTGAAATAGGCTTACAGCCTATCATACCATACTTGGACAACATGTCCAATCCATACTATCTCTGCAGTAATCCAATACCATGTGGTGACCTAATCACCTCAATGCCCAAGAAATATCTGAGCTCCCCCAGATCCTTCATCTCGAACTTCTGTCTAAGCAAGATCTTTACATCAAAGATCTCTGCATCATGGTCTCCTGTAATGATCAAGTCATCTATATAGATGACAACAAGCACAACTCCTCTATCACCATGTCTCACATACAGCGAGAAATCTACATTGGCTACATGAAAGCCAATAGTGACAAGATATTCAGAAATCACCATGCTCATGGGGTTTGTTTTAAGCCATACAAGGCTTTTTTCAACCTGCAAACATGCTCGGGGTGACCCACATCCTCATAACCAGGTGGTTGCAACATATACACCTCTTCTTGCAAATCCCCATGCAAGAATGCATTCTTTACATCCATCTGATATAAAGACCATTGCTTTGAGGTAGCCACTGCTATCACAACTCTCACTGTTGCCATCTTGGCAACTGGGCTGAAAGTTTCCTCATAATCAATGCCATATGTTTATGCATATCCTTTGGCTATCAATCTAGCCTTGTACCTGTTTATGCTTCCATCACTGTTATGTTTTACTTTGTACACCCACTTGCATCCAATGGCTTTCTTGCCTTCAGGCAATTGCACTAAATCCCAAGTCTCATTTCCATATAGTGCATTCATCTCCTCATCCATAGCTTTCTCTCAATACACATTTCCAATAGCCTCATCAATGCATGTGGGCTCTACAACCTACACAACTTTTGCCATATATGCATAGTGATGTGCCACATAACCATCATAAGTAAATCTCTGCATAGGATTTTTCACTCTCCCAGATCTTCGCAGCTTTTCATTCATGGCTTCCATAGCCTTCTTTACACCAGGTGTTCTCATAGCTGGGATCCCAAGCTCCTCATCAAGGCTCATCTCTGAGCCACTAGACTCTCCATCAACATGAGAATTCCCTGCAAAAATGTCAGGCATACCAAGGGACTCAACCACTTTCTCTTTTCCTTTACGTGATGTACTAATCACATTTGCAGGACTCGTATTATGATGCAGCTTGCCACTCCATGGCCTATCAACAGACCCACTAGATGAGGACTCTCCTAGTCCACTCAAAGACTGATTGCTGACCTGCATTCTGTGTAACCATACTTACACTCACATCAGTCCCAATAGCTTCTTTTTCAGTAGCATACCAGCTGCTCATTTCATCAAAAACAACATCCCTGCTTACCCTCAACTCACATGTAGCAGGGTTATAACACCTGTAACCCTTTTGCTCAAGGTTAGCTTTTGGATTCAGCTTAGTTCTCACCTCATCTGGCACATGCACATATGCAATACATCCAGAGACTTTCAGATGAGACAAATCAGGTTTTTTGCCAGTAAACCTCTCCTCTGGAGTTACATCATGTATGGCTGCAGTTGGAGTCCTGTTTATGATGTATACTGCTGTTGAAACAGCCTCATCCCAATAGCTATGCGGCATATTCTTCGCTTCCATCAATGCTCGCGCAATCTCAGCTTTTTCCTTGTTTTTCCGCTCAGCAACTCCATTTTGCTGCGGAGTGTATCTGCATGTAAACTGTCTCCGAATACCATTCTTCTTCAAAAATTCAGAGAACTCATTGGAGAAGTACTCTCCACCTCCATCTGACCTTAGGCACTTTACATATTTCCCTGTTTGCTTTTCAACCAAAACTCAAAAATTCTGAAAGTGAGTGAATACCTCACTCTTCTCCTTCATGAAATATACCCACACTTTCCTTGTGTGGTCATCAATAAATGTCACATAATATCTGCAGCCTCCCATAGACATGGTCTTCGTAGGACCCCATACATCTGAATGCACAACATCTAGTGCATTTCTGCTCACATAGCTATTACGTGGAAATACATGCTTTGTTTGCTTTCCAAATTGGCATGCTTCACATATTCTCTGCATACCTTCCACTTTAAACTTTGGCAGCCCTGTCACAATTCCTTTAGTCTGCATAGACTTCATTTGCTGCACATTCACATGTCCAATTCTTTTATGCCAAATGTCTGTGTCTGCAACAATTCCTGAACCATTTGCAAACATCGCAGCACTCATTTCAGGCATGTCTACATTCAACGTAAACATTCTGCCCACTCTGTTGCCTTTTGCAACCAACCTGCACTTGTCTTTAAAGACTTCAACATAACAACCATCAGGGTTAAACCTAACCTGCAAACCCTGCTCAATCATCTGGCCAACTGAAACCAGATTCTTTGTTATGTTGTTTGGAATGTGAAGTACATCTGCAAGGTACTTCACTTTGCCATCCTGCATAGATAATGGCACATCTCCAACATGGGCAATTGGATGAGCAGTGTCATCCCCTGTTTCCACAAAACCTGGTCTTTCCAGGTTTTTCATCTCCTTGAACCACTCCCCACATGACGTCATGTGGTTCGAAGCACCTGAATCCACATACCATACATCATCTTTTTATGCTGCTTCAACATTTTCAGACATGGCATTCACGACATGCTGCATAACAAACAATCTTTCATTATCCTCATTATTTCTGCTTGAGGATGCATAGTTGTTTTGCTGCACTTTCCCATTTTGCATGTTAGCCTGCTTCTTATAACATTCTGCCTGCACATGTCCAGGCTTACCACAATAATAGCATTCACGTGCATCATTACATTGCCTTTGCCAATTTCCACGGCCTCTTTGACTCCCCCTGCCTCTGAATTTGCCTCTTCCACCTGTGTTGTTGTTGTTGTTGTTGTTGTTGTTGTTGTTGTGTATTCTGGGACTGTTGTTGTTGCTGTTGCTGGCCATAATTCTGATTACCTGTTCGGCCACCTCCTTGACCGCGTCCACGACCTCCTCTTCCTCGTTCTCTTCCTCCTAAACTTGTGTAGAAGGCCTGTTGCTCCGAACTGTTTTTGGTTTGTGAAGATTGTTGGTCTTCACCCAAGCTCTTCTCTTCTATAATCAGCATAGACACCAAATCTATAAAGTTGGGAATGTTTTCTCGAGTCTGAATAGACGTCTTGAACGCCTTGTATTGTGGCCCGAGACCACGTAGACAGACTTCCACCTTGTCATCATCATCTACTGACACACCAATAGATGCAAGGGATTCCACAATACCCTTTATCTTCAGCGCATAGTCATTCAGAGACATGCTCTTTTTCTCCACAGTATGAAGTTCATTCTTTAACTGTATCTTACGTGCCTTGGTATTTGTTTCATAGAGCTTTACCAAGGTGTCCCACGCCTCCTTGGGGGACTTGGCATCCTGAATGTGCCCAATCATGGTGTCCTGTATACTAATGGAAAGCCAATACATAACTCTCCTGGCTCCTTGGTTCCAGTCTTTAAACTCTTTCACATCTGTAGCAGTCGGATTTATGTCCAGTATCTCTGGTGCCTCTTCATGCTATCTTCTATGTAGTCCCAATAGTCCTTTCCCATCAGGAAATTTGTCAACTTGAACCTCCAAGCATGGAAGTTATTCTTATCAAGCTTCTCAGCCACAATCTGGGTTATCCCATCATTTGACATCTTGCCAACAAACACACAATTTTACCAGAAACAGCACTTTGGTTTGTCATGCACAAACTGCTGTATTTTCTGCAGGCAAATGTCATAACCAGTGATCTCAATATGCATACATACATCCCAATGGCAACTGTTGACCTCTTTGCAACACCCACAGTGTCTGTACAGCCAATCTGTCTTCCTGCAGTTCTTAAAACAGAGTTCTGCAGAGAATCGATGACTTACCCGCAGTGCTCGAAATCGCCTCCTTTCTGAAAAACGGAGGTCCAAACGCGCCTGAAACGCTTTTTCGGCCCAAAAAATTCAGTCCGGTAGGACTATATAGTTGCCCTATAGCTTTACTCCCGCGAAGAAAGCTCCTCAATCAGAGATCGTTTGCCGATGCCTCCCGTAGAGCTCCCGACAAGGGTGTAGTCACCAACACAAATAGGGAAGAGTAGTTGAAGCTCGTACCCTCGTACCACTTCCTGTGGTTCTCTTGCTTGCAGCTCAGCCCTTAGCATGAACCAGGCTCTGATACCATGAAAAGATGCAGGGGGGAAGAGAGCTTGAGCTCTTGCAAGCACACACACACTCACGAAACCCTAATAGAGAACACACAAGGTGAGAGGCTAAAAATCTGCTTTTTCTTCACTCAACACTCAACACTCCATATACAAGATAAGAGTACTCACAATATGAAAGGTACTCAACCAATACATACAAGGGTTCTCTATAGTTTGAACCCGATTGAATGAGCTGGCGCTATAACTATGCCAGTCTCTAGAATGGCTGCCACACAGCCTGTCATCCACTGGCCGCATATCACCCAAGATCTCACCAACCATGCCAGTGGTGTAAGTGTGGGGCCTATCCCCCAGGCGGGTCATCAGTTTCCACCGCCTCACTAGACGAGCTCGATATCTCAACAAAAACTTGGTGACTAAGTAAATCATGCCAAGGGATTCTCTATGTGTGGTTGAGTAGTTCCGCTTAGAATTAGAGAGCCTTCGACTGGTGTAGTAGACAGGTCGGAACCATTTCTTCTCGGCCTCTTACATCAGAACACTACCTATTGCTACATCATCAGAGGCATCCACAAAGATGTGAAGGGAAGTTCCCAGCTTGGGGCTTGGACAACACGTGCTTCTGACAGCATGAGCTTGAGATGCCAGAATGTGATGTTGCATTTTGCTGTATAGTTGAAGTTTGCCTACCTTAACCGCTTGGTCAGAGGTGTTTTGATCTATGCCATTTGTTGGTTTAAGGGGACTACTAACATGGGCGAGGTATCTGAGCATTCATGCCATCTGACTTGCCCCAAAAATCTTCTTAACTCTTTCTCATTGGTTGGAGTTGGCGATTGTTATTCCTTCTTTGGAAATGATGTGGCCTAATAACATTCCGCTTTGGATAAAAAAGGCACGTTTGGCTGGATTCAGGCTTAATCTAGAGAGTTTGAATTTGGCCAAGCACAACTATAGGTGCATCAAATGTTGAGATGTTTTTCAAAAATCACTGAAGTCATCAATGAATACTCGCATGAAGGTGGTTAGAAAATCAACAAAAATTCCCTAGACCATGCACTGAAATGTAGTGGGAGCATTCTTGAGGCCAAAGGTATGCAAAGCCTCCCCATTCTGTGATGAAAGCTATTTTCTACCAATGTTCTAGGGCCATTTGAACTTGATTATATCCATTGAACCCATCTAGAAATGAATTCATGGCCTGCTACAACATTAAGCATGGAATCCGTGAATGGAAAGGGAAAAGGATATGAGATGGTTACTGCATTCAGCTTTTGGTAGTCTATACAAACTCTCAACTTTTGGTTTTTCTTGGGAAAAATCATGACTGGGGACAACCATGTCGCCTAATGGATCATATATATGAATCCGACTTGTAGTAGTAGCTTGTCTATTTCTTCCTCCTTCACCCTTTTGGCATAGTTTGGGTTCATCGGGTTCCTTTGTTGCCAGATAGGGATGCCATCTTCCTTTAGATTGATTCAGTGTTGGTAGAAGATAGGATCAATCCCTTTCATCTCGGTGTATCTCTATGCAAACAAATCTTTGAAAGAAGTGAGCAACACCTGGACTTCTTCTTAGAACTCAGTGTCTAGCTTGGCACTAACCCAGACCATCTTGGGGTCATTATCAGTTGTGTAATTGCTCAACGGGACTCCATCAAGTGGGTCCTTGTCTCAAGGGATAACTTGGATGTACATACAGCCCCATATGATATCCTGGGGGTATGCCCCACGAGATGGCTACTACTAGTACATTTGTGGCCTAGGTTGATATGATTGAGCCAGGTAGGCTCTCTCCCTCCTCTGATAGGACGTCTTGGTCTTGGTATAAATCAGCCATTCTTGTGGTGGTGGTGGTGGGCATGGCACCCAAACAGGTGGTGAGTATGGGTTGGGTTACTTTCACTTTCCCCATCTCTGTTCTATGGCCTAGAGGCGCTAGCATGGGCTCATTTGTGGGCTGGTGTTCCATGTGTCTCAATCCGTGGGATCTGGATTTTCTAACTATGCGTTTCCCAGGATAAAGCTTCAGAGTCTCGAAGCAAGGCTTCTTTGTGAATTGTTAAAGGGTGTTGGGTCTTGCTCCACAGCAGGTGGTCTGTCCATGCACTGAGCCTCCAGTCCTCCTATCTCTAAGTCAAGAGTAGCACGTCCCATGGTGGGATGCACCTGAGTCTCACTGGTGTTATCAAAGAAACACCGTTTGGCCCAAGCTGTGTTAGCAAAAGGGTTTAATATTATGAGCGAGGGAGCGTCAAGAGAATTTATATCATCCCAAAGGGTTGTTTCACACCAATTTTCTCAAGCGTAGGTGCATGAATGTGAGAAATAGCAGTGCTGGACCCCCTGTGGGGATAGCAGTCTCTATTTTTCTTTTGGAAAGTAAGGTACAGACATACGCTTTTAAGAAGGTATGGGCATACACTTAAATGAGGACACGGGCATACATTTCAAGAAGACAAGGGCGTGGCAAATCGAAAGGTATGGCATACACTTGGTGGAGATGAAGACATGGGTGTGTCAAATAGAATGGAGATGAAGACATGGGCATGTCAAATAGAATAGAGATGAATACATGGCCGTGTCTTGAGATGGCATGAGCGTACACTAAAAAGGACACGGGCATGTCAAAAATAGAATGGATATGAAGACATGGGTTGTTAAATGAAGGGAACGAGCCTACACTTAGACAATGAAGACCCAGATGTGTCTTGAGAGAAAGAATGGGCATGCACTTGTAGAAAAGGAAGACATGGCAATGACGGGGCAGAAGGAATGGGCGTGGCTTCAGGGAAGGAACGGGCATACGCTTCTGAAGCTACAACCGTATGCTCGTCAAGTCAGAGAGATCTTTAATTGTGCAAGTACTGACACAATTACCCCCACTGATATTCCCTTATAGTAGAGCAGTACTACCCAGTTGTACCCCTTGTTTAATGCCCTTTATGCCTAGTTAATGCCCTTCTTTAATTGCCATATGCTCAATTTAATGCAACAGAATCTGGAAGATTTTCTATGGGAGCAAAGAAGACAACCCGTTTAATTGCCTGCCGGTGCTCAATTTAATGCAGCAGAATCTAGAAGATTTGCTCTGGAGGGAAGAAATGGGTGTGGCAAAGAAGACATGGCCATGGCACTGAGAAGGGTATGGCCGTACGCTTCTCAGAAAACAATCCAGAGTGAAAAATTTACCTCTTCTCCTCCTCTAATTTCTGATGTTTTGAGCTCTTCCTTTGTTTTTTTGTGTTTTTCTTTTTGTGGGAGGCTAGAGCTAGTCTCTAGCTACCCAATGATGCCTAGAATGCCTAAGAAAACCTAATTACCTAAGATTAATTAGAGGATTAAGCTAATTGTGCAAAACTTGACAAAACTTGATAAATGTTGAACAAAACCAAAAATTGCATGAATCTCAACAACAAGGTTTAAGCATCTACTTGTGTTTCCCGTCCATTCGATGAAGACTTTCATGCTTCTCATGCTCCATTGATCTCCATGGCAAGAGTAAAAAAGATCAAAAGACAAGCAAACAAACACATCCAACATGCATCGATTTACACTCTAACCGGGCTATGTGTGATGGCTCTAGCAAGTGAAAATGTATGGAGGACCCTAAGCTAAATGCTAATCCCCAGTGGTGGCACCAAAGATGTTAACCAAAACATACTACCTTGCACAAGAGAGGGAGAGAAGAAGAGAATGATGCCATGCAACGGTCAATTCGAAGACTAGCACTTAGCCAACCCTAATCAGGGTTAACTTCCTAATGTGAGGCCGCTAGGGGCTCACTCCACCTCCACTTGTGTCACTCAAATGGAGATCTACAAGCTAGGTAGTGAGCAAAGAAGAAGAGATCTATGGAAAACCCTACCTCCACTTAATGTCAATGTGCATGCTAGAGGGATCTTGAGAAGGAGACAAGAAGAAGGAGAAGACAAGACAAGACAAGACTCATCCACTCCATGCACACACTACAACCAAGCGAGCAAGCATTCACCAACACAAGCTCACTACCATAACCACAAGAGAGAGAGAGAGAGAGAGAGAGAGATAAGGCAAGACCCAATTGTGATAATGGGATTGTGTCTTTTCATATTTCATAAATCACTTATATACATGAGGTCACTTTTTACAATGGCCGTCTGCTGACATGAGGTTACTTTTTACAATGGCTGTCCTGCCCATTTACAATTGGGGGTCCAAAACTTACTTCCTAGCTCTATGTGTACATGTAGGCTTATTGCCTAGGACCGGCATTACACAAGTCATAAGCTCGGTCATCCCATATATCTTTTTTCATTAAGCGCTTAGCATGGTTACATAATAATGGATTACAAGAAGCGTAACCATGCTTGAAAAATGATGTTAAGTGTGGTTAACAATCGCATCTCCTTCCGAAAGGCCATCCACAACTTAGGATGCATACTAGTGGGGCGGTTATTCTCTACCCACCACTAAGAAATATCTCCTACACATTTCCAAGTCACATCCAAGAAGTTAGAATCAAAAATTAATGCATGTGTCAACTGTGAGCTGTGAAACACTCGCCCATCAAGTCACCAAACTTCATGTCATGTAGACATAGATTATAGAAAACAATGCGTCTAAATGTAGATTACAACTAGAGATAATACTTTCTAGGTTTATATGAGTGAAGAAATCCGAAAAAATTGAACACGCTATGGATACTTTCACTAAAAACTCATACATAACCAACTTTAATGAGTAGTTGCTCTAATGTTTCTTTTGTTATAATGGTAAAAAAGTTTTGACTCATCCTCTGGTATACTGCCTCCTCTAGCACGCTATGTGATGGCCTCTATAACACCATCAATAGACACAGATGAAGAAAAAGAAAAGGGATCAGAACTGGCCTCAGTAGTCTGACCTAGAATCAGCTGAGTTAAACGCCTTAACTAAACTAACAACCTTCTCCCGCGTATCCTCTAACACACATAGGCCCTCAGGAAGCTCTAAACTCGAATGGATACCACATTATAGGCTCCCTGTTGACTACAACTGACACACAGCTGCTTCCAACCTGCTGAATCGACCAAACCGACTCTAAAATCGAATGGATATCACATTATATGCTACTATAGCTTGACACACAGCTACTTCCAACCTATCGACCAAACCAACTCAGCTGACACATGCCTCCTCTCTTATACGTCTGTTGGCACTTCTACATACTCAGAACACTCAAACCAAGCAAGACACATAGCTGCCATAGAAACACCACTCAATCCACAACCTGTCTGTTGTCTGCTGAGACAGCCTACTGACATTCCTATGACTATCAGACCTAAGTCAAAAACTCTTCCCTCAAGCTCAGATTAGGCAAAGCCAACTCTCTGCTCCTTCAGTTTGATGATATCTAGCACTTAGCTGACCATGGCTGACTCTGAACCTTCTCTCATCTTACTCAAACTAAGTCAACATTTCACCAATCATCCAATTGACACACACAGATGATCTATCATCATGAACTCAATCAAACACACTCAATCATCATAACTATAACATCAAAATCAAAGATAAATCCCAAACTCTTTGTCTGCTTTAGATAGACAAATATCAACTTCAAAGTCTCAACAGCCCTGAGACTTGGGCACAAAAATTTTAGAAGAAAACACAAAAACTCAAGGATCCCCCTCAGGAAGACCTTGGCAAACAACACGTCATATTTTAACCTTCACAACTACATTTGAGGATGAGTTGATCTGGGACAAGTCTCTAACAAAGGAGCTGCACAGAGAATCTAGGGGCCTTGGTCAATTCTCTGGTCTTCATCTCAACCTCTGCTCTAACCCAAACAAACCTTCACTCGCTGCATGATTCTTCTCTTCTGTAAACTGGGTGATGGCCTCTATAACACCATCAATAGACACAGATGAAGAAAAAGAAAAGGGATCAGAACTGGCCTCAGTAGTCTGACCTAGAACCAGCTGAGTTAAATGCCTTAACTAAACTAACAACCTTCTCCCGTGTATCCTCTAACACACATAGGCCCTCAGGAAGCTCTAAATTCGAATGGATACCACATTATAGGCTCCCTGTTGACTACAACTGACACACAGCTGCTTCCAACCTGCTGAATCGACCAAACCGACTCTAAAATCGAATGGATATCACATTATATGCTACTACAGCTGTGACACACAGCTACTTCCAACCTATCGACCAAACCAACTCAGCTGACACATGCCTCCTCTCTTATACGTCTGTTGGCACTTCTACATACTCAGAACACTCAAACCAAGCAAGACACATAGCTGCCATAGAAACACCACTCAATCCACAACCTGTCTGTTGTCTGCTGAGACAGCCTACTGACATTCCTATGACTATCAGACCTAAGTCAAAAACTCTTCCCTCAAGCTCAGATTAGGCAAAGCCAACTCTCTGCTCCTTCAGTTTGATGATATCTAGCACTTAGCTGACCATGGCTGACTCTGAACCTTCTCTCATCTTACTCAAACTAAGTCAACATTTCACCAATCATCCAATTGACACACACAGATGATCTATCATCATGAACTCAATCAAACACACTCAATCATCATAACTATAACATCAAAATCAAAGATAAATCCCAAACTCTTTGTCTGCTTTAGATAGACAAATATCAACTTCAAAGTCTCAACAGCCCTGAGACTTGGGCACAAAAATTTTAGAAGAAAACACAAAAACTCAAGGATCCCCCTCAGGAAGACCTTGGCAAACAACACGTCATATTTTAACCTTCACAACTACATTTGAGGATGAGTTGATCTGGGACAAGTCTCTAACAAAGGAGCTGCACAGAGAATCTAGGGGCCTTGGTCAATTCTCTGGTCTTCATCTCAACCTCTGCTCTAACCCAAACAAACCTTCACTCGCTGCATGATTCTTCTCTTCTGTAAACTGGAAAAATAATACAAGAACTCTAGCCTATGAACTTCAGCAAGAACTCTCTCTACTGCAATTACCCTCATTCTATCATCTCTTTGGTGGTCACACACTAACCACTGCTCCTAGAGAGTCTCTCTTGGCAAGACACACTCACCACTCCTTTACCGAGGCATCGACGAAGAACCACCCCTAATCAACCGCCTTTCTCTCCCTCTTCTATCTCGTGCCACCTTGATCTCTTTCAGAATCTGTGTCGCCTGATTCCTTTGTTCTCCCACGTTGTTTCTATTTTCATTTTGCACACCCGCACAAATACACCTGCTGTCACATCACTTTTATCTCCATGGACTCATTTCATATCATCTTCTATACATTTCTTTTATCTATACATTGTGTTTAGGATGGGCTTGATATTCTCCTTGCAGTGCCTACGAGCTCCTATGATAGGATGAGGAGGTGTGTCCTTGTCGACATCTTTTACAACGTCCTCTACATCCTTGTAGCATGAAGCTGATGAGGCATAGACATACTATGAGTAGAGAGTTCCATGTTAGTCTCTGTGAATTGTCACGGCGCTCATCGACGGACACGATGGCAATGTCGTATCCACAAGCTACAGTTTGGAAGATGTCATGATGCACTGGTACCAGAGAGACATGATCAGCCTATGGTAAGTGATGTTTCTTGTTTTTTAGCATTGAACATTGACTCGTTCAAATTTATATATTCTTAATAGACAAAGTGATATATAACATGCATCTAGGTACAGTCATCATGGCCAAATCTAGGTGTACATCATTTTGAATGACGATGTCTTTCATGGGCTTGATCGATCTATGCTTCCTCGTATGCAACATAGTCAAGTTGTTCTTCAAATGGAGGCACATGCACAACAATTACCTCCTGGTTATCAGTCTGAGATGTCTGGCGATCATCCCTTACCCAATCACCTACTACGTCTCATACAGACATAATGATAGACATTATGGCGAGTAGTTGGGAGCATCATTTCCAGTTGATGGAGAGGTTTTCAGCCTCTGGGGTGCTCTCTATGTGATCGCACCTATGGGGCGGGGGTTGAGGCCTTTTTATTACACAGGATTTACATGTTCCAATTCACTCTAAGGTCACTCTTATGACATTTTGTGGACCTATATATTCATGGGGTCCATGGCATCAGCTTGCTCACTACATCAAGAGTATGACCACATATGGCTATGTGCTAATGATGCCTCTGTTGCTGGAAGAGGCATTACCCATAATGCATTAGAGAGATTATATATCGATGCCAAGCCTTACACTAAAGGAAATATATCAGGGCTAATCAATAGTATAGCAGAGGGAGGAATGTAAGAACTAATTTTACTTTTGTGGGCTGTGACAATGGTCATGTGCCAGTACACGTGAATAGAGATACATTGTAGTCAATGCTATTAGATCATTTAATGCTGGTGAGGAGTTGCTAGTAGTGAATTATGGTTCGTGTAGGCAACCTAGCTCTACATAGAGAATAGATGTATTTATAACATTTTTAATGCACGTGTCTTTTGTAATGGGCTTCAATCCATGATATTCTAGCATTATTAATTTGAGTATATTTGAAACAGCATGTGTACATGATGTCAAAACTTGATGAGACTTTGCAAATGTGTTTACTCATGCTTTGTTATCACTTGTCTTATTACTTTGTTGTTGGCACTTGTCTTATTATGAATTCTTTGGCATATAGAGGTCCATGAGGTCTCGGAGAGCTGACGACAAAAAACCTTACCTTCATCTCAGTCCACAATGTGTCTTTGCTCCATCAATAGGGCACTCTACATCCATGTCCCCTATACAAGATCGTGGCAACAATAGTGGTGGGACTGGCTACTTGGGTAGATATGTGATACTCCGCTCATCACTCCTATAAGGAAATTAAAACAAATAGTTATTAGACGTTGAAAAAACTAGATCTACATCACCCAAGCCCCTCTGTATCTCTCCTCTGTGTCCTCTACAATTGACCAAATATAACTATTATAGCAATTTTTAAACAAATGATAGCTCAAAAGAGACAAATTAGAGAAATTATACATATTGATCTGGTTGTGTGGCACCATGTCCTACTCCTGATCCTGATCTCTAGCACCACGTCCTACTCCTGACCCTGACCCTCCTACTTTGGATCCTTCTCCTCCTCCATTGACGGATCCAGAGGTGTCCTTGCTATAGGGGCTACGGGCTACAAGGAGCAAGAGAGCAGAGATGGTAGCCTCCAGCTCATCAACACTCGAATACTCTCCCATATCCTCCTCTATCTCAGACCTACTCAAACCGAGAGTGCGCTAGCCTCTTGATGGGGCTATCAAGAGACCTGCCTTTTCAGAGTCTACCATGGATGTCTATACACATGCAAGAAGGAGATCGATCCTAAACCTATAAGCATACACCACAATTCACTAGTATATAAATGTAAGATAATACATGCACATGCAAGAGTCTATACACATGCAAGAAGGAGATCGATCCTAAACCTATAAGCATACACCACAATTCACTAGTATATAAATGTAAGATAATACTTGCACATAATCACCATCGTCACATTCTCAATAAAATACAACATATTCAAATATGACTCCAAATTCCACCAATAGCAACAACAACAACAACATATTGTATCTCTAAATGCCACCACGACAACACCCAAAAACATTATGAGAAAGCTTTTAGGGATATAAACTCGATAGTTCCATTAAACTTTAGAAAAAGTACATGATAAAAGAGAGGTACATAATTATAAGACTCCATTATTAGAAGTCCATCACACATACATCCTAAACTACATTTTGTTAAGCTCGTTACACTAAATAGGCAAGCTCATTACAAGCTATTTTTTCTTACGTGAAATCGATAAGACAATTTTCCTCCACTCAATGCTTTGTTGATGTCATCTTGAGTGCTTTGTTGATGTCATCTTGAGTGCACCTGCCATGCACTAGCATGCCGCAAAAAAGATCTGTGACATACTGCATTTTTTTTAGCTCGTTGCACTAAATGGGAAAGCTCATTACAAGCTATTGTTTCTTACGTGGAATCGATAAGACAGTTCTACCTGCCCACACCTTGAATCTTCAACCAACCACCTGTGACCAAGATCATGTACTTGAGCTTCTTGCAAACCTTTACCACACAAGTCTTGATCCGCCAGATTTCACAAGCTCCTCATGGGCCTTCAAAAATGACCTTTTTTGGATCAGTCTCTTCACTATTTCATTTAAGTTGGCACCATTTCAAAGGGTAAAATTTGAAGGCTAACCCCAACCTTCAATTAGAAATTAGAAGGCCAAATTTTATTTTGACCTTATCTAGCCTTCAAATTCACATAAATATGCATATCTATACGGCCTTCTACAGCCCAATTTTAGAAGAGTACTTCTCTAAAAGGCTCATGCCACATCAAATCCTTAGTGCTCTAGTCAGGCACCTACATGTGTAAAAGAACACGATACTAGCTCCAAGTAAGGCACCTGCACGGAAGTCCTCGCCCATGCAAGTCCCTCAACACACAAAGAGCTTGGCTTCTATGCAAGCCTCACAAAACTCATTATGGGCAACCGCCCAGGTGCCTATGCAATCAAAGGCCAACCGGCAAGGTGCCTATCAAGCCAACAAGATGTCCATGCCACACCTAGGAGCCCTTTTTCTACAATACCTAGGAGGTGGCCTACACTTCGTCCAAAATATACTCCTAACATTACACACCAATGCTCGGAAAAAGTTGTGCCTCAATATAGTTGCTTTTTGACGGGTGTCATGCTCGTTTTTAAGCATTTTGGTCATAAAATACTTGCAAAGATTTAAAATGCCCGTTAAAAATTACACTAAAATACAAAAAAACTTGCTACATTTCACTAAACATCAATTTTCAAGGGTAAGGGTGCCCGTAAAAAATCAAGCCTGTGTAACAGTGCGTCAACTTAACCTTTGACTAGTTGAAAATTCAAAATGGCTTGTTGAGATTTTTCGTAAAAGGAATTGAACCGAAATGTGCAACTTGGGTAAATATTCGGTTTAGTGAGAAATGAAGAGAAAATGTGTATATTTAGATTTCCCTAAGAAGGTTTACAAAAATTGAAATGCCCCTACACACATTCCAACAGCTTGCATAGTTTATTAGAGATCACCATGGATATGAATGCTACATGAGTGCCACAATCTTCTACTGTTGATTGTGTATTAATTTGTTGCAAATAGAAATCATTGTTGGGAAGATGGAGAATGATGATAGATGTGCTATTTTTTTAATGAGGCAAGCTGTGCTATTTCTACAACATGATAATAGTTGTGCTATTTCTACAACATGATAATAGTTGCACCCTATTTTCACTTTAGATGCAAGGTTGAAATGTATTACCTCCTAGGCTATAGACCAATGGTAGTAAGTACTCTTTCCTCTTTAAAAGGAGGTAGAGGGCTGAGTATACCCTAGTGGTGGCACTTGTGATTGAGTATAACCTGGTGGTGGCACTTGTGATTGAGTACCCTCTCGGGCTCTCTCCCATAAAAGAAAAGAGTTCTAAAAGGGTGCCTTGCCAATATGGTGCTTTGTGTAGTGTTTTTATTGTAAACAATAATTATAATCTGTAAAAACTTTTTAAATTAACCTAGACCTTTGCATAATGTGATGGTTGACTTTTATTATAAATGAATAATACAGTAACACAAATGCTAATCAAGACATATTTATACCAACTCCAAAGATTTAAAATAAGAGTTAAAATTTAAAATGTGATGATTAATCCCGGCATCTTGGAGAGAACCCAACAATAGTGATGGTTTTTAATGGATTAAACTATTCAAATGATGGCAGCATCCACAAGATCATTGAAGATGAAGGTGGAAGCATGACGATCGAACGATGATGGCCTAAGGCACCTGCACGCGAACACAACCTTAGTATAAGATATCCCCAAGAGGATTTGAACCCAAGACCTCCCGTAAAAAGTCCAAAGGCTTATCCCCTAGGCTATCACCTTGGGGACAATGGTGCAAGGCTTGCCCTTTAAGGTCAAGTTTTGGATTAGGGATGGTTGCCATGGACATCAAAGATCGTGACTCAACTTGCGATGCCTAGTTCTTCCAAAGTTGCGCAGGGAGTTCACTCCAGTTAACGGAGGGACTAACTTGTGGGGTTCATCCCACGACTTGTCCACTGCCTATAAAGTGGCCAATATGTGGAAGGGTAGTACCCCGGTGTGTGTGTATCCAAGTGAAATTCTAATGTGCGACTAGGGTAGAGGGCATGTAGCGTGGCGGGGTCCCAAATAAAGGCATTTATTTGGTGACCACTGCTTTCAAAAAAAGCGACACCTTGGCCTTTATTTGGCGAGCACCAACTTCAGAAAAAGCGAGCCACCAACCTCAAAAAAAGGGCGCTCATCACGCCACAAATAGGGAAGAAGAGGATCAGTTCACTCCAAAGCTGGCAAGCTTATTAAACATGCAGAAGGTGGTTATTATACGTGTAGAAGGTGTTGCGCCAATCATATTATTCTAGCCTCCTTACTCATGCAAACCGCCTTCAGCAAATAATCTTGCGTGCCCTCCTACTTGATACCCCCTTCCAGAGACCAATATTCTTTTTACAAACCAATATTCTAGAGACTAATAATCTTTTTATAGAGAGTGCTAGTTTACAAAGGATGTATGACTTACAAGAGAATCCCAAAATTCATAATTCAAAATCCCTCTGTCACTTACAACAAAGGATGTTTTCAAAAAGTCCCTCCAAGCTCCATTGTTGATCGTAGCTTTGCCTAAAACAACCAATCAAATCCAAGATCCATTGTTGATCTAAGCTTTGCCTAAAACAACCAATTAAAAAAGAGCAATACCAAGCCTTGCAACCTATAAATCTAGTCCAAAGCATCAATCCATTGTACACACCAGCCCTTCGTCACCACCATGCCATACATTGAACCTCTATGTGAGTGCAAATCATGCCTATGCTGTAGACACCCGTTCCTATCCCATGTTCTTTGCACTTCCCTATTGCTTGATAAGCGAGGACGATGCATTTGTCAATGTGGTGGCATCCATGTGGTTCCATCCTTTTGCTGCAATAAACCTTCTCTTAAGCCTACTATAAACCCTTGCACTATCACCTCGCTTGCCATATCACCTCCATGCCCAACACAAAAGCTTGATCATCATGAAGACACAACAACACCACTGCACAAGCCTTCATCATCGAAAATCGTAGAGCGAAGAGAAGCTAATGAGGAGCAGCCCAAGAAGAAATTCAAGTGCAGCGATTATGCACAATTGATCATTGAGTAAGGTGAGATTTTAGATTTGCATGCTATGTACGTTTGCTTTATGCTTGCACATTTATATTCAATTCATTGTGGATTATGGACACGTAGTTACTTTTTGTATTATGGTTATTGTATGCCTCAGGGAATCCAAAAGAGAGCTCTCCTTGCAGTAAAGAACAAGTGTGTTTTTCAACACAAAGCTAATTGTGTTTATAAACACAAGGTGAGATGCCTACCACCCGCGCACTCAGCTAAAAAGAAAGTGGTCAGCAAGAAGTGGGGGCACCTTCGCTCCCACTTCAAGATGCTCCCTTCCAAGACCATCAGATGTTGTGCGGCAAGCTCCTACAACAACACCATAACCCACTAAGAAGCGAAGACAGTTCGCTTGGACAGAAGATGACATGGCCAAAGCCATAGCTGCTCATGAAGAAGGCATGTCCATGTGAGAGTGCACAAGACAATATGGCATGAGTTGGACGGCACTCTCAGCATGGATAGAGGGCATAACAAAGAAGAAACACAAGGGGCTAGCTCCCGTCATTCCACTTGAAGAAGAACGAGCATTGGTAGAATGGGCATTCTGCATGCAGGATGCTGGTCATGGTGTGACCCTTAGCGCCATGAAGCTTAAAGTGGCATAGCTTTGCCAAACTCGACCCACACCCTTCAGAAATGGAATTCTAGGAAAGAGTTGGTGGGACGGCTTTCGCACACAAGGCATCCAGACTTAACCTTCCGTGTCACAAAGGGTTTGGATAGATCAAGGGCAATCAACCTCCCCGGAAGTGGTCAAAACCTTCCATGATAACCTGGAACTCATGTATAACGAACACAAGTATCCCCCAAAAAGAAACATATGGAATGCAGATGAAACTGGGGTGCAGCAAAGCCAAAGGTATGAGAGTGCAAGCAAGGAAGGAATCAAAGGTGGTTTACAGTGTCACACCGGATAGCCGTGAATGGCTAACGATATTATGTTGTGTGAATGCTGCTGGATCATTTCTCCCAGGTTATTATATCTTCAAGGAAAAGAAAGCTATGCAGAACTACCTTCTCAAATGTGAGGATGGTGCAATCATGTCGATGCAATTGAAAGCCTGGATGACTGGCCACCTTTTTGAGGCATGGCTAGACCATTTCAAGGTGTCTCTACCAACCCCACCCTCTCCAGAAAATCGGTATCTCCTAATAGTGGATGGGCATGGCAGCCACACTCACTTGGATGTGGTTCAAAAGGCACGAGATTGGGGAATCGACAGTTATCCTTAGGCGCACACTTCTCACAAACTACAGCCCCTTGATGTCTTAGTTTTCAAGCCCTTCAAAACAAATTTTGTGAAGGAAAGGAACCTTTGGCAGGTGCGTAGCTTCTCGAGCCAAGCGACAGAGAGTGAGCTTGCTGGTGTGGCAAGTAGAGCTTTGGCCTCATCGTTCACCGAAAGCAACATCAAAGCGGGATTTCGAGCAACTAGTATTTGGCCCTGGAATCATAATGTTTTTGATTACAATAGGTTGCCATGCTCAAATATTGATGTGCATTGCATTGCTAATGAGGAGCATCTAGAAATTGATGAGTGTAGCCAAGTACCTTGCACCCCTATGGATGAGCAAATAGAAGAAGCGACTACTATGCTCTTTAGCTTGGGAAGGGGAGCAAACAATATGGGAGCAATAAGCTCGCAAAATGTGGTAGAGATTTTACGGGTGCCAAGGGAGAATGTGGACCGGCGAAGCTTTTGTTGACTACTCTAACTCCTTGATCCTAACCTCTCAACAATACATAGAGACGATGCTTGCAAAGAATGCAAAGATGGAGGTCGAGTGGTTGAAGGAAGAAAAGCGTCGGATGAAGGAATTGAAGAAGAGGGAAGCAGGAGCTGCAAGTGCGGCCAAGAAGCTTCAACGGGAGGAAGAGAAGAGAGCCAAGGAACAAAGGAAAAGGTGGGAGGTTGAGCAACTAGAGTGGGAGAAGCATCTACGATCAGTCCTTTGGGAGGGGAACACTCTTGATGTATCCATTCTTCCATCACTTGGAAGGGCAAATGACATGCAAAGGGCAGCTAGAGCACATCACATCTCAATCCGTAAACAGTCTAGAAGATGTCAAGCTAACATCATGTAACTTGTTTTTAAGCATGGTAGCCATCATGGTATGCATCCCACTTTTGTTGAAGGCTTGTTTTTTCATATGGAAGGCTTTGCTTTTTCAAATTGTGTTACCATTTGTCTCCTCTCTTTGTGTGTGAATGATCAACAAGTACCATGACTTGCAAAGCGGTGTTTGAACCCTTCACATATCAAGTTCCATCAACACTACTACACTAACTCATGGTAGTATATTTATTCTGAAAATTTTGATAGTATTCTATGAAAGATGATAGGTTGCCTTCTTCTTCTCTCTCTCTCTCTCTCACACACACACACACACCTACCATATCTTTGTCCCTTGGGCCAATCAATGCTAAAGCAAAGGGCACCGCATACCTCGCTAGGTGCAACACACAAATATCTCCCAAAAATCATGACAACTTGCCCATGTGAGCCTACCATAGAACTCTAAACTAATCTAATACTTTTTCACTTGACAGCTTAAAGCACATGGCAATCATGTGAAACTAGAGTAGTCTTCCTCTGACACTTAGTTTTTCTTGTGAACTTGATTGGTGAACTCTAATATATGAGCCCTTTCAGCCCTTAAGTTTTCGGTCTTGCACACAATGGCGGTCCATTTTAGACGTGTAATCAGCTTGCATAAGCAAGTTGTTTCAGTGAATGTATGAGGTTAGTGTGTTTGTGCCTCTAGCTACATATCAGTCTTGCATGGTTGTATTACGACTCGTCGGAGTTTAGGTTGAGTTTGCGATGTGTTATGGGAGGTTAGTGTGCTTGTGCCTCTCGTTGAATATCAGCCTTGCAAGGTTGTATCACTTTTCGGTCAGTGAGCTACATTGTGCTCAGTGGGAAATGTGGTGTGTGCAACACAAAAAGTGCCTGCATTGCTGACATGGACAGTGAGTGAGAAAGCCTAAGCAGTGAGTGTGTTGCACTGCAGACACTTTGCAAGTCGTGAGAAAGCCTAAGCAGTGACTGAGTGTGTGTGTGTGTGTGTGAGAGAGAGAGAGAGAGAGAGAGAGAGAGAGAGATGGAGAGAGAGAGAATGTGCCACATGGCACATTCTTCCCTGCACCATATGTGGAACAGAGGTGCCACACTACTAGTGCCAATGCTCCACACAGGTGGGGAAGATGCAAACTCCTTCTATGGGCTGAAAAACGTACACGTGCAGCTCTTTGATGCTTCAGGAGGGGGCATATGTGTGTCAATTAATGCTGGAATTTTTTCTGCAGATGCCCTTTGAGGGTGTCTTCATCCTGAAATCTGCAGCTCACCTGAATGCGCGTGATTTAGCAAGCGTGGAGGTGGGCGGGGTAGGAATGCTCATAAAAAAAGAACGGAATGTCCCTAATCAATTGCGTATTACATTTTTATCCACTTTTTGGTAAAAAATAAATTGCGATGATCTACTTCAAACACCCTTTTACCACCCGTATCCACTTTCATGGGTTTTTGTAAGGTTTATCTGTACTGGTGGCACTTGTAAGGCTCTCTCTGCAAACAACACAGGCCCGGTCTGATGGGCAACAAGCAACCACAAACGGGGTGTGTGTTTTTGCTTGCCAAAGCGCGTCATCATCAGTATGGTCATCTCCCACCTCGGATCTCCGATACGGGCAGCATGCAAGGTTGCTTGCACAGAATGCAAGCCATAGCCACGCTTGCCACGTTGGGTCTCTACTCTCTTTTCACCCACAAGCTCACCATAACAAGAATCTTTACGAAAATACCTTTTCCTTTACCGCATCCCCTTCACCGTCCCCTCTGCTCACCCACCTCCATCAACAGCTCTCTACTGTTCATCAGCTGGGAACGGATTATCATTATTTGGGCCCTTTATCTGTAGCACTGTGTAGCCCCCTCTTTAACCCCACCCTTACCTACCGTTGCTTTCTGGGCTTCAATGTAGGTCCTGCAGAGGTTTCTTTTTGAAAACAATGCCCATTATGGTCGTGTCTCCTTGCATTCTCTGACGCAGATAATGCAGAGATATCTAGAAGTCGCCTAGGCACAAACGTGCTTCCCCAGGAATGCTGAGCAGAAGCTGCCTACCTTAACCTTACCTTGGTTGTGGGTTGCATGGAGGAAGGCCAGATCTATGAAAGGTTAGCACTCTAAGGGCAGTTTTCTCCCTGTATGGTTAGATCTGTCTGAGTCTGTGCTTCACCCATCAGGAGGGGCAGCAACCTTAAGCTTGATGCTGTGGTTATAGACATACCATCCCATGGTGAGGGCAAGTATGGAGCTATCCCTCTCCCTGCCAACATCAAAACCGCCTTCATCATAGCAGCATGGTATTTTTCCAACATCGGAGTCTTGCTCCTCAACAAGTATCTGCTGAGCTTTTATGGCTATAGGTAACCCCATCCTCCTCACCATGTTGCACATGTGTGCATGCGCCATCTACAGCTATGTTGCCATTGCATGGCTTGAGATTGTGCCAATGCAGTTCATTTTGTTGAAGAAGCAGTTTTTTAAGATTGTTGCCCTCAGCACGATCTTTTCATTTTCGGTAGTATGCGGCAACACATCCCTCAAGTACCTTCCTGTGTCGTTTAACCAGGCGGTTGGGGCAACCACACCCTTCTTTACTGCCATTTTTGCTGTTCTGATCGCATGCAAAAGGGAGTCCACAGTTGTGTACATGGCACTGGTCCCGGTGGTGTTGGGCATTATGGTAGCAAGTAGGAGTGAGCCGTTGTTTCATCTATTAGGTTTCCTAGTGTGCCTTGGCTCCACCGCTGGGAGGGCTCTCAAGTCTGTTGTTCAAGGAATCCTGCTCACTTCAGAAGCTGAAAAGCTTCACTCTATGAACCTCCTCTTGTACATGGCTCCCATTGTGGGGTTGCTCTTGCTACCATTCACCACCGTGTCTTGCCTATGGGACTGTCACTCCATAGGGAGGCTCGTGCCTGGAACTGTGTTTTACCTATGGGATTGTCACTCCATAGGAAGGCTCGTGCCTGGAACTGTGTTTTACCTATGGGACTGTCACTCCATAGGAAGACCTGGATTTATGTTTTTTGTC
This sequence comes from Cibotium barometz, assembly GCF_041138505.1. NCBI lineage: Eukaryota > Viridiplantae > Streptophyta > Polypodiopsida > Cyatheales > Cibotiaceae > Cibotium > Cibotium barometz. The sequence goes on from NC_141091.1 coordinate 14,585,972, forward strand.
GTGCCATTTTTGTGCTCGACAGATGTTTTGTACTTGTTCCATGAACGGGAGATATGTCCATGATACTATTTGCACATGCACTCATGTTTTGCATGTTTGAAACTGTTTTCGCATGACTTGTATTCTTGTGTTTGCTTGCTTGACATGTCACTTACTGAGCGGGGACGCCTGCCAGTGAGTCGTGAAGTTTGCTCTGTCTTCTGAGGAGTTTTGCTGCGTGTGAACAGGTGGTAAGTGTATTGCACTTGTTGGTTTAATAGCTTTATTTTTAACCTTTCATTTTATAAGGTTGTGAGTTCACATTCATTTAAAAGTGGGCACCCATTATGGGGAAACCCCCACACTTAACCCTTTATGTGTGTGGGGGTGGGTGCATGGCCACCTACCCACACCACACCTTGAAGCTGGCCGCCCCCATGCAAGCGTGGGGAGCCGGCCAGCTGTGGTCGGGTACCTTCTCTCCAACACCTACAAAGAGGCGACCACCCTTCTGCTCACCCTCAGACGATTGTGCGCCTCCTCCTCCTCAGGCTGCGCTACCTCCATCTCCACAAGCAGGCGGCTGTGCTCCTGCAGCCAGGTGGTTTCAGCATCAAAGCAGGCGGCTGTGTCTTCTGTAGGTGGCTGCGCTTGCTCTCCAGCAGGCTGCCCTCTGTCCAGCAAGCGGTTGCGCCACAAGCCTCTTCTCCTCTGCAGGCGGCCATAGCAGGCGGCTTCTGCACCCCCCACGCGGCTACACTTGCTCTCCAGCAGGCCACGCTTGCTCTTCAACTGGCGGCTGCACCTTCTCCTCTCCAAAAGCGGTTGTTTCATCCTCTACAGGCGGCTGCATCTCCTCCACAACAGGCAGCTACTCCTCTTCTATAGGCAGCTGCGTGAGGCTGCACTCCCCTCTTCAGGCGGCTGCGTGGGGTTCCACCTCCCTTCTATAGGCGGCTACAGGTGGCTCTTTACCTCCTAGGTGGCTACACCTTCTACACAGGCAGCTCCTCCTCATCCTCCTCGACAGGCTGCTGCGTCCTGGTGTCCCTCTCAAGTAGCTGCACACAAACGCCTCGGGTATTTGTCTTCCATTAGCAAGCTACAAGTAAGTGGATTCAGATTTAAGTAAAGGATTTTGTTGTAAATCTGATAAAGGAATCTCTCTACCGCTAACACCCGTTCACCCGTTCGGTGCCGGGTAGTCCAAGCTTTTGGAGAACCACGGTCCATTGGTGCCGAGATCGGGAGAGCCAGGCGTTAGTATGGGAGCGCGTGTTTGTGCGTGGTCCTAGAACACCAGTGGGGCGTTCTCCGCGGATTCCAATGAAGGCAAAGGACTGTAGAGACTTGACCACTCAAGTGGGTCGCTCTCCTTCGAACGTCTACTTCGAGTCTCTTGTTTGGTACTGTATTCATCTCAGTTGTACATGGACATCATCTGGTTCATTGAACCCTTATATTTATTAAATACTCCCAATAATATATCATATATTGAGGGGGAGGGGGGGGAGGGGTTCGGCCCGTTCCGGCCCCAGTGCTGGTGTCCATCTATCAACATTTCATTTCATTTTAATTTTCAGTTGTTATTAAGTTGTCCATTTAAATTGTGATATTTAAGTTGTGCTATTACGTGTGTGGGTGTCCAACGGAGTCTATTCCCACTTGACGGGATCGGTTTCATTGGTATCAGAGCACGGTATATCCCTCTTCTTAGTGGGGAAACGAACCTGTGTATTGGACACCCCGCTTCTAGCACACTTAACACAATGGACAGCCAAGGCAACCCTTTGGAAGTACCTAATTCGAGGGACCCATCAAGTGCCTCGCGTGGTTCTGATGCTCTACAAGGAAGGCACAAGCCCCTTGAGAGGGTAAATGATAGTGATTCAAAGGGACAACTGTCTCGAGGAAAGACAGTCATCCAAGAAGAAGAGCCTGCTGCAATGAGGGCTGAAATGGAGCATATGAGAAAGCTTTTGCAGGCACAAGAGCAAGAGCTAAAATTTTTGCATGAACGTAGCCAAGGAGGGAAAATGTTTTTCTTGTGGCAGCAAAGAGCACATGTTTCAACAATGCCCTGACCGCAAACCAAAGCACGAGGATAAGCAGACCAAGACTAATGTACATGCAGTTCCCGATGTGCAGGGAAACACAAAACATGATGCAAAAGAGCGGATGGTATGCAAGGCTTGGGGTCAAATCAAGGATCAGCCCGCCTTATTCATGTTCGATGACTGTGCAACCGATAACTTCATCTCTATACAAACGGCAGTTGCTTTGGGTATTGAGGTTGAGAACATGGGACCTCAGATTGAAGTCGAAGCTACTTTTGTTGGTAAAGAGGTGCAGGTTACCCCACTGATAGGGAAGTTACGCATACATATCCAGGGCTACCTTGATAATGAACATTTCTTAGTTGCACCACTAAATGGATGTGATGTATTGTTGGGCAAGCCATGGCATCATAGGCTTGAGCCCCGCAAAGAGTACAAGACTAACATGATTTCTTTTATGCATAGAGGCCGCATGCATTTCATTGATGCTGGCAAAGAAGGGGATTCCATCCCACTTGTATCTCACATCCACATTAATAAAGCAATGAAAAAGAGTCTTTCTGCGTACTTGGTTTTTGTTCGTGATAGCATTGTACCAAGTCATCAAAATGTGGATGCTATGACTTACGATAGGCTGAATTTTCTTCATGCATTCAACAACTGTTTTGCTGATGCATTGCCAGGTGAATTACCTCCCCAAAGGCTCGAGGATCATTGCATAGATCTTGTGCCAGGTAGTTCTCCACCTAACAAACCCGCATACCGAGTGAGTGCCGCACAACAAGAAGAAATCATGAAGCAGGTAAATGAGCTTTTAGAGAAAGGTTTGGGCTCTCTTGTGCTTCTTGTCCAAAAGAAAGATGGGTCATTCCGCATGTGTGTGGACTATAGAGCTTTAAACAAGCTTACCATTAAGAATAGATTCCCAATTCTGCGTATTGATGACATTTTGGATAAGCTTGATGATTCGGCTTGTTTCAGCCGTCTTTATTTGAAGAGTGGTTATCACCAAATACGAGTGGTGCCACAAGATGTCCATAAAACTGCATTCAGGACAGTCTTTGTTTGGATTATATGAATTTTTGGTGATGCCCTTTGGTCTCACCAATGCTTCTGCCATGTTTAATCGTATGATGGATAGAATTTTCCGACCCCATCGCAAATTCACTGGTGTATTCTTTGATGACATCTTGGTTTTCTCCAAGAATGAGCAGGAACACAGAACTCATTTGGTCACAGTGTTCAAAGAGTTGCGGAAGCATAAACTTTTCATTAATGCCAAAAAAAGTGAGTTCTTCCTTTCAGAGATACATTATTTGGGACACATTGTATCCAAGGACAATGGATCTTGCAAAGATAGAGACCATTCGGAATTGGCCAGAATTGCAAAACGTACATCAAGTACGTAGTTTTTTGGGATTATGTTCATATTATAGGCGTTTCATAAGGCATTTTGCTATGATAGCCACCCCTCTACATGATCTCACAAAGAAGAAAACCACTTTCAAATGGACTTCAAAAGAATAGGATGCTTTCTTGCAACTCAAGCATGCTATCATATCAAGGTTGCTGCCGTACGTACGTACGGATCCGTATAGTACGGTACAGCCGTACGGTGCGGTACGGTACCGTACTGTATGGATCCGTACGGAATCATTTAAAAAAATAAAAAATGTGTGGCGTGTGGCTCTCTTCAGAAGACTAATCATCTTCATCTGATGATGAGATTTGAAACTCTTGCGTCTAGACTCTAGAGCATAGTCACAGGGGACCGAGGGGACGGAGGCTTGGAACGCCGGGATGGCGAATCGGGACGGCGCAGGGATGGGGACGGACGGGGACAGCAGTAAGAGAGACAATACGAGAGACGATTTTGAGTTCGTTTCAAGCTTCGGGGACGGATGGGGACAGCAGTAAGAGAGACAGTACGAGAGACGATTTTGAGTTCGTTTCAAGCTTCGGGGGCGCTGCCCCCCTTGGATCCCCCCGACGGTAGAAATTTAGAGAGAGTATTTTTTGAGTGCCGTTCCCTCCCCCGTCCCCGTTCCCTACTGATGGCCGTCCCCGTCCCCGTCCCCGTCCCCCGTCCCTTGTGACTATGCTCTAGAGTCTAGACAACTGTAGTGTTTCATTGTTTTGCTTTTTGCACTTGTGGACCAGGACATGTGCTGTAGACATGATATTTGTACTCTCTTTTATCATCTATGACTTTCATGGTTCTTGCTTATATCACTATGACTGTTGACATGAGGTATTGTGTAATGGGCTTGGTAACTGATAATTGATTTAAACTTTAAGTAATGAGGTTTACTCTTTATTTTAAGTATTTTGGTTGCTATGTCTACAAAATATTCAGGTTTCTAGGACTGCTTACAAATGGTACGTACTGTTTACGTAACTTAAAATTTGTTCCGTACAGAAGTACATTCCGTACGTACTGATAGCGTGCCATACACTACGTACCTTTCCACCTTGTATCATATGTGGACCTATATTGATTGTTCCTAACTTGCAAAGGTCATTCGTAGTAGAATGTGATGCTTGTGGCGATTGTATAGGGGCTGTCCTAAATCAAGAAGGGCATGCTGTTGCATACGAGAGCCGTCGTTTGCATGATGCTGAGCTTCATATGGATATCTATGAGAAAGAGCTCTTGGCTGTAATTCATGCTTTAAAGATATGGAAACATTATCTTCTTGGGGCTGAATTTATAGTCAAGACAGATCATCAAAGCTTGAGATATTTTCTATCTCAAACAAAACTCTCAAAGAAGCAGATGAGAATGGTAAACTTTCTTTCCATGTTTCATTTTCAGATTGTGCATACTCCGAAAAAGTAAAATGTGGTGGCCGATGCATTATCCAGGAGGCCTTATGTGGCTGCAGTCTCAGTGGCCTCTCATGGGGACTTATTTGCTATGCGTAATTTGTATCATTTGGATGCTGATTTTTGCCATACATGGACTGATTTGATGGCTGGTCACTCACATGCCTCTTATGTTATCAAAGAGGGTTATCTTATGAAGGATAACTGCCTATGTGTGGTGAAGGATTTGCGTCCAAAGGTTATGAAGGAATGTCACGCTCCACCTTATGCTGGTCATAGAGGTATCATGCCCACTACACGCATGATTAAGAGAGATTTCTTTTGGCCAAGCATGCGGCCAAGCATGCGTAAAGACATTGAGGCTTATGTACGTGCATGTATTACTTGCCAAAAGGTGAAAATTGACAGGCAAAAACCTCCAGGTTTGCTTCAGCCATTGCCTATTCCCTCGCAACCTTGGGAAAGTATTACTATGGATTTTATTATGGATTTGCCTAGATCCCAGCATGGGAATGATGCTATTTGGACTATTGTGGACAGGTTTAGCAAGCAAGCTCATTTCTTGCCCGTCAAGAAAACCATTAAAGTTGATCATATGGTAAAGCTTTTTCTTGCTAATATCTTCAAGCATCATGGTATGCCTAAATCCATTGTTGGGGATAGAGATCCCAGGACTACCAGCCTCTTTTGGAGGGCTTTATGAAACCGATCCCGTCAAGTGGGAAGACTCCGTTAGACACCCAAATGCTTAATAGCACAACTTTAAAACCACAAATTTGAAATGGACAACTTAATACAACTTGAAATTGAAATGAAATGAAATGGAAAGATGGACACCAGAACTGGGGCCGGAACGGACCGACCCCCCCCTCAATATATGATATATTTACTGGGAGTATTTAACAAATACAATGCTCCATGGGTTCCAAGAACCACATGATGTCCATGTACATATGAAAACAGTACCAAACAACTATGCTCGAAGTCGACGTTCGAAGTAGACACTCGAAGCAGAACGACCACTAGCGTACGGTCCTGTGCTTTCACTGGACTCCGCGGAGAGCGCCTCACTGGTGTTCCGAGACCATGCACAAACAGGCGCTCTCGTACTAATGCCTGGCTCTCCCGATCTCAGCACCTTTGGACCGAGGTTCTCCAATAGAGCTTGGACTACCCGGCACCGAACGGGTGTTGGCCGTATAGGGAGTCGGGAATCCCTTATCAGATTTAACACAAAATACTTTACTTAAATCTGAAATTTACTTACTTGTGGATGGCAGATAGAGGACCAATACTCGTGGTATTTGTGTAGTAGATATAGCCACCTAGTAGATGTGAAGTTTTCTTGTAGTCGCCAATGGAGAAGATGTGCAACCTTGTTGAGATGGCACAGCCGCCTTGTAGATAAACTTAGTGTAGCCACCAAGGTAAGTACAACCAAAAAGACCACAGCCGCCTGCTGTGAGGGAAAAAGTACCCACTGGCAAGAGGGAAGATGCTTGGCTGCTGTGCGGAGGAGCCGGCTAATTTGACTGTGCAGCCGTCAGTAGATGGTGAGCCGTCCTGTTGGAAGACAGGCGCTGCATGTGAGGGTTGCAGCTGCCAGTAGATGATGAGCAGCCGCCTATAGATGGTGGGGATGCAGTCGCCTGGGAGAAGTGCAGCCGTCTGCTAGGAACCGCCTGCAGCCTGCCAGCCAGCCATAAACAGCCACCTGAGATAACTGGCGCAGAGAGGGTAGCCTGTGCAGTTCAGCTACGCCTGGCTGCAACCTGCGCAGCCCACCTGTAGGAGAAGAGATGTGGTAGGCACGTGTAGAAAAATATGCGCAGCCACTGCCTGCAAAAGGAGATGTGGTAGGCGCCTGTAGGAAAGTATGCGCAGCCACTGCCTGGATGAGAGTTGCGCTTGCTTGCAATGCAGAGAGCACAGCCGCCGCCTGGAGGATTAGCGCAGCCGTCAGCCAGCCAATCAACGCAAAGATGGTCGCCGATCGATGTATTACCAAAGGTGGTCGCCTTTTTTTATTAATGTTGGAGGAGGAGTAAAACTAAATGTGCTGGCTGGCTCCCCACGCTTGCATGTGGGCCCCAGCTCTTTGGGAGTGTGGGTAGGTGGCCATGCACCCACCCCCCACACACTCACTTAAGTGGGGCTCCCCACCTTGGCCCCTAAGTGGGTGCCCAAAGGGGGTGCCCACTTTCAAATGAATGTGAACATTTAACCTTATAAAACAAAAGGTTAGAAATAAAATATTAAAATAACATGTGCGATATACTTACCACCTGTTCACATGCACCAAAACTTGTCAGAAGACAGAGCAGACTTCACGACTCACTGGCAGGCGTCCCCGCTCAGTAAGTAACACGTCAAGCAGGCAAACACAAAAATACAAGTCATGCGAAAACAGTTTCAAACATGCAAAACATGTGTGCATGTGCAAAAAGTAACATGGACATATCTCCCGTTCATGGAACAAGTACAAAATATCTGTCAGCACAAAACTGGCACGACGTAAAAAATAAAAACCTGGTCTTCCTATGGAGTGACAATCCCATAGGTAAGACACAGTTCCAGGCACAAGTCTCCCTATGGTGTGACAGTCCCATAGGCAAAACACGGCACGAATACTGGCTCTTCCATGGCGTGACAATCCCATGGGTCGAACACAGTCCAGGTCATACACGGGTGGCACCAATCTGGCTCCCGTCCATACGACACCATCCTGCTAACACACGGGTGGCACCAGTCTGGCTCCCGTCCATGTCAGCGAAATACTGGCCTCTTCACATGAGACACCGGCCTGGCCTCAAGTGAACAAGACGCAAAAACTGGAGATGGACCAAATGGTCGGCCAATTGGTGACATCCCCCCGGGCTTCTAAAGAGTTGTCCTCAACTGAAAAGCCTCAAGATATGCCTGCAACAACTGTGGATAATCAACAAAATAGTCCTCATTTACCCACTTTGCATCAATAGGCAAATAATTCTTAAACTTCACAAGGTATCTCCTGGAAAGCTTTCCTGCAGGTAGCTTTCTCTCCTTGTAAAAAACAATCTGTTCTGGCTGGACGATCTCCTCAAGCTCTTCAATTTCTGGTGGATCTTCTGTGAGGACAGGCTTATCAGGATCTGGCCCCACATATTTCCGAAATAGACTCACATGAAAAGCATTGTGAATCTTCCGGTGACTAGGTAAAGCAAGCCTGTATGACACTTCATTGATCTTGTGAATCACCTTGAAGGATCCATAATAGCGAGGAGAAAGCTTAGGATATGATCCTTCTCGTCCTGGCCTCTTCCGAAGCCTAGCCTTCTCAAATTTCAGCAAAACCCAATCACCTTCTTTGACTTCCATGTCCCTTCTATGCTTGTCAACAGCCATTTTATGCTTATCCTGAGATCTTGCAATGGCTGTCCGGACCTGACCAAAGGCAACATCCAAGTCACGAACATATTCATCAGCTACAAAAATCTCATCCTTTGTACGAAGGATGGGTGGCAATACCACTTTGCCATAGATAATCTCAAACGGAGCCTTTCCCGTGGAGGCATGGATTGTATTGTTGTAGGCAAACTCAACAAGTGGAAGATACTTCTCCCGTGCAGTCTTTTGATCTGCCACATAACATTTCAACAAATCTAACACGGCTGAATTTGCAGCTTCACTTTGGCTATCCGTTTGGGGATGATAAGCTGATGAAAACTCAAGTTTAGTACCCATATTATCAAATAAAGCCCTCCAAAAGAGGCTTGTAGTCCTGGAATCTCTATCCCCAACAATGGATTTAGGCATACCATGATGCTTGAAAGTATTAGCAAGAAAAAGCTTTACTATATGATCAGCTTTAATGGTTTTCTTGACGGGCAAGAAATGAGCTTGCTTGCTAAACCTGTCCACAATGGTCCAAATAGCACCATTCCCATGCTGGGATCTAGGCAAATCCATAATAAAATCCATAGTAATACTTTTCCAAGGTTGCGAGGGAATAGGCAATGGCTGAAGCAAACCTGGAGGTTTTTGCCTGTCAAATTTCACCTTTTGGCAAGTAATACATGCACGCACATAAGCCTCAATGTCACGCATGCTTGGCCAAAAGAAATATCTCTGAATCATGCGTGTAGTGGGCATAATACCTCTATGACCAGCGTATGGTGGAGCGTGACATTCGTCCATAACCTTTGGACGCAAATCCTTCACCACACATAGGCAATTATCCTTCATAAGATAACCCTCGTTGATAACATAAGAGGCATGTGAATGACCAGCCATCAAATCAGTCCATATATGGCAAAAATCAGCATCCAAATGATACAAATCTCTCATAGCAGATAAGTCTCCATGAGAGGCCACTGAGACTGCAGCAACATAAGGCCTCCTGGATAGTGCATCGGCCACCACATTTTTCTTTCATGGAGTATGCACAATCTAATAATGAAACATGGAAAGAAAGTTTGCCATTCTCATCTGCTTCTTTGAAAGCTTTGTTTGAGATAGAAAGTATCTCAAGCTTTGAGGATCTGTCTTGACTACAAATTCAGCCCCAAGAAGATAATGTTTCCATATCTTTAAGGCGTGAATTACAGCCAAGAGCTCTTTCTCATAGATATCCATATGAAGCTCAGCATCATGCAAACGACAGCTCTCGTATGCAACTGCATGCCCTTCTTGATTTAGGACAACTCCTATGCAATCACCACAAGCATCACATTCAACCACGAATGACTTGTGCAAGTCAGGGACAATCAAAACGGGTCCACATATGATAGCATGCTTGAGCTGCAAGAAAGCATCCTGTTCCTTTGAAGTCCATTTGAAAGCAGTTTTCTTCTTCGTGAGATCATGTAGAGGAGTGGCAATCATAGCAAAATGCCTTATGAAACGCCTGTAATACGAACATAATCCCAGGAAACTACCTACTTGATGTACGTTTTGCAATTCGGGCCAATTGCGAATGGTCTCTATCTTTGCAGGATCCATTGTAACTCCATGCTTGGATACAATGTGTCCCAAATAATGAATCTCTGAAAGGAAAAACTCACTTTTCTTGGCATTGATGAAAAGTTTATGCTTGCGCAACTCTTCAAACACTGTGACCAAATGAGTTCTGTGTTCCTGCTCATTCTTGGAGAAAACCAAGATATCATCAAAGAAGACTCCTGTGAACTTGCGATGGGGTCGGAATATCCTATCCATCATACGATTAAAAGTAGCAGGAGCATTGGTGAGACCAAAAGGCATTACCAAAAATTCATATAGTCCGAAGGCTGTCCTGAATGCAGTCTTATGGACATCTTGTGGCATCACGCGTATCTGGTGATAATCACTCTTCAAATCAAGTCTGCTAAAGCAAGCCGAACCATCAAGCTTATCCAAAATATCATCAATACGCGGAATTGGGAATCTGTTCTTGATGGTAAGCTTGTTTAATGCTCTATAGTCCACACACATACGGAATGATCCGTCCTCCTTTTGAACAAGAAGTACAGGAGAGCAGTAAGGTGAGGAACTGGGCTGAACCAAACCTTTCTCTAAAAGCTTATTTACCTGCTTCATGATCTCTTCTTGTTGTGTAGCACTCACTCGGTATGCGGGTTTGTTAGGTGGAGAACTACCTGGCACAAGATCTATGCGATGATCTTCGGGCCTTTGGGGAGGTAATTCATCTGGCAATGAATCAGCAAAACAGTTGTTGAATGCATGAAGAAAATTCAGCCTATCATTAGACATAGCATCCACATTTTGATGATTTGGTACAAGGCTATCACGAACAAAAACCAAGTACACAGAAAGACTCTTTTTCATTGCTTTATTAATTTGGATGTGTGATACAAGTGGGATGGAATCCCCTTCTTTGCCAGCATCAATAAAATGCATGCGACCTTTATACATAAAAGAAATCATATTAGACTTGTAGTCTTTGTAGGACTCAAGCCTATGGTGCCACGGCTTGCCCAACAATACATCACATCCATTCAGTGGAGCAACTAGGAAATGCTCATTATCAAGGTAGCCCTGGATATGGATGCGCAACTTCCCTATCAATGGGATAACCTGCACCTCTTTACCAATAAAGGCAGCTTCGGCTTCAATCTGAGGTCCCATGTTCTCAACCTCAATACCCAATGCAGTTGCCATTTGGATAGAGATGAAGCTATCAGTTGCACAGTCATCAAACATGAATAAGGCGGGCTGATCCTTGATTTGCCCCCAAGCCTTGTAAACCATTCGCTCTTTCGCATCATGACCTGTATTTCCTTGCACATCAGGAACTGCATGTACATTAGCTTTGGTCTGCTTGTCCTCGTGCTTTGGTTTGCGATCTGGGCATTGTCGAAACATGTGGTCTTTGCTACCACAAGAAAAGCATTTTCCATCCTTGGCATATTGCTCTCTTTGTTCTGGGGTTAAGCCGAATTTGTTCTTCCTTGAGCCCTGATCTTTTAATGTGTTATTTTCAGCTTTACCACCCTTGTAGGTGTCCCGGAAGTTCTTTTTAGGTGGTTGTCCACCCTTTTGCAGATTTGGGACAGCCTTGTCCTTCCCCTTTGAACCTCCTTGTTCCTGTTTAATCTTGAGCACCAATTGCTCCGTAGCAAGAGCAGAAGCTGTGAGCTGTTGCAAAGTATGTTTCGGGGGCAATTCAATGCCCGATCGATATGCTGGTTGCAATCCAGAGCGGAACTTCCTCTTTCTTTCATCCTCAGTGATTTGCATAAAGGGAGTTATTTCCAGCAACACTTTCCAGAATTTGTTAACATACTGTTGCACGCTTTCATTATCTCTTTGCTCCAACCTGTCCCACTTTTGAGTGAGAGTTTGCTCTGCATTTGGTGGCAAAAACTGAGCATAGAATCTGTCTTTAAATTGCTTCCAAGTGAAAATGGGATCCTTGGTGATCTTTTTAGTGATCCACCAATGAGCAGCAGTCCCTTTTAAAAACATGCTAGCATGGCGTACTTTTGACTTTTCAGTAAAGTCCTCATCGCTAAAAGCAATGTCGAACTGTGCCACAAATGCTAACACTTTAGAAGCATCATGTTCACCATGAAAGACATCAAACTTAACAGATTTGTCACCTGCTTTGAATTCCCTTAGCTTTCTGGCATGAGGCTCATGGTCTTCTCTTTTTCTTTTCCCCTTATCCAACGGGGCAGCCCTATCTGCATGGGCTCCATGGGCCGTCATAGAAGTTTCATGAGGCACGGTGGCATGTGCTCCACGAACTTGAAACTCAGATGCATGTGACTTACCTGCATAAGGCAGTGTCTCTCCATGAGACAACTCAGAAGGCAAAATTTTTCTAGAGGCAGACCTGTCACCCTTACCATGGAATTCATGTCTTGCATGCATGTGACTTTCATGCATAGTTACCAGGAGAACGGGGACGGGGACGGCTAAAGGTAGGGAACGGGGACGGGGGTGGGGACGGCACTCAAAATTGTTAATTTTAGAGGAGTAAAGAATCAAGATTAATCAATCAATAACAACAAGCTAACTCCAAAAGTTATGAATCATGATACACATTACATTTAAAATTAAATTACGCTACGAGGTGCAAGAGTCAAGAGTCAAGACTTGCAAAGTCGGAAAAGAAAGACTTTAAAGTTGATAACATTAAATAGATATACTCAAAAGATGTTGGGGCCTAGGAAGTAGGCGATACAAAATATAAGTCACTCGCTCTCATACTCTACGCTCCCAATAAGAGAGGTGCTAGCCTCATGATCATGAGTGCGTGAAGTGTGGATGGGGGTTGTGTCATCCGATGAAGGCTCATGATGAGAACCATCTGTCCCACCCTCCTGTGCAATAGTTGTAGCTGCCTCCTCTTGTTCCATCTCCCACTCTGTAAAAGTATCGGCATTGCATCTTGCACTTTTGCCAAGCATGCGCAAGTTTGCACTAATGAAGACAAGATCATTAGCTCTTTCCACCCCAAGCCGATTTCTTTTCTTTGATGAAATGTGACTGTAGGAGAACCATAATTGCTCTAGGTAAGAAGAGTTAACGGACTGGCTCAAGATCCGGATCGCCAACTGTTTTAGCTCTGGTCCATCTGATCCGAAGTCCTCCCACCATAATGCTGCACCAACCTTGAATATGTCCTGCTGCGCATCTGCACATCCATATGAGTCTTGAAATGCCCTGTAATTAGAGAGCTGGTCTCTTATTTTGCGCTTGATTTCTGCATCCGGCGTGAGGCGAGATCCAAGATGAGTCTCCAACCATTGCTCACCTCTTTATCACCCTCCTGCCCTTTTCCCTGAAATTCTGGGTCCACCATAAAAGCAGCTGCATGTAAAGGAGAGGAATATGAGCTCCATCTCGCCACACAAAGCGAGTGGATCTCCTCATATCTATCTACGTCTGGCTCAAGCTTCTCAAGACTCTCTATCATCTGGTCCATGGCTTCATATACTTTGCCGATGCATGGCTGCATAGCATCAACAATCCTGAGCAAGTGGACAATGGGATGCACCATGGCGTTAGTGCGCTTGAGGTCCTCCCAAAAAACAGCATCCTCGACCTTTTTCTTGCATGAAATCCCTACCTGTGTACGTGCAAAAGATGAGGAGCAAAACTCATCACTGATGAATAGTTGCCGCACGGCACCCTGACAATCCTTCAAGCGATGCAACATAAGAAAGTTGTATGCAAAGCGAGTGTCCGAGTACTTGAGAAGGACCTTTGTGGACCTCTTCCCAAACTCGGATCGAAGGTATGTGTGATTGTTGATGAAGGTCACAATTACACATGCATCATCAATCACCGATTCAATCCATGACAATTTCCCAATATCTTTCAAAACATTATTGAGACAATGTGCCATGCAAAAAGAGACGGTGATTTGAGGATACATACTTTCAAGAATAGCTCCCGCTGCCCTATTTGTCGCCTCACCATCCGTGACGAGACCGATCACACATTCGGGGCCGATAATCTGGACAGCACTACTCCACTCAGCAGCAAGTACATCCGCACTCTTTCCCGTCCCTGAAGCATCATGTGAGGAGACAAAGTACATCTCCCCCCGTGAGTATGCCACAAGGCCATGGATAGACCTTTTCCGCGTGTCACTCCATCCGTCTGCAATCAAAGAGACTCCATTGCAAGCCCATTGTCTCTTTGTGTTTGCCGCCGCTTGCTCAACAAGGCGTTTCTCCTTGTCAAGCATAGTGGTCCGCAAGGTTTCGGAGGATGGAGGTGTGTAGTGAGGACAGTACTCGCCAATCTTCTTCACCATCGTTTTGAAGTAGTCGGACCTATTTATCATTAAAAAAAAAAAAGAGGGTAAGTAATTAGAATGGCAAAATGGTGACCCGTGAATCGTGACTCGTGAGACATGATGATGAAATCATGTAAGTGAAATACGTACCATGCCACACGAAAAGCAATGTGGTCATGAAAAAAGAAGCGGGCCACCGCGGCATCAACCTCCTCCTTCTTTTTGGGATCCCAACTCCCCTCAAGAGTACTTTGCCAACGAGAGAGAGAGAGGGTGGACTAGGTTGCGGCATTGAGAAGGCGGCTTGTGTGAAGCCTCGAGTAGTGCCACGAGGAGGACGTGGTAGAGGGGTAGATAAAGATGCACCACCACCCGCCGATGTAGAACCTGATGTTTGGGTTGGAGTGACATAAGTGTTGGGATCCACTCCACGCACCCTTTGGCTTGCATTCAAAGCTTGATGGGTGGCAAGGTTTGCAAGAAGCTCCTTTCTTATCTCCGGTGTGACCCGCTCACAAAATTTCACCTCATGACCGGGCTCGTGCAACAAATGGGCCCTCACCCTATTGGCCCCACCCACACGCTTATATGGGCAAAGCTTGCATGTCCATGGACGTGCACCCCCCGCATGAGTAGGAGGCTCGAAGTTGACCTCATCCCACCATGACCACCCATCCGTTCTACTCCTACCGCCCGCACGAGAAGAGGATGCCATCAATAGTTAGTAACTTAGTAGTAGTCTAGTAGAAGAGGGTGGAGAGAGCTTAGAGGGTAGAGTAGGAGAAGAGGTAGAGGAGTAGTCTAGTAGAAGAGGGTGGAGAGAGCTTAGAGAGTAGAGTAGGAGAAGAGGTAGAGGGAAGATTGAAGTAGTCTAGTAGGAGAGGGTGGAGAGGAAGGTGGTGGAGTAGGAGAGGGTGGAGTAGGAGAGGGAGATAGTGGAGAGGAAAGCTTGAGTAGGAGAGGGAGATAGTGGAGAGCCTAGAGGTACTCAAGTCTTGGAAGTTGGAAGGCTTGAGCAATGAGTAGAAGAGGAGTAGCAAGAAGCCCATTATATAGCATATGGCAGCTCTCTCTCTCTCTCTCTCTCTCTCTCTCTCTCTCTCTCTTTCTCTCTCTCAAACTCTCAAACGGTCAGCCGCCAACGGCTAGTAGCTACTAGCCGTTATCCGAAAAAAAACGGCTCTATTTTTGTAGCCGTTGCACCGTTGCACCGTTGCAGACGTCCCCTCGTCCCCCCGGGCAGGGACGCCCGTCCCCTGGTCACGTCCCGTCCGTCCCATACCCTGGGCCGTCCCGCCGCCGTTACGCAACTGCAGTTAAACGGGACGGCGTTCCCACGTCCCACGTGGGCGTCCCGCCATCCCCCTGTCGCTATGCTTTCATGCCCTCCATGAGCACTGGCATACATATATCTGTCAGGCTTTGAGCCTTGTGGAGAAGATGCATGTCGAGAGGTGACTGTCACCTCTTCCTTTTGCATAAAAGATTTCAGCCTTTGAGATGTGGGATCTCCATGCTTTAGACGAGGTGGATTTCTGAATTTTAGCTCTCCGTCATCCCCCTCTTTAATATCACCTTTGCGGAGAAGGTAGGCAAGTGCCAACTCCCTTGGTTTCTTGCCCACTTCCCGTGCCATTGATTCAAAAGTTACATCTACCATTGCATCAGCCTTTCTAGCTTCAATAGCACTTTGCACATGGGGATCTTCATGCAAAAACTTTAACTCTTGCTCTTGAGCCTACAAAAGTTTTCTCATATGTTCCATTTCAGCCCTCATAGCATCACGTTCTTGTTCAAGCATAACTGTCTTTCCTGGAGACAGTTGACCCTTTGATTCACTATCATTAACCCTTTTAAGGGGCTTGTGTCTTCCTCGCAGGGCATCAGACCCACGAGAGGCACTAGATGGACCCCTCGAATTAGGAACTTCCAAAGGGTTGCCTTGGCTGTCCATTGTGTTTAAAGTGTGCTAAAAGCGGGATGTCCAGTACACAGGTTCGTTTCCCCACTAGGAAGAGGGAAACAACCGTGCTCTGATACCAATGAAACCGATCCCGTCAAGTGGGAAGACTCCGTTGGACACCCACACGCTTAATAGCACAACTTTAAAACCACAAATTTGAAATGGACAACTTAATACAACTTGATGAAATGAAATGGAAAGATGGACACCAGCACTGAGGCGGGAACGGGCCGACCCCCCCTCAATATATGATATATTTATTGGGAGTATTTAACAAATACAATGCTCCATGGGTTCCAAGAACCACATGATGTCCATGTACATATGAAAACAGTACCAAACAAATATGCTCGAAGTCGACGTTTGAAGTAGACACTCGAAGCAGAACGACCACTAGCGTGGTCCAGTCTCTACGGTCCTGTGCTTTCACTGGACTCCGCGGAGAGCGCCTCACTGGTGTTCCAAGACCACGCACAAATAGGCGCTCTCGTACTAACGCCTCGCTCTCCCGATCTCAGCACCTTTGGACCGAGGTTCTCCAATAGAGCTTGGACTACCCGGCACCGAACGGGTGTTGGCCGTATAGGCAGTCGGGAATCCCTTATCAGATTTAACACAAAATACTTTACTTAAATCTGAAATTCACTTACTTGTGGATGACACATAGAGGACAATTATTCGTGGTATTTGTGTAGAAGATATAGCCACCCACTAGATGTGAAGTTTTCTTGTAGTCGCCAATGGAGAAGATGTGCAACCTTGTTGAGATGGCACAGCCGCCTGCTGTGAGGGAAAAAGTACCCACTGGCTGCTGTGCGGAGGAGCCGGCTAATTTGACTGTGCAGCCGTCAGTAGATGGTGAGCCGTACTGTTGGAAGACAGCCGCTGCATGTGAGGGTTGCAGCCGCCAGTAGATGATGAGCAGCCACCTATAGATGGTGGGGATGCAGTCGCCTGGGAGAAGTGCAGCCGTCTGCTAGGAACCGCCTGCAGCCTGCCAGCCAGCCATAAATAGCCGCCTGAGATAACTGGCGCAGAGAGGGTAGCCTGTGCAGTTCAGCTACACCTGGCTGCAACCTGCGCAGCCCACTTGTAGGAGAAGAGATGTGGTAGGCGCCTGTAGAAAAATATGCGCAGCCACTGCCTGCAAAAGGAGATGTGGAAGGCACCTGTAGGAAAGTATGCGCAGCCACTGCCTGGATGAGAGTTGCGCTTGCTTGCAGTGCAGAGAGCACATCGCCGCCTGGAGGATTAGCGCAGCCGTCAGCCAGCCAATCAACGCAAAGATGGTCGCCGATCGATGTATTACCAAAGGTGGTCGCCTTTTTTTATTAATGTTGGAGGAGGAGTAAAACTAAATGTGCTGGCTGGCTCCCCATGCTTGCATGTGGGCGGCCAGCTCTTTGGGAGTGTGGGTAGGTGGCCATGCACCCACCCCCCACACACACTTAAGTGGGGCTCCCCACCTTGGCCCCTAAGTGTATGTCCAAAGGGGGTGCCCACTTTTAAATGAATGTGAACATTTAACCTTATAAAACAAAAGGTTAGAAATAAAATATTAAAATAACATGTGCGATATACTTACCACCTGTTCACATGCACCAAAACTTGTCAGAAGACAGAGCAGACTTCACGACTCACTGGCAGGCATCCCCGCTCAGTAAGTAACACGTCAAGCAAGCAAACACAAAAATACAAGTCATGCAAAAACAGTTTCAAACATGCAAAACATGTGTGCATGTGCAAAAAGTAACATGGACATATCTCCCGTTCATGGAACAAGTACAAAATATCTGTCGGCACAAAACTGGCACGACGTAAAACATAAAAACCTGGTCTTCCTATGGAGTGACAGTCCCATAGGTAAGACACAGTTCCAGGCACGAGTCTCCCTATGGTGTGACAGTCCCATAGGAAAAACACGGCACGAATACTGGCTCTTCCATGGCGTGACAATCCCATGGGTCGAACACAGTCCAGGTCATACATGGGTGGCACCAATCTGACTCCCGTCCATACGACACCATCCTGCTAACACACGGGTGGCACCAGTCTGGCTCCCATCCATGTCAGCAAAATACTGGCCTCTTCACATGAGACACCGGCCTGGCGTCAAGTGAACAAGACGCAAGAACTGGAGATGGACCAAATGGTCGGCCAATTGGTGACACTTTATTTGATAACATGGGTACTAAGCTTGAGTTTTCATCAGCTTATCATCCCCAAACGGATGGCCAAAGTGAAGCTGTAAATTCAGCCGTGTTGGATTTGTTGAAGTGTTATGTGAAGACTGCATGGGAGAAGTATCTTCCACTTGTTGAGTTTACCTACAATAATACGATCCATGCCTACTCGGGAAAGGCCCCGTTTGAGATTATTTATGGCAGAGTGGTTTTGCCACCCATCCTTCGTACAAAGGATGAGATTTTTGCAGCTGATGAATATGTTCGTGACTTGGATGTAGCCTTTGCTCAGGTACAGACAGCCATTGCAAGGCCTCAAGATAAGCATAAAATGGCTGCTAACAAGCATAGAAGGGACATGCAAGTCAAAGAAGGTGATTGGGTTTTGCTGAAATTTGAGAAGGCTAGGCTTCAGAAGAGGCCACTACGACAAGGATCATATCCTAAGCTTTCTCCTCGCTATTATGGACCCTTCAAGGTGATTCAACAGATCAATGAAGTGTCGTACAGGCTTGCTTTACCTAGTCATTGGAAGATTCACAACGCATTTCATGTGAGTCTTTTTCGAAAATATGTGGGGCCAGATCTTGACAAGTCTGTCACAAAAGATCCGCCAGAGATTGATCAGCTTGAGGAGATCCTCCACCCAGAACAGATTGTCTTTCACAAGGAGAGAAAGCTACCTGCAGGAAAGCTTTCCAGGAGATACCTTGTGAAGTTCAAGAATTATTTACCCATTGATGCAAAGTGGGTAAATGAGGATTATTTTATTGATTACCCACAGTTGTTGCAGGCATATCTTGAGGCTTTTCAATTGAGGACAACTCTTTAGAAGTCCGGGGGGATGTCACCAATTGGCCGACCATTTGGTCCATCTCCACATTTGTGTCTCGTTCACTTGAGGCCAGGCCGGTGTCTCATGTGAAGGGGCTAATATTTTTGCTTAACATGGACGGGAGCCAGACTGGTGCCACCCGTGTGTTAGCAAGATGGTGTTGTATGGACGGGAGCCAAACTGGTGCAACCTGTGTGTTAGCAGGATGGTGTCGTATGAACGGGAGCCAGACTGGTGCCACCCGTGTATGACCTGGACTGTGTTCTATCCATGGGATTGTCACGCCATGGAAGAGCTAGTATTTGTGCCGTGTCTTGCCTATGGGACTGTCACTCCATAGGAAAACCTGGATTTATGTTTTTTGTCATGCCATTTTTGTGCCCGACAGATGTTTTGTACTTGTTCCATGAACGGGAGATATGTCCATGATACTATTTGCACATGCACTCATGTTTTGCATGTTTGAAACTGTTTTTGCATGACTTGTATTCTTGTGTTTGCTTGCTTGACGTGTCACTTACTGAGCGGGGACGCCTGCCAGTGAGTCGTGAAGTTTGCTCTGTCTTCTGAGGAGTTTTGCTGCGTGTGAACAGGTGGTAAGTGTATTGCACTTGTTGGTTTAATAGCTTTATTTTTAACCTTTCATTTTATAAGGTTGTGAGTTCACATTCATTTAAAAGTGGGCACCCATTATGGGGAAACCCCCACACTTAACCCTTTATGTGTGTGGGGGTGGGTGCATGGCCACCTACCCACACCACACCTTGAAGCTGGCCGCCCCCATGCAAGCGTGGGGAGCCGGCCAGCTGTGGTCGGGTACCTTCTCTCCAACACCTACAAAGAGGCGACCACCCTTCTGCTCACCCTCAGACGATTGTGCGCCTCCTCCTCCTCAGGCTACGCTACCTATGCTCCCGAAGCTGCACCAAAAACCTCTAGCGAACTGCTCTGCCCTATGAAGATTGGCCTCCTGGCCATGCAAAAATAATAGCCATATGGCCAATTTATAAATTTAAGGTGAGATTTCTTTCGATCTTCTGTAGAAGATTCACTCAGTCAATCAGAGGGCTTACATAAATTTAATAATTTAATTATATTAAATTATTACATAAATTTAATAATTTAATTATATAAATGTAATATGACCCTCATTGTACACCAATTTCTTATGCATCAAAGTAGTTGTCATGATGAACTAAATAAGAAACAATCTAGTGAATTTGAGTAAGTGAAGTCCATTTTCTAGTCATCTTAATCAGAATTTCTCTCTATCTGGTCAAAGTCTAAAATAAAGGTTGCCTATTAGGCTTGGTGTTTCACCAAACTTGGAGAGTTTGCCATTTGTCAAGTGATTGAGCTATGATAGCATAGTCTTAGTTCTATACATGCATATGTCATATCATATGGAGGAGAGGCCACATAAGCACCTTGCCATCTCATCATGCCACCTCAACAAGGTTGACAAGGTTGACTCCCTAAAGCCTACATGGCACACCACATCACATGCATGCATGTCATCGCCACATAATGAAGAATGTCCATGTCATCTTGTCAATCTCAACATAGTCAACTTGGTTGACTACCTCTGCTTACATGGCATGTTACATCATGTACATGCATGGCATTGCCACCTCACCTTTGAGCATGAGGTTCTATATCAGTAAATATTTGTCACCTGGTAAAGCGTCTATCTCATTTTTTTTTGGTTTTTTTATTTCAAGAAAATTAAATATAATTATTATTAAGTTTTATTTTTTAATAGAAAAATTTAAAATAAATGTATGTGAAGTTTATTTATTAAATAATTATTATTTAGTAAATAAATAATTATTATTTAAAAAATAAATATTTTTAACTTATTAAATAAATAAATATTATTAAATAAATAAATAAATATTTATTATTAAATAAATAAATATTTATTTATTATTAAATAAATAAATAAATATTATTTTAAAAAATAATATTATTTATTAAAAATTAATATTTAATAAATAAATAATATTTTTATTTAAAATAAATATGTTTTTTTAAAAATAAATAATTTAATTTTAAATTTTAAAATTATTATTATCGTTAAAAAGATTACATAAATTGATAAAAATCTAGATTTTATTCATAATTTAATTCCAACTAATGAAATGCTTTTTGGCTTAGTATATATAGCCTTATTTTTTAAGTCATCTCCATTCATCAATTTTGGAGTTGGCTCTATTCCAAGTATAATGTTAATCTTGTTGTAGTTCTACTTTATTCTAAATTATCTTCAAATTTAAGCTTACTCTCTTTATGTCTACCTCTTAGCATAGGTCCACAAAGTCATAGGAGTAGAAAAAGTAATAGGCAACTGGATCCTTAATGATAATAATACATCAAAATATCGTGTGACATTGGAGATATAAGCATCTAGTTATTAGGTCTATATCCAACTTGGTGTGAACATTCTAGGTGTGAACTATCGGGGATGGTCACCGAGGGAGCCTAGTGGAGGGAGCTTTGGAGGGAGCTTTTCTTGGCTGTCCTCTCTCTCTACTTGAACAATCTCTCTCTAAATATTGCCACCATCACCTCTGCCCACCACCGCCTAGTCTAGTCCATATGGTTTTAATATGAGAGGTTTTATAAATGATGAGAGAGCATATACTTATTAAGAAATTCAGAACATGTTGAAAAATTTTAAAGTGGTAAAAGTACATCAAATATGTGGAGATTTGTGATCTTCCATAGCACTAGCCAAGCTGCATCAGTAACTACAACTTTGAGAAAAGAAGCACATGGTCTTGAGTCTCTTGTTCAGTATGATTTTAAGAACTTATGTTTTAGTTTCTTTTCATTATTATAGAAACACTTTAGATTTATGTTTCACTAAATTTGATTATAGAGTCAAAACAAATATACGTCATGTCCTTGATTTTTGTTTCATGTTTTCCTTTGAAATGCTCACAGTTGGCTATTGGAATGATATTGAGAAAAGACGTGTTAAAGCATATGTCAGTGAGTCGGGATGCTCCAATGTGCTTTCTTTTCCTATTTCTTTTCCTATAGTAACTAGAAAATTAAGGCATGGGATTGAGTCTGGAAAGCCTTCGTGAATCCCTACCAGAAGCCTCTACACTTGATTAATCATTTGATTAGATACTTTACTTTTTTTTTGAAATTGGTATACATTTATTCTTGCTTTAAAAAATCATATGTAAGTATATACTTTCTTATTATTCATTGTGTGTTAGTTCTTGTATACATTGATGCTTCTTGGTCCCCAAGGAGAAGAAAATAAAGACTAATCTAATAAAAAAGCAGAGGAATATCCAAATCAAGTGCTAGATGTTTAGATTTTTGAGTCTACTACTTTAGATAATTTAGTTTATCATCATTCTACTACTTCACATACTTTAGTTTATTGATTTGAAAACCTTCAAGAAGTTTAATCTCATATTTGTAGGAAGAATATTTATTTCATATTATTTTTATTGGCTTTGCTATTTCGGTCTAAAAATAGATTCAAGTATGATTGTAGGGTTTTTTCTAAATTATAGAGCTTATGATGTTATCTATTCTAATCTTTTTTTATCACTTGTCAATGATGTGTATATTGGTAAAATTTGTTCCAGGAAAGTCTATTAAAAAAAGACTCTTTCATTCATGAAATCTATAAAATAAATTTTTATTTGGAAAAAAATTGGTATTTCTTTAAGTTATGTGGACTTCTTCTATTTTATTTAAAAGTCAAGTTGTTTTTATGTTAAACATTATCAATTTATAAATCTATGGAGGTCACACGTATTCTCTTGAAAAAAGTGTCAAAAGTCATGTAGTTTTTTAATGTACACATGGAATTTTAGATGTGCTTTCAAAGAAAGTGTGTTTTTACGCTATTTTTGAGATTTCACGCATTTTGGAAGGGAATCTTTTTAGGTAACCCTCGTTAGTTACATATTTTGCTCGTATAACTGATTATAATAATATGTGTATGTACACCTTATGTTCCCACACAAGAGGAATGATGGTGCAAGAAACCTAGCCAAAGTATCCTTAATTAAATCATTTTTAGCACTTATATTATGGGGGCTAGCTGCATTCATGTTTCCCATGACTGATTTAACTTACGTAGGGAAGCTCCCATTGAGAAACCAAGTTTGATGAGAGTCCACTTTCTTAAGAAAGGCTATTTTCTACACTTTGCATGGCCACATTGTACATATAAGGACCTTAAAATTTTATCTAACAACACAGAATCCTATATAAGATGACCTCAAAACTAGTCAATCAACCCTCAGAGCTTTGCACCTAATCCATATCCATGGCATTAGGAACCTACAGGCTTTAAATGGTAGAAAAGGCTTTGATGTCTTGAAAACTTAAGTCTCAAACAAAAAAGGTTTCTTTCAAACAACACTACTCTCTCAACATGAGAAGGCTTTGATGTATTATAAACTTTAATTTCCTCTGATGATGTAGGAAATCTCATTGCATCATCAAAATCGTAATTTCTTGATGTAAGAAAATCTATGTAGAGCATCAAAGCCCTAGTTTTATTTGCAAGGTGTGGTGTCGCTTGTACAAAATGATGAAGAGTGAGAGCACGTACAACTATCAAAGGTGCATTAAAACTCATGCATAGGGTACCAATGCAAACCACAAGCATCACTGGTGGTGGCAGGATGAAGGGCATGCGCATGAATCCAACCATGAAAGCAAAGAAGAAAAAGAGTATCAAGGTGCATGAGATGTTGAGAGCAGGGGATACAAACTTGAATGTAGAAAACTGATAGTGGCACTATTTACATAATTAAGGAGATTTTGTTCACTCTCTATATAGGGGGGAAAAAAAGCCATTCACAAGATAGTTCCCTAGATATAAATGAACATATCTAGAGAAATTCAAAAGTAGGGAAAATAGACCACTTTTAACTAGGAAAAGTAGTGCATAGATTTCTCTGTATAGAAATATTTTTGAATATACGAAAATTTTCCTTCTATACAAAAGAAAGAAAATTTTCTTTTTATACAAAGAAATCTATGTACTACTTTTCCTAGTTAGCCTATCTAGGTCCAAGTGTTTCATTTTCTCTAGTTTGCACTTTTACTAGCTATCTTTCTTTGTACCTTAGAAATTATATAGTGAATACATTATATCCCTATGTAGGGGCTTACAAGGTTTTCACATGCTGCTCCTTTTGTGTGCTAAGAATATAGTAGCATACCTCTAACCATGCAACTTCCCTTGTTTGGGCAACCTTTCTCCACAAGATAGCATTCTTTTAACCTTTACCTAACACCACTAGTAGTTAGACACACATCAGCTAGGACCCCAGCATTTCCACCTTCTTGATCTTGGCTCTTCACATATTCCATCTAGTTTAAGTCCACGCTTCCCTCATCAAACTAGGAATAGGTTACTTGCATATCGGAGGCATAGTTTTCCATGTGCTCACACTGATGGGGATACCACATGCACACAAGTGGATTCTATTGCCACCATCTTCCACCCATGGCTCTATAGTCCCAAAAGCCAGGTCACAAGAAGTGTTATAAACTAGCTTTAACCTTGAGGAGATATAGCATATTTGTGGATAGTATATGACCACCCTTGCATGATAATGCTATGATTTGATTTTATATGAATGCATAGCATTGCACAAAATATAGTCATGGGACCTTGGGTGGATGTGCAAAGGTCACTTTAAGGGAGAAAAAGCACCTTTTATATGCTGGCTGAAGACACCCTTGGTGCAAGGAAGCCATGATGGCCTAAAGCATCTCCTTATGAAGCTTTCTTTCACCCTTGTAATGTTTGATAGGAAAAGCAAGCTACTAGGTATATAAGGCTTATAATGGGCACAAAAGAAGGGGAATTTAGATGAGACAAGTTTGTATGCATGGTGTATAAGGCTTGTAATGGGCACAAAAGAAGAGGAGGCAAGTTTGTATGCGTGAAGGGTAGCCATCCATAAAGGTGGTTTGACCCCAGCCCTAAGGTGACCATGATAATATACATGAGGGCTAAGGCAACCATCCATCCAAGGCCTACACATAGGCGAGCCTAGAGAAGGGGGCTAAGGTGACAAGCTAAGGCTTGTGCACAAGCCCACCAACCACGGGATGGCTAGGAGGGTATGTTATATGGCCAAGTACAAGCCAACAGCCAGTCGAGACTTGTTATAGGGTGCAACTTGGAAGGCTCATTTAAACCACCCATAGCACTTGGGAAGCCATGTTGTAGTGAAAAAAACAATAGTAGGTAGTAGGCAATGAACATGCAATATGGGCTTGCGAGTCATGACCATAATTAGACCTTGGTCATGGGGGTGGCTCGAGGCATTGAATCTAGAGTTGGGTGGTGAGTCACTAGCCACAATCTATCATGGTCATGTAATGCATATGATTTCGGGTCCATGAAATTTTGTAAGCTTTTTAGTTCTGGGCCAGATAATCCTTGGTCATGGTAGTTTACCCATGAGAGAGTCTCGAAGACAACCATGTTCTTGAGTATTTTTAACCTAATCTTACGAAGAACCTTGGCACCTAATATATAGTTGATGGGATCGGGTGGAGG
Organism: Cibotium barometz; assembly: GCF_041138505.1. Taxonomy (NCBI): domain Eukaryota; kingdom Viridiplantae; phylum Streptophyta; class Polypodiopsida; order Cyatheales; family Cibotiaceae; genus Cibotium; species Cibotium barometz. The sequence continues at coordinate 14,611,600 of NC_141091.1, forward strand.
GCTGCAGCCTCATTTGGTCATTGGCCAAAAGAAGAGCAAAAGAACAATGTGTGGGTTTCCCACTTGGAAGCTAAAGAACATGCCCAACCACCACCAATCAAGCATATCCATGCCACGCATAACCAGAGCTTATGTGCACAATCATCTCCATAAGCCTAGTTGTTTCACCAGCATTGATAGGAAAACCAATCATGCTAGGCATATAAGGACTGTGATGTGCACAGAAGAAGGGCAAGTCAGCTTATGTGCACAATCAACTCCATAAGCCTAGTTGTTTCACCAGCATTGATAGGAAAACCAATCATGCTAGGCATATAAGGACCGTGATGTGCACAGAAGAAGGGCAAGTCAGATGAGATAGGTTTGCATGCATGAAGGGAAGCTAACCATAAAGGTGGTTTGACCCCGCCCTAAGGAGCAATGATAGGCCAACATAGAGGAGGGCTAAGGTAGCCATCTAGCCAAGGTCTATGCACATGCCAGCCTCTTGGAAGAAGGGGCTAAGGTGGCGAGCCAAGGCCAACCACCATGGGGTGGGTCAGGAGATTCTATCGCTATTATACGATGAGGTACAAGGAAGCTGAGGTAGCCTCTTATGGGGTGCAACTAGGAATGCCCATTCAAACCATGCATAACTAAATCTATGGTCTTTTTACATGCTTTTCATCAAAAGATCATCAATTACTTTAATGATGTATCTCATTGGTTGGTCCTAGTTGACCCAGTTAATATTTGTGCATGTGTGACACAATTAGTAATTTCATAAAAGAGCTAGGGATGCCTCATAGAAACACACACATGCAAGGGAGTGATATGTCCAATTCAACTGGCAAAAAGGAAGCGAACATGAATAAGCTAGGAAAGGTGACAACAAGATCACTTTCTAGAGAAGATTAGAGAAGGGAACTAATATAATTTCCACATCAACTGCCTCTAATTATTAAATTATGGTAGCTTTTCTAGATAAACCTACCATCATCTGGGCAGATTATGTTGTTATACAAAAGCCCCATGAATCCCCCTTGACCTTGCAGAGGAGAAATGTACACATAAAGAGATAAGTACGATAATAGATCAATGACAGTGAGAAAGAGAGAGAGATGATAGTGAGAAAGAGTGACAAAGATAGAGAGATGATAAATTATGTGAGTGTGAGAGAGAGATAGAGGTGTGTGTGTGTGTGTGTGTGTGTGTGTGTGTGTGTGTGTGAGAGAGAGAGAGAGAGAGAGAGAGATATCTAGAGCTAACCATAGTTTTAAACCTTATAAAATGGGTGTCGACGAGTGTCACACTTTGCAACATAAACTGTGTCACTAAATAAAATTCTAAACTGTATTACTTTATTAAGGTTGTAACTTATTTTGTGTTCTACATAGACATAAAATAGTGTTACTAAAAATGTCCTTTCGTGACATATTAGATATGAAATTATTTGTGATTCATTTTAGAGGGTCCGTAAAATCAAGGCCCTTGTAACCTTATAGTGGATGACTGCACCAGCCTTATCAAAGAGAAACTTATAGTTGGATGACTGCACTAGCCTTATCAAAGAGAACCTTCAAGTCACGATCAGCTATGGGTTGCAATTAACAAATTTCTCTTAATGTATGTCACATAAAGGATATTAGATAACTTCTTAATATCATCATTGCTAGACAAAAGAAATAGTATATGTTCCCATGGTTGGCCGTTTTGGCATATTCTCAACCACTACCAAGATAGACCCCCCACAAGATTGAGAGAGCTATAGTAGCCCTTTGGATTGGTCATACATTAGAATTTTCTTATTAGAAGCATTGGGTTTATCGGAGCCCTTCTCTCCCTTATCTTTCTTTGCATTTTGTGGAGAATGTAGTGTCATTACCATCTCTAGCTTTAAAATGCATCTCCTCCTCCACCAACATTTTTCCAAACTCCTCAAAAGTAAGAGGTAGATCATGCATCTATATGTTTAATGAGGTCACCAAATTTTCATGCTTTTGAGTATAAATTTTTTATGCAAACTCTGATGCACCTGAGTGCTAGTTCCTCACTAGTCTTAGTGACCTCCACTGCTACCATCTAATCTTGTAGTTATTTATTTGTGATATGAGCTGATTTGATGCTTCTCCTTCAAACTTCCTTTCTACTAAGCTGATTCTCAAGGTTTTGTATCCTTGTCAGATTCCTCATCTCATATACTGGTTCTTAAGTGCTTGCCATGTTTCAGAAGATGCTTCAAAAGATGGGGTAGTATATTTGTTAAGCTCACCCCAACGTGTCGTGGGAGGTTACCGATCCGTCAAGTTGAAGCTATGCTCAAGAGCTCCACCATAGCCGCTCGTCACCGGCCATCCTCTCGCACTCATTCTCACATCGAGGCAGTTGCTAATCCAACGGGTGGTGTAACCTCTCTCGCAAAGATCGTGCTAATCCAACGGGTGGTGTAACCTCTCTCGCAAAGATCGTGAGGGATCTCCATGGAAGATGATCGGGATGGTAGCCTAATCACTCAAGCAAGAGGGAGAGAAGAAGCAAGAGGGAATAAGTGATTAGCACTAATCACTCCCAAACCCTAACCCTAAGCACACCACACATGCTAGATTAGAGTTGCAAGAGAGAGAAGGAGTGTGGACTTTTTGCCATTGACTGTCATGGTGGCCGTTTTTCATGATTCTGCCAAAGGGGAAATCTAGTCAGACGTGATGGGTGGTCATTTCAGTGAGATATGCTTACACTCAGGGTGTTAATCAAGGCAAGGGCCTTGTAGGGTTCATAAAGGTACTGGCTAGTTGGGAGCACAAATTGCATGCCGAGTTTGCGATCTAGGATGGTATCAAGTGTAGCCAGGACTTTCATCTAGTCGTGGTCGACTTTGTCATTATTGATAGAAGTGACCGTGTATGGCACTTGCGCATCATCAAGGGTTTGATGACAAGTATCATAAACAAAGAGATTGTCGCTCCTAGTGGTGGTCACACTCTGACCATGGGATGTGTGTGCCAGGTATGTAAATTTACTTTGAGCATTTGGGTCCCTTTGCGGAGGTAGACATGGTTTGTGTCTCAGTCATGGACCAATCATGTTTGTCTCATGAAGGATCGAAAGTCCATGACTACAAATGTGAGTTTGAATGTCATTTCATTGACTCTAATCTTGAGGTCATGTGCTAGGCCAATTGTTGGAATCGGCAGAATGATTTATGTGAACACTCTCAACCATGAAGAGTGTGTGTATACAAATAATATGCACATAATAGTGCATGGCCATACGTGAATATATGGTGTCTACATAAATCTTCATACATCACAAGTGAAATGTTTTGATCGCCGGTGCAAGAAGAATTGAACACACAACCTCCCGGGGCAGTCCACGCCTTGTCCACGGGCTATACCACCTTAGGGATGCAAGGTAGCATTTTGATACTTATAAGAGATGGCAAAAGTGCATTTAAGTTTCCGTCTTGGGCTTGAAATTTAAGGCTTGGCCAAATGCTAGGGCTCGTGGAAACTGGTCGGTACACTACCGGTCGGACTCTTCCTCGCTAATGTGTATATAAATCTACGTCTAGCACTGGAACCATAAGTCGTCGATCTCTCCCCCCCCTCTCTCTCTCTCTCGCACTCTTACATAGTCTCGCGTTTTGTACGTCCGTCTTGCGACGACAATGAGTAGACTCGTTATCCTGGTATCGGTTGTCTAGGTTTCATTGTTTGGCAGAATCTTGTTGGTCGTTCCACTGAATACATTCTTGTGTGCAGATTTCGTTGGAGGACACACCTAACGCCGTTCACGGATGCATTAACGCATGGCAAGATCTGGATGAGCTGGAGTATCAAATTCGTGAGCTCTTTAACTCGTTCATTTCTCTGGCTGATCAGTTTGAGATGAGCTACCTCGACGATCAGGACGAGGACAAGCCTGTGCCTTTGCTGGAGGATCACGACCTTGCCGACGCCTGCATTGGGCGAGAACTCGTTCATATAAAGGTGAGAATTCGCCGTTGGTCCGCCCAAGAGAGCAAGCAGTTATCCACCACTGATAATATTGCTTCGACGGAGCTGGAACGTGGCACGTGTTCAGACAAGCTGGGCAGTCACCAAGTTTTAATGGCCGCTGGCGACGCTGGCGCACAAACAAGGGTTCCACGTCCGAAAGCGTGAGAACAAACCAGCTGGAGAATTGTGCCGAAAGCCTTTGCAGTGACAGACCGGAGCCAGAAATATCAAGCAACGTTCCATGTGAATATGCGACATCACGGCAGTCCCTCACTTGCCTTTCAGCGCCTAAAAGGGTAGCATCACATGATGGAACAATAAGCAACAGTGCTCTTGACGAGAGCTCATATGCAGGAACAAGTCTGCAGGCAACTGACAAGAGCCTAATCATTATCCCCAACGACGGCTCTATCAGCTATCACAACTTTCATAGTACGGTTGCAGGTTACCATTTGTTAACGGACGTGTTGCCGCTGAAGCATTGGCAATTGTGCAAGAATTTTTCTTATTCTAATGTTATACTTTCTCTAGGTGGAAGGGACTTGCAACTGGATGGCGCAGTGCCTGATCGCGATGCATCTGCATCGGTTGCTGGTGAAGGCACATGTGACAGGCTGCAGGCAGATTATGGTGAACGGTCCGGCTCGACCATATACAATGATGAAGAAGGTTGCGATAATCCTGGACATGAAGGTCTGACCATCGAGACCATCGATGAACTAGAGGAGAAGCTACCAGTTCGAAGTGATTTGTGGTATGCCACAATAACGGAAGAAGTGGATGGCTTCTGCTTGGTGGACAGGCTCCCATCTCAAACCGCTGTTCTTCTGCGGCCCATTGTCATCATGGAGAAGTACCCCCTTGACGACAATGCATTTGATAGAAGCAGCATAATCTGAACCAAAGCCATGGTCGTCTAGTCCCAACTTTTTGAACTTTTGATTCAAACCCTTTTGTTAGACGTAGATATGCACTGGAATAGCTTTTTGGGTGTGATCGACGAAAAGAAAGTGTTATTACCATCTTTGTGGCGCCTGCTTTTTTTTCATATTTTTAAAAGAAATCTGTAGTGGAATTGGTAGGTTAGACCCCAAGTCCCTCATATGCGTCCCTGAGCAGAACGCTAGACTTCTTTCAATAAAACAACTTCTACCCTATGTTTGAAGTCGATCTTAAAGTTACTTGGAGAATAGCTCAACCGCCCTCAGTTTGGTTGTGACTTTAGAGCTCAAGTGCCTAATTACTGTCTCTCTTACATGATCTAGAGTTGAAGTGCCTCATTACTATCTCTCTTACATCCTCTATGATCACTACCTTTGATGTTGTTATCCTCTCTTCTTGATGGTCTTTTCCTCTTCTTTCACCTTGGTGATATTTATATCTTAAGAATTGAATCATTAATCTATCAAAGTCATCTTCGTGTGGATTTGTAGCTTGGATTCACCTTTCACTGTGGAAATAATTGACTTAGCATTGACAATGAGAGAAGAATTTTCATTAACATTTAATGTAATAGGTGTTGTCATCTAAACTGTGCAATGCTCCAAAACTTATCATTTTGTTCCAAAATCATTTCAAAAAAATCCCTAATTTGAGTACATTTCTTTAAATTTATCTAAAAATTTTAATTTTAGAAACTCATTTTCGTACTGAATACACGTGATACACATATATATTTAAGTGACCCCCCTTCCCCCCCCCCCAAAGAGTTTTGACTCAACCTAAAGAAACAGCGAGTCTTTGAGTCTAGTTTGCTAGTAAGAGGTTTTGGGTGTGATCGACGAAAAGAAAGTGTTATTACCATCTTTGTGGCGCCTCCTTTATTTTCATATTTTTAAAAGGAATCTGTAGTGGAATTGGTAGGCTAGACCCCAAGTCCATCATATGCGTCCCTGAGCAAAAAGCTAGACTTCTTTCAATAAAACAACTTCTACCCTATATAATTGAAGTCGATATTAAAGTTACTTGGAGAATAGCTCAACCGCCCTCAGTTTGGTTCTGACTTTAGAGCTCAAGTGCCTAATTACTGTCTCTTACATGATCTAGAGTTGAAGTGCCTCATTACTATCTCTCTTACATCCTCTATGATCACTACCTTTGATGTTGTTATCCTCTCTTCTTGATGTTCTTTTCCTCTTCTTTCACCTTGGTGATATTTATATCTTAAGAATTGAATCATTAATCTATCAAAGTCATCTTCAAGTGTGGATTTGTAGCTTGGATTCACCTTTCACGGTGGAAATAATTGACTTAGCATTGACAATGAGAGAAGAATTTTCATTAACATTTAATGTAATAGGTGTTGTCATCTAAACTGTGCAATGCTCCAAAACTTATCATTTTGTTCCAAAATCATTTTTAAAAAAATCCCTAATTTGAGTACATTTCTTTAAATTTATCTAAAAATTTTAATTTTAGAAACTCATTTTCGTACTGAATCCACGTGATACACATATATATTTAAGTGACCCCCCTCCCCCTGCGGGAGTTTTGACTCAACCTAAAGAAACAGCGAGTCTTTGAGTATAGTTTGCTAGTAAGAGGTTTACTTTCCTAGAATACGCACATCTATGTGGAGGCCTCATGAATGGTATTTAATGTGAAACACATTTAGGTACTATTGACCTGGAAATTTTATCCGAAACCAAGCAAGGGCCTTTCCCTCAAGAGTGAGCCAGGCCCAAATCCTTCAATTTGAGTATGCTTGTCAGTCACTTGCTCAGCTCAAACTGCTTGCCTAAATGCTGCTACATGGTCATATGGATCTCGCGACCCTTCGTACTTCTTTACCAGTTTATGAAGAGTTGATGGCCTTACTTGTCTTGAGTACTCATCATAGGGCCTACGGCCTCTCACTCTCAGTGGGAATTGTTCCTCTCTTTGGTAAGATGGTCCACATGCATCCCAAATTGGTGTGGGTCCCCTATTACTTGCCTCACCAACCCCCTCCAAAGATCTTGTTACCCGCATTTCAGGAGGTGCATTTATAGGAGGCCGAGTTGGCTCCCCTACCCTCCAATTGTCATATAGTGAGAGAAACGTTGTTGTGGTGTGATCTGTGGTCGCACTTTTGGTGTAGGATAATATCTTGGTGCTAGAGTTGGGCTACTTGCAGTGGTCCACTTTGATGTTGAGGGTCCCTCTCTAATGAGAACTCTCGTAGGGGAGGAGCAGCAGTTTCTCCATGAAAGGCTGTCTCTCCTGGTTTAGCTGTATTTGTTGAGAACACTTCCATGAATAATGGTTGTCCTTTCCACGTGAGCTCCCGAATCTCCTTCCAATCTAAGGTTCGATATTCATTGGCCCATTTATCAACGATTCGGTTGATGTGTCCTGCAAGCTTCTCGATTACCACCACAAGTGCTAGCGAAAGATCTAGTTCTGGCATAATATCCTTCTAAAGAGTCCTTATAGACCTCTTGAAGTGGGTCATCCTATAAGACCTTTGTCACTGGAATTTGTCGTACAAACTCCCATTGGTTCTCAGCCCCCTGATCCATTTTGCTCTTGCCTTTCCTATCCCTTTCCAAATTTAGATCTACAAGAAGTAAATCATCTATGGATGGCTTTGAGGACTGGGCATTGGATGGTCCAAGCATGTCCGGCTCAATGAGCCGATCATCTCTAGACTCCCTTGCTCTGGAAAGCTTTGATAAGTCTAAGAACTCGCTTTTAGAGAGCTCCCCTAATTTGTCTACATTCTCTGGATGATAGGTGACTTCGTAGCGAACACCATCTCCACCCATGTACATGTTACCCTGGTCATTTACTAGAGGTGCTCTATCAAGTTCTGAGAAAAAGTCTGCGATCTTAACAAGATACCGTTATTGTGGATCCCTAAAGATCTCAGCTCCTTGAGCATTCGTGTAGACATATTGAAGTCTCACATTGAGTGGTAACCGCATGGTGTCGGCTTCAAATGGATTAAAAGATCTTGTGGGTGTCCTATTTGGGGCTAAGGGATGACTATGACGACCCTAGATTGTCCCTGGACAATGAGCTAGTTGTTCTGGAAAGGGTATCAGATTGGGATTCGGACAAGGTTTCAGCAATATCTGCCAAATTTCCTACCGATTGGGTCCCACTTTCCTGCGTAGGTACTCTAGAAGGTGCCCTAGGCTCTATGGCAGTGTCTATATGACGTCCCGACCGCAAGTGCATAAGGTCAAATTTTAAGGTTTGTTTGTTCTATATATATATATTTATGTATATATATATATATATATTTTATAAACCCTACCTAACCACTAAATGCAACTAACATGAATATGCGTGTAAATACCTATCTTATTTTTATGTTTTTTTAATTTTTTTAAATTTTTTTATTTATTATTATTATTATTATTTCTATTTTTTACTAATTACACAAAAATACTAATTATGCAAAAAATTACAAAAATTTTAAAAAAATGCAAGTTACACCAATTATGCAAAAAATATAAAAATTTAAAAAAATACAAGTTACACTAATTATGCAAAAATAATTTACAAAAGTTTAAAAAAATGCAGAATATGCAAGAAATATGGACTCAAAATAAAACACATAATTTACAAAAAAAAAAAATTATTTTTTTTCTTTCTTTCTTTTCTTTTCTCTTTTTTTTTCTCTTTTCTTTTTTTCTTTCTTTTTTTCTTTTCTTTTTTCTTCTTTTTTTAAATTATTTTTAATTTTTTTTATTTTACTTTTTTTTCTTTTTTTCTTTTTTTCAAAAAAATATTAAAAAAATGGAAATTAACAAAAACAATTAAAGAATAAAAAACCAAAAAAAATACTAACGTTTTTTCTTCCTTATCGCGTCCGGATCGTGCGCTGGCTACGAATTTCCTTCACGTGCCTTCACTTACAGTCAGCTGCACCTCCGTCTTCAATGCTTCGCTTTCGCCGCTTTCAATGCTTCGTCTTCTCTTCCTTCACCGCCACCTCTTCTCCACCTGCCTTCGCACCGCAGCGGCCACCTCTTCACGCCTTCGCAGCTTCTCCTCACCACTCTTTCTTCTGCAGCCAGCCGCCACACCGTCTCTTTCGGCCTCCTCACCACACCGTCTCTTTCGGCCTTCAACGGCCTTTTGTGCCGGCCTCTTCAGCTTCGCCGGTGCTACTGACGGCGACACAGGCTTCTTCTCACCACCGCTTGGTGCTTCGCTAGCTCGGCCAGCCCTCGGCCACTCGCCACCACCTTCAACGCTTTCGTCTGCTACAGCCACCATCCACACCGGGCCCTTGCCGCCTTCGCAACCAGCTTATCCTTCGCCGCCCACACGTCCTTAGATGCAGCCGCTTGGTATTGCCTTCGCTTTCAGCTGAGGCCCTTCACAGCTGCCTTCGCACCGGCTCTTCGCACGCTTTCCACACGGTCGCCCTGTAGCCGCCTCTCGCCGGCCAGTCGCCTCCACGCCGGCCAGCACAGCTGAGGCTCGCCGCCTTCGCAGCTCCAGCCTCAAGCCTCACCCTCGTCGGCCTTCACAGCCAGTTGGCCAACAGCCGCCTCTCGCCGGCCAGTCAACTCACCGGTTGTGTGTATTTTTAAAAAAAATATATAACAAAAACAAAAAAATAAAATTTGCCACCTCTCTCCTCCTCTTTTTTTCTCTCTCTCCCTTAAGCGGCCTTCACACTTGAGAGCCTATGGAGCTTACATAAGCTATGGAAGAGCTTAGCAACGCACCTAATAGCATTCCGAAATGCTCCATGAGAGCTACAACCTGTCACAATGCATGGTTTCTTTGTGTGTATTTTTTTTTAAAAATATAACAAAAATAAAAAATAAAATTTGCTACCTTATCCGGCCCCTCCTTTGTCTTTGTAATCTACCTTTTTTCTCTTCTAATCACTAGCTCCAAGATTCCACACTCATGCTAACCCTAAACCTAAAAATAAAAAGAAATAGTGGTAGTAATGCAAGCTTCTCAACCGGTTTTGAGTCTTCTCCTCGGCAGCGGCGCCAATGGAGAGACGGAAAACTCTCTCACTTGTAGCAAGAGTAGTATGATCCATGTGTAGCTCAATCCAATGGGATTTGCATCCCTTTTGGAGCTAGGGATTCAACCCGTACCGGTGCACAAAAGCTTATCCACAAATGGAGAGAATGCTTATGGTAACCATCACATGACACTAAACTAAGCACACACACAAGCTCAACTTGCCCTCATTCCTACACACCCATTCATTCACAAATACAATCAAGAGGATCACAATCACTATGCACACAAGCAAAGAGAAAGACCTCACTCCACTCCTATCTTCCTACAAGCATGCACACACTCAAGCATCAAGCTTCCATGAAAGCTTCAAATCAACCCACATTCATAAAAATAAAATACTAAAAGCATGCATAAGAGTAAAATGATTAGAGAAGAGGATGAGAAAGACTCGTGACATTGCTATTGATTCTATGAAGAGATTTATCTCATATAAAGATGTAGATGGGGTGAGAGAAGAGTCTTCACCTCTATGGAGAAGAGGGAGAGTAGCTCTCTCAAAGGAGCTCTTGCATGAACTTAGCCCAAAGTGTACATAAGCTCTCAAATGAGCCACTTTTTATACAAAAGCTCTAAAACTCCCAAAACTTCCCATGTGGGATTATTCTTAAGCCCACTCCCACACTCATCTACAACTTGGAACTCTTTACAAGAGCCCTAAATAAGAATGTCACTTGTTTTCCTGCTTGCATCTTTTTGTTACATCCTTGCATTGATCACCACTCGTCACGCAACAATCTCCCTCTTGCCCTTGTTATTAAGCTCTTCCCATAAACCATTTTCCTCCCAAGACCTCACCTCTTCTCCCTTATCTCCCTTCATTAGCAAACCCTCTTCTCCCTCACAAGCAAGAAAGTTCTCTCCCTACAAGCATCACAAGCATTAAGGTAATCTCAAGATCTTGTTTTTTTATTTTTCTTTAAGGTTTTTAATTGAAAATAAACTAATTAATAACATGTTTTGTGTAGGTTTTACAAAGCTCTCACCTCTTATGCCTTCACAAACAATCTCTCTTTCCTCTTTACAAGAAAGAAAACCTTCTCTCCATAAGCATCAGAAGATAGATTAAGGTAACATCAAGAAAAAGAAAATGATTACATGTTTTATTTAGGTTTGAGAGTTATCTCGATGTGCTTGTTCTCTCTTTTTTCCTTAGGTTTCCCTCTTCTCTTTCTCTTGTATGCATGCCTTAATAGTTCACTTAAGTTATTAAGTAAAAGATTAGGAATCTTTTTTTTTTGTGCTAGGGTAAGGTGTGTATCCTTAATTTATGCTCCTCGGTGTTGGCACCTGCTGGAAGCATAAGAGGCTTGAGCCCGAAAGGCTTGCCTCTCACACAAGATCTTGGGGAGAGGAATGAAGAGAGAGTGAGAGTTGGAGAGAACCTATACTACCTAACACTCTAATCAATGAAATGAACAAATGAATAAGAAAACATACATAGCAATCTATCAAAGCTTACACACAACTATACACATCCCTTGACACAACACTCTCCCCAACTCCAACAATCCCAAGGATAAGGTTAAGGGTGACTCACATATAGAGTGCTCTCACCATTCCACATGCAAGGAGCCCAAGAAAGGACAGTTACCTCTCCCCATTTTCTTCCAAGTAAGATGCAAATCCTCAAGCACACAAACCTCCGTCTTGTAACACAACCTCACACCTTCTTAATACTACATGGCAAGAACAAGGGATAAGAGATCTTTCACCCTTGCAGAACGTATTCTCTCTCATACAAGAACAAAAAAGAGGGCAAGGGGAACAAGAGGAGGCTTTACACAAGAGCAAGCTCACACTCTCAGTCAAAGACCAGACACAAGAGTGGATTCCAACTCTAGGGTAGAGGGGAATGAGCTCTCCCTCATTTATACCTTTATTATATAGAAAATACACTGCCACATGTCAGCATGGGTGAGATTTCATGGATTACAACCAATAAGGTGTGGGTCTCTGGGGGTTGACCTAAAATATGTAAGTATACCACACGTGAGTTCAAATGAAGGGGTTTTTTAATCAATTTTAAAAAAATAAAACCCGTAAGTCCATAAAGAAAAAGGAATCATTTTAGTCATGAAAAATTCACAAGTAATGGGGTCTTTTAAATACCCCTTGAATGTAGGTGATACATAGGGTTTCTTAGTAATGCACCCCTGAGGTGTGGCTAAACCCAATCACCCTCATGCCTAAGATATACACCAAATAATATGTCCATCAAATGAATAATATAATGTGAACAAATCATGTTTGCAAGACCGTGCTCCATGATGAAAAGACAATAGCTCACCATCACTCTCTCACTAGCAAGACATGGCAAGACAAGAGGGCGAGAGGGTAGAACTCTCACACACACTCACTCTCACATAAGCACTACCAAGAGAATAAGAGGATAGGGTAGAGAGCTAGAGCACAAGAAATAAGAGAACACTCTCAATCAACACCCAAGTTGATATCCCTTTCTCATTTAGTAAAGTTACTTATATACATGTCACTTATTGGCCATGGGCATTCACATTCACTGAAGTTGGGTGCCCAACACTTAAAAAGTGAACTAATGAGAATTCTTGACTTACTGCGATGTCCAAGATCTTTTCTTTTCTCTTCCACAAGATGGATGTGTGTTCTTAGCTCATTTGTTGATGATGACTTCTTAGCTCATTTGTTGATGATGACTTCTCCATTATCCATTGTGTACAAGGTATCAACAAGATCTTTTTGGTGGTGCATGCCCGTTAACCTTGGGTTAACATTACCCTCTCCCAGTTGTACGTCTATCCCTAGACCTAGCCATGATTGGTACTGTTGAGGGTATTGTGGTGAGGGAATTGATTGATGGATTATAAACAGGGTAAATGCTTTATAGAAAGCAAGATTGGATATTGTCTTACGAGGATACTACTACACATTCTTGAGTGGTGTATCAAACTAGTGTCAAATGGCTTGTTGTTGATGAGAATGCAGACGTAGTGTAAATGCAAGTGCGGGGGATAAAAAGAATAAAGCGTGCATAATGTATGTGCTTGCAAAGTGCAAGCATCTACCTACTTATATGGATCACAAGATTTAACAAATTATGCTTTGGAAAAAGGATATATAAATAGGGAATGGCCCTTGATGAAGAAGCAATGACTACATGTTCACTAAGTGAAAGTGTTTTGTGTGTGAGCATAAGCATATAGTGCATGTGTGGTGTAGTTCAAAAGCATAAAAGACTTGATGTAGAGATAGATCATCTTGCTTTCGAGATAGCTAGATGAAAAGACTTGATGTAGAGATACATCGCATCGCTTTTAGGATAGCTAGATGAAAAGATTATTGGAGATGAAGTTGGATGTCACTGTCGAGGATACTGATTTTGTTCACATGCATGTGCCTGGGTAGAAAGTAAAAAGAGTGCCAAATGCATGTGATTGAAAGATGCGAGCTCCTATTTGCTTATATGCTTCATGAAATTTTCAAAAAAATATGCAGTGCAAGAGAAATATGAGAAGGGATATGGTTGTCAAGGTGGAGGTTCTATTAACAAGTGCATCGTCCATGTTTGAATATGCTATGTGTTGGATGTCAAAGTGCACAAGTTTGTGTGTGATGTAGACAATGTTAGAAAAGTTAATATAACATCTCCTCTATCCTCTATACAAAGACGTGACAATGTTATCGATTCTTATGCTTGTCTCTCTTGCAGAAGTGACATGAATTGAACTCTTACACACCCCTCATCCAGCATGCACACCAATAGGTGTTATCATCTTAACTGTGCAATGCTCTAAAACTTATCATTTTGTTCCAAAATCATTTCAAAAAAATCCCATATTTGAGTACATTTCTCTTACATCCTCTATGATCACTAGCTTTGATGTTGTTATCCTCTCTCCTTGATGTTCTTTTCCTCTTCTTTCACCTTGGTGATATTTATATCTTAAAAATTGACTCATTCTATAAAGTCATCTTCACGTGTGGATTTGTAGCTTGGATTCACCTTTCACGGTGGAAATAATTGACTTAGCATTGACAATGAGAGAAGTATTTTCATTAACATTTAATGTAATAGGTGTTGTCATCTAAACTGTGCAATGCTCCAGAATTTATTATTTTGTTGCAAAATCATTTCAAAAAAATCCCTTACTTGAGTACATTTCTTTAAATTTATCTAAAAATGTTAATTTTAGAAACTCATTTTCGTACTGAATCTACATGATACACACATATATTTAAGTGAACCCCCCCTCCGAGTTTTGACTCAACCTAAAGAAACAACGAATCTTTGAGTATAGTTTGCTAGTAAGAGGTTTACTTTCCTACAATAGGCACATCCATGTGGAAGCCTCATGAATGGTATTTAATGTGAACACATTTAGGTACTATTGACCTAGAAATTTTATCCTTTTAATGTGAACACATTTAGGTACTATTGACCTAGAAATTTAATGTGAACACATTTAGGTACTATTGACCTAGAAATTTTATCCTTTTAATATTGTGGAACATAAAGTTCTCTTCTATTTTATTAACAAAGTATTGATCTAGGGGAGCTTAATATAATGCTTGTAGTTACTATCAGAGCTAAATTCAAAAGAAATTTATAAGCGAAGAAAGTCCTCCTCTAGAGGAGTAGCCTTCCTTTCAATAAGGAACTAGTCCGGAGATGTCACAAAGACAATAAAATGTAAATTTCCTATTGTGGAATTATTTAAGGTTGTGATGAAGTGGCTCAATAACAAGCTTGAACATGACCTTTTCATACTCGATCATGTGTAAACAAATGGCACATTTTTTTGTAAAGGTTTGGAGGGAAAATCACTTACAAGTATGTATAGTGCTTCCAACGTGACAAACGATACCAACCAAATATTACATAACTGACACTTATGCAAGGTAACAAATCCAAATAAAGGGTTCCATCATCAAAACAATCCCAGTCATGGAAATTCAAGTGGATAAGACAATGCAAAGTAAGCATATCAAGTCACCATCATTTTATACCTTTAAGAAACATATTCTACAAACTAATGTGTGACTATGCTTAACATTTTCCTTAATATTTCACTTTTTTCTCTCTGATATCATTTTTTCATTTTCTTTTCACCTTCAATATCTTTGTGGTTCGTCATTCACATATATCTCTTCTTTTCTTCTCAATTGCATCAAAATGTTTCATATAGGTGCTCTCTCTTTTGAACTCATATTCTTTCTCATGAAGATCAAGAATAGTAGCATGTATTCAATGAGAAGACAAAGCAGATGATAAATATGATACAAATCAGCTTTATGCGCTTTCTTGTCTCTCTGGATATCTGAGTCTAGCCCAACAAGTTGCTGTGAGACAAAGGATAAGGGTGTGCATGTATAGGTGGAAGGTCATTTTATACTAAACCTGAAGCTATCTATAATGGATGAAAATTTTGTTATCACAACAATGTAGCTATAGATTTTTCTAAAAGGAATAAGCAAGGATACAAATCAAGGAGTCAATATCAAGAATACACAGTCCTAACTATTAAAATTTTCTTATACTTCATCGCCTCCAGAATAGTAGTGAAGAAAAAAATCACCATAATATCACAAAATAGGATGAATTAAGTGTTGTAAAGGGCATAGAGTTGACCAATTGACCTTGGAGGAATGTTGGTTATTTCCCAAACTAAATTGGAGAATACTTGGGCAAAGAACCAACACTACCATTGTGGGCAACCATTGGTCCATTCTTTACCACTCAAAGTGAATTGGAATTCCCATAAGTTCAAGCATTCTCATCAAATTAAGGCGCATGTTGGAGACAAAAAATTCTTGAATCTTCACAAAAACACCAAGTCAAGTCCAAGTAGGAAAAACTATAGGAAGTAGACGAATTAATAGATGATAAGAGAAGAAGAGAAGAACACTACAAAAACAAGGGAGCAAGAGAGACTAAGGTGGAAGAGGAAGATGAAACTATGAAAGAAAGCAACAGTGAAACTATAAAAGCAAAAAAAGGTGAAGCTATAAATGCTTAGAGACTAGAACCAACCCAATCAAAACATGGAGAAAATGCTCTTAAACAAGAGAGGTAGTAAAAAATGTAGAGAAAGAAGAATATAAGCCAAAAAAAAGGGGTGTTTGACTCAATCTTAGAGAAAAGAAAGATTGTCAAGGTAGGGTACTTAGGAGAGTAGAAAATGGAAGGGTAGGAGTAAAGCAGAGTGTCAAGGTAAACTATTTAGGAAAGTAGAAAGGGGAAGAGTAGGAGAAATCCAAGGATGCCAACAAAAAATAAGAAAAATCTCAAAAAAAGGTATAGAAATAAGACAACAATAATATTAAAGATGAGAGAAAAACACAAGAGGCAAAAGTAAAGGCTTGAGAAGAACATTGGAGTAATTATGGAGTGCACTTACCATTCTCTTGTTGTGTGGGAAACTTAGATGATTGATTTTTCCATGTTGGAGAAGAGGCATGCGTGTTGTAGCAAGATAGCACTTGATAAGGTTGCCTCACATCATAACCATGTGGGTTGTCTTACTCCCAGAGCTTCAAGAAAATAGCCCTCTCCTTACACACACCCTCACACTCTGATGAGCATCTGGGAGAGAAGAAGAGAAACATACAGTCTCCCATATAGAAAGGCATATGGGAGAGAATAAGAGATACATACACTCTCACACCCACACCTCGAGACCCACACACACAAGCATAGCACTGCGAAGAGGCAAGAGATCATAGAGCTAGAGAGAAAGAGACAAGAGCTTAGTTATCAGTCTAACCCAAGGGAATAATCCTTTCTCATTACACATGTTCACTTATATACAAGTCACATCCTAGCCACTAACTTTTGGGTGCTAAAGTAGACCTTAGTCTAATATTTATCCAAACCACTAATTTTTGGGAACCAAAGTAGAACCTAATCTAATGTTTATCTAATGTAGATACAAGAATGTGTGTGCATGGTATGTTGCCTTCACACAAGGCCTAGACAATCCTTGGGTTACAAATGGAAATGTAATTTATGTAAGATTACAACACAATCAAGTCAATCAAATGTTTCTTAGGGTATGTCACCTTGAGAGCTTAGTAACTCCATATCTTTGTTGACCTTTATTGTTTAGGCTTATTTAGCTTCATATTCATTCTTTGTGCATAGTGCATGAATGTTGATGTACCGTGCATGAGTGATGTATAACCATGAGAGAGTTTTTGCATAATATACTCCTCCCTCCTCCATACAAAACATAGTTTGACATTTTACGCTTGTTCTTCTAGCACAAGAAACTTGACTTAGTCTCTTATGCATGTCTCTCTAGAAAACGTGACTTGGACAGTGGTGAGCAATTAGAAAAAAACAAAGAAGACTATGATAGGGAAAATGCTACAAAGGTTAACACACTTACAAATCTCCATCACCTTTAGGGATTTGAGTCTAGATTGTTTAGGAATGCACAATGAATGATTTTAGATCCCTCTTAAAGTAGAGTGATCGATGATTTAGGAATGGTGTATATCGATGGTAAGCCATGTTATGTGTTTTATAGAAGTGAGTTTGGATGATATCTTCAAAGGTAACATGGTAGACCTAGCAAGTATTATAACTAATAGTAGTAGAAAGCTATGTGATCCAAATCCAAGCCTTCATTGAGATCAAAGACAATGTGCAATGTACTCCATGATGTTGGTTGCCGATCAGTTAAGATCATGATAAAGTTGAGAAAGTATCGCACACTGAAACAAAATCTAGGTTGGGAATGTAATCATATCCAAAATCGGCCATTGATCCTGAGTTGCTCATCAAATGGACTCTTACCTATTGACCAAAGCCCTTAATATGAACTTTTTGTTCCTTAATGGGGGCACCAAATGATGAGTGATTCTTGGGTGATGGCCTCTAGTACACCACCCTAGACCCTTTGATGATCCTCTTCTTGGAGGTCAGTGTGTGATGGCCTCTAGTACAGGCACACAAGAAGAAGACAAGGTGGGATCAGAACTGAGGGGAAACCTAAATCTCATCTGCAAGGGAACCAATCAAACCTAGATCCTATCCCCAGCCCTCCAACTGACTTAATTAGACACTTCAACAATCCTTAACACCCTCCCAACCTCCCTATTTGATCTACTTATCTCCTCCACCTGTCTTGTCAGGTCAGCACACACTGACCTCCAGCACCTCTAATATTCCACCTAAAAGCCTCTCCTGCCCTTAGACATTCAGTTGACCAAAATCTTCTCCAGCTCACATAGAACTTCCTGATTCTGCCTCCGAAATCCTCCACTTGTTCCCAGAAAGAATATGTCATCCAAGCTCCTTTATTATCCTCCAAGGTCAGTTGACCTTACTGCCAGAACCCGAGGACCTCCCTAGACCCTTTGATGATCCTCTTCTAACCTCTCTCACTGGACTAAACTAAAACTAAATTCTGCCTTAGCAATCTGACAAAGGATTGACTGACTCAGAAACCTCAACTAAGATAGAAACTTCCTCCAAATGTCCTCTGACACACAAAGGCCCTCAAGCAACTCTTAACTTGAAGGGATATCACATTACACACTATCTACTGATTACGACTGACACAGCTTCTTCCAAACTCACTATCCCCGACAAACCAACTAACTGATATACAACTGATGCATGCATCCTTTCCTCTACATCACCTAGCACTTCTATACCCTCCAGACACAAACCAAACTAGAATCTTACCTTGTGGACACTTAGCTAACATTCACTTGATTGTAGCTACCATAGAAACACCATCAAACCACCACCACAAAGCCTTCTGACTAATGTTATTTGACCTATGATAAACTTCTAAATGTCACCAACACTCATAATCATTTCCCTTAAACTCATACAAACTAGAGCAAGATATGTACACCTTTAGCTGATTATTCTAAAACTCGAGCGCACACACAACTAACTCAGAACCAATTCTCTCGTCATCCACGTGGCACACAACTAACTCAGAACCAATTCTCCAGTCATCTAGGTGGCACACACAGTAGGACCTCAATGGAAGGCTTCTTAGGCCCTTTTATTTGGCAGTTTAAGGAGTCAAACCTTTTCTCTTAAGAAGAAACGTTTTCTAATTAGAAGCTTTAAAACGGCTACTTTATTCGAATTTGAATTTTGGAGGAAAAATGGAATTTAAAACCTAGCGGACAAAACCATATCATGTAACATATCTATGGAAAGCTCTTGATGCGTAGATCACGGATCTATAATCTCCGCTCAAATCGGAGCTTGTATGTAAAAGTTATGGAGGTCCGAAAATTGTAAAATTGCCTCCCCCCTTTTTGGGGGAAAAAGTGCACCCTTTGACCACTCTTACACCTCTCTTACAAACCCAACATTTCAGTCCACATGGCAACCCCCCATTTGGCTATTCCTTAATCACCTTGATTAGGCTTGGGCAAATTAAAGGGCCCAAGAAGACCCCATTCATCACTTCCTAATGATAGGGATTCTACCACTAAGAACTCAATTAAACAACACACTATCCACCACAGCTAGAACATCAAAGCAAAAGACGTATTCATACACAGTAGATAGAACCCAAACTCTTATATTTATCTAGATATTCTAAACATTAGTGTCCCAACACCCCTCGGACATGGAGATCAGTCTCAAGATATGGAACCACCAAGAAAACAGTGAGATTCTTGAGGAACCAACATCTGATTCAAAAGTCTATAGCTTGACACTCTAGGTATCCTCCTTCAAACAAAGCAAGGAATAGTTGAGCAAATCGTTAATCTAGTCGAAGTCTCTAACACAGCTGCATCTTAGGGATCCTACGAAACACACCTCCTACAAGATCATCTTCTTCCCATGCACTCTCTAATCCGGACGACACCACACTTGACATTGTACTATCTTTTTTGTCTGCAAAACTTTAACTACTACAGGAACTCACTTCATTACAGTCTCAACTCTACTCTACTCTGTGGTGTGATCACTCCAAGGCATCGTTATTGCCTCCATCTCTCCCTCCTTCTTGAGCCCGCCGTCGGCATACTCGATTCTTCTAGAATACTTCACACCTTGTCTTCCTTACATCGCCATGTGTCTTCTATTTTCATTAGTGCACCTGCGCCTTACCCATTTGCCTACCACGCATAGATTCTACCATCATGGCTTGTCACACATACCTTGCATCTATCTATACATTGGATTTAGGAGGGGCTTACAATTCACATCATAACCTAGATGAGAAACAGAAGGCTTGTGTCCTGTAAAATCCTCCTCAAGGGTTATCCCCTCAACCGCTTCTATGATAGAGTAGTTAATGAGATAAACTAAGGTAGCCACAGCTTCACCCAGAAAGCAAGAGGGAGACTTGCTGCATGATGCATCAAAGAACTAGCCATCACTTTTACGGTCCGGTTCTTCCATTCCTCAACTCCATTCTATTTAGGAGTGTAAGGAACTGTGGTTTATTGCATGAATGCCCTTCGATGATGGAAGGAAGTTATCAAATGGTAGAAAGTCACCCATTATCAGTCTAGGGAAAAGAAATTGTACTACTAGACTAATTTTCCACCATCCTGATCCAAGTCCTGAAACTAGCAAAAGCATGTGACTTGCGAGCCAGAAAACATACCTAGACTTTGCACGTGAAATTATCCACAACAAGAAGAAAATATTAAGCCCCTCCAAGAGACTCAACCTCCATGGGTCTAGCACGATCTTCATGTATAAGCTCCAATCTTCTGGTTGCTTGATGAGTGGCCTCATTGGGAAACGCATCTCGAGGATGCTTACCCACCATCATGCAGGACGAGCAGATGTGTGAAAGAGACCTAAGATGAGGTAGCTGATAACCTGATGAGAATGGAACTTATGTAAGGTAGCAATGGGTACATGGCCAAAGCGAGAATGCCACAGAGAAGTATCTGCCTCAGAAACCAAAGCCATCAAGGGGGAGAAAAGCTAATGAATATCTAAGTTAGTGGTGCGAGAGATCTGGGAAGAAAAGTTGGTGATCTTGTAGAGACCCCCTTCATGGACTTTATTGGCAACAACTGCGAGAATCTTTCTGTCGATCACTTCAATGAACTCATCATCAAAGTACACACTAAGTCCCTTTTTATAAGGTTTGTATATAGAAAATAGATATTTGTAAATCTATGGAACATGTAAAACATCATGTAAGGTGACAGAGGAAACCAAAAAAACATTACCAACACCGATGAGACAGGAAGCGAAGAGTTGTCGCCCCCATACAAACTGAAGAAGAGAGAGTCGAGTAGTCCTCCAAGATATGGGCTTGATTGGTCATGTGGGAAGAGGAACCACTATCACCCAAACCATTCCACCACTTCAAATATGTTACTAACCTGTGATCACGCGAGGAGTGAATCTTGTGAAGAAGTAGATGAATCTATGGCTGCCATGTATGCAACTTTGGCAAATCCCTCCTTTGAAACTTTGTCCTTGGCCTTGTCTTTGGTGTTGTGCTTTTGTCAAATTATTTGGAAGCATTGTGGGCTTTTCCATGAAGCATGCCTTTGCCGTTTTTCACGTTTAACTTTGCCCTTGTCAGAGGCAACGGGACATAGAATCACAAAAATAAATATTATCCTTCAAAGAATCGAAGGAAACAAGCAAGTTACCAAGAAGCTTATGGATGGGATTGTTGATGGTGCTCCCATACTCCTCAAGCTATAGATTGATATGGGTGAGCTCTTCAATCTTCTCAATTAATTTATCTAACTCATTGATTGTAAGCTTCTTGAGATCTGACTCCAATTTGGCAATCTTCATTGTCTAAACTCTCCCATACCTCCTCTAGATCTTTGTATGCGTCTGATGATTACTCCATGTAGAGACAAATTGTGCTTATATAGATGGAGTCATGCAATGGATGATGATAAGATGAGCTTGAGCATCCAATATGCTTCTCAAAGCAGGGTCCACCAAGTGGGGTCCATCCACACACCGGCTCCTTTCAACAATAACTGAGTGTAGAAAGGCTATGTATGATAGTTGGTTGTTGTAAGCTTTATGGAGTCACTTCCTTCGGGAGGATTGTAGGATGCTATATGGGAAGGGTAGGAGAAAGACCTGGATGAAAGAAACTCAAAGAAGAAAGATTGGGAAGATGAACCATGTGGGGAGTGGGAGTAGGGGATCCAAGCAATGAGGAACTGGAGTATCAATGGGAGAAGGAGAAGCACTAGAGAAATCTCCTAAAGCCATGTCCTCTCACAAGAAACCTTCTCTGAAGAAAGAGGGCAGCTGTAAGAAAACATCAAATAACCTCCTGTCAAGTTCTGCACAGCAAGAGGAGAGAGAATAAATGGAGGGAGGGTGGGAAAAGAGAAATAGAGAAAGCAAATCTTTAAGCAACCCTTCCCTCAACACCTAGAAGAGAGCTTCAATCTCCAACAGTAGAAACACGCAATAGATATGCAAAAACGCTTTGACACTTGGTCAAATCTTTGGAGAGAATTAGCATTAAAGGGGTAGGTATATATAGATGGTTAGGTCCTTAAAAGTAGGATATTATGTGTGTCCATTCAGATATAGATTTAGACACCTAAATAAATACTAAAGAAGCAGCATTGGATGGGAGAGGGTATGTAAAATTAGCTTGTTCATATGATATGTTTATGAGACAAATCATATTATATATAGTTTTGGACAGTTGGACAGTTGGCGAAAAGTAGATTGAGTGGTATTGGATGGGCGGATATATACATACAAATGGCTAGGTTCATAAAACTAGGATGTGATAGAATTCTAAGAGATAGATTTGGACACCTGACCATTTCTTTAGAGATCAGTTGTGGCATTTGGAAAACGGAATGGGATATTACAAATATTTGGGTAATAATCCCAAAAAGAGGAGTAGTCCACGTATTCGGTGGAGTTAAAGGATTTTCCACCTAGTGACCTCAAAAATACTCATATTGTATATAGATTTGGACAATTGGTCAATTCTATCAAGTGGTAAGTGAAATTGGATACCATAATGGCTTGATACGGGACTTGGACAAAGATATGGACAATTTTCAAATTTGTCCAAATCCCTTCCTCATAGATTCCCAATAAATTGTTTGACCTAAATCATTTTCCCTAGGCTTTAACCTTTCTCACCCACTTAGACGGATCCTTACATATCCACTTAACCTAGACTATAACCATTCTCACCCACTTAGCCCAATCCTTAGTAATCCACTTAACCAAACCATTGGAAAAAAATTCTAGATTGACATGGGCATTGGACAAAGATATGGACATGAATTCAATTTGTCTAAATCCCACCAACATGCATTTGGCCAATTGTCCAAATCTACATCGAATAGAAATGTATAATGACCATCACATATGACCTTGCCCTTTTGGAAAATTTCCTAATGGTAACCCCGATTGGAGACTGGTCTAATTCTCATCTCACTAGATTTGGCCAGCCCAAGGCTAACCATTATTGGGGATTTGTATAATGCTCATATCAATAGATTTAGCCCACCATTCAATATAGATTTGTATAATTATCCAAATCTAGCTCTAATCCATATCTCAATTCTATTGGAGACTTCCATAATGCTCCTCCCACTAGAACTCATCTCTATTGGGGACTTGTAACCCTTTTTTATTGGGGATTTTGTTTAATGCTCATATCGCTACGTTTGGCTAACCATTCAATATAGATTTATGGTGCTAGAACATCATTGGATCTTGTAGATTTAGCCATTCTCTACACACAACAAAGTTTCAAGAAAAATCACTCATGCAATTTAAGATGACAAGGATAATGAGAAAACTAGGATTAAATTTTACAAAATAAACCCACATATTTACACAACAACAACATGCATATTCACTAAAAATTAAGTGTTATCAATTTTTGCACCCATTACTTGTATTACAGTCATATATTATGAGCATATACTCTACACAAAGTTACTTTAATTTAAAGAGGTTTCAAATTCGCATTGAGAAATTTGTTGAGAGAGGGAGAGAGACGAGACAAGAGACACCACATATGCTCCACAAGAATGAATCATATTAGGCACAAGTCACATATATATAGGCAAGACCTAGAATGAGTTAGGGTTAGCTATATATATAGCTCCAACACCCCCACTCAAATAAAGGTCTCTAGCTGCGAGTAAAAAAAACCCTTGGGAGTACAAGGGAAAAACCCGAGCTCCTACATATAAATGTACAATGCCACCTTAAAGTCCATGTGCAATGTGCTTCTATATACAAAGTACAAAGAATAAACGTGCATGATGTGAAGTAATGTGTGAAGTGTCCTAAAGTCTATAGGCTATGTACAAGTCTAGAGACAAAATTGACATGACGTGAGATGTGCTAATCTCCGAAAAGAGAGGCTGCCATCCTCGCAACTCCAAGTTCTTATCGCAAAAGTGTAAACCAACCTTCATGGAGTCCTTTGGTGAGAATGTCTGCAATCATTTGATCAGTTGGACAATGTTCTACCCTCGTTCTACCATTATTGCTCCTTTCCTTACTTCATGTCGAACATAGTGATAATGAACTGCAATATGCTTGGACTTGCTATGTTGCACGTCCTTGGCTAGACTAATAGCACTTTGGTTGTTAAATCTAAGAGGAGTGCTTGAGGAAGGAGAATGATTAGCAAGCAATTGTCGAAGCCAAACCAATTCACGAGCTGCTAAAGATGCAGCTTCATATTTAGACTCTATAGTAGAAACTGCAATACAGCGTTGTTTCTTGCTAGCCCAAGATACCAAACAACCATTTATAAAGAAGCAATTACCATTGGTGGATCGCATGGACAAGTTAGAGCTTGCCCAATCAGCATCTCAATAATCCAAAACATTAAGAGAAGTTGATGAAGATATGTCTTCTTGATGGCGATATACAAGTCCGAAATCTGCAGTGCCCTTCAAGTACTTCAAAACAAGTTTAGCTTGAGACCAATGTCTTGTAGATGGAGAGGACAAGTATTGTCCTGACAGATTTGCTCTGCAAACAAAATATCAGGACGAGTGATCATGCCTACAATTTGAAGACAACCAACAAGATTAGCATAGGGTTGATTTAAAGCTAATGATTCAGCCTCAATATTTGTAGAAGTACTCCTAGTAGAGCTTGCAAGATAAGGAGTGTTTGCCGAATGTGCAGTAGCCAATCCAAACTTTTGAATAATATCTTGGATAAACTCTATTTGACGAAGAAGCAAAATACCATTGTGAGACGATACCTTTGAACTTGAATACCAAGGCATGAATGGTGGATGTCGCCAAGATCCACCATATCAAAGGCTGAGGATAAAACCTTTTTTACTTGTTGCATGAAAGCTTTGTCGTGTCTCTTTTGGGACATGAATATAAGCAATACACCCAAAAACAAAAGGAGTTTGGCCTATCCAAACTGTGATTGGAATCTTACTAGAAGGTGCAATAGTTGGAAGATATTCAAAGAGAAAACTAATAATGGTAAAGGGGGTTGCAGGCGCACTTAGTGTACTCTCCATTAAGTAGAGTGTGTGTAGCTAATGATTAATTAATTGATTTTAGTCATTTGATGCATGTATTAACTAGCTTGTGGGCTCTCCTTTGAATGTTTCCATTCATGAAATGGGCATGTGATTGAGTGATTAAGCTCGTGGGTTTGTGCATTGAAGTCATTACTTTGTTTTATTAGTTGTGGGCTTGTGTTTAATCTTTAGGATCATTAGCATTTCTCATAGGATCACTCACGAGCTATTAGGTGACCAGTGGGCTCATGTGGGTTAAGAAATAGAGCCCTGGGAAATGTTAGCTTAAGCTTAGATTGAATTAGAAAAACTTAGAACCACTCCCTGATGGATTGAGTGGCTATAGAGACTAGATTAGATAGATTGAGGCAAGTGACAATTAGCTAGCCATAGCATAGCTAGTTACATTTCAAGGCATAAGTTTATATACTAACAGAGTGATTCGCTTTCCAACATTAAGTTGGCTTGGATTGGTTCAAAAGATCCCCATTTTGTAATATGTTGCACTGTCACTCGTCATTCACGTACATAAACATTCTTGCATCTTGCACATGAAAAAGGGAGTTTTCTTCGCTACCACTTTGGACCTCCAATTAATGGTGACCCATCACTAACCACATCTGAACCGGGCACAAAAAGTGTGCAATTAAAAAATTGAATATGAATACATGCACTAAATCTAGCAGTGTCAATGGTATATGCATAGACTCGCTCTCTGGAATTTACCTAGTGTCACTATAAACGTCGTTAAAAACACTAATAACACAAAAAACTTAGAAGGGAGTCCCTTTAGAGTAGAGTGCACTACAGTAATAGAGAAAACCACAAGACGGAGTCCCCTTAAAGTAGGCTGCACAACAGAGAACAAATTATGAAAACACTTGTGATCTCAAATCTGACGAATCCATTGATAGTAAATATGTGTCAAAGAGTGGGCTAATAAATAGAACTATAGCTCATACAATATATAAAAACAACAAGTCTCCATTGAGAGAAAATTCTGAAAACTCATATCAAATGAAAGATGCAAGAATAGCATCGTGCAATGAGCTCTCCTCTCAATGATGATGATGATTCCAAAGCTTTCCCACATGGAAATAGCTTCATTCATAGGTAATGGCAAACAAATTTTTATAGTTGGGACTTGCATGTGAGCCATTAAGAGATTACTAAGCTTATTGATAGTAGCAGAGGTCGTAACTTAAAAACGGTAGAGATATGGGTGCTTGAAATTTTTCAAAGAGTGGGCTAACAAATAGAACTATAGCTCATACAATATAAAAAAATAGCAAGTCTCCAGTGAGAGAAAATTTTGAAAACTCATTAAATGAAAGATGCAAGAACAACGTCATGCAATGAGCTCCCTTGCCTCTCAATGATGATGATGATTCCAAAGGTTTCCCACATGGAAATAGCTTCGTTCACAGTAATGGCAAACAAATTTCTATGGTTGGGACTTGCATGTGAGCCATTAAGAGATTACTGAGCTTATTGAGAGCAGAGGTTGTAACTTGAAAACGATAGAGATATGGGTGCTTGAAATTTGGCCCATGATTTCATGGCTTGATATTGTTGTAGCTTATCCATGGCTACCTGAAGAACCTCATAAATCTCTTGCGTCTAATGTGCGTTTAAAATTTGTGGTGCTAGAACATCATTGGATCTGGTGGATTTAGCCATTATCTACACACAACAAAGTCTCAAGAAAAATCACTCATGCAATTTAAGAGGACGAGGATAATGAGAAAACTAGGATTAAATTTTACAAAATAAACCCACATATTTACACAACAACAACATGCATATTCACTAAAAGCAAGAAACAAACTCCTGAGATGTGAGAAATTGATCAATCTTGATGTACCATGATCGTGAAGCTTGTTTTAGTCCATACAAAGCACAGTGGAGTTGGCATACAAGATGTCCTTTTCGAGAATTGGGTTGCTCCATATATGTTTCCTCCTTTAAGTATCCATTAAGAAAAGCCATCTTAACATCCATTTGATGTATTTCCAAATCAAACTGAGTTACAAAAGCTAGTAGTACTCAAATGCTTGTATTACAATCTACGGGTGAAAAAGTGTCATGATAGTCAATCCCTGCAATTTGTGAGTATCCCTTTTCAACTAAACAAGCTTTGAATTTATCAAAGGATCCATCTGCGTTTGTTTTAGTCTTGTAAACCCACTTACATTTGATAGGAGTATGATCAGAAGGTAGATTGGTAAGAACCCATGTACCTTTCGAGATCAAAGACTCATATTCAGCTTCCATTGTTCCTTTTGTCGAGAGGACATAGCTTTTGCATATGGGTTCGGCTTCCGTGCAGCCATAGTGGTTTGCACTGGTGGTGCTGGTAAGGCTAGCGGCACTCTTGGTGCTGGCAGTTGTGCTAAGGTCTAGACCCTCGGATATCGGCACATGGCAGTGTCATGGTTCCCCAATCTCACACAATGAGCACAGTAAAGCAACTACATTAGTCTTAATTGAGGTCATTTGATGGTTGTGTGATTTTGTCTATAAATAGAGCACTAAATTAAGTCTCTCTTGGGATAGAGATGAGCATTCCCTGATGCTTCTCTCCCATATTTGACCTTTAATTTATCAAGTATGGCAGTACTAAGATCTTTTACTGTCATGTTTCCAACTTGCTTGCTCCTAGTTCCTACATCTTGGTGACTTGGAGGTGACTTGAGACTCGCAATGTTGTTGCTGCTGAAGCTGCCTTAGCATCTTTTGGTTGTGGCAATTCAAGCATATTGTCCTCATATTCTATTGGCAGCTGAGAACACATATCTAAAGTAGCCGGTCAGGCTAACACTAGGTAATCATGCATTTTATGATCTCGAACTCCTCTCCAAAAGAAAGGCAATAACTGATCAGTTAGCCTCTTCCTTAACTTGCATCTTGAATTCAAGTGCTTAAGTTGAGATACATAATCTTGCATGGACTCATTTTCTTTCTGCTTGATATTGTGAAGCTGAGCCACAAGGCTCCCCACTTTGAGCAAAGCTTGGTATGAACATGAACTTAAGTCAAGCGAAATTGACTTTATCCTCTGGCTTTAAGGTTCAATACCATTGGTAAGCCTTTCCTTCTAGGGTCAGCGAAAAAGCATGGAACATGGTTACATCACTCACTGGCCCATAGGTTTCATAGGTTGCTTCAAAGAGCTCTATACCTGAGAATTTTTGTATAAGCTTGGAAATGATATGTGGCTTCATTTAGGATTGTCTAGATATCAAGCCAGTGCCTAGCTCCCTAACCATACCTCAGCCCATTTTTATGGCCATATTTAGCGGATCTGCCCTTATGACCGCATTAAGATTTGCGTTTGGATCCACAATTGGTCTTTGAGGAGTTACTCCCCTCCTCCTACCGAGACCTCTTCCTCTTCCTACATTGGTTATTCTATGTAATTCAAGTCTATGGCTAGGTTTGGCCAAATCCTCGTTGCGCCTGGCTCATTATTAGTGGCATCATCCTGCCGTTGTTGAATTAGGAGCTCCATGCTCTGCAAGAATGTGGGATCATTGATCATTTCTTGTATATCTTCTCTTGTATAGAGATGATCCTCACCTTCTGCTGCAAGTACCCTAGGTACATTGTCTTCCTTTTTTTTCCATATCAAGGCCTTCCTTTGCCCTTGATTCCTCATTGATGGGTTCTAGAGTTGGTATTGCTCCTTCTATGCCCATCCACATGCTACCAGTGGAATTTCTAGATGTTTTTGGCTCTTTGCCACATCATTGAAATGGATTTACATTCTCCATTTCCCTTTGTTCCGCCCTTTCCCTTTGTATGCCGAGCTCTTGTTTTCTCAAGCTTAGCATCCACAATTGTCACTTTGCCTCTACCCTCTTCAAGTCTATTTTCATTTCCTCCAATGTAGGGAAGAAAACTTGACCAGTTTGGTTGTTCGCTTGGGAGTAAGTGGCCTGAGGCACCCTAAACATATTTACAAGGCTTTTCTCTATTATTTGGCCAACTGACCAAGATCCTCTTGTCCGTCCTTCAAAGCTCAATACTTGGGAGCATCTTTAGGGCATTTCTCTCATCAAATGACGAGATTTACAATAAAGTATGGGTGCCAAGTACACAAGTGTGCAGACATAGTTGTCATAGGAATGTGTTAACCAATATATGGTTAACAATATTGAATCATAGTTGATGATGGCACATAATGTATCTACATTCCCTCACCTCCATGATAAAAGGAGAATAAGACCTAGTGGTATGGTTTGTAATAGATCCGTTGGAGTGAGAGTAGGACCTAAATTTTTATCAACCCTTGTTGCGGTTTGCCTCAACTCATATGAATCAAGAATGGACCTGATCTTGAACTTCCAGATATTGTAATTTGTCCCATCCAACTTTCCATCACCAAATGATGGAGGATAGACACAAGTGAGTGTTATTTGTAGGTTGGAATATCTCTCCAAATTTGCCTTCAGCAAACTACTATAAAACAAGTTATACCTAGAGCCTACACTTTGAAACTATGTAATAAAACACAATA
Source organism: Cibotium barometz (assembly GCF_041138505.1). Taxonomy (NCBI): domain Eukaryota; kingdom Viridiplantae; phylum Streptophyta; class Polypodiopsida; order Cyatheales; family Cibotiaceae; genus Cibotium; species Cibotium barometz. Next base: position 14,641,518 of record NC_141091.1, read on the forward strand.
GTGGAAGTAAAACAAGTTATACCTAGAGCCTACGCTTTGAAACTATGTAATAAAACACAATAGTGGAAGTAATATCTTCACAATACAAAAGATTGAATTGCAAAAAGAAGAGAGTAAACAATATTACTTCTTATAAATTTTATTACAAACTAATGACTAGTCACCCACTTGTGTGCTATAAGTAAGGAGCTTTTATGGTGATTTAGACATACTCTAGATGGAGGGTGTATTCCTTCAACACTTAAACACAATGAACATGATGATTAATAAAGGCTACCAAAATATTCTTTATAGAGTGCCCAAAGCCGGCATGGTCTTAGGTTGCCCATGTCGACTAACTCACGATATGACCACCGACCAAATGGGAACTCTAAACGAGGAAGAACATCTACTTAATATTGATTGATCCACAAAAGGTAGCATGAGTTATAAAAGGAGCTTAAGGTTGATTTATGAATTTGGAAGGTATGAGAACACAAATTAACTTAGTACTCCATGAAACGTCTTGGAAATGCTTGACTAGCATACACCTATATATGGTGAGGGTTTCAAAAAATATAATTATGCACATAGTAATATTAAAAAATTTAGAATTATTAAAAAAAAGCATACAAATGGTATAATAACCTTTTAATAGAGGTGTGTATAAAATAGTATGTTTTTAATTGTTATATAAAGGAATATCTCAATGTACTAAATACATATGGAAAAACTTTAGCATTGTTTGAAGGTACATGTCAATAGAATAATCAGTATAGAAGGTACATGTCAATAGAATAATCAGTATAGAAGGTACATGTCAATAACCTTACCTAAATTTTCATGAATAAAATAACACCTTTTTCTTTATGGACTTACAAGTTTTTTTAAAAAATTTGATTTTAAAAACCACTTTTGTAAATTTACTTAAAATTTTGAATTGAAAAACCCCTTTATTTGACCTTACATGCTATACTTACATTTTTTAATGTGAATCCTATGAGATTGAAGGTACATGTCAATGGACTAGTATACATCAATGGAATAAATAGTATTGAAGGTACATGTCAATTGACTATGTCAATTGACTAGTACATATGACATAAAAAAATTATTACATTTTTAGTGTACTTAAAAATTTTTAAAAGGTATTTTCAACATAAAATTCAAAAATAGATATTTTTAATAACAAAAAAACATCTAAAATGACATGATCGTGAAATAATGTGTCTTTAAAAAAAATATGAAACTGGCACTTTTTCAATTAATGCCTTGTGCTAATATTTTTTTAACTAATGTCCTAAGTTAAGAGTATTTAGAAAAGTATTTGCTCAATGCTCCACCCTTGTGTTGTTATCGCGGGCGGGTGTGGTGGATGTGCTCTATTTTGTAAGGCCCCCTATATGAGGAGTAACCATTCTGGTGTGAGCATTTAGGCACCTCACAATTCCTAGTTTAGACATTGGATGTGGCCAAACGGCTAGGAGATAACTAATATAGATATTCTGCCAACAAGTAGAATGCATGTTTGTGCAACTATGTGACCACCTTAGTGTGTGGGGAGGACAACAAATTAAGGACACACTTTTCCAAGTTGTTTGTGAGGCCTATTTGAGGGTCTAGATGGTCTCAGACAACTATGGGAGCTGAACAAACTCCACACATGATTGTTATATTCTAATATGATCCCAATCAAATGATATCATCATTGATAACCACATCCAGGTACATCTCTCGATGGGGGAGCCATGGTGGGTGTAAGTCTAGTCTATGGTATAACATAGATTCCCTTCTAATGTGCTTCTTGTGTAGACATAGAACCTCCTTGATCTTCAAGGATGAACACTTCCCTTCTCAAGTCATGGTCAAATAGCTTAAGATTTCATCCCTTTCCTTTGCATTTCCCTCTTTTCTTACTACACCACTGATAGAAACAACATCCTCTACACAACAATCTCTCCATTTCCAAACCACCCGAGTAATTATATGGAGTCCCACCTAGAGGAACCCTCACTAGTTGTATCCCTAAAAATGAAAAACCCACTTCCAAGGTATAAGGTCCATTTGCACATGCTTCAACTATTTACCTCTTTAGAATACACTTCAACTTTCCCTAGATTGTGCATCTTTAGACACCAAAGATACTCAATAAAGCATGCATGACCTTGATTCATGCATAAAAAGTATCTAACCCAAGTGTAGCTACCACCATTAGGTCCTTTATTTGTAAGACCCCTGTCCCCACCGCGCAACGAATTCAACGGTGCTAGCAATGAAAGTAGCACTTCTTGCGCAGGGCAGGGTCCCACACTCAGGGCCTCGCCCATGGATATCTGGACAAGAGACTAATCCATCAGTTCTTCCAAAATCGAATCCGAAAAAACTTCCCTTTCTCGGAAAGCACGGGTGTAAGTAACTGAACTGATCTGACTGAACTTGTAAGTCCCATAGTCAGATCACAGAAAAGATTGCACTTGGATCATAGAGACCGACGCTTTTTTCCTCATTGAGAGGCACATCCGTTGATTCTTTTCCATAGAACAATTTTTGTCCGGGATTTACTTCATCTATCGTACCATAACAAAATTGAGTCTCAATTTAGGGATCCATCAGTCCAACCTAATCCCATCCAGTCCCGTGGGTTAGCCAACTGCCCAACCACTATAGTGATAGGATCCAATTAAGAATTTGGTTAGGTTTTGTCCCGGGTACCAGGGAAAAGATTTCCCAGGCCCCCTAGCCGGGAATTCATGCAGACTTAAAATTAGTCACACCACTTACACACCCAATATGAAATTTTCTTTTTCACAAAATCAGTTGTCTTTAAAACAATCATTTAATGAAATCATAGAGTCACTGATCATAATCCTCAAAATCTCTGGTTGAATCCTTAATTCCAATCATTCCTCATCGATGTACCTATGGCATCATTGGCAACCAGAACGCTCACCACCTGTCCACTCAAGGGGCCTTTTTGATAGTTCCTAGCTCATAGTAACCGGAATATATTCACATATCAAAATGGAATCTCCGTTGAAGATCAGCAAGATCAAACAAACAACAGATCCATATAAAAGAGCCATGGACTCATCCATTGAGGAGGACCGGCAAGGTCAATCAACTAGATCCATGCCCGAATTCAGAAAACAACTCTTACTCCTTGTTCCAATATCATCCACAATGCACGCGTGGAGATGACCCAGAGCCCAAGCACCGTATGGTCAGCACCCTCTAGGATCCTTTCGCAGGTGACCTAGCGCTTTACTCATAGGCTGCTTCCTTGGTCCTTCATCCATCGTACCGGAAGCTCACCATTTTAATCAAACCGAGGCTAGTCAAGACCTTGGCCGGACCTTGCTACGCGAGATGTCCTCCATTGACTCTCCGTCAGCTATTGCAACTTTATCAGATTAGGTCTCCCATGACCTCATTCACAAGATGGTCAAAATGCTTCCCCAGCATTCTTGACATAAAACAGTCATTTAAAAACAGTTCAAAAATATAGTTTCTATAACAAACTCTCGTCGTTCTAGTACATTGTTCCACATTAACCCACATTATTTAATTCCATAACCATTTCATAAGTATTCCTATTCTCATCCAATCACATCATTTTTCATCTCATCACATCTTTCTCAATTTATCCTCATCAGATCTCATCCACTCGCATCTACCCATATCCACATCTCATCACATCACATTCATTCACATCTCATCCATTCAGACCACATCACATTCACTCACATCTCATCCACTTAGACCACATCACATTCCCTCACATCACATCTCATTCATTTTACCTCACATCTCATTCATTCACATCTATCCAGATTCACATCCCATCACATCACATTCATTCATATCCATCATATTCACATTCATTCAAATCCATCATATTCACATTCATTCATATCCATCACATTCACATTCATTCATATCCATCACATTCAGATCCACATATATTTATGACACATCACATCTCTTTCCATCACATCACATTCTTTCACATACACATCTATATCCATTCTTTTACATACTCATTCACATCAATTCTTTCACATACACATTCACATCCATTATCATCACATACAGTCACTCACATCCCATATCATTCATTTACGTTCTGATTCACATGACATCACATCTCATCCATTCATTCACATTTATCTGAGTCACATCACATCTATTCACCTCACATCTCATCACCTCTATTCACATCACATCCATCCATCCATTCATTCACATCTATCTGATTCACATCTTATCTCATCACATCTATTCACCTCATATTCTCATCACTTCTATTCACATCACATCCATCCATCCATTCATTCACATCTATATGATTCACATCTTATCTCATCACATCTATTCACCTCATATTCTCATCACTGCTATTCACATCACATCCATCCATCCATTCATTAACATCTATATGATTCACATCTTATCTCATCACATCTATTCGCCTCATATTCTTATCACTTCTATTCACATCACATCCATCCATCCATTCATCATCTATCTGATTCACATCTTATCTCATCACATCTATTCACCTCACATTCTCATCACTTCTATTCACATCCATCCATCCATCTAATCATCATCTATCTGATTCACATCTTACCTCATCACATCTATTCACCTCATATTCCCATCACTTCTATTCACCTCATATTCTCATCACTTCTATTCACATCACATCCATCCATTCATTCATTCACATCTATCTGATTCACATCTTATCTCATCACATCTATCTGATTCACATCTTATCTCATCACATCTATTCACCTCATATTCTCATCACTCACTTCTATTCACATCACATCCATCCATCCATTCATCATCTATCTGATTCACATCTATTCACCTCACATTCTCATTACTTCTATTCACATCACATCCATCCATCCAATCATCATCTATCTGACTCACATCTTACCTCATCACATCTATTCACCTCACATTCTCATCACTTCTATTCACATCACATCCATCCATTCATTCACATCTATCTGATTCACATCTTATCTCATCACATCTATTCACCTCATATTCTCATCACTTCTATTCACATCACATCCATCCATCCATTCATCATCTATCTGATTCACATCTATTCACCTCACATTCTCATTACTTCTATTCACATCACATCCATCCATCCAATCATCATCTATCTGACTCACATCTTACCTCATCACATCTATTCACCTCACATTCTCATCACTTCTATTCACATCACATCCATCCATCCAATCATCATCTACTGATTCACATCTTACCTCATCACATCTATTCACCTCATATTCTCATCACTTCTATTCACATCACATCCATCCATCCATCCATTCACATCTATTTGATTCACATCTTATCTTATCACATATATTCACATCATATTCTCGTCATCACTTCTCTTCACATTACATCCATCCATCCAATCATCATCTATCTGATTCACATCTTATCTCATCACATCTATTCACCTCATATTCTCATCACTTCTATTCACCTCATATTCTCATCACTTCTATTCACATCACATCCATCCATCCATTCATTCACATCTATGTGATTCACATCTTATCTCATCACATCTATTCTCATCACTTCTAGAATTTAAACATAGAATTTAAGAGAATTCTAATTTTTGATATAAAGATCTTTTATGCATCTTTCTATGCATAAATTCAATTTCAATGAGAATAACACTTTTGAAATAAAAATAAATCTTTTATGCATCTTTCTATGCATAAATTCAATTTGAGAATAACACTTTTGAAATAAAAATAAATCTTTTATGCATCTTTCTATGCATAAATTCAATTTTAACATGAGAATAACACTTTTGAAATAAAAATAATTCTTTTATGCATCTTTCTATGCATAAATTCAATTTTAATGAGAATAACACTTTTGAAATAAAAATAAATCTTTTATGCATCTTTCTATGCATAAATTTAATTTTAATGATAATAACACTTTTTTAATTAAAAAAATCTTTTAGAATGCACAAACGGTGGGGATTAGTCTTTTAGAATAACATAAAGATAAACTTTATTTTCACAAAATTTAAGAAAATTTTACCATAACCTCCTTTGTGTATGGCTGACCATTTCTCAATTTAATAAGAAGAGTTTAAATCAATTTATTTGTTACTCATTTTAGGATAAAGAAAGACTAAATTCTTAATGAAGAGAAGGGGTGGCCTTTTCATCAAGGCATAACATCCAATTCTCGACAGATTGAGGGGGGCTTTGATAAGGAGATATGGAAAAGTGGACAGCCCAGAAGATCTTTGGAGATAATTAAGCAAATTATATATCAAGGGGAGGAATAAGAGATTACAAATTTTATGAATAGGTTTGAAGTAGTGTGGAGAAGGATTCTAAGAGTTTTGGGAGAAAATTAGGTGCCATCAAACTTTCTGAAGAAGGATAGATTTATAGGGTTATCATGGGAGAATTGAAGAGAAAGTAGAGCTTAAGGATCCAAGTACATTTATAGAAGCAATAAGGATGTCTATAAAGCAATGGAGGAAGAAGGTGAGGAAACAAGGGCTGACAGGAAGGAAAGGGAAGAAAGCAAGCATGTGATAGAACCTTTTCCCATGGATTTTCATGTGGAAAGGGAACCCCATGTGGAGGCTCCAAGGGATGTAGAGCCAAATAGAGGGAAAAATGGGCTTCATCAAGAGATCTAGAGGTTGACTTAGCAGATAGGAAACCTGAATCTTGCTATGGAAGTATTTCAAAACCAAGCAAGAGGACAGAGGAAACCAAGAAAAAAGACGGATCATCTACAGTGTTACAATTGTGGAGAGAGGGGTCATATAGCACCTCAATGTCCTCAACCAAGAAGAGAGCTAGGAGGTATTATTCAAAGACAAGAAGAGAATGAGGACGCTACCAATAGGGATGGAGTTAATGGAAATCAAGTGCCCAGAAAAGGACAAGTGCAACCCCAAGGTCCTTTGGGCAATGTAAGTATAATTGAAGCAGTTGTGGAAGAGGAATCGGAGGCTGATATATTGGCCAATAAGAGGAGAAGGATGCAAAGGTCAGAGTCAGAGGATGCACGTAGGGAAACAAGAGCTATAAAGAATCAAGAAAAGGGAAAGGCAACCATGGAACAAGCTGAATCTTGCAAGCAAGGAAAAGCTAGAGCTAAAAGAAGAAAAATTGATATAGAGGACTTCCAATTATTGGGAGAGGGATAGTCCCGTTATAGTCTCCTGGTAGATGCTAAGCATAAGAAGGTTGATATCACTTATGGTCAGCTGAATTCTAGTATAAGGAGACAGTGGCACAAGCTTGCAAGTGTTAGCAAACGTAGATTTAGAACACCTAAGGCTAGTGTGGTTCAATTGAGTAAGGTTTCTAATATATTGCCTGTTGTGGATGTTTGGGTTTATGGCAAAAAAGTCAACAAGATTTACATTGATGGAGGAGCCCATGTGCATGTCATTAATTGAAGAGGCCATGTATGATCTTGAGCTGAAGGTGAGAGGAAAATTTATTTTTAGTTTGAAGATGACCAATAATTCAAAGGTCAAGTGTCTTGGTGTTGTCATAGATGTAAGATTCCTCGCTAGCCTCTCAAGATGTCCAATTTCTCCGCCTGTAATAATCAATCCCCTTTTCAGAATAATAATAGATCTTGTTTCTATCTATTTTGGCCTGGAGAGAGAAAATGAGGAAGGTAATTCAAAATTGAGATATTTTTGGGTATAAAAATCCTCCTAGTGTCTAAAATGGTTTCCCATGAAACAAAAATTCAAAAAGAACTTTCCAATGTACAATTGGAATTAATTGAAAATAGGTAAAAAGGACCTTAGTCTAAGGGTTTAAATTTTCAGAAATTTTTGATTTATGCTCCAATTAAGGTTCCTATGGACCAATAAGATTAATCCAAATGTAGGGAGGAGATAAATTGAAGAATAAAAGAAAAACCCCCCCAAAAATGAGTAAATGCTCATATAAGATGAAGAGTTGACTGAGTAAAAGGTTTATTAGTTAAAAATTAAGAGATATTTAGAGGAAATGATGCATTTTTGACACCTCAAAGTGGGGATCTCCCCTCATGAAGGAGGCGTCTATTTCACATGTGTGGAGGAGTTTTAAACTCAAAAATAATGAGATATTTTCATCTCTCCTCTCTCATGTTTCAACTAGATCCAAAAATAAGCTAAACTAACCTAAAAATGGTCAAAAATTGACCAAGCTGATCTGGAAAATTCTAGAATCAATCTGCTTGGTTAGAGGCTCACTTTTTCCTATAAATAGAAGCCTCCTCCTTTAATGGTGTTTATGCACTGTTACTCTGCTCTTGTCTTGAGCCATTTTAACATTGAATTTCTTGATAATTCAATTGTTTTTGGCTTAATCCTCTCCAAAGTAATTGGTGGCTTCAAACAAGAGTAGAACCCTCAATCCCTCAAGCCAAAGGAAAGCTTATAACTCCATGTAAGCTAAATTTTTCTTACTTTTTAAATTTAAATCTAGGATTTTCTTGTTTTATAAATGATCGAAGTAAATTCTAATGCTATGCCTTGATGAAAATGCCACCCCTTCTCTTCTTTACAATGCAGCCTTTTTTTATCCTAGAATGATTAACAAAAAGATTAATTAAACTTTTCTTATTGTTTACTCTCTTGGAAATTAAAAATTGAGTAGATTAGAATCCTAGACATCTGATTCGGGTTAATATAAGTGAAAAATTGAATGATAAAAATGAGAAACGGTCAGCCAGTTATGGTAAAATTTTCTAGAATTTTGTGGAAAAGAAAGTTTATTTTTATGTTAATCCAAAAGAGTAATTCCCACCGTTTGTACATTCTAAAAGAAATATTCTAATTTACTCCATGTACATATTCACTTATGAATATGCATGGATATTACTGATATTAATTAATGAATTTAATTTCTATACATAAAAAGATGCATAATGAAAATTATTTTTATTTCAAAAGTGTTATTTTCATTAAAATTGATTTTATACATAGAAAGATGCATAAAGGATTTATTTTTATTTCAAAGAGTTATTTTCATTAAAATTTATTTTTTGCATAGAAAGATGCATAAAGGACTTATTTTTATTTCAAAAGTATTATTTTTATTAAAATTAATTTTATGCATAGAAAGATGCATAAAGGACTTATTTTTATTTCAAAAGCATTATTTTCATTAAAATTGATTTTATGAATAGAAAGATGCATAAAGGAATTATTTTTATTTCAAAAGCATTATTTTCATTAAAATTGATTTTATGCATAGAAAGATGCATAAATAATTTATTTTTATTTCAAAAGCGTTATTTTCATTAAAATTTATTTTTTGCATAGAAAGATGCATAAAGGATTTATTTTTATTTCATAAGCGTTATTTTCATTAAAATTTATTTTCTACATAGAAAGATGCATAAAGGATTTATTTTTATTTCATAAGCGTTATTTTTTTTAAAATTTATTTTTTGCATAGAAAGATGCATAAAGGATTTATTTTTATTTCACAAGTGTTATTTTCATTAAAATTGATTTTTTGCATAGAAAGATGCATAAAGGATTTATTTTTATTTCAGAAGTGTTATTTTCATTAAAATTGATTTTATGCATAGAAAGATGCATAAAGAATTTATTTTTATTTCAAAAAGTGTTATTCTCATTAAAATTGATTTTATGCATAGAAAGATGCATAAAGGATTTATTTTTATTTCAAAAGTGTTATTTTTCTTAAATTTGAATTTATGCATAAATAGATACATAAAAGGATTTTTATAAAAGTGTTATTCCCACTGAAGTTGATTTTTATGCATAAATAGATACGTAAAGAATCTTTATATCAAAATTAGAATTCTCTTAAATTCTATGTTTAAATTCTATGAAATAAATGAGATGTTATGTGAATCAGATAGATGTGAATGAATTGGATGGATGGATGTGATGTGAATAGAGGTGATGAGATGTGAGGTGAATAGATGTGATGAGATGTGATGTGAATCAAATGGATGTGAATGAATTGGATGGATGGATGTGATGTGATGTGAATAGAGGTGACGAGATGTGAGGTGAATAGATGTGATGAGATGTGATGTGAATCAGATAGATGTGAATGAATGGATGAAATGTGATGTGATGTGAATCAGGATGTAAATGAATAATATGGGATGTGAGTGGATGTATGTGAAGAATGGATGTGAATGAGTATGTGAAAGAATGGATGTGGATAAGTATGTGAAAGAATGGATGTGGATATGTATGTGAAAAAATGGATGTGGATATGTATGTGAAAGAATGGATGTGAATGAGTATGTGAAAGAATGGATGTGGATATGTATGTGAAATAATGGATGTGGATGTATGTGAAAGAATGTGATGTGATGTAAAGAGATGTGATGTGACATGAATATATGTGGATGTGAAGTGATAGATATGAATGTATGAATAGATGTGGGTAGTCATAAAGGTGAACAATTGGATGGATGTGGATGAATGAGATGGATGTATATGAATGAGATATGATGTGGATAGATGTGATTAGATGTTATGTGGATAGAATGTATGTGATAGGATGGTGATGAGAATGAATGTGATGGATATGAATGAATGTGATGTGAATCGGGATGTGAATAAATGAGATGTGATGTCATGTGAATTGAGATGTGAATGAATGTGATGTGATGAGATGTGGAGATGGGTAGATGTGAGTGGATAAGATCTGATGAGGATAAATGAGGAAAGATGTGATGAGTTGAAAATGATTTGATTGGATGAGAATGGGAATACATATGAAATGGATGTGATTTAAATAATGTGGGATTGGAACAATGTGGAAAGACTAGAGTTCGTTATAAAAACTGTATTTATGACCTATTTTTAAATGACCATTTTATGTCAAGAATGTTGGGGAAGCATTTTGACCGTCTTGTGAATGAGGTCGTGGTGGAGACCTAATCTAATAAAGTTTCAACAGCTGACGAAGAGTCGATGGAGGACGTCTCGTGTAGCAAAGTCGGCTGAGGTCTTGACTAGCCTCGATTAAAATGGTGAGCTTCCGATACGGTGGATGAGGGACCAAGAAAGCGGCCTATGAGTGAAGCACTAGGTCACCACAAAGGATCCTAGGAGGGTGCTGACCATACAGTGCTCGGGCTCTGGGTCACCAAAGATACCCACACGTGCGTCGTGGAAGATATTGGAACAAGGAGTAAGAGTTGTTTCTGAATTCGAGCATGGATCTGGTTGATTGACCTTGCTGGTCCTCAACAACGGATGAGTCCATGGCTCTTTTATATGCATCCATTGATTGATCTTGCTAATCTTCAACGGAGATTCTGTTTTGTTATGTGAATATATTGCCGAGTACTATGAGCTAGGAACCATCGAAAAGGCCCCTGAGTGGACAGGTGGTGAGCGTTTTGGTTGCCAATGATGCCATAGGTACACCAATGAAGGAATGATTGGAAATAAGGATTCAACCAGAGATTTTCAAGATTATGATCAGTGACACAATGATTTCATTAAATGATTGTTTTAAAGACAGCTGAATCTATGAAAAAGGCAATTTCATATTGGGTGTGTAAGTGGTGTGACTAGTTTTAAGTTTGCATGAATATCCGGCTAGGGGGCCTGGGAACTCTTTTCCTTGGTACCCAGGATAAAACCTAACCAAATTCCTAATTGGATCCCATCACTACAGTGATTGGGCGATTAGCTAACCCACGGGACTGGATGGGGTTAGGCTGGACTGATGGATCCCTAAAACGAGACTCAATTCTGTTATGGTACGATAAATGAAGTAAATCCCGGATAAAAATTGCTCTATGAAAAAGAATCAACAGTTGTGTCTCTCAATGAGGAAAAAAGCATTGGTCTCTATGATCCAAGTGCAATCTTTTCCTTTTTCTGACTATGGAACTTACAGGTTCGGTCAGATCAATTCAGTAAGTTAAGGCTTTTGACTACATTAGAGTAAAAATATCCTGGAGAAATCGCTCGTGCTTTCCGAGCGAGGGAAGTTTTTCGGAGTTTGATTTTGGAAGAACCGAGGGATTAGTCTCTTGTCCGGATATCTGTGGGCGAGGCCCCAAGTGAGGGACCCTGCCCTGCGCAAGAAGTGCTACTTTCACTGCTAGTACCCTTGAATTCGTTGCACGGGGGGGACAGGGATCTTTCAGCCTGGTATCAGAGCGAATTGGCTAAAGTGGATCAACCGAGATGCCAAAAATGTCAAAAATTTATGAAATAGCAGCAAAAGGTTGTAATTGTGTAATAAAATTCATACAAATTGATATTCAGAATGAAGATTCATAATAGGTAATTGGGTCTTCAAATGGAAGTACCACAATTATATGGAATCCCTGACTTTCTTGAGGCCTAGACATGATGGTATTTACCTTATAGTTCCAAGGACCGTGACTACCCGTGTATATCGAGGGTATAACTGCAGCTCTTTACTGGGAGTATATACGAGTAAATCTAAGATCTTGAAATTATAAGCAAAAATGATATCCAGATGATGAATTCAAATGTGGTTGATACGATTTTAAAATTCTGGTTGAGAATTGATGAGTTGATTTGGATTCTGATTGAAAAATGATGATTCTTGAATTTTGATTGAAAAGAGATAAGGTGAGAAAAACCACAATGAGGATGAATGGGATGAGTCCCTGTGATGATGTTCGTAACTGGAATGATGATAATGACTTCAGCAAATCACTATGAGATTAGTGGATTGTGCTGACAAATTACTAATATTAACACTTGACCCTATAGATCAAGTTAAGGGATGACAAATTAAAAATCTATATAATTGAAATCCCCATGGAGGATTGTTCAGATGGAAAATTCGGTCTAATGGATCATTATTGTGTTAAAGATATGAATGATATGTTCTGAATGAATTGTTATCTGATAATGAGTTCTATATGAATATCTGTATCCCATGACTCTGTGAGGAGCTGACCAATCTAAAGAACCCCAGAATCAGTTGAATCTAAAATCGAATTTGAATCATAAATAAAGGGACTTAACAAGAATTTTCGTATTGATAGGAACATGGATCGAGGTCGTCATGGTAGAAATGATAAACCCCCAACTCGATGAGGAAGAGCTCGACTTGGATGTTCATAAAACTCTTCAATAGATCGCAGTGCCTGGACCTTTTAAGGGTGAAGGGGAAAACTTGGGTGAGGCTGTAGAGAGTGGATCGAAACAATGGAAGAGTACTTCGATGTCACTGGGTACAATGAGAAGAACAAAATGGCTCTTGCAAGGCTGAAGATAGTAGAAATAGCCAGAGTGGCATGGAGAAACCACTGCGAGACAAACCGTCTAGATCAGAATACCCAGACATGGAATGATCTCAAAATTTACCACCCAAAGGATGAGGTTCTGTCCTCGCAACTTTTTGGAAACAAAGATGAACGAATTCTTATAGTTAACCCAGGGGAGCAGAACTATTGAAATATATCACACCAAGCGTTCGCACTCCTCCTCAAATACTCGCCACGCTAGATGAAGAACAGCTAGCCAGGTTCATTCGGGGATTGAACGAACCTTTGAATATCTTGGTGAAGAATGCCAAGCCGGTTTCCATGGCGGATGGTGAAGGATTTTGCCAAGGCCTTTGATGTCAAAGTCCCACCAAAGCCAGCACCATCACCTTTCAAAAGGTTTTTAATTCCAGAAGATGATTCCAACCTTCCACTGCCTAAAAGATATCAGGGTCAAGCCCAGGATATGGGAAGTTCCAGAATGGAAGAAATGTCCTTTTCTCTCAAAGCTCAATCCCCTGGAATTCAACTTCAGAAGTTCCACCCTTGAACAAGGGAGTGAAATGCTATAACCGTCAAGGATTTGCATAGTATGGATTGCCGGACTCCTTTTGGATCAAGGTTTTTGGGGTAGGGAAATCAGGGATCAAGATTCCAGACTCCAACTCCTTCCTTCTAGAGTAATCAGGTTTCTTTCCGCAAAAATAAAGGAAATCCCAGAGGTAGACCCTTGGTAGACCCTCTAACCAACATGTAGTTTCAATCCCAAGTAATGCGAGACCTCCGCCTCAGAATAGGGGAAGTCAAAGAGAGATGTTCCCAAATCGACCGTCCACTTCCAAGGCAGTAACACTGGAAGTGATTGAAGAAGAAGATGATGAAAGAGATCATGCATCATGTTATAAGTTATGAGGCATTTGATAAATGTGGAGTAGATGTCATAGGACCTCTTCCAGGAGCCAAGAACAAGAAGCTGTACATCATTACTGCTGTTGCTGTAGACTATTTCACCAGATGGCCAGAGGTAAGGGAAACTAGTAAAGTAGATGCAAATGAGGTAAGGGAAACTAGTAAAGTAGATGCAAATGAGGTAAGTCAATTCCTATCTGAGATGATTTGCAGATTTGGGGTTCCCTTGGAGTTGGTGATAGATTAGGGCAAAGATTTAAGATCCAACTTGATCCAGGATCTCATCAGGTTGTTGCACATCAAACACAACTTCACAACACCTTACCACCCTAAGTGTAATGGGTTGGTAGAGCTTCAATGGGGTTTTACAGAGGCTTCTATTCAAAATTGGGAAGGATCACCCTAGAGACTAAGATCTCTATCTCGATAGAGCATTGTGGGCTTACAGAGTTTCAGAGAAGCATGCAATAGGGTTTACACCCTTTCAATTTGTTTATGGGGAGGACTATGTGCTACCTGTCAATGTCATGTTGCCATCTCATGGTGTAGAAAAAAAGGAGCAAGAGAGGAAGAGATGGGCCAAGCTGCATGATCTTTTTCTAGATAGAAATGAAGTAGCCAAATGGTATGAGAGGGCCTGTATGAAAAGGATAGAGAAGCTCAATGAAAAATTAGGGAACAAAGTTTTGACTGAGGGTATGTTCATTTTGAGATATAATAGTGCTATGCAAAACACTTTTCAAACCAAATTCAAGGTTAGATGGGAAGGTCCCTATGTGATACATCAAGCCTTCTCCAATGGAAGCTACGAGCTTAAGGATCTCGATGGAAAACTACACCCTAGTAGAGTAAATGGCCTAAGTTTAAGGCCTTATCATATCAGGATCAAGTGACGTATATAGGATGGTGGAACACTTTTACGGTGGAACACTTAAAAGTGTTCCACTTTGGGGTTGGGGAAATATGTGAGGAGAATTTTGGTGATGCTTTGCAAGAGTGATCAGAGCCCCAGCAAAGATCCATGGTAGGTCTGAGTATGAGAATAGGTAGATGTAGGTAGTCCTTGGTTCTTGATAGTCTTGTGTTTGATGGTTGTTGTGACTGAGTGCATGTAGAGAGTGGCTATGGTGGATGAGAATAAGTAGATGTAGGTAGTCCTTGGTTCTTGATAGTCTTGTGTTTGATGGTTTGCAAGAGTGATCAGAGCCCCAGCAAAGATCCATGGTAGGTCTGAGTATGAGAATAAGTAGATGTAGGTAGTCCTTGGTTCTTGATAGTCTTGTGTTTGATGGTTGTTGTGACTGAGTGCATGTAGAGAGTGGCTATGGTGGATGATGTGCATGATGATGATGCATGATAATTTGCATCTGACATCCACATGGAATCTCTTCACATGGTAACATAGGTATGTTGGCGAGTGCAAGTCTAAGAGAGGATGGTTGTAAATAATCATAGCATGTCCATGATGTAGGGATGATGGGAGATAAGTGAGTGTATATAGGATGGTGTTAAGAATGAATTATGGTTGATCATCTGCATAGGGATGATGCTTTGGTATGTATATCCAATGTTTATACGTAGGTGGTATAGAGAGAAAGGGCCACCAGTCGAGGAAGAGCAAAAAAGGTGGTACTTGAGAATAGCAGTTGAGTGGAGTTGTTAATTTGGCATACATGGTGCACAAGAGGGGGTAGAGACAAAAACCAACGTGTTTTTACACAAAAACAAGGGAAGATGAGGTTCTTGATGATCACAGAAGCTCGAGAAGAGGCAAATTAAACTGAAGATTCTTATTTTTAGATCATGTGAGTGATGCTAGAGGAGCATAGAAAAAAATGTGAATTTGCATAATTCTACGTTTAATGCCTTGTGCTAACGATTTGTCCTCTCTCTTGGCCCTTTTTTGCTACATTTATATCATCTACTAAAAAAATATTTTTTCTATTTGCACGAGGCCAATAAGAGTGGTTCCCTAAACCAATATCTAATATCCTTAATTAAACTTTCCATAGACTCACTTATGAAAGTCTCTTCATTTAATTTGGATGCATTATTTATATTGTTATGTAAATTTAAAGATTTCTCTATGTATTTCTCCACATGTTTACCCTTTTGATCCCACTTAAAGATATCCATTTTTTTTATATTTTATTATGAAGGAAACGACATTTTTTGTGTGTGTCATTTAAATTTTACCCATGTATGATAGGACCTACTCTTTTATGGATTTCCACCATAGATGTTAAACCTTGTAATTGCACAATTACAATTCTCTCTTTTCCCACTTTATTAAATTCCTAAAAGTAATCATCTAGTTCCTCAAACTATGCCTCTATCTTTTCACATGTTTTATGATTCTCGTCAAATTTAGATATAGAGTCTCTCTTGAAAACCTCTACTAAATCCACCTTTGTTCAATCTTCAAAATCCATATTCCTTCTTCCTCTTCCCTAGTTATGCCCAAAATTCCAAAATTGATTTGTTGCACCTACATTTCCCCTATCTCATCCCCTTCCAGTTCTTCATCTTCATCACTCGTATCTAAGCAAACCAAGTTTGCATGCGCCTCCCAATTACCTTGACTCCTAATTTTGGCACCTCTTGCTCGTTGATTTAACATGATGTAAACTTCGTCTTTTCTTCCCTCTCTTGCTCTCCAAGTGTCTTGCAATAAATCTCATCTAACAGATTCCTTGTCTCTTGATATTATGTTCTTCAATAAAATGCATGATAGCATTCACATCCATATCTACAAAGCCTCAATTCTCAAAGAACCATGCTTTGATACCACTTGTGAGAGGTACCCCTTTATTTATCCATGACCACAATTACACAAAAATTATGAAATAATGAAAACAAAAACATGGGGCCTCCTTGTTAGAATTCGTGGTGCTCATGCTAGATCAAGTATGTGGAGGAGAGGGACTCACAAAAATACAAGAAAATATCTTGGTTATTAAGTTGCTCAAATACAACTAGGCTTCTTGCTACATACAAAATGCCTCCTAGCTTCACCTTTAAATAGGTGAGCTAGTGGACCTTAAGTCCCTTCACACACACACTCTTCTCCTACCTTTTTACATGACCTTAGTCTTTTAATACCCTCCCTCAATACCAACTATGAAAGAATTGGAATAGGTGGTATTGGACATAGGTTGCCTTTATAACATTAGGCGTACAAGGATGTCATGGTGGTGTGGTTATCTAGGACTTACAACTATGTTCCTAGAGCCTTAGAGGCTCATACAATGATGCCATCTAACTCTTTATTTGATGTCGATGAAGATGTACACCTTAATGATGGTGCACCCCACTCTTTGTGCTTGCTTGACCTCTTGTAGTTGACATGCTTTAGACATACATGACATTGCTTCCACATGCTTTCCACCTTGACCATTCTCACACAATGATCAAAACAAGGCTGCCACCCTTGCTTAAGTGGTTTGCACATAGATGTTCCTTGAACATTCTTGATGCTTCCTTGAATACCATACCTCCTCCATGGGCAATGAGGGCCTTCCTTCTTAGAGTAATGGTTATGAGGTAGATTTATATGGGAAAGGGAAAGGGAGGGTCTTACCACTTGCCTTATGGATTGGTCAAGGTCAGTGTCTACTCCACAATTACAACAAAAACTTTTGTGCATGTTGGTTACATGATACCCATTAGGGTTTGAAGGTACAAGCTTAATGAAAGTGAGTAAGTGGTTGAGGTAAATGCTCAAACCAATAAGGCACATCATCTTTGGCTCAAGAAAGAGAGGGCATGGCTCATAATGTTGCCTATGCCTCTTACAAAGACAATGCCAAGAGATGCTAAAAAACATGACAAACAACAAGGTAGAGCACTTAGTGATGCTATGCTCAACCTTACAACTCATCTTAGAGGATGAAAATTTTGAATATGCAGCGGAATAACATGCCTTGGGCTTGGGAAATGAGAGCATATGGCTTATGACATGCCTATGCCTCTTACAAACAAGAGCCTCAAGGGTGATACACAAAACCATTAAAGATGAGCACTTAGTGTTCATGTGCCCAACTTTAAACCACTCAAAAACTGAGTTTGTTGATGAAAAAACCAGAAATCTTCAACCTCTTTGGCTTATGGGATGAAGACAATGGCGTATGGTTGCACCATTTCTCCTTGGAAGCTTGCCAAGGTAAGCATAGAAGCTTGCCAAGGTAAGCATAGAAGCAATGAAGACTTATAATGTGGCACTTATGGTGTGTGCCCAACCTCCAATGTTGATGAAGAAGAGCCTCCTTAGTGTTAAAGACCTCCTCCTTTGATGGTTAAGACCACATTAGTGTTAAGCAACACTTTGTTTGATGATTAAGATCACCATTAGTGTTTAAAAACACGATTAGTGCTTAAGAACACATTTCTAGCATCTAATGGCACTTGTATTGGTGATTAGATTCACCATTAGTGTATAATAACACTCTTAGTGATTAAAAAAACACTTTGGAATAACTCCCCTTTGCTGGATTAGAAGCCTAATTAGTGTTAATCAACACTATTAGTGCTCATAAGCACACTTCGAGCTTTGAACTTGAAGATGATGAGGAAGCTTGATGACGTTTTGATGAATGAGACTTATGAATGCCTCATGTGGTTGGCCACCACTTCAAAATCAAGAATAAGATCAGCAAAACAAGCCCTCACAATATCACTTGGGTGACTAGAGCAAAGTGGAGAGGATTACCACTAGATAATTGTATTCACTAGATATTGCAGAGATTGACACCATAACTAAGAAATTTATAGAATAATTATATTAACTAGATTAAAAAAACCAGGGCTGCCTCCTTCATCCTCATTGAAGCCTCTGGTTTTTCTGTTGTAGCAGCCGCGTCGATGGATCATTCAATGTGAAACTCAAGCTGAAGACTCCTCAGAGTGTGGGCTTCAAAAGCCCTAAGGAAATGTTGCCTCTAGTCGCCTGTACACGGTGCATTTATGTACGGCAATTGCTGCGCAGGGAGAAAAGAAGGCGACGTGCTCAGGCAGTAATGCCGCAGCGACGGCGAAGCAGCAACCGTGGCAATTGGTTGTACGATTATGGACGCCCAGGCCTCCTCTTCACTTCTCTAGTTGAAGTCTCCCCAAGATGAGGCCTCCACGAATGGCTAGAGGTCCTCCACTAGCAAGGGGTTGAGCTCCACAAATGAAAAGATAAGGAAGATGACCTATTCTATACCACAAAAGGGATCTACTCAACCCAGGCTCTAGATACCATGTTAGAATTCATGGTGCTCATGCTAGATCAAGTATGTGGAGGAGAGGGACACAAAAATACAAGAAAATATCTTGCTTATTAAGTTGCTCAAATACAACTAGGCTTCTTGCTACATACAAAATGCTTGCTAGCTTCACCTTTAAATAGGTGAGCTAGTGGACCTTAAGTCCCTTCACACACACACTCTTCTCCTACCCTTTTACATGACCTTAGTCTTTTAATACTCCTCACTCACATCAACTTCATCGTCTCACAAAAATTACAGAAGATCAAGTTATAAAAATTTGTATAATAATTGTATTCACTAGATATTGCAGAGATTGACACCATAACTAAGAAATTTATAGAATAATTATATTAACTAGATATTACATATTGATACTATAACTCAAAAATTTGTAAAGAGACTTTGAGTATGGACAAATTATTTGAGAAACAACACTCCTTGGTGGATTTCAAACCTCTAGACCACTCCTAAGCTCTTCTCAATCGCACTCACATTTTCACTTGCACTCCTACCCACACCTGCACTCGGATGAATCTTCCATCTGTAGAGGTTTAATTTGATTACAATATGAATATTATAGTTATTTCACTCAAAAACCCTAATCATGTCACTAATCTAGATTAAAAATAATCCCCAATAACCAAAAATCAAGGTAATCCCTTATTCTTTAAATTTGCATTCGCATTTGGGAGGTCATATCTCCGAAAATTGATGTTTGTTTGCCATTTTTTGGCTCTAGATGAAGCCTTTTGAAAACTCTACAAAGTTACCATTCACACCCATAGTATGATAACACTCATAAAAACCTTCAAAATAGACATATGAAGTTACCATTCACAACCATAGTGTGAAAACACTCATGAGAACCTTTAAAATAAACATAACTTGTGTGACACAAGAATCTAGGTGCCAAACAAGTTCAAAATGGCATGAGTGCCAAAACTAGAAGTTGTAATGGGCAACAATGAGACAAAATTTACAATAGGGTCACTTCAACAAAGTTGAAGAACTATAAAATTCTATAATTCTCTCATACAAAGTTTTCTAAACTACATGCACAAAAACAACATGCAAAAACTATGATGGTATCTCCAAAAATTTTTAGTATGCAATAATCATTTAAATTGTTTTTCTAGAACTCCTCTATTTCTATTCTAGATACATATAAGACATGTTTTATTTCTAAGAAAAAACATATGCACAAAATGGAGAACATTAAAATATCCATTCTTGCATTGACTCTACAAAATCTTTGAGTATATCATTCACCACAAATTTTCATATTCCTTTTCTCTTTGAGACTCTGATAATTTATGGAGAACTAAATAATTGTGATGAGATATGTGTCTTCACAATATTAGACTCTCCAAGCTATTGTCACGTAGAAAGAAACAAACACATCTCACAATGTAAAAATAACATATTACTAAGGAAGATATATAAATATTTAGAAACTGAATTTACTTGGGCTCTGTGTCTCTGTCTCTCTCTATAATCTCTTTTTCTCTAGTCATGGCTTGGCATCATAGCTCCCTTAGAGATTACAATTTTTTATATTGTTAAATGTTTTCATTACTTTCGCTGGTGGATTAGAATTTGAAATACCAAAACATTTCGTATTATCTATTTTTATAGGGCCACTATAGATGGCCATGGTAATCCCTCTTTTTTAATTAGGATTTTGGAGTACATTTGTATGTTTTTTAGACTATGGTTGGTAGAATTTTGGGCCCAATGTGGATGGCCAAGTGTGGGCCTTGGGAATTTAGGGTTAGAGTTACAAGTGTGGAAGAATCCCTAGCCCTATCTTTTTGTATCAATTGGCTACCTTGGATATGGAATGAACAATATACATCAGCACTTGATTTTAGCTATTAGCTTGCATTGTCTCCCCCTTTCCCATGATGCTCTCCCCACTCTCTTTCTTGTTCTTTATGCCTCCCTAAAACTCGGCATTAGCAATGTCATTATTGATATGCCTCTCTTAATTAATGAAGGGACTAGTACTTATGATAGTGGATTTGGGTTCATTATTATGCTCAGCCTTGTGGGTGTAGACCTTATTAGAGATCACTATGGTGTTGTTAGGCTCTTATTGGGGTGATTTTAATCTCTTTAAGGGAGGATAAAGAAAGTTATCTACAACTACTAATTTGGCAAGGATTGGGGGAATTCCATCTTTCTCTCCCCAACCCACTCTCTAGTCCCTCTTGTCCTCTACTATATTGAAGTTTAAATGAGGTAATCCAAGATAAGAATGTGGAAATTGATCATATGCTAACTAGCCACCAGAAAGTGCTGGATCACATAAATCAGCAAAGCAGCAGCCAGAGTTTAGAAGAAAGACTGAAACAAATTAAAGATGCTCAGGTACAGGCCACAACAACGAGAAGGGACCAAAAAGAAGCCACAAAAAGATACAATATACTGGCCACTACTAGAGAAGTTTGAGAAGCTGCCATCTCCAACATCCATTCCACAAAAGACTCAAGGATCCAGGAATTAGAGCGCAGTTAGCCATGCAACAAATGACTCAAAGGACAGAAGCCCATGATAAATTATAGCTCCTCATCAAACGAGCCTCAAAAATAGGTTTCTTGTTGCCAGTAACTCCTCGGGCCCCTCCTCAATCACTAACATTGTTTTTGTCTACACTAGCACTCTCTCTTCTTCAATATATGAGATTAACCTAATAGAAGACATAAGCCTAGATCTTACACTCATCCGTCAAATATATGGAAAGAGATGCTAGCCCCACCATTATCATGGGAATTCTTCGGGGGGATGTAGTACTAGCTAACCCCGCTAATATCTTTTTCTATCTCTTATATCCCATAGTGCTCAACCTTCGTAGATGGTGCCGTGTGTTACAACAATCAGACATCTTGGATAACAGTGTTGATAAACTCGACCTATTCCACATACACTGGCCAACTATGAGGTCATTGTAAGAAGTTATCAATGGATTATCAACCATGGGTGGATAGAAGTATATAATACACATCAGCATTTGAATCTTTTAGAATCTACTTTATATCATCCTTTTGGTATTATGAAGCTTTATTAAATATCCATAAACATCTAGAGTCTATGCTTACCACTGTGGTCTATAATTTTGATAACAAACATATTAAATATGCTGATATAACCCCCGAAGATATAACAAAACTCCAAGAATTTATGAAGACTAACAAGTCAAATCACCCTCCCCCAAGATCAAGATCAGGAAAGGGTCACGAAGAGACACACGGCTCCTCAATCTCACCTACTTATCTTGTGTTCTCTTCAATAACCAATAAATTATTAAACCCCTTTTCGAGTGTAGGCAGAATGCACTTTCTCTTTTCTTCCTATTGATATTTCGACTAACCCTCTAGACCCCGAGGAGATGGTGGCACCAAACTTGTCTCCACCATGGCCGCTTGAGGAGGTACGTAATATCGAACCTCAAGATCACATTGAAGCTTTTACTAATACAACTATCCTTGAGTCTTTAACAGCTGCATATGAGGGCTTTATCAAAAGAGGAAATCCACTTCTAAAGCCTAAGCTCATGTTTAAGGTGTTGATGCAAATCACACCTTTTGAACCCACACAAAGGATCATGCCTTATGCCTGCTCTGCAGTGGAATCAAGAAAGAAGTCTTATGTACCTTATCCTCTCCATGCACCAAATGCCAGATTTAACAGAGCTGTTACCAATCACAGCAGAAGAGGTACATTATGGGAGAACGTGGCAAAGCATACAAAGCTAGAAAACCCCCACTTAGAAGACTTTCTCAAGATTTGGATTGTTACATTCATGATTAGTTACTATTTTCACAGGTGGCGCAAAAACAAATCACATTCATACAAGGGGGGTTACACGGCCATCACAACCGATGATACCAATCCCCACATTGAGGATTTTGGTATATAACCAGAGTGGAGTAAGGAGTATCTCGACGAGTATAGTCATCAGTACCAGTGCTCCCCACCAACCCAAAGGGTTGATCTGCCTTTACATGCCTATCAAGTGGAGGCTCACCCCACTACAATTCCATGATGCCAAGAAAAGTGATT
The DNA here is from genome assembly GCF_041138505.1 of Cibotium barometz. Lineage (NCBI taxonomy): Eukaryota > Viridiplantae > Streptophyta > Polypodiopsida > Cyatheales > Cibotiaceae > Cibotium > Cibotium barometz. The sequence goes on from NC_141091.1 coordinate 14,664,998, forward strand.
CTCATGTTTGCTATAATTTTCTGCAATTTGCACCATCAACATTTCTAGATATTGCAAGTCAAAGGCAACAAATGCTCACCTAGATACGAGCTTGGAACCGTATTCCAAATCCAGATATCATGGATAGCTAGATTTCTAAAGTTGATGTCGTGGTCCTTATCAATCAACCAAAGGAATGGTATGATGGATTTGTAGTAGAACAGCTCTACTTTGACATGAACACAGGCCCTGATGAAAGAGGCATGATGCTATACTATCATCGCCTAAGGTGTCTTCTCGCGGCTACATGCACATCACATTTGAAGATATGGTCAAGACCAAGTTTTGGACATCACACTCAGCATTTAGAAGAATCCTAAAAAAGCTTCAATCATGCCGTAACTTCTACAGACACGAGTTGTCTTTCAACCTCGGTAGAGGTTCCGAGGATAGAACCTACATCAGGTAGGGGGGATGTTAATCCCATTTTGGATTAACAAAGATGCTCCTCCAATTGAGGACATTAATAAGTGTCATGAAAAGGCACTATAAAGTTGTATTGAGATACTGGCCACCCAAGGCCTTAGTTAGTAAGTTTTGGGCACCCAAGTTCGAATAAGGGCCAGTTGTATATAAGGCAATTCTCATAATGAAGTGAGACAATCCCCCTTTGTGCTATGAGAACTCTTGAGAGAGAGAGAGAGAGAGAGAGAGAGAGAGAGAGAGAGAGAGTGCTCTAGTACATGTGCCTCTTTCATGCGGCATACATTTGTGTGAGAGAGTGAGAGGTTTATTTCCTTGCATTTGTGGTGTGAGTGACTTTGCAGTGATAGCATGGAGGTGGAGTTTAGAGAAGTGGAGCTTCCAAAGTGATCTTGGGGAGCCTCAAGGAACATGAGCTCAAAGCATTAGTGAGTACCCAACAATTGTGGTGTCTATTGCTTCTTTTGTTTGTGGTTATGTGGAGGTCCCTCTTGGGAGGTACAGTAGCCCATAACACTTCCACAAAGCTCCAACACAAGAAGTCCCTTGGCTCTCTCGCTCTCTTCCCTATGCTTCTCATAACAATGTGCTTCTCTCTTACTCTTTCATCACCACTCAATTCCATGCATATTCTTCTTGATTTTGTCAACTACCCCCCACTCTAGCTATCCATGCAACAGTTTCACCTTCACTTCACAACAGAGCAGCTAATAACATCAGTTCACTAGTTTCAAGTGGCCATGCAACAATCCTTATTCTCTAAGGTCCTACACATATAGGATGATTTATTTACAATTTTGGGATTGGGGGTGAACACATCTGTTAGGCATATTCCTGGGCACAAAAAATCCTATCATAGTTTTCCCAACTCCCCCTGGTTATAGCATTCATGCTCAACCACATTATGTTGGTCCACCAAAACAATCCTCAAAGAAAAGTACATCTAGGTCCCAAGAAAAATCTTCAACATCAGCTGAACATCTGCAGAGCATCACAGCAACAAGCTGGGTTATATCCAACATTTCTGAATTCTTTTGAATTGTCATAATTCTACACCAATATGACTTTAGCCTGTAAACCATTGACTCTTTTTAAATGTAATTGATCATCCAAGTCAACTAGTTGATAAGTACCATTCTCATATATATGTATCACTTTGAAGGGACCCTCCCACTCAATCTAGAATTTGGTCTGGGGACGGTGTTATCCAATCTGTTATTTTATCTGAGCACCAGATCTCCTTCTTTGATACCTTTGTCTTCACAGTCTAATTGAAATGCCCAACTCTCTAATTGCTTAACTAAATATAGTGGTCCAAGGCTTCCTCTCTAGGTAACTGCAACTCTTGAAGATCCAGCAACCTCTCTTCATACTGATCTAAACCCTTTTCTTGATGCTTTAGAAGAAACTGTAAACTGGGAATCTCAACCTCAATAGGCATCATATCCTCTTTACCAAAAACAAGATGGTAAGGTAAAAACTCAATGTTGATCTGATAGTTGTCCTATAAGCCCACAAAATTGAGGAAACATGCAAATCCCACTGCTTTTCAGATGCTCTTTGAGACACTTAGTCAGCATAGTTCATAACTTTCCATTAAATATTTATCTACTAGCCCATTACATTGTGGTGGGGATAATAAGGAGTAGAGTACCTATGTGTAATATGTGATTTTGGCACGAGCTCTTGTACGACCTCTCCTTTGAATCCAGGCCCCTAGTCTGTCAATAATTCCAAAGGCATGCCAAATCTAGCACATATATCTTCAAATACAAATTTGGCCACTTCTTTAGCAATTATATTCTTTACACATCTAGCCTCAGCCCATCTGGTCATATAGTCTACTCCAGTCAAAATGTAGGTCTTACCCACCCCTAGCAATAGTGGGAAGAGGACCAATTTCAACCAATCCCCATATGATACAATACTTTTCCTCAACTCATATTGTAAAACCTTTTGCCTTGTTTTTTGACAAGGCTCACAGCTCTTGCACCAGTGATATACAACTCTTCTCAAACTAGGCCAAACATACCCAACCACCATCAAAATCTTCCTCAGTGTCATCTTCAAGGTAAAATGCCCTCCACAAACACCTTCATGGCATGAGGCCATAACGGCAAAGATCTCCTCCCTATTTGGAACTCTCCTCAAAATCACGTCCTTGTCTTTCATATATAGTTGATCATTCAAAATAATGTACTGTAAAGCTTTCCTTATAAAACCATATTTCTATCTTTTGGATAAATCTGCAAGTGCATGACCTATGTGTAAAAAATCTTCAATTACCTATAAGTTCTCTCTTCCAATATAGCTGGGATAATGGACAACAATGATAGCATGTATATCCAGATCCTTGCCCAACTCCTCCCTTGCTAGTGCATCAACAACCTGGTTCAGCTCCCTCTTCACATGTTGTATCTGCACTTCCTAGAATCTGTGCACCAGATTCCTCTTTATTTGAAAATTCCATTCTTTCAATTGCACTAGCCATCCCTGAGATTCTCTTGAAATCCCCATCAAAGAATAAAGTAAAAGCATCTGACAGCCTTGTTTCTGGGTCCTTCCATCTCGGCACTTTCTTCTTTACTCTCTATTATTTCAACACCAGTGGGTTATGTCTATATCTCAAAATATCAGCTAGTGTGCTATCCTCCACCATAGAAGTAAACTAAAATTCCTACAATTTGATCAACCACTTGGACAATATCTTAGAAGGAATGGCATACTGGATCAGATGAGAAAGCAAAGAATAATGAGTCAGAATAGTAAATGGCTTTGGGAGTAGGGAGGACCTAAATTTTCTAAGAGAAAATACAATAGCCACCATCACCTGCTCTACCTCTGAATATGTCCATTCCCCTTGCGTCTGAATATGTCCATTCCCCTTGCGTTTTAGTTTTGCTAAAAAAAATACACGGGCCTCATATAAGAATGTTCCTTCCCCTGCTATAACAGCATTGTACCCACCACAGCATCCTCTCCCACACTAGGGTTCACAAAAAATTCCCTACTCCAATCAGGAGTCATGACTACTAGTAAAGTACTCAATATCTTTTTCACTCACATGAAGGCCCCTTCCTCTTTGTCTTGCCAAATAAAAGGATCTCTTTGGGATGCCTACTACAATGGATATAAAGCCTGAGACAACAAAAAAATGAACCTAGCAAGATATCTTACTTTATGAGTAAAAGTTTGCAAGTGCTTCACATCTTAAGGAGCCTCCAATAAAAGCAAAGCTTTCACCTTTTCAGGATCAGCTTCAATCGCATTCTCTGACACCACATGACCAAGAGGAGTCACCTTGGCTTGAGCCAAATGACATTTATCTAGATTCAACTCACCACCAAAATCATCGAGCCTCTTCAAAGCCAACCTCAGCTTCTCACAATGGATCCATATGCCACTGTAGAAATCAAAATCATCAATAAACACTCTGATGAAGGACCCTAGATAGGGCTCAAATATCATATTCATAAACCTGAAAGGCTGCAGGGGAATTCGTTAACCCAAAGGGCATAACTCTGTAAGAAAAACACCCCCATGGGGTGATAAAGGTTGTTTTCTTTTGTTCTTCTAGAGCAATTGAGATCTGAAAGTATCCCGAATATCCATCACATACACTATATCTTTCATGTCCTGCCACACTATCTAGAATCTCATCTTGAAAAGGTAGTGGTGGGTAATAATCTCTTTTGGTTACAGCATTCAGAGGTTTAAAATCAACACATACTCTCTATTTACCATTCTTCTTTGGGGTGATTACTACTGGTGAAGCCCATTCAGAGTTATCAATAGGGAATATATACCCTACTTTCAACAGTTTATCCACTTCCTCTCTAAACACTTGCTATGCTACTGTATAATTCCCAATCTTCTCAACCTATGTACAATTGGTTTAGGCCCTGGCTTTAGCTAGATCTGATGTTGCACTGCAGACACTCCCCTAACTTGTGTGTAAGAAGAAATGAATAGGTCTGGAAATTTTTGCAACATACCCATATACTCTCTCTCTCACAAATCCTTGGCCAGCATCTTTTGTAGAACTTCTTCCCCACCTAGGTGCACTTCAATGTCATACTTCAATATCTTCCCTTCATCTGCACATAGCTATACAGACATACACATAAGGTCAGAATCAAGCTCCAACAACTAAACCTCTTCCGCATCATCTTCTGAGTTGACCTCCTATGTTTTCGAATCCTCTGTAATGCTAGTTTCCTCATCCTCTTCTTTTGATGTACTACCCTGTAGGATCAACTCCCTTCCTTTAGCCATATCATATCTAACGTTTCTTCTCACAGGGTGGTCCAGCCCCAAAATTAGATGTCCTCTCCAACCACCAGTCTTGTCGTGCCCTCATGGTAAGCAGCCATGACTTTGCTTGCATCACATGTGCATCTAATTTTTCTTCCGGTCCCAAAACATTTACTTGCAGCAATTCCCAAACATCTAACTTTTGCACTATTTGCCATTCTGACTCTAAATTTAGATGGGGCTCCAACCTTCAGTCTTAAAGCCTCCATTGTGTGTTGGGTCATTACGCATACATGTGCACCACCATCAATATATAATTTGGGGTTTGTGTGCTTGTTCACCCAAGCATCCATAACTGGAAAATAATATTTATCTCCCTTTACATGCACTACATTAATCTGACCTCTCTTCTTCTCTTTCTTGGGGTGTCTTGTGCTGATGACCAACTTACTCCATGTGCTCCTAAGTTTGGGGCACAATTCCAAAAGTTGGGGCCATGTTATACTAGGACCCTTGTACTAAAGGTCTTTCATCACATCATACTCTTCCTCATGGACACCCAAAGGCGAATTCTGCATGCCAATGTGTCTTCTAGATTTAGTCTTCTTCTTCTTACCATCCTTAGGTTGGTCTTCCACCTGCTTTCCTTTCTTCCTCCTGGATGGGCCTTGTTCATCCTCTACTTCTGTACTTCTAGCCCTTTTAGTGGCTAAAATGTATGCTTCTTAATCCACTCCAATCAAGTTTACTTCTCCTTGTCTAGGTCCAACTAAAGGGAAGAAAGAGCGCATAATTTTCAATACTATGCTAGAGGTGGAGGCCAAATTCAAGTCTTGTGATTGATTAATCCCAAAATCTCCTTATCAGTGTTGTGGTACACACACTTGAGAAGGTTGCTATGTGATTGGTTGGAGCAATTATGCATTATGGAGCTGATTATGAGCTGATTAAATAGGCTGTCTAGAGTGATTAGTGAAACAGAGGGTCATTAATTGGCTAGTTACTCTCTCAACTTAAACAATTGGTCTAATTCCTTTTACAAAAACATCCTACCTTTCTTCTCTCCTAGGTGCCAAAGTATAAAAATCACCTCCCATTATCCTAGGGTAAGAGCACTGAGGAGACATATGACCCCTCTCCATAAAATTAAAACACTAAACATTCATGTTTGGGCCTCCTCTTCCCCTACCTCTCATACCATCTCTATCTCCTACCCTACGAGCATTTTTGCCTCCTTGTTTTTGCAACAAATTTAGATTCAAATTTTCCATCTACTAAGTCAGGTGATTAATACCCTGCATCAGCTAATCAAAAACCACCAAGACTAAAGGAGTAGTCCTCCCTTCTTCTACTCTTCTCTCCCAGGGCTTGGCCTTCCTTCAGAGCCTGTTGAACTTACCTCTGTTTCTGAGCCATTTTTTGTAACTTCCATTCCTTCTCTTTGGAAATTCTCAAGGCTTCTTCAAAGGTTCCAAACCTCTTTAACTCCACTTTCTCTCTCAAATCTGAATGAAGGGGCTGGATAAACATATACTTCTTGAGAAGAAAGGTGGTGCTCTGTTCCTAAGGAAGTGTCCCATCCTCCCACAGGTCTTCAAAATGGTCCACAAATATGTCAAACACATCAAATAAGTTATGTTTTAACTTTTGAATTTATTTGCATAGAGCATCTGGGCTTCACTCTGCGTATAATGCTGCACCAGAGCCACCTTAATGCCTTCATATGCTTGACCTTGAGTTGGCTGGGCTCTCCATGTCTACAACCACCTTTTGGCATCTCTCTTCAGCAACATTAACAGTAATGTCAACTTATCCTCATCCCTATCCTTACCAAAGGTCAAGGCTGCCAACTCCATCCCTACCAAAAACTCCTCTGGATCTTCTCCAGCACGACCATGGAACACTGAATAAGTCATCATGGTAACCATCTTCACTCTACTGACAACTTTCAGATCTATAAACATACTAAAGGGTGCTTCAAAGCCCTCCTTAGTGGGGGGCACCAAAATAATGATATGTCAGGGAGACATGCCTCTATAGCTCGTCCAAACATATCACCATAAGGAGGAAACAACCACCACCACAACAACACCATCACAAAACAACAAATCAAAGCACCAATCTACTCAGATGATGTCCCCTGATCTTTAGCTAGCACACGCAGATACTTGAGCATACTCCAAACTCTCTTCACACTAACCCAGTTGACTACACCAATTATCCTCCAAGGTCAGTCCTGACCTCTAATGACTCTAATATTCACTTTCAAGGCTTTAGCTGACCACCAGCTGAACCAAAACTCCTACCAACACCTAGTTGATCAAACTTCAACTGTATTTTGATTCAAATTTTGGTTGCTTCTCCCAGTTAGAAAAGAATGTCCTCTAAGTAACCCAAGATTTCCTCTAAACCCAACTAACTTCAAAATACTTACTCTGGAATCTACCAATCCTACTGTGTTGACTCCCTGACTAGATTATGACTTGTCTGCCTCAGCTAATTCAGATTCTAACTATTGCTGAGACTGACTAAAAACCTGACAATCAATCAAAAACCCTAAACCTTCCTCTTCAATCCAAACATATCATTTCTATTGTTGGATACCCTCACCTGACCCCTATTGAACCTCAACTAGGACTAATACCTTTTTGATCTGAAATAGTACTCAGCTAACACCTAGACCACTTCCAGTGCCCAACCTATCCGGATGACTTTTGACTACTCTATGATGGGTCAACCTAGAGTTCACAAGTGTCAACCAAGACAAGACCCACCTTTCAATAGAAACAGCTGACGAACTCAAATACTCAGCCGCCTCCAAATGACTCTGTCAGGCACTGCTGACTCAAAATCTAAGCTTTCTGGTTTAGATCTGACTCAGGAGACCTTAGAACCTCACACATATATTCTCTCTACAATATCAAGCTTGACAACAAAAGTAGAGAAAAATCCACTCATCCATCCAAAATAACATAAGGAACCTCTTGCATATAGATGATTAATGATCTTGTCTTAACAACCCTGAGGCTTGGGTTTTAAAACAATAGAGAAAGAGAGCCTCAAGAAACAAGGGAATCCTAATAAAACTATCCAAAGTCTTTTTCCTTCAATTCCCACAAGAACAAGTAATAAAGGGCTCTACAACCACACCCTGTAAGCCTTCACCCCCAACAAAATAATAAGAGCAATTGAGCAAAGCCTTGGACCCACTCAAGTTCTAACAGAGATGCAACTCCCAGAGATCCTATGACACTAACCTCCTATAAGATCCTCTATCACCTCTGTAGAAGCAAGCTTCTCAATCAAATCTTGTATCGTCTACTCAATCAATTCTTGTATCATCTTCTTAGTCAAATCTTGTATCGTCTACTCAAAATCACCATACACCATCAGCTTCCACAAAGATCCAACACAAGAATCCACTTGGCTCTCTCACTCTCTTCTCAATTCTCTTCCCTATGATGCTCCAAACAATGCGCTTCTCTCTTATTCTTTCATCACCACTCAATTCCATGCATCTTCTTCTCTATTTTGTCAACTACCCTCGATCCTAGCTATCCATGTTGCAGTTTCACCTTCACTTCATAGAAACTAATTGAAAGAGTGCACATAGCGGAAGCAACGGAGCACTAGAGTGTGCTGATAGAGAGTGCAAGAGAGAGAGAGAGAGAGAGATGTGGAGCAAACTATGCTAAATATACTGAAGCAAAACAATCCCAAGCAAGAACACTACAAGTCTCATAAGTGAGGGAGAAAATATGTACAAGACTGAATGAGAAATGAGAGGCCAACCCCACCTATTTATAGGTGAGGAGGGCTAGCCGACTGGAGCTCCAATAAGCTGATCGACTGGAGCAGATGAGCTAGCCGACAAGTAAAATACCAAAAGGGTTGGAAAAAATCCCAAAAAAATATGAAAAAAAGGGGTGGCCAACCCACAATCAAGGGCCATAAAAAAGGGACCAAAAGAACACCAGAAATGGGCAGAAACTGGGGATGAATATGCTAACACCCCCTCTCAGGACCAGATGTTGAACAAACTCCGAGAAGCCGAAGAAGTCATCCTCTATCAAAGACAAAAGAATGTAGCAACAATAGGTACCAGGAAAGCTCCACAATCAATCTCCATAGTAACTTAGCTACAAAAACAATAGAACAAGCTGCCAGGTACATTGTTCCTCTAGAAGAAAATAACCATGTAGGTTGCATCGTGCTGCTCCAAATATCAGTGCCAAAACCAAATGAAAACATAGTGTCATAGGAATCCCTAGAAGCCTATAGCTCCAAGAAGATAATACCCTCAAAAGAAATGGAGTCCATCTCCTCCAACTCTGTACCAAGAGTAGCCAAATGCTATACAATAGCACCCTTCTCGAAGGTCGGCATCGCCAGATGTGAGAATTCAATTGCCCCCTCTAAAAATTAATGTCGGGACTCCACAGGCCCAACCAAATCCAAATCCCAATCCTTCAATCCTTGGAAGTACCACTGTGCCCCAGGCACAGTGCACGGTCACGAACACACCTGACCACAATACAGAATCCTCACACAAAGTAAGGGAAATAGGAACATTCACAGTAGTGGGGTAACTGTAGTAGTAGTAGCCTCCTCAATAGCATCACACAGCATAGAAGTAGGCTCCTCCATAGAATGCAAAGGGACCAGCAACACATCCTGGTCACTGGTTGACGAAGAGAAAGAGTCGGAGGAAAACAGTAGGAGACAAATCCCCCTCAAAAGCTGTGAGAAAAGATAGCCCAGTGTCTTCCTCAAAAACATTACCAGATATATCATCCTGGCAAGGAGAAGTATGCATAGAAACTAAAGGTAGGGCAATAGGAGAAACAAACTCCTTAGATGCAATGAGAAAAACTGGCCCACTATCCTTCGTGCCTGCAGGAACATCACCAAAAGAAGTATCCATAAGATCACTAGCTACATAGCACCCAGAAGTAGAAAGCATCTGTGCCGATCACTGGCATCACCATACAGGTCACAAAGCAACTTCCACACATAGAAAAGTAGAAGCATCATCAAGAGTAGATGAAGTGTACGTACCAAGAGTGCCACCAAAGCAGCCTGAAACACCACAAACCCCCTCTGCAAAAGGGAATGACCACACCGGAGAGGAAAACACAGCCAAAAAAGGGCTGCTATCCTGAAAAAACAGGCCGCCTCCACGTGGAATGAAACGCTGATTAGAAAATCATATAATGGCTGCAAGCAATGAAGCCAATCTAAAGAGAAAGTGATCAGCAAGTGCTGACAGAAAACTCAACAACCAAGGGGCTGCAAATCTGAGAAAAAATGTAGAGGAGAGGGTGCTGAAAACAGGGTTGAATCTGAGGTAGCAGAGGAGTTGCTGAACCAGGAGCAATGATACCATGAAAGAGTGCACAGAGCGGAAGCAAAGGAGCACTAGAGTGTGCTGAATAGAGAGTGCAAGAGAGAGAGAGAGAGAGATATGGAGCAAACTATCCTGAAAAATGCTGAAGAGAAGGTACCTTCGGGTCCAACAGATGAAGCCCAAATGACGATAGAGCTACCAGTAGAAATTAGTCCAGAAAAACACAGCAACTAGGGCTGCAAATCTAGAAACGCAGAGGTAACAAGGGCAATAGATAGGGTAGATTCTCGAAACACAGAAGAGATAGGTACCACCAAGCCTCAGATCAGCAAATAGCATCAGAAAACCTATAGGAGAAAAAAACGCAGCACGTATGCTATTGTTGTCCTACACAAAACAAGCTGCCAACACTACAGGGGGGTAGATGATGCTGAATACTAAAGACTTGCTGCTGCAAAACACCACCTATAGAAAAAAAATGCAGCACTCCAAGGTGTTGCTGCCCTCAAAATAGAGCAGCCAACAAGTGTGAAAGGGAGGTAGGCGACCAGCAGCAGCAAACCTGAGAAGAAAAAATGCAGGAGGGAGAGGAGGGAGCATCCAACACTGCAAATCATCGGTGCTCTGATACCATGAAAAAGTGCACAGAGCGGAAGCAAAGGAGCACTAGAGTGTGCTGAATAGAGAGTGCAAGAGAGAGAGAGAGAGAGAGAGAGAGAGAGAGATGGAGCAAACTATGCTAAATATACTGAAGCAAAACAATCCCAAGCAAGAGACACTACAAGTCTCATAAGTGAGGGAGTAAATATGTGCAAGAGTGAATGAGAAATGAGAGGCCAGCCCCACCTATTTATAGGTGAGGAGGGTTGGCCGACTAGAGCTCAATAAGCTGGCCGATTGGGGAGCAGATGAGCTAGCTGACAGGTAAAATACCAAAAGGGCTGGGAAAAATCCCCAAAAAATATGAAAAAAAGGGGTGGCCAGCCCACAATCAAGGGCCATACAAAAGGGAGGAAACCAAAAATGGGCAGAAACTGGGGATGAATATGCTAACACTAATAACATTAGTTCACTAGTTGTAGGTGGCCATGCAACATTCATTATTCTCTAAGTTCCTACACATACATGACAATTTATTTTTAGTTTTGGGGTTGGGGTGAACACATCTATTGGGCATATTCCTTAGGCATAAAAATGTCTTTTAAGTTTTAGCGTAAGCATCCTCACAAGAACATGCTAGGAAAACTGGGGCCAACCACACCTTGATCCCATCACATTGTTGATAAAGCTTGCGGACACAGCATCTGCACGACCCCTTGGTGTTGCAAAAACGGAAGCAAGATAAGACATATAAAACCACATAAATCATGGAAACATACATACCAAGAATACCATGAAAGCTGCAACACATAGGGAGAGGGAGAGAGAGACAAGCATTGGCTCAATCGGCCCCGTAACTGAGTGCCGTGAATGGTCCCCTCATAGTTTTTATTAATATAAATTTGGCAAAAGCCACTTACAATGCCTTTTTCACCCAATTTAGGACTTTTGATACAAGAGGGTGTTCTCACATGAAGAGTGTGTGTATACAAATAATGTGCACATAATAGTGCATGGCCATACATGAATATAGGGTGTCTACATAAATCTTCATAGTTGAGGGTGTTCACATAAATCATTCTGCCGATTCCAACATTATTCCTCGCAACTGGCCGATTCCAACATTATTCCCCGTTGAAAATGATGCAACTGTCCTCAGTTGCATATACTAAGGGTGTGTTCATTTGCTGGTGGGAATGTAGGATGCCATCCATATAGCTTAGATTGTCATCGATTGATCGTTTCGGTACTTGCTTCTACCTTCTTTTTCCATGATCCTACATATGACATCAATGTGCAATGCGTGACCTTCAAGCTCATGCTCTAGATCAGGGGCATTGGTTTCTATGGACGTCGAAGATCGTAACTCAATTTGCGACACCCACTTCTACCAAAGTTGTGTAGGGTGTTCACTCCAATCGGCCGAACGACTCTTATGGGGCTCGTCCAGTGCATGCTTGTCCGGCTGCCTACAAAGTGACAAATATTGAAAAGGCCGGTCCCCCCTTATGATACTTGGGTATGTAGTATGGGTTGTGTCTGTATCACTGGGTGAAATTCCAGTATGCAACCTCATGAGAAAAACAAGCTGCTACCTTTCCACCATTAGACTTGGGCTTTTATTTTTCTTGAATCACTAAATTCTCATAAAAAACATCTTCTATGGGCATAAAAATGTCAGTTTCGGATATAGCCACGTGCATAGCCACATCCTTAGTCATGTGCATAGCCGCGTATTGTGAAAAACTAAGATACCCCCTTCTTTCATAGTGTGTTGCATGTTCTCTATCAAACATCTCCTCCTTGGATCTAGAATCTTGCCTATCAAACCTAGCCATGGAATGCCCATCTACCTTGCCCCTTATCTCCCTCTTTTCCTTGCTCATAAGACCTCACCTCTTCTCCCTCATCTACCTTCACAAGAAAGCCCTCTTCTCCCCTTCATAAGCAAAAAAAGTCTCTTTCCACACCCCAGCTATGGAATTCCCTTGTACCTTTTCCTAATCTCCCTCTTGCCCTTGCTATTAATCTCTTCTCACAAGCCCTTTTCCTCCCAAGACCTCACCTCTTCTTCCTTATCTCCCTTCATTAGCAAACGCTCTTCTCCCTTCACAAACAAGAGAGTTCTCTCTGCACAAGCATCATAAGCATTAAGGTAATCTCAAGATATTGTGTTTTTTGTTTTCTTTAAGGTTTTTTTTGAAAATAAACTAATTAATAAAATGTTTTGTGTAGGTTTTACAAAGCTCTCACCTCTTCTCCCTTCACAAACAAACAATTTTTCTCTTTACAAGCAAGGAAACCCTCTCTCCATAAGCATCACAAGACATATTAAGGTAATGTCAAGAAAAACAAAATGATTACATGTTTTATTTAGGGTTTGAGAGTTACCTCAATGTGCTGGCTCTATCTATTTTCCTTATGTTTCCCTTTTCTCTTTCTCTCGTATGCATGCCTTAATATTTCACTTAATAAGTAGAATATTTACTAATCTTTGTTTTTTTTTGCTAGGGTAAGGTGTGTATCCTTAATTTGTGCTCCTAGGTGTTCACACGTCGTTGGGAGATGCATAAGAGGCTTGAGCCCAAATTGCTTGCCTCTCAAGCTCTCGGGGAGAGGAATAAAGAGAGAGTTAGATTTGTAGAGAACCTATACTACCTAACACTCTAATCAATTAAATGAACAAATGAATAAGCAAACATACATGGCAATATATCAAAGCTTACACACAACTATACACATCCCTTGACACAATACTCTCGAAAACACCATGAACAATCCCAAGGATAAGGCTAAGGGCTCACTCACATAAAGAGTACTCTCAACATTCCACATGCAAGGAGCCTGAGAAAGGATGGTCACACTCTCCCCATTTTCCTCCAAGTAAGATGCAAATCATCAAGCACACAAACCTCCCTCTTGCAACACAACCTCACACCTTCTCACTAGCTACATGGCAAGAACAAGAGATAAGATATCTTTCACCCTTACAGCACGCATTCTCTCTTATACATGAATGAACAAGAGGGCAAGGGGAATGAGAGGAGGCTTTTCACAAGAGCACGCTCACACTCTCAGTCAAGGACAAGACACAGTAGTAGATTCCAACTCTAGGGTAGAGGGGAATGACCTCTACCCCACCCATACCTTCATTATGTAGAAAATACACTACCACATGTAAAGAATGGGTGAGATTTCATGGATTAAAACCAATAAGGTGTGGCCCTTAGGGGGTTGACCTAAAAATATGTAAGTACACCATGTGAGTTCAAATGAACGGGTTTTTAAATTCAAACGTTTAAGGCAAATTTATAGAAATATATTTACACAAGGGGTTTTTAAAATCAAATTTGAAAAAATAAAACTCGTAAGTCCATAAAGAAAAAGGGGTCCTTTTATTCATGAAAAATTCACAAGTAATGGGTTTTTTAAATACACCTTCAATGCACGTGATACTTAGGGTTTCTTAGTAATGCAACCCCGGAGGTGTGGCTAAACCTAATCGCCCTCATGATTAGGGTATACAACAAATAATATGTGCATCAAATGAATAATATAATGTGAACAAATCATGTTTGCAAGACCATGCTCCACCATGCAAAGACAATAGCTCACTCTCACTCTCTCACTCGTAAGACATGGCAAGACCAAGAGGGCAAGAGGGTAGAACTTGCACACACACTCACTCTAACATAAGCACTACCAAGAGAATATTAGAACTTGTAATTTTAAAATCTTAAAAAGCAGGTGTAAAGTTAGAGGGTTTTTTTTTGGTGCAAATCAAATTTGGTTTTTCGGGAACACTAGGGCACACAACGATTCCATGCGTGTGTGAATAGGGCCCTTGTGCAGCAACGTTCGGTGCCGGGTAGAAAAGTCTCACACACGGCAGTGTGTGAACTCAGCTGGAGACCGACAAGGCTCCAGACATCTTTTCAACATTGAGATTGTGTTATCTTCGGCATCCAATCAGCTTTTTTCTTGGACAATGTCATCGCCAAGCCCCGCAGAATTCTCCAGCTCCGAGCTTCAAGCCGTGAGGGTCAATTTCGATGTTCTAAGTCTTTGATTTTGCTCACCAGCTTGTTGTAAAGACCTCTTGAAATACTCTAGTTTAACCGCCTTCTCCTCTGTGGCATACTCCTTGTCAAACTTCACACAATACTCTCCATATTGTTCTTTAAGGGACTTCATTGTCTTGGTCTGTGATGCAAATTGGTGTGGAGTTGAGAGAGCGAGAGAGAGAGAGAGAGAGAGAGAGGAGCAGTGCAGAAGTGTGTGTGTGTGTGTGTGTGAGAGAGAGAGAGAGAGAGAGAGAGAGAGAGAGAGAAAGAAAGAAAGAAAGATATATTGATGTCTCCTAAAGGCCGAAATGGCCCATGAGACCAAAACAAGGTACAAGTGATGATGATGTCTCATCATAACAAATTTGAAAGAAAAAATGAAAATAGTAACATCCTAAGAGAGCTAAGAGCTTAAAGACGAACCGTTGAATCGTTGCGGTAAACTCCTTCGGTGGGCGGGCAATGATGGCTCGAATATGCCGATGGTGAGGGAGTCGTGGACGTGATCCTCATGGTCGTGGTGGGCGGCTCGCTCTACAGATGGCAATGGCTCTATCCAGGGTGACTCCTTTGGAGGGTGGTCTGCCAGGTAGGCATGTAGATGGGGGAGTAGGGGCTAGTGGGGTTACAGTGCTAGCTCTGAAAAAATCTTTGAGAGCTCTGTGTCTAGGCGACTCTAGTCCCACGGCCCTCCTGTCCCTCAATAGGCTCTCTCTGGTGGCGTCAAAGCTCAAGTATTAAGAGCCATAAGCACCTTTGGTCCTCAAAGTCCATGATTCGACACAAAGGTCCAAAGCCTTCATAGAACAGGCAGTGGTACCTCCCTCGAATCTCACAGTAGACACTACAACGACATATATAGTGTTCGTCCGACTCCACCTCCTGATGTGGCAAAGCTGTCATATGCAGTCCTCTAGTGATATATCCTCATATCGACCTGTCTCTATCCTCAGCCTGTGTGAAGAGGTGCAAATTTGTCTAATAGCACTCCGAATACCATGTGAGAGATGTGTGTCCATGTAAGCACGGCGTATAATAAACCCATCCGAAGAGAGGTGTGTGCGTGAGCGAGAGAGATAGGAGAAAGAGGGTGCATAAGGGTTAGGAGCAATAGACTTTTTTGAGGGGGAGGAGCAACGGGAAAGCTGCAGAAGAAACACGAGGATGCGGAGGATGAGGATGAAAGAGAAAAGTTGTCGCCCGCCGGATCTGTGCTGGTCACAAAGTAGACCGCAAGAGAGATGCCATGGCGGGAGGGTGTGAAGAAAGAAACACAAACACAAAGCAAGGGAGCGACAAGGCTATGGGAAAGGGCAAGCTTGTGATGGTTGCAAAATAGGGAAGACAAAAAAACAAAGCAATGACCGAAAAGAATGGATTTTTGGAGACCCAACCCCTTCTTGATCTGCAAACTACCTATGAAGTGTCCAGCCTGCAAGTACATGACATGAGGGGAGGACACAGCAAAAGGTTGTTGCGCTCCAAAGAGAGGGAAAGCAAGAAAGTCAAGTGTGAGGCTAGGTTTACACACACGGCGGTGGCACCTTTTGCCATTGGAAATGAGCAATCATAGGCTGGCACGTGGAAAAGCTAGGCTTGAGGCATTCACACGTACATGGCGGCACAGGTGCATTCATTCCAACGCAGACGCCACCTCATGGTCCCTTTCTCATTTCCTGGCACCCCTGGCCACTCTCCTTGGCCGTCAGTCAAGGTGGGGCCATGGAGGTGTGGCTGCAGCCACACTAGTGCATGGAGCAACGGGAAACTTTCTCGTGTTAGCGCTAGCCACTCTCTTTCTCTCATTTCCCTGCCACGAGGGTCCACTGTGATGCAGGGCACACCACTGTTCACAGAAAACCTGCAAACGGTGACAACGAAACTGCAAACATTTGGGGTTCACTTGTAAATGTAAAATTTTCAATTTTTGTAAAATTACAAAAGTTGTGACCTGAAGTGAATATACTTAATACTAGATAACTTCAAGGTTTTAGTTATTAATTTAAAAAAAATAGAAGGTTTTCAATGGTATCACTTTTTATTTGAGAGGTTTTCTAAGGTGATATTAGAAGGCTTAAAGGTGGTTGAATTTGTCCAATCAGATATGGACAAGTGGGCCACTGGTAGAGTACTAAGAGTAGGTAGATTAATTTTCAAATTTTGAAATTTTGGATGGTAGGTGAAGTAATCATTAAGTGGAATTTTGGATGGATCATGGTAGGTGAACTGGAGTTGGCCGCCAGCCCCGCCGCCGCTGGAGCCTGGAGGCTGGACTCTAAGTACCTGTCGACCGTGTGGTCTCATGGCCATCTCAAACTGTGCGTCCGTAATACGTCCCTCGGCTCTGAAGAGGGCCCACATGTCACGTCTGCTATGCCGGCAAGCATACCTAGTATCGTGGGCTGTGGGCTTCCTCCCCGTAACCCGTCTCGCTGTATCATAATCAACATAATTTGTAAGATTAAAACAATCATAGAATCAATGAATTAAGTAAACAATCAAATAAAGTGGCAAGATACTTACGAACTCTGCCTCCCATGACTCGATGCCGCCAGATCCAAAATGCGAAGATCCAATGGTCTCCATGTGGATCCGTCGTGCCTCCACATGCTGCCTGCTCTTCATGCCACCCTCTGCTCGTTTCTTTGCCTCCTTCCACGCGCGTTTGTGCCGCAATGGTGGCAGGTTTCTCGGCAGGATAGCCACCCGCAGCTACATTTAGCCCATCATCGTACGCGAGTTTCTTAAGGTGAGATCTTTTATTACTTAAGATCTCCCTTATTCGCGTCCTTCCCCATACATCCAAGAATGTCGCATGTGGGGGATTGGGGTACCGACTATGTACAGCATCTATCACCTCCCCAACTAATCGGCTATTTTGATCTTAAATCTAATAAAACAATTTCTCATTAGGGCCAAAAACGGCTAGAAAAGGGCTGTTTGTTAATCTAAGGATTAAGAAATTGTCCAATTGTGAATTGACACGTATACAAAAGTATGGCATTCTTGTCTCCTCTAAATGTCAACTTAAAGGTTCTATTTTAGTGGCGAACGGCTAAAACGGCTTAATTTAGACATTTATGATGGCTAACATTAAAGTTTGGATTCAAAATAGTGACATCTTGTTCCATTTTATATTTCAAAAAATCAAGCAGGAAGATACGAAATCTTCTCTTTTCAGGCTCTGAAAACAACGCTATTAATGACAAATCACCAAATTTTTTCAAACGTCTACTTTCCACCTTCCCTCCATTTTGGTATGGCTCATTCCCTTTTCCACCTTCCCTCCATTTTGGCATATGGCTTATTCTCCTTTCTTTGCATTTTCAAAAGACTCACTATTTTTCTCTCATCTGTGAGCTTCTATGGCGTCCTCACGTCGTCTCATAATATAACTTCTTGTGATTTTCATAACACCAGAGAGGATGGTGTTTGGAAACCCATGTCTTTTCGTGTGAATGATTGGGTAATGAAGTGAAATCCTATTGGAAAGTTCGTGTTCTTGCCTTCAAAGTGACCGACAATGGCTGGCTTGCAAAAGTTCAACATGTCTACATGGCCAAAGACATGGTGTTGAACTTGGATGAACATCCAATTCTCCATTCTTACTGTAATTTAACAAAACTTTATCTATTTGATACAACACAATATTTCTCCTTCTGATATATTTGTTGCTTGTTTAATTTCAGTTATCTTTCCATCAACAGCTGTGGAGTGGCAGCCTGTTGAGAGCTTAAGTGGCACATTCAAAGCAATTCACAAGGGGATTGCAGATGTAATGTATGCAGACAAACCACCTTCATTTTACAAATCAGTGGATATATTTGTGTATTTTGTAGAATACAGGGTTCCATCAAGAGAAGGTGTTCATGGAGAATTATATGACATACCTACTCCCACATTAATGTCACTCGAATGGGAAGTTCCTGATCCAAATACCATAACAAGCTTCAAATCCAAAATCAAAGATGATATTCTTAAAGCTATGTCTCCTGGAAGGATTTCAAGAAGGATAAAAATTCAATGGTTCTTGCCTATACATGTCTTTGTGGCATGTTTCAATACAATGGAATTGGAGAGGACAAGAACAATGTGGCTTAATAGAAGACTATCTACGACTGATCTGGACACTGTACTTGGAGTACCAAGGAAACTTTTCATATTGGCGACAATATCAGTTGTTGTAGAGTAAGCCCAAATTCTATGTCTATCTCATACCAACTATGTCGTCAATCCCTAGTTTTGGGCTATGACTATAGGAGATGGAAAAGCAAGCTTGGTAGTTGGGTCCCTTTGGATTTTGAAGAGAATTATCCAGAGTTTGAATTTAACATCATAGTCCATCCATTCATAGATCCTAGGAACCTTATTGTAACATCAAACTGGAGACTACAACATGTAAGAGAGTTGCTTGAGTTTCTGGATGAAACATCACCTGAATATAAATTCAAAGTAGATGATATTGTTGTCAGTACAAGGATGGAGAGTGTAACCTCATGCATCACATGTCTTCCCCCAAAAAAGTTGTATTTGAGCCACTTGTTGCAAGGGCAAGTTTGTTAAGCTGAAAAGGATTTCTCCAATAATGTAATCAATATATTCTGCTAAATTTTATCTTGACTTCTTCACAAAAATGGTCAACATATTATTCGCAACACAAAACAAGGTTTAACAGTTGAATATCAAATTGTTGATACTGAATTTAAGTACAGAATATAGTTCCAAAAAGGGTGTGTTCATATGGACAAAATGAACAAAACAAAAGCCAATTTATGGAATCACTCAACAAAATCAACTTTTCTTTTGACATGGGATGACCCTGGATCTTTAGAGAATCTTTCTCTCTTCTGTTTGCTTCGATCAAATTTGGCTAATTGAGGTTCAAGTTCCAGTGTTTTGAGCTCTTGAGATGTTGGAAAGGAAGACTTTGCAGTGGATTCCTCAAAACTGGTGGTAAGTTGGGCTCTTCTCTGAGATCTTTAGGTGTTGGCGAGGGAGATTTGGCAGTGGGGTCTGGTTTTGGAGAAGGTTCTTTGGAGGTTGGCTTTGGAGACTTGGCAGTCTTCTTGGGGAACATGAAAAAGAAATTGAATGGAGAGCCAACATTTGCCCTGTTACTTTCTTTGTTGGATGAACGACGCTTCTGAATTTTAAATTTCACTGGTGAGTGAAACGGAAGACCTTTAGTAGCACTCTTCTCTTTGACAGGGGTCTTCTCTTTGATTGGGGTTTTCTCTTTGACAGGGGTCTTCTCTTTGATAGGAGTCTTCTCTTGAGCTGGTGAAGAGTTCTTCTCTTTAGCAGGAGGGCTAGGGCTCTTCTCTTTAGTAGGAGGGCTAGGGGTCTTCTCTTTAGCAGGAGGGCTAGGGCTCTTCTCTTTAGCAGGAGGGCTTCTCTGTAGCCTGAAGGCTCTTCCCTTTAGAATGGGTCTTCTCTTTAGTAGTGCTCTTTTTCCCCTTGGAAGATCTGCTCTTTGTAGGGCTCTTCTTTCTTTCCTTCTTCTCTTTGGCAAAGGTCTTTTTCTTTTTGGATGAGCCATCCTTGACATGGCTTTTCTTCTCCTCCTTTTTTCTTTTCTTTGAAGTTGTACTCTTGGCTCCTTTCTCAGGTGGAAAGGGGGAATCAGGATCAACTGGATTGATAGATCTTTCCAAAACCATAGACACTGCCTTCTCCCTTACCCAACTTACCCAAGAATCTGGATATTCATGCAACTAAGACAAAAGAAAATGATAAAATTTCTTAATATAAGAAAGTCACTAAATGTATTGACCCAATCAATCAATGCTATCATTACATGAACTTACAGTAAGTGTTGTCATTCTAAATCTTGACTCAAGATATCTCCAAGCATTAGCAAGCACCATCCATCCACAAGATGTTGAGTCTTTCTACAAAGAAACTTTCTGATTGTAGTACTTAAAATCTTCAAGTTTTTAGTCTTCATAGGTGGAGCCTAGGAAACTCAAGATAAGTTTGGCAGCACTGCAAGCATAAAATATTGAGGGTCAACCAAACAATTGAAAACTTATAAAATATTGCTCTAGAACATAAACCATGGTAAAGTTGATTCTTACATTTTACTTCTCCCATGAATGGATGCTAAAGAATTCATAAAGATTACATCTCTATCCAATAGATTGAAGATAATAAGACTCCAATGGCCTCTATGATAAGATGAATACTGTAATTAGTTGTGAATATTGTAATGATGGACAAAAGATAATTGAGTGTGAGTCTTACACTTCAACATAAGGGTATACAATGTAATTGCATGTCAGCATATCAAAGTTTTTTAGAAAACTTGCAAGATCCCCTTGCCTATTGAAAAGGCACTGTGTAATAAGGGGATCAAGAATGGTCACTTGCATAGCCATTGAGTCAGGAAGATCCCTCATAAGACATCTGGAGACATAAACAAAACATATCAATAACTTATATGGAATCTGAGAAATTCATCAAGAAAGCAAAAGGAAATCCACACAAACCTGAGACAGATAAAGAGGACTGTGTCACATATCTCAATATTGTGATTCACAAGCATACTTGTGTCTTCAGGGGCAATGTCACAATAAACCTCATCCTCTCCATGCATGGAGACATCTACTACCATTTGACCTGTTACATTTTGATAAAGTTCTGAATTGGATGCATGAAGAATTTCAGCTTGCTGAGAAAGAATGGCATCCTCTGTAATCTTCTCATGCTCTCTCTCTTTCTCCACTTCTTCTTTAATATCTTGAGCTTTTCTTGTACTATAAGTATGCAAAACATCTTCAATAACAACTGATTGTTTGGGTTGTCTTGCTGGAGGAATATTTAGAATTTCAAAAGCCCTCATATCTTGACTTGGAATGGGTTCCAAAGCTTTGTCAAACTTGTATCTAAGTCTAGACACAAGCACAAAATCTTTGCTCATGAGAGTGATCCTATGAGCAAATGCAGCAGCAATGTATCCATCATTCATAAAGTCAATCAAAAAATCCTCAGCAGCCTCTTGAAGACACATAAGGGCCTGTGAATCCCATCGAACTTTATCAAGATTTGTGTTTCTCATTCTGCCAGTTAACCTTTCTGATATGTCCTTGACAACCCGCACATAAATGGCAGTCGAGGGATGAGAAGATTAGTAGATTTCTGTGCCGCTCTGATCTCTCTTAGTGTAAGATTCCTCCCCAGCCTCTCAAAATGTCCAGCATATTCCCCTGTAATCAATTCCCTCTTCAGAAATATAAGAGATCTTGTCTCTGCCTGTTTTGGCATAGAGAGAGAAAATATTCTAGAGAGAGAATATTCAGATTTTGAATATTTTTGGATTAAAAAATATCTCATCTTATTAAAATGAATTCCCTTGAAACAGAAATTCAGAAAGAATTTTCCAATGTGCAATTGGAATTAATTGGAAATGGGTATAAAGGACCTTAGCCTAAGGGTCTAGATTTTCAGAAATTTTTGGATTATGGTCCAATTAAGGCTCTTATGGGCCAATAGCATCAATCCATGTGTAGGGAGGAGATAAATCCAATTTGTAAAAGAAGATACCCAAAAATGAGTAAATGCTCACATAAGATGAAGAGTTGACTATGTAGAAGGTTTATTAGTAAGAAACTATGAGTAATATCAAAAATATGAGATATTTTTGATATCCAAAAATGAGTAAATGCTCACATAAGATGAAGAGTTGAAAATGTACAAGGTTTATTAGTAAGAAACTATGAGTAATATAAAAAATATGAGATATTTTTTATATCCAAAAATGAGTAAATGCTCACATAAGATGAAGAGTTGAAAATGTACAAGGTTTATTAGTAAAAAACTATGAGCAATATTAAAAATATGAGATATTTTGGGTATAATAATTCTATTTTGACACATATGTAAGGAAGGGGAGTCCATTAAAGGAGGTGCATATTTCACATGCTTGAATGAGTTTTAAACAAAAAAATAATGTGATATTTTTATCTCACCTTTCTCTTGAATCAAACCAAATCAAAATGGAACAAAACCGAATAAAAAAGAAACCAAACTAGATCCAAATCTAGTCCAAATTCAACCAAACTGAATTTGGAAAATTCTAGAATTTAGTTAGCTTTGGTTAGAGCTTTCCTCTCCTATAAATAGAACATGAGTCCTTTGAAAAAAAAAGAAGAATTTTATTATACTAGAGTTATGCTGAAATAATGCTAATTTCTACTATTCTCTAAAATTCTCTCCAAATTGAAGAAATTGGAGCTTCCCTCTTTCTTCAATCCCCATTGGTGGCTCCATCAACATACTTAACCAATTGATTGGTTGGGGGCCTCTACCGTGAACAAAGAATCAAGCAATTTGTAAGGTAATTAGTGAATTTTGATCATTTTCTATAATTTCTCAATGTTTCTCTCTTCTCAACCCCTCTCAAGCTTGAGAAGCTTAATTGGAATGGTTTTTGAATGCTATTAAAGTTAATTGATGAATGGTAGTGAAGAGTTACATAATTTGATGAATGCTATTGAAGTAAATTGATTAATGATAGTTAAGAATTACATAAATTTCCATTTATGCTTAATTCTAATGGTTTTTATGTAATTTCTTTCTCTCACTCAAGAAATGGTCATACTCATGACCCATTGTCAATCCAAATGAAGCTTTTCATAAAGCTTTTCCTTAATCCAAGATTAATCTATGCTTGAGGTCAAATTAATGGCCTTTTTCTATGCTTTTAGTTTATGTATTTCATGAATATTGATGATTCAACCCATTATTGGGTTAATGATCCAATTAGGGATCATTCTAATCATTTTCTTATTGATAAGCTTTATCCTTCAAAATAAATTGAGATTTATCAGTCATAGTAACGGAGCTATGGCAAAATTTTTATAAAATTACACATAAAATAATTTTATTCAAAGCATGAAAAGAGAACTTCCTACCATATTCTAGGAATTATCATCCTAGATTAATTGAAATAGTTTTATTGTAATCATGGAGAAATTGATTTTTATGTTATGCATAATTGATGATTATTTTATTGTAAAAGTGTTACTTTTATCATATTTGAAATTCATGCATAGAGGTATGCATAAAAGAATTATTATTTTAATATAAAAGTGTTTCTTTTATCATAATTAAATTTCATGCATAGAGGTATGCATAAAAGTTGATTATTTCATTATAAAAGTGTTTCTTTTATCATATTTGGATTTCATGCATAAAAGTTGATTATTTTATTATAAAAGTATTACTTTTATCATATTTGGATTTCATGCATAGAGGTATGCATAAAAATTGATTATTTTATTATAAAAGTGACACTTTTATCATATTTGGATTTCATGCATAGAGGTATGCATAAAAGTTGATTATTTTATCATAAAAGTGTGACTTTTATCATATTTGGATTTCATGCATAGAGGTATGCATAAAAGTTGATTATTTTATCATAAAAGTGTGACTTTTATCATATTTGGATTTCATGCATAGAGGTATGCATAAAAGTTGATTATTTTATCATAAAAGTGTGACTTTTATCATATTTCGATTTCATGCATAGAGCTATGCATAAAAGTTGATTATTTTATCATAAAAGTGTGACTTTTATCATATTTGGATTTCATGCATAGAGGTATGCATAAAAGTTGATTATTTTATCATAAAAGTGTGACTTTTATCATATTTGAATTTCATGCATAGAGGTATGCATAAAAGTTGATTGTTTTATTGTAGAAGTGTTACTTTTATCATATTGGATTTCATGTATAGAGGTATGCATAAAAGATATTCTTTTTATACTAAAAGTGTGATTTTCATCATAAATGGATTTTATGCATAACTTAGATGCATAAGAGAAATTCTTTTATTCTAAAAGTGTAATTCCTACCAAATTGAATTTATGCATAAGAAGATGCATAAAAGATTGATTTTTAAATTCAAAGTGTCATTCTCATCTAAATTGAATTTATGCATAGGAAGATGCATAAAAGAATGGAATTTCAATTCAAAAGTGTTATTCTCATCCAAATTGAATTTATGCATAGGAAGATGCATAAAAGATGGATTTTTAATTCAAAAGTGTCAATTCTCATCTAAATTGAGTTTATGCATAGGAAGATGCATAAGAGATGGAATTTTAATTCAAAAGTGTCATTTTCATTTAAAATGAATTTATGCATAGGAAGATGCATAAAAGATTGATTTTTAAATGAGATGTGATAATATGTGATAAGAGGCATATGGGAAGTGATAGGATGTGATAAGAGGTGTATGAGATGTGATAAGATGTGATAAGATGCGTATGGGAAGTGATAGGATGTGATAAGAGGTGTATGAGATGTGAAAAGATGTGATAAGATGAGATGTGATAGGATATGATAAGAGGTGTATGAGATGTGATAGGATATAATAAGAGGTGTATGAGATGTGATAGAATGTGTTAAGATGAGTTGGGATGTGTTAAGATGTGTATGGGACGAGGTAGAGAGTGTATCTGATGGGATAAGATGTATATGGGATGTGTTAGGACGAGAATGGATGTAGTATGGATGTATGGATGTAGATACGGATGTATGTATGTATGTGGATGTGGACGTATGAATGAGGATGTGAAAATGGATGTATGTATATAGATGTGGATGTATGGATGTGAATGTGAATGAAGATGTGGATGTGGATGTGGATGTATGGATGTAGATTCGTATGTAAATGTATGTATGTGAATGTGGATGTATGAATGAGGATGTGAAAATAGATGTATATATGTAGATGCGTATGTATGAATGTGAAATTGGATGTATGTATAATGTGGATGTATGAATGAGGATGTGAAAATAGATGTATGCATGTAGATGCGTATGTATGAATGTGAAATTGGATGTATGATGTGGACGTACGAACATGGATATGTATGTAGAATAATGAATGTGAATGTGTATGTGAAATAATGTGTAGTCTATATGAGTGAATGGATGAGAATGAGTACACATTGAATGGAATAGGGAATAAGTAATGTGGTCCGAGAGTGGATAATGTGGAAAGATGAGAGTTCGTTATAGAAACTGTATTTTGTGACTGTTTGTAAATGACTGTTTTATGTCAAGAATGCTGGGGAAGCATTTTGACCGTCTTGAGGATTAAGGTCATGAAGACGAACTGATAAAGTTGCAACTGCTGACGGAGAGTCAATGGAGGACGTCTCGCGTAGCAAGGTCGGCCGAGGTCTTGACCAGCCTCGGTTCGATTTAAATGGTGAGCTTCCGGTACAGTGGATTAGGGAACAAGGAAGCGGCCTATGAGTGAAGCGCTAGGTCACCTGCGAAGGATCCTAGAGGGTTCTGACCATACGGTGCTCGGGCTCTGGGTCGTCGAAGATACCCACACATGCGTCGAGGAAGATATTGGAATAAAGAATAAGAATTGTTTTCTGAAACCGGGCATGGATCTGGTTGATTGACCTTGCTGGTTCTCAACGGATGAGTCCATGGCTCTTTTATATGGATCTGTGGGTTGATCTTGCTGATCTTCCATGGAGATTCCATTCTGTTATATGAATATATTGCCGGTTACTATGAGCTAGGAACTATGGAAAAGGCCCCTGAGTGAACAGGTGGTGAGCGTTCTGGTTGCCAATGATGCCATAAGTACACCGATGAATGAATGACGGGAAATAAGGATTCAACCAGAGACTTTGAGGATTGTCATCATTGACATAATGGTTTCTTTAAAGGATTGTTTGAAAGTTAGTTGATGCTGAGAAAAAGGCAATTTCATATTGGGTGTGTAAGTGGTGTGACTAGTTTTACATTTGCATGAACTTCTGGCTAGGGGGCCTGGGAACTCTTTTCCCTGGTACCCAGGACAAAACCTAACCAAATTCCTAATTGGATCCCATCACTACAGTGGTTGGGAGGTTGGCTAACCCATGGGACTGGATGGGGTTAGGCTGGATTAATGGATCCGTAAATCAAGACTCAATTTCTGTTATTACGATAGATAAAGTAAATCCCGGATAGTAATTGTTCTATGGATAGGAATCAACGGCTGTGCCTCTTGATGGGGAAAAAAGCGTTGATCCCAATGATCCAAGTGCAAATTTCGTCCTTGATTGACCAAGTACCTTTAAAGGTGCAATCGGATCAGTTTGATCAGTAATGGTCTTGACTACGTTAGAGTAAAAAGTTATCCTGGTGGAATCGCCCGTGCTTTCCGGATAAAAGAAGTTTTTCCGGGTTCGGTTTTGGAAAAACCGACGGATTAGTCTTTTGTCCGGATATCCGTGCACGAGGCCTCGAGTGTGGGACTCTGCCCCGCGCAAGATATGATACTTTCGCTGCTAGTACCCCGAATCCATTGCGCGGTGGAGACAGGGATCTCACAGTTGGTATCAGAGCAAATTGGCTATTGAGGATCAACCGAGAAGCCAAATATGTCAAAAATTTATCAAGAAGCACTAAAAGGTTGTAATTGTGTGATTAAATTCATACAATTTGATATTCAAACTGAAATTCGTATATCGGTAATTCGGTCTTTAGATGGAAGTACTGCAATTGTATGGAATCCCTAACTTGCTTGAGGCCTAGACATGATGGTATTTACCTTATAGTTCCAAGTATCATGACTACCCGTATATACCGAGGGTATAACTGTAGCTCTTTACCGGCAGTATATACGAGTAAATCTAAGACTTGAAATTATAAGCATTAATGCTATCCAGTTGATGAATTCGAATGTGGTTGATATGATTTTTAATTCTGTTTGCAAACTGATGAATTGATTGGGATCCTGATTGAAAAATGATGACCCTGAAAATGGGTTGAAATGTAATAAACTGAGTGAAACTACAATGTGGATGATTGGGACGAGTTCCTATCATGATATTCATAACTAGAATGATGATAATGATTTCAGCAAATCACTATGAGATTAGTGGATTGTGCTATCAAATTGCTACTGTTAACACTTGTCAAGGTAGATCAAGTTTTAAGGGATGACAAATTGAGAACTTACTTGTCTGAAATTCCCGTGGAGGAATGTTCATAAAGAAATTTTTCGGTCTAATGGACCATTATCGTGTTAAAGAGATGAATGATATGATTTGAATGAATTGTTATTTAATGATGAGTTCTATTTAAGGGATAATTATCCCCATTTTTCTGTTGGGTTGACCAGAATATAAGGAATCCTAGAATAAATTGGATCTTAAGAAAAAGAGTTGTCCTCTACTTTGCGAGATGAGGACATCTCGCACTTTTTAAGTGGGGTAGAATGTAAGATTCCTCCCCCAGCCTTCGAGGTGTGCAGGAGTAAGAATCTCCCTTCCCTCTCTAAAATAAAAGAAAGATTCTGTTTAAAAAGGGAAAACACTTTCCCCAGAATACTTCTCAGGAGCCCACCTGTTTTAAGGATTCAGAAGTGAGAACTGGTGTTTTGGATGCCAAGGTTTTGGTCATCAGTTAAAAGATTGCCCGACTCCTACCATGAAAAGGGCACATGGAAGTCTAGAACCCAAATTCAGAGACCAATTCCTTCATACCAATCTAATCAGGGTCCGTCCCGGACAAGATTGCTTAACTCCATTAACTAGTTCCGACCCATTGATTAGGGTCAAGATGACCAGTCAAATGCTTGGCGACATAGAGCAACAGATGCAGGCAATTCATAAAGATATAAACGCTGCCGAGGATCGACAGAGACAATATACAGATAAGAAGAGGACAATCAGAGAATTCAAAGAAGCAGTTATAGTCTTCATTTGAATACGGACCAAAAGAATTTCTTTATCTCTAGGGGAGTATAAGTAGTTATCCCCCAGATATTGCGGACCAAAGAAAGTAGGTGACTTAGCCTATGAACTTCTTTTATCTCTTCATCTCAAAGTTCTTAATGCCTTCTATAGAAAAATGTGCCAAAACCAAATCATGGAAAGACGGTAAAACTTCAGTGGCAAGATACCGTTGGCTTCTAAGTTACGCTAGCTCCTTCCTTTATATAAGTCGTAACTTTTACTTGCCGCTCGCAGTAATCTTACTTCCATCGATCTCCTTTCTTCTTAATCTCCTTCATGGCTTGGCAACAAGAATTAGTTTTATCCATGATGATTTCTCACCTTCAAAATGCAAGTGAGTCTGTGAAGAAGGATTTTATAGAGCAGTATGAGCGCTCACTTTTTCCTCACTTAGGAACTTCTGTAGCTCAGACTAAATGGCGGACCTATCAAGATACAACTAGGGTAACACCCTGGGGTCAGCACCACTTTCGTAACAATGTCCGCTTGGCCATGGTTATTGAAGCCTTGGGTTTGGGTCCCCGATACTACTGCGTCATGAGATCAAGATATCTTGGGTTTTCTGAGCGGGTCTTCTTACTGGCGTGTTTTCTTCCTCATCAGAAGATATGCCTTTACCTTGTTTTTGGGTTGCCTCTCAGAGGTCCTTTTGTTAGATCACCTCATACCACTGAGATAGGTGCAGCAATAACCAACAGAATTATTCCCATAGATGAGTTACCTTATACGTGCGCAGCTTGTGAGTGCTGCTTTTGTGATCATATGATGGACGAGCTTATGGAAGTGTAAAGAGTTCTTCTATCTTTACTGTATATGTTCCAAGAATGAATATAGTTTAAATCTTGTTCTTGTCTTGAATCTTACTCTCCTTGAGACTTTTTTTTGGTGGTTAATCTTAATTAAGTTTTTCTCTAAGTCTCATATTCGTGCATCTTGCGAAATTATCCCAAGTTTGCGAGATGTGGACATCTCGCATTTTTTCAAGTGGGAGAGAATGTAAGATTCCTCCCCAGCCTCTCAAAATGTCCAGCATATTCCCCTGTAATCAATTCCCTCTTTAGAAATATAAGAGATCTTGTCTCTGCCTGTTTTGGCATAGAGAGAGAAAATATTCTAAAGAGAGAATATTCAGATTTTGAATATTTTTGGATAAAAAAATATCTCATCTTATTAAAATGAATTCCCTTGAAACAGAAATTCAGAAAAAAATTTTCAATGTGCAAATGGAATTAATTGGAAATGGGTATAAAGGACCTTAGCCTTGTTGGAACTATATATAGATGTGCTCTATATATAGTTTTGGCATCTCGGTGATGATCTCATTATCCTTTTATTTCATGACTTAAGAATTGTTATAATTCCTTGCTCATGGTCCTCTCGATGATGATGTGATCGTTTTATATCATGACTTCAGAATTGTTACAGTTACTTGCTCATGATCATCTCGGTGATGATCTAATTATCCTTTTATCTCATGACTTAAGAATTGTTATAGTTACTTGCTCATGGTCATCTCGACGATGATCTGATATCTCATTATCCTTTTATTTCATGACTTCAGAATCGTTACAGTTACTTGCTCATGGTCATCTCGGTGATGATCTGATCGTTTGATAGCGTGACTTCAGAATTGTTATAGTTAATTGCTCGTGGTCATCTCGGTGATGATCGGATTGTTTTATATCATGACTTTGGAATCGTTACAGTTACTTGCTCATGGTCATCTCGGTGATGATCTCATTATCCTTTTATCTCAGCAGTGATGTTGATCTCTCGTTTGATTGTTCTCACAAGGAAGTTGTGTATTTGTTCTTTCTATGGCTTTGAGGAAGTTTGTCTTGTGCGTAAAGAGGACTTTATTGATGCTTAGCATGATATTACTGCTCGAGAGGCTTTGTAAGCATGCAACTATTTCTCGGGAGCCTTTGCAAGAAATAGTTAAAGGTGCCATGTGTTCTACCTTTCCTTGTTACATTACAACCAGTCTCACGGACTTGACAATTATTATTTTAAGCATGCAAGCCTCGGTGATTCTAACAGGTTTGGTAAGTTTGTAATTTTGGTGCCTTGGTAATCATATCATTAACTATGTCACTTTGACTCATGGCATCTCACTAATGATAATCTCTAGTGCCAAGACAATAGTCCTTTCCTTGGCATCTTAGTAATGATAATCTCTAATGCCAAGACAATAGTCCTTTCCTATATGTTATTTGTATGACACATTTGTGATTTCATATCATTAACTGTCACTTTGACTCATGGCATCTCAGTAATGATAATCTCTAGTGCCAAGACAATAGTACCTTTTTCATATTCATGATTTCATATCATTAACTATGTCACTTTGACTCATGGCATCTCAGTAATGATAATCTCTAGTGCCAAGACAATAGTACCTTTTTCATATTCATCTCAGTGCCCTTCCTATATGTTATTTGTATGACACATTTGTGATTTCATATGCGCACATTTTTTATTAGTATCATTTGTGCTTATGTTGTGATATTTTGTATATAACATAATTATACAACTTTCTGTTGAGTTTATGATATTATAAATTATGCTGCCCAGATCTGAAGAGAAGGTAAAGACATATCACAAAGACAATGAAATTACAGACTATGTTGCCTGAATTTAAAGAGAATACAAAGACATATCAAAGACAATGAGTGAATCTATTTTCTCATTTAGTTATAGCTATAAATCATTTAGTCCGTATCTATATACCGTTTGTATCTATGTTGTCTTGAGAGCGGCGTTGCGAACCATCTCTTACGACATTGTGATTGCATTTCACATTCATAATCTTTCCATAACACTTTATGTGGATTCTTTGTTTTGAGTTTATGATGCTTCTAGGTCATAACAAGCAGAAGTCGTATTCAATTGATGATGCTTCTAGGTCATAACAAGCAGAAGTCGTATTCAATTGATGACTCACAGAAAAGTTGAGCTCAAGCCGATGATTCTAGGTCATAACAAGCAGAAGTCATATTCAATTGATGACTCACAGAAAAGTTGAACTCAAGCTGATGCTTCTAGGTCATAACAAGCAGAAGTCGTATTCAATTGATGACTCACAGAAAAGTTGAACTCAAGCCGATGACACAAATTCTTTCAAGATGTTTTATATCTTTCAAGTAAGCCTTTGTGGTCACCATTGTATATTTGGGAGTGATGTAGCTCCTTTGAACAATTCTTTTGTAACTTGAAATAATTTAATATAACAGTAGGTGTATATAGAGCTGTGGGTTTTTCCCTTGCGCCCCCAAGGGTTTTTTCATCCACAGTTAGAGACCCTTATTTGAGGGGGGGTGTTGGAACTATATATAGATGTGCTCTATATATAGATGGGTCTCCTCTATATATGATCAATCTCTCGTGTGTATTGAACACACCTTTGGGGATGCGTATGATGTCTCTCTCTCTCACGTTGGTTCAACAAGCCTAAGGGTCTAGATTTTCAGAAACTTTTGGATTATGGTCCAATTAAGGTTCCTATGGGCCAATAGCATCAATCCATGTGTAGGGAGGAGATAAATCCAATTTGTAAAAGAAGATACCTAAAAATGAGTAAATGCTCACATAAGATGAAGAGTTGACCAAATGCTCACATAAGATGAAGAGTTGAAAATGTACAAGGTTTGTTAGTAAGAAACTATGAGTAATATAAAAAATATGAGATATTTTTGATATCCAAAAATGAGTAAATGCTCACATAAGATGAAGAGTTGAAAATGTACAAGGTTTATTAGTAAAAAACTATGAGCAATATTAAAAATATGAGATATTTTGGGTATAATAATTCTATTTTGACACATATGTAAGGAAGGGGAGTCCATTAAAGGAGGTGCATATTTCACATGCTTGAATGAGTTTTAAACAAAAAAATAATGTGATATTTTTTTATCTCCTCTCTCTTGAATCAAACCAATGGAACCAAACCGAATAAAAAAGGAACCAAACTAGATCCAAATCTAGTCCAAATTCAACCAAACTGAATTTGGAAAATTCTATAATTTAGTTAGCTTTGGTTAGAGCTTCCCTCTCCTATAAATAGAACATGAGTCCTTTGAAAAAAAAAGAAGAATTTTATTATACTAGAGTTATGCTGAAATAATGCTAATTTCTACTATTCTCTAAAATTCTCTCCAAATTGAAGAAATTGGAGCTTCCCTCTTTCTTCAATCCCCATTGGTGGCTCCATCAAAATACTTAACCAATTGATTGGTTGGGGGCCTCTACCGTGAACAAAGAATCAAGCAATTTGTAAGGTAATTAGTGAATTTTGATCATTTTCTATAATTTCTCAATGTTTCTCTCTTCTCAACCCCTCTCAACCTTGAGAAGCTTAATTGGAATGGTTTTTGAATGCTATTGAAGTTAATTGATGAATGGTAGTGAAGAGTTACATAATTTGATGAATGCTATTGAAGATTAATGATAGTTAAGAATTACATAAATTTTTATTTATGCTTAATTCTAATGGTTTTTATGTAATTTCTCTCTCTCACTCAAGAAATGGTCATACTCATGACCCATTGTCAATCCAAATGAAGCTTTTCATAAAGCTTTTCCTTAATCCAAGATTAATCTATGCTTGAGGTCAAATTAATGGCTTTTTTCTATGCTTTTAGTTTATGTATTTCATGAATATTGATGATTCAATCCATTAATGGGTTAATGATTCAATTAGGGATCATTCTAATCATTTTCTTAATGATAAGCTTTATCCTTCAAAATAAATTGAGATTTATCAGTCATAGTAGCGGAGCTATGGCAAAATTTTTATAAAATTACACATAAAATAATTTTATTCAAAGCATGAAAAGAGAACTTCCTACCATATTCTAGGAATTATCATCCTAGATTAATTGAAATAATTTTATTGTAATCATGGAGAAATTAATTTTTATGTTATGCATAATTGATGATTATTTTATTGTAAAAGTGTTACTTTTATCATATTTGAAATTCATGCATAGAGGTATGCATAAAAGAATTATTATTTTAATATAAAAGTGTTTCTTTTATCATAATTGAATTTCATGCATAGAGGTATGCATAAAAGTTGATTATTTTATTATAAAAGTGTTTCTTTTATCATATTTGGATTTCTTGCATAGAGGTATGCATAAAAGTTGATTATTTTATTATAAAAGTGTTACTTTTATCATATTTGGATTTCATGAATAGAGGTATGCATAGAAATTGATTATTTTATCATAAAAGTGTTACTTTTATTATATTTGAATTTCATGCATAGAGGTATGCATAAAAATTGATTATTTTATCATAAAAGTGTTACTTTTATCATATTTGGATTCCATGCATAGAGGTATGCATAAAAGTTGATTATTTTATCATAAAAGTGTGACTTTTATCATATTTGGATTTCATGCATAGAGGTATGCATAAAAGTTGATTATTTTATCATAAAAGTGTGACTTTTATCATATTTGGATTTCATGCATAGAGGTATGCATAAAAGTTGATTATTTTATCATGAAAGTGTGACTTTTATCATATTTGGATTTCATGCAGAGGTATGCATAAAAGTTGATTATTTTATCATAAAAGTGTGACTTTTATCATATTTGGATTTCATGCATAGAGATATGCATAAAAGTTGATTATTTTATTATAAAAGTGTGACTTTTATCATATTTGAATTTCATGCATAGAGGTATGCATAAAAGTTGATTGTTTTATTGTAGAAGTGTTACTTTTATCATATTGGATTTCATGTATAGAGGCATAAAAGATATTCTTTTTATACTAAAAGTGTGATTTTTATCATAAATGGATTTTATGCATAACTTAGATGCATAAGAGAAATTCTTTTATTCTAAAAGTGTAATTCCTACCAAATTGAATTTATGCATAAGAAGATGCATAAAAGATTGATTTTTAAATTCAAATTGTCATTCTCATCTAAATTGAATTTATGCATAGGAAGATGCATAAAAGAATGGAATTTCAATTCAAAAGTGTTATTCTCATCCAAATTGAATTTATGCATAGGAAGATGCATAAAAGATGGATTTTTATTTCAAAAGTGTCAACTCTCATCTAAATTGAGTTTATGCATAGGAAGATGCATAAGAGATGGAATTTTAATTCAAAAGTGTCATTTTCATTTAAAATGAATTTATGCATAGGAAGATGCATAAAAGATTGATTTTTAAATGAGATGTGATAATATGTGATAAGAGGCATATGGGAAGTGATAGGATAAGATAAGAGGTGTATGAGATGTGACAAGATGTGATAAGATGCATATGGGAAGTGATAGGATGTGATAAGAGGTGTATGAGATATAAAAAGATGTGATAAGATGTGTATGAGATGTGATAGGATATGATAAGAGGTGTATGAGATGTGATAAAATGTGTTAAGATGAGTTAGGATGTGTTAAGATGTGTATGGGACGAGGTAGAGAGTGTATCTAATGGGATAAGATGTATGTGGGATGTGTTAGGACGAGAATGGATGTAGTATGGATGTATGGATGTAGATACGGATGTATGTATGTATGTGGATGTGGATGTATGAATAAGGATGTGAAAATGGATGTATGTATGTAGATGTGGATGTATGGATGTGAATGTGAATGAAGATGTGGATGTGGATGTATGGATGTAGATTCGGATGTAGATGTATGTATGTGAATGTGGATGTATGAATGAGGATGTGAAAATAGATGTATGTATGTAGATGCGTAGGTATGAATGTGAAATTGGATGTATGTATAATGTGGATGTATGAATGAGGATGTGAAAATAGATGTATGCATGTAGCTGCGTATGTATGAATGTGAAATTGGATGTATGATGTGGACGTACGAACATGGATATGTATGTAGAATAATGAATGTGAATGTGTATGGGAAATAATGTGTATTCTATATGAGTGAATGGATGAGAATGAGTACACATTGAATGGAATAGGGAATAAGTAATGTGGTCCGAGAGTGGATAACGTGGAAAGATGAGAGTTCGTTATAGAAACTATATTTTGTGACTGTTTGTAAATGACTGTTTATGTCAAGAATGCTGGGGAAGCATTTTGACCGTCTTGAGGGTTAAAGTCATGAAGACCGAACTAATAAAGTTGCAACTGCTGAGACGGAGAGTCAATGGAGGACGTCTCGTGAGCAAGGTCGGCCGAGGTCTTGACCAGCCTCGGTTCGATTTAAATGGTGAGCTTCCGGTACGGTGGATTAGGGACCAAGGAAGCGGCCTCTGAGTGAAGCGCTAGGTCACCTGTGAAGGATCCTAGAGGGTGCTGACCATATGGTGCTCGGGCTCTGGGTCACCGAAGATACCCACACGTGCGTCGAGGAAGATATTGGAATAAAGAATAAGAATTGTTTTCTGAAACCGGGCATGGATCTGGTTGATTGCTGGTTCTCAACGGATGAGTCCATGGCTCTTTTATATGGATCTGTGGGTTGATCTTGCTGATCTTCCACCACGGAGATTCCATTCTGTTATATGAATATATTGCCGGTTACTATGAGCTAGGAACTATGGAAAAGGCCCCTGAGTGAACAGGTGGTGAGCGTTCTGGTTGCCAATGATACCATAAGTACACCGATGAATGAATGACGGGAAATAAGGATTCACCCAGAGACTTTGAGGATTGTCATCAGTGACATAATGGTTTCACTAAAGGATTGTTTGAAAGTTAGTTGATGCTGAGAAAAAGGCAATTTCATATTGGGTGTGTAAGTGGTGTGACTAGTTTTACGTTTGCATGAGCTTCCGGCTAGGGGGCCTGGGAACTCTTTTCCCTGGTACCCGGGACAAAACATAACCAAATTCCTAATTGGATCCCATCACTACAGTGGTTGGGAGGTTGGCTAACCCATGGGACTGGGGATGGGGTTAGGCTGGATGGGGTTAGGCTGGATGAGGTTGGCTAACCCATGGGACTGGATGGGGTTAGGCTAGACTGATGGATCCGTAAATCAAGACTCAATTTCTGTTATTACAATAGATGAAGTAAATCCTGGATAGTAATTGTTCTATGGATAGGAATCAACGGCTATGCCTCTTGATGGGGAAAAAAGCGTTGATCCCAATGATCCAAGTGCAAGTTTCCTCCTTGATTGACCAAGTACCTTTAAAGGTGCAGTCGGATCAGTTTGATCAGTAATGGTCTTGACTACGTTAGAGTAAAAAGTTATCCTGGTGGAATCGCCCGTGCTTTCTGGATAAAGGAAGTTTTTTCGGGTTCGGTTTTGGAAAAACTGACGGATTAGTCTTTTGTCCGGATATCCGTGGATGAGGCCCCGACGAGTGTGGGACTCTACCCCACGCAAGATATGATACTTTCGCTGCTAGTACCCCGAATCCGTTGCGCGGTGGAGACAGGGATCTCACACTTAGTGACTTCACCTGATAGTTTAATCTCTTTCTTGCCTGTTGCCCTAGCACGAGGCTTTGGAGGAGGCTTTTTCTGTTTTTCATCGACAATTGGCTTTTTGGAAGATCCTGGTTTGTCTTGAGCTTTTTCAGTCTCCAAAGGGGTGTAGACTTTCTTGCAGTCTGTTTTGTCCTCGCCATTGAAGTTAAAGAAAAAGAATAGACCCGATCGGGGTGATACCCCGAATCCGTTGCGCGGTGGGGACAGGGATCTCACACTTAGTGACTTCACCTGATAGTTTAATCTCTTTCTTGCCTGATGCCCTAACACGAGGCTTTGGAGGAGGCTTTTTCTGTTTTTCATCGACAATTGGCTTTTTGGAAGATCCTGGTTTGTCTTGAGCTTTTTCAGTCTCCAAAGGGGCGTAGACTTTCTTGCAGTGTGTTTTGTCCTCGCCATTGAAGTTAAAGAAAAAGAATAGACCCGATCAGGGTGATTTGTGAGTTGAGATAAAAAACTAACAGTGGCCCGAACTAAGCGATGGGGCGGATCCAAATTGGTTGGATTAGCTCTATCGCTTGATTCGGGCAATGACTATAGGAGATGGAACTAAGCGATGAATAGCTTCCAAAAGGATTGGAATAGCTCAATTGCTTGATTCGGGGTATGGCCAAGTGATAGGGGAGGATTCGGAACCAAGCAATGAAGAAGGTCCGAAATGTTCGGATGAGCGTTATCGCTTGATTCGGGGTATGGCCAAGTGATAGGGGAGGATCCGGAACCAAACAATGAAGAAGGTCCGAGATGTTCGGATGAGCGTTATCGCTTGATATGGGTGAGAAGGGTAAAAGGAGATTCCGAGAATTTCGAAGGAGCAATTTCGCTTGATACCGTGTCGGTGAAAAATAGAAATGTTTTCAAGAAAATTAAATTTTTATACCTCGAATCCGTCGTACATAGGACCGTTGGATACACGTGTCATGCAATCATTTTTGCCACATGGCACGAACGGTCACTATTTAACGTATTTTTGCCATGCTCCACGTGCTCCATCGGATATTCTCAAAAACTCTCTCTCATTTTTTTTCGAACCTTCAAATTGCCAAGGCCCTTAACTTTTGGACCACTTATTTTCGCTTAGTCGGGCTCTGCCATATAGTGACTTCCAAGCTCTATTTTGCAAAACTCTCTCTTTTTTTTTCAAACCTTCAAATTGCCAAAGCTTGCACCAAGCGATAGAAGCATTCCAAAACTTTTGGACCACTTATTTTCGCTTAGTTCGGGCTCTGCCATATAAAGACTTCCAAGCCTTCTTCAGAATTGTTCCAGCGTTTTTCTCAAATATCACAATGAGTAAAAGTGTTGAGGGACGACATGAACTTGGTGAAGAAAGCCCAAGTGAAAGACTCTTGAATGCTATTTTGCAATATGGTCATGACATGAAGGTATATGTAGATGCAGTGGAGATATTCAATCCAAGGTTTGTTCTTTCAGATGTTTTGATGAAGCTTAAGGACATTCTTGAAGAGGAGTACAAACAATTTGAAATGTCAATTGAAGCTCATTGTTTTCATATCGAAGATAATGATTTTTGTCACCTTACCGATTTTACTCAGCTATCAGTGGAGAAAGTCAAAGTTACAAAGAGGTTTAGTAGATTTTCAAATAGAATCTCTTTCACATGCCCTTCATCCATTTCTTGTCCAATTCATAAAAAGCTTTGTAACCTTGTCCCGAAAGATGTCTCCTTTCTTTTTTTTCTATTTTTGAGAGCAAAGATACAAGATAAAGAGCAAGAATCAAAAATTGATGCAGAGAAGGAGGAAGAAAACTTAAATGTCACCACAGTCTCAAAGCTAGAGAAAAGTGAGATTTTAGAAGAGGAAGAAATTGATGTTCAAGGTGAGGAGAAAGAAAGTGCAAATCGTGATGTTGCTGAATTTAGGGCTTTCACTGTTACTGAAGAGCCCTCAGAGGAAGCAAGCATATCTGAATCCTCTATTGCTGTTCCAAGCCTTCCTTTCTTCTATATCAATGAGAAAGATTTTATTCCTTTGTCCTATCTTCAATGTCTCTTCAATATCAGGGAAGACTACTGTATTGCAGCAATTTCAGAAGCTTGTGAGGTGACCAAAGACTTTATTGATACAGAAGTAGAGTCAAAGGAAGAGTTTTTGGCACTTGATTTGCAAACATCTGACCACTCATTTATCCCTGCTCCTGATGCACTTGCCTTGTGCCTTAAAAGAGTGGATGAGGAGAAACCTTCCCTTAGAGATGAGGATTTTGAGAACAGGCTTATTGAGTTAGGTGTAGAGTCTTTTGGCAGAGATTTCAAGCTTCAGGCAGATTCTGATAAAGTGGAAAGGGTTGGCTCATGCAACTTGATGAAAGACAAAGTAGTAAGTGAGGATGAGTTGCAGAAGGTAGTTTCCTTTTAATCTTTTGCAAAATGTTATTGTGATTGTAATTTTTTTAAAGTGAGGTTTTTGTCTTGCAGATTGAATTGCTTGATAAAAGGATGATTTTCTAGGAAGAGCTAAAGGCAGCAGAGTGAAAGCTACAAAGACTAGGTCAAGAAGGCCTTCATCTGCTCTCATGCACTACTTACCTACATTGGATAAGGCTACGTTTTGTGCATTCCACGTGAACTTCTCTGAAGATGCTGAGTTGCCAATATTTGCCTTGATGGTGTTGTCAAGGTTCATGGGATACACTCCCCTTCAAATAAATGCTAACAAGGTCTTGCTTCTAAAGAGAGCTGCTGCTCTTAGAATCTTTGGATATGCTGCAAGCATTGCGTATAAAGCCTTTATTACTAAATAAGCGTTGGCAATAAGCATTTTCCACTTGATAACACTATAAAGTGCTTGTGATGTCCTCTTTTACTATGTATAACAGTTTTGTAATGTTTGAAATGATAATATTTGAATTTGAATAGTACATTTCTGTGAACAGCACAATCCACATATTTTGATAAGAAAGGGAAAAAGCTAGAGACATCCGAACCATCGATTCACAAGATACCAAAATTTCCACAAGAGAGAAAAAAACAAGATTGTTTGAGGTGTCTGTGACTATAGGTATTGGGAATGGTGATATTAAACTATCTTCTTGGGAACCCTTAGAAGAATTCATTAGAATGGAATGCTCTAAAGGCCTTTTTGCTTTAGAGCAAGGGGGCACATTGAATCACTTGCATTTTCAAATCATGGGTGGCTAGTTTGTTGACACCATCGTTGATTAGCATAGGCAAAACCATAAAGAGATACTTGGGTTGGGATCTTTTTAAGCTATAAGGAGGCTTGGAGAGGCCTTCGATAGATTACGATGCACACACTAGAAGGAATGATAGGCTATTGTATGAACGATTTGCACAAGCCACACTTTAAATTTTTCTCGCACAACATATCAAGTGAAGATAACAAGAGGTAGACAGCTATATGCTTTGTATGGCCAGGCAGACTTAAAAAATAAGGTCTGCCTCTCGCCTGTAAACTTATTTGAGAGAGCCTATGTATATATGGAAAACTACATAGCTAATAAACTAGGAGCCTCATTGCAAAGCACACTTTTGAAGAGGTCCGCTTGTAATTAAACCGCTCCACTGGATGTATAATGCAAGTCATCTTTCTTCCAAAAATTGCTTTCCTTCTTATTGTTGAATGTACTATTATTGTTCTAACTTCGACTGGATTCCATTTACACTTTAAAACAACACAATTCCTTTGTTGAATTGTGAATAAACACCAAACCTCAAATCATTACTTGACATAAAGTCACTAACTTTGCTAACCTTAGAGAAACTAATGTTTATGCTGACATGCACCTACATATCGGAGCTCTTTGTAATTTGGATTTATTGGAATTTATTTTTCCGTATATTTTTTTGGTAATTTCATGGTGGTTTACAAAGCTCTTTGTAATATAGATTTTGAACTCAATTTTTATTTCACTGTGGTTTGAATTTATGCAATATGCATGTCAATTTTAAAAAAAATTACTCGTGTAAAATTATCCTTAAGATTATCAATGGAAGAATCATTGAATTCTTTAGATGAATGTGGTTTGAATTTATGTAATATGCATGTCAATTTTTTAAAAAAATTACTCATGTAAAATTATCCTTAAGATTATCAATGGAAGAATCATTGAATTCTTTAGATGAATGTTCTTTAATGTTTTAATACCTTAACACTAGTTCTGTAATTGGACAATAAAGTGTCTCAGGACACTTTAGTGTCCTGTTTCTCACCAAAACTTTGGAATTTTTTGGGAAACCTAGAAACAACATTTCTACACCTTGTTTCAACCATAGGTCAGTTAAAAGTCAAAAAATGAAGGGGATTTTTCATGATGTCAAAACACAAGCTATATTAGAAATATAACGAAAAAACTCTAACTTGAAATTTTCATTGAATTTTGAAGCTGTTTTGTCAAAAATCCCATAAAATGCCTATAACTTCTTGAATAAATCATGTTTTTCATTTTTGTAAAAGTCAATTGGTAGAACTTGGGGTTTCAAAACAACACAATCTCCTTTAGGTCCTAGTTCCTAAGCTACTT
This sequence comes from Cibotium barometz, assembly GCF_041138505.1. Lineage (NCBI taxonomy): Eukaryota > Viridiplantae > Streptophyta > Polypodiopsida > Cyatheales > Cibotiaceae > Cibotium > Cibotium barometz. The sequence continues at coordinate 14,706,423 of NC_141091.1, forward strand.
GTGAACTATAACAAAAATCTCATAATTACCAAGATGCTGAAAAAGAGAAAAATTTTGGCCTTCCAAAAGGTACTTCCATAAAACTAGGGTTATGTTAGTGCAAATTGGCAATCTTTGGGTGTTTTGCCTCTCCCCATCTCCTCATCTTCTTATGGCGTTTTGCCTCTCCCCATCTCCTCATCTTCTTATGTGTGTGTGTGTGTGTGTGTGGAGAGATTAGGGTAAATGTGTGATGTGTGTGTATATCTCCTTCCCCTCTCTCCATCCTTCTTCTTACCTTCTTAATTATGTTTGGAGAGAGGATTTGTATGTGTGTGTTGTGAGAGATGTAGAGAGTGAGAGAGCTTGTGTATGTGCATCTATTACTAATGTATGCAATGTGTGTGTAGGTTTGTTCCTCCCACGTGTGTCCTAGCTTGCAGATCTGCTTCGAACATGCACTATCCAATCCACATTTGAGAGGTAAGCACATTTCCAATTATGTTGTTTTATTACTTCTCTTTTTGTTATGTTTTAATTTGTTCTCAATTTATAATTATTAATTGAAATTATGAGTATGCAAGCTTGTTGTTTTATGCACATATATGCTAATATTAGCATATATGTGAGTGCATAAGAAATTAATGTATGTGCTTATTTGTCTTTACACGCACACACGCACTTTGCAAGAGAGAGAGAGAGAGAGAGAGAGAGAGAGAGATTTTCTTTTTGGCGCATACCCAAGGTGTTTCGGTCTCTTTTTCGACATGAAATCTAATGTCTAAGACATGCATGTCAACGCTGTGTCCATATGTATATACTCTAATGTATATGCCTAAAGCACATATCCATAAGCTAATGTATATGCCTAAACATCGCTAATGTATACTTGATCTCCCTCAACGGTGATGGCACGGAAGCGGTAAAGTTGTTTATGCCCTTATAGGGTGCCACACTTCCACACACGCATAAAAAACACACCAGAACACCAGACCAAAAAAGCATGAACAGGACTTATATTTCAAATCTGGCTGTCACAACTTGTACCCAAACAAACAAAGAACAAAAAAGAACTCTCTAGCATCACCAAACACCAGCCACAGCTAATCAAGAGAATTTACAACTCTGGCCTGAGTCTCCAGGAGATAGAAATCCATAAAAAACCACACACACACCCTCTCTCTCTGGCTCTCTGTACTGATCCACTGCCAGGCAGTCCAAACCCGCTTCTTCTTGCAGTTTATCTGCTGTGCTTCCGGCCCCACCAGCCACCCTTTATATCACACTGATCCACTGCCAGGCAGTCCAAACCCGCTTCTTCTTGCAGTTTATCTGCTGTGCTTCCGGCCCCACCAGCCACCCTTTATATCACCAGCCTTTATCTTGCATCCAGCTGTCCTGCAACTTCTTTAAAGAAGCCTCTCCCTTTTTCTGAGGTGGCCTCACACCTTTGTCCTTATTACTGACACCTGCATGTATATCCGATAGCTTTTTCCCCTCTCTGTGTACGACGGGCCCTCCTTGCTATCAGCTTCAGCTTCTTTGGCTAGTCCACAGCAGCTCTGTACTAACCACTTCCACGCATGTCCCCTTTATTGTCACCTAGCCAAATGGCCTGCATACCCAAGACCAAGGCAGTTTTCTTAAATTTGTCGCCAACTCTGTCTACACTCAAAGACTCCCAGCTCTAATAGCGGACCACCAACTCTTGTGCTACCAGCCGCCCTTGCTTCTCTGCTCTACTCTCTCCTTTGCTTGCTTCCCAGGCGGCTCCCCTGCCTAGTCGTTAGTCACCAACAAGCAAAATCTCCACGTTTGCCCAACCCAAAGGCGACTCCTTCCTTTTGTTGCTACTAGCCACTGCCAGTCTCCAGTTCACCAAAGCGGCTTCTTTCAAGGCTACTGCCCTCTATCGCTACTAGCCTCCAGCCAGCCCCTCGCCAGGCAACTCCTCTGGCGGACCGTTAACTCTGTCCTGTGGCTACCCCAGAGAGCTCACACAGAGTCCCCTTCTTCACCAAAGCCTGTCTACTGCAGCACCGGAGCCACCTTCGCACAAGGCGGCTGCTCTCTCAGTCGGTTCTCCCACTGTCGGGGAGTCTCTGTTGCGCCTCCTCAGTCGTCAACCAGCCCACTCTAACAGGTCCTTCTCTCCTCGGTGCCCACGGCGGTTTCCAGCAGAATCACCCACGAACACTTCTTGGCCCATGCTTCTCTCCAGCGCCTGTGGCTGCAGCTGGCCACACAAAATCACACGGGGCTCTCTCGAACAAGACCGCCTCTCCCCGTTTCTGTATTCAACGCGCCTCCCAGAATTACCAGCCCCCGGCAGTCTCTCTCCAAGCCATCACCTTCATGTGTTTGCCAGCTTCCAGAAGATGCGTTGGTAGCCATTCAAGGCTCCACGCAGCTGGCCACGTTTATCCTCATTTTTGTTTTATTTATTTTGAAGAAAATTTTATTTCTTCTCTAAGGCCTAAGTGATGGCCACATAATCCTTTCACACCCACCAATTTAAAGGCAACAAAGGCCCCTTCACCTATTAATTGCCTTTCCTTCCATACACACTTCAATGCAGCTTCGAGTGCCCGTTCATTTCTTTGACGCGTCCACAATCAAAGCCATCGAGCAGCTGATATCATCCTCAGTGGACCTGTCACCGGATAGGCCTTTACACGCTCACATCAATACATTTACTCTGTACACCTGACAATGCTCTCAAAAGCAAAACTTCACACACGCCATGTACATGTATGTACACATTTCAACTCCTATTTTTGTCCACACATATTTAGCAACCCCCTACTTCTCCTGAGACATTCATGTCCAGCAGCTGTACAAACAGGGATGAAATATTCAGATTTTCCTCTGTATCTTTCACAACCTCCTGACATGCATCATAAGCTTCCTGATCTTCTTCTTTCACGGCTAACATCAATCGAGCAAAATATTTCTTCAGTCGTAAACCATTCACTCTCCTTTTATGCTTCTTTCCATCCAAATCAGCAAGCTGATAACTCCCATTATCAAATTTTCTCTCAACTTTATACGGACCTTCCCACTTTGTCTGGAATGCAGTATGAAAAGTACTATCCAGCTTGTTATTATACCTGAGAACCAGATCACCCTCTTCAATTTCTTTCTGTTACACCTTCTCATTCTCTCTCTTGTCTTTTCAATTGCATAGCCGCATAGTGATCAAATGCTAGCTCTCTGTTCAGTTGAGCTATTTGCAAAGCCAGTAATCTTTCTCTGTAACAATCAATAGGCTCATGTCCTTCCTCAATCAAAAGCTTCAAAGCTGGAATTTCCACATCAATAGACATGAGTGCTTCTTTCCCATAAACTAAATGAAAGGGTGAGAATTGTGTACTAGATTTTACTGCAACCCTGTATGCCCATAATACACGGTTCATCTCTATATCCCAATTCTTGATATGGCCTTCTGTCATTTTGGTTATCATCAGCTTAAATTCACCATTGAATATTTCATTCAAGCCATTGCATTGAGGGTGATAAGGAGTGGAGTACTTGATATTCAATCTTCTGCATATATGGTCAACTACCTCTCCTCTAAATTCAGGTCCATTATCTGATAGTATCTCTAGAGGAATACCAAATCTGCAGCATATATGTTCATATACAAAATCAGCCACCTCTTTACTATCCACTCTCTTTACTGCCTTTACTTCTTCCCATTTTGATAGGTAATCCACCGCAGTAAGCACATAACACTTTCCTCTGGCTGTCCTTGGAAGTGGTCCAACTGCATCCACTCCCCATCTTTCAAGAATGTCATATACCAGCATAATATTTCTCGGCTCCATTTTTAAGATCCTCTTCCCCATTATCTGGCACTCATGGCAAGATTTACACCAGTGCTGAATATCCTTCTGGATGGAAGACCATACATAACCCTCCAGTAATATCTTCTGCAAGGTGATCTTGAATGCATAATGACCCCCACATGCTCCCTCATGATTTGAACATAGAATATAATAAATCTCTTCCCTCCAGGGAATTTTCCTTAATACCTGATCAGCTCCCTGCATGTATAATTCATCCCCAATCATAACATAATGCTTACTTTTCCTGATAAAATGATACTTTTGGCCTTTTTTGAGCTCCTCAGGCAAGCGACCTGAGAGTAAGTAATCCACCACTCTAGATAGGTATTCCCTCCCTCTGTATAATGGCTCTTCGATTTTTGCAATTACTGGATCCTGATTAATTGCCTCCTGAGCCAACTCATGTGCCATATGATTTTCCTCCCGCCGCACATGTTGAATACTCCATGCTGTAAATTGATGTAGCAGCCTTCTAACATCAGCCAGACATTCTTTTAATCTCAGATTCTTTGCTCGCCAGCTACCCAAGACCTGCTTTACTACTAATAGAGAATCTCCCTTTATGATTAGCTTTTGAATTTTCTGCTTTAAAGTAGCCTGCAACCCTTGAAACAATGCTGTGTACTCAGCCTCATTGTTACTTTCAGCTTCTAGAAGTATCCCATCCTTTAGAATCAGCACGCCTTCTGAATCCTGGATTATATATCCCCCGGTGGCTTGATGTATACTCCTCTTATATGAACCGTCAAAGAATAAAACATGAGCTCCAAGAATGATAATTTGTTCCTCTTTTTCTATCCTTGAATCCACTTCCTTCACCAGTATCGGGCCATCCTTGTATGTTAGAAGATCTGCCAGAGTTGCCTTGCAAGTATCTTCAATCAAAAATGAGAAATCATACTCTTGAAGCTCCACTAACAATCGCATCATACCTTTTGAGAGTGAAGTACCATTCACCAGCTGAGGGAGTAGAGTATAGTTTGTCAGCACCACAAATGGTCTCATCAGGAGATATGACCTGAATTTCCTGCAAGCATACACCAAACTTGACAAAACCAATTCAGCCTCAGTATATTTCCTCTCTGCATCTGTCTTCACTCTACTTGCATAATACACAGGCTTCATATATCTGGATTCATCTCCTCTCTGCATTAAGATTACTCCAACTACATCCGGACCAAAAGATGGATTCACATAAAAGACCTGAGAGAAATCCGGAGCTTTTACACTGGAAATACCTCCCAATAACTCCTTTACTTTCTCAAACACTTCCTCGCATTCTTCATTCCACTGCAATGGTTCCTTCTTCATAGCCTGCTGAAGAGGATAAAGCAGTTGAGACATTAAAGGAACAAATCTTGCCATATATTTTACCTTCTGGACAAAAGTCTGCAGACTGCCTGGATGTTGATGGTGCAGATAATAAGACAAGAGCTTTTATCTTCTCTGGATCAGGTTCAATTCCATTCTGAGATATCATATGCCCCAACAGCTTCACCTTTGAATGTCCTAAATGACACTTCTTTGGATTCAGCTGTCCACCTGCATCATCCATTTTAGAAAATACTTGCTCCAATTTATTACCATGCTCCTTTTGAGAACTATATACACTTATATCATCCAAAGAAGCTCTCACAAAATGATCTGTAAGAGGTGCAAGTACTCTGTCCATGTTTCTCTGATACCACGAGGGTGCATTTTTCAAACCAAATGGTACTACTCGATAACAGAAGCAACCCCACGGTGTAATGATAGTGGTTTTTGCCTTGTCCTCCTCAGCAATTGAGATCTGAAAATACCCAGAGAAGCCATCGCATACACTATATCTCTCATATCCAGCTACCCTGTCCAAAATATCATCAATGAATGGCAGAGGATAGTGATTGCTTTTTGTTGCAGCATTTAGAGGCTTGTAATCAATACAGATCCTCCACCCACCTGTATGCTTTGGAGTGAAGACCACTGGATTTGCCCAATCTGAGTGATCTACTGGATAAATTAACCCTGCTTTTAACAACTTATTCAGCTCCTCTCTTAATACAGGCAATAGCTCTCTATTTATCCTCCTCAGTTTCTGAAACACTGGCCTCACACCCTCTTTCAATACTATAGGCATTGGTTCACATTTGAATCCTCGGATCTCTTCATATGAAGTAATGAACAAATGAGGGAATTTATGTATTACCTTCATATACTCTTCTTTCTCCACTGGCTGCAATTTAGGATTCAGCATGCCCTGTAACAGCTTCTCTTTCTCTGCACTGGGTGATGGAGGCTGCATCAGACTGTCAATATCTTCAAGTCTGCTCTCTTCTTCCTTCTTATCTCCTCTTCAGCTTGCATCACATGCTCATTTTCTTCCTTCATTATAAATGATACTTGGCTCTCATCATTAGAAGTAGAACTCTCTTCTTCAGTTTCACTATCTGTATACTCATCAGCACTTGTTTCTTCAGGCTCACTCTTCATTTCACTCATATTGAACTTCTTGGCCCTTCCTCTCTTATTATGTACTGTTATAGTTCCCCTTTTCCAATTTTGGATGGCACCCACCTGTCTGAGCCAAGGTCTGCCCAAAATCAGTGGATAAGCTCCCAAACCAGCTGGCATAATATGGCAATTTATGTTGCAAACCACACCAAAAGCAGTCACTGGCACTTCTGTGCATATACCCACACTTTACTTTTGCATGATTTGCCAGACGGAGTCTAAAATCTGAACTAGCATTCAGCTTCAACCCCAATCCCTCCATACAGGACTGAGTCATCACACTGATTTGTGCACCGCCATCAACATATGCTTCTCCAACACTCACACTTCCACACCAGGCATCAACTGATGGACAAATATCAGGAAGGTCTTCCACAGACATTAGCTCCATTTCACCTTGTGTGGGCTCTTGCTCATTTACTTTCCTCGGATTTGCCAACTTCTTCCACTCTCTCTTAAGCTTCGGACACAATCCAAGCAATTGGGCAAATGTTATATTGGTTACCCTTCCCTTTAAATCTCCCATCAATGTATACTCCTCTTGACCTTGACCAATATGCAAATCTGAAGTTTTATAATGTCTTCTTGGCTTCCTCTTCTTCTTCTCTGGTTGAGGGCTTATATCAAATTGGACATGCTTACCTTTCTTAGAAGATGGTTCAGGTTCTGCCATTGTACTCCTCGTCCTCTTTGCCATAGGCATAATCTCTAGAATGGTCTCCACTCCTATCAAGCTGAGAGCCGGTCCCTTTCCTTTATCCTCCCATTTGACTCCACTGGTAGAGGGTTGATTTGGATCTTTTACTTCAACACTATGATCCCCCGATCTATCATTAGTCCTCTGCATCACAGGATATATTCCACCACCTGCTCTGGGCGGTTTGTCACATTGAGGGCTGATATGTCCCCGCTCCCCACAGTTCCAGCATTGGACATTACTCAAATAGTAGCCCCGTCCTCTCCCTGTTCCTCCCATGTTCCCTTCACCTGTTGACATATTGTCCCGTCTATTATTTGGTGCACCTCGGCTTCTTCCCTTTCCACCTGCTTCCATCCAATTCAAACTTAGAGACTTCATGAGCTCCACTGCATCATGTATGTCCCTCTTCAAAGTGTCCTCCTGTTCTGGAACAACAGCAGCTTCCCTTTCAGGATGTATACTCTCAATCTGTGGCATCTTCACAAACTTCTTCGGCTCTTCCTGTATTCCCATCTGCCTCAGATGCTTCACCTTCCACTCCTTCTCACGAGCTACTCTGACAGCCTCCTCAAAGCTATCCAGGTTCTTCAGCTCCACCTTCAGACGGAGGGTTGTCTCCAGACCAGCCACAAACCGGTCTCTCTTTATCATCTGCGGGGGTACTTCAGGAATCAGAGCCTCACACCATAGACTCCACAGTCTACCAAACTCTATCAGATACTGATCCACATCCTGACCTTCTTTCTGCTGAATGTTACACAACTCCTTCCACACTTCATTCGGACTCCTCACACGGGCAAACTGTGCCAGAAATGCAGCTCTGACTACACGGTACTCAGGATCCTGTTGGATGAATGTTCCTGTGTGTAGTCACAAACATCTCTAGCCATGTTTTTGCATCACCCTACAAGCAATAAGCCAAAATCTGAAAAAGGATCTCCGGGGTTGCCCTGTCTTTCATCAAAGCTATAAACTCCATCTTCTCCAGAAACCTGGTTGCATTCTCCTGTGGCAATCCCCAATACTCCGGAAAATCCTGAGCCATTTCCAAAACTTTCTTCACACAGCCCTGTTCTCTTTCACAAACCAGAGGAAATCTGCTCCTCTGTGGAGGCACCAAAAAGTGACGGCACGGAAGCGGTAAAGCTGTTTACGCCCTTATAGGGTGCCACACTTCCACACACGCATAAAAAACACACCAGAACACCAGACCAAAAAAGCATGAACAGGACTTATATTTCAGATCTGGCTGTCACAACTTGTACCCAAACAAACAAAGAACAAAAAAGAACTCTCTGGCATCATCAAACACCAGCCACAGCTAATCAAGAGAATTTACAACTCTGGTCCTGAGTCTCCAGGAGATAGAAATCCATAAAAAACCACACACACACCCTCTCTCTCTGGCTCTCTGTACTGATCCACTGCCAGGCAGTCCAAACCCGCTTCTTCTTGCAGTTTATCTGCTGTGCTTCCGGCCCCACCAGCCACCCTTTATATCACCAACCTTTATCTTGCATCCAGCTGTCCTGCAACTTCTTTAATGAAGCCTCTCCCTTTTTCTGAGGTGGCCTCACACCTTTGTCCTTATTACTGACACCTGCATGTATATCCGATAGCTTTTCCCCCTCTCTGTGTACGACGGGCCCTCCTTGCTATCAGCTTCAGCTTCTCTGGCTAGTCCACAGCAGCTCTGTACTAACCACTTCCACGCATGTCCCCTTTATTGTCACCTAGCCAAATGGCCTGCATACCCAAGACCAAGGCAGTTTTCTTAAATTTGTTGCCAGCTCTGCCTACACTCAAAGACTCCCAGCTCTAATAGCGGACCAACTCTTGTGCTACCACCCACCCTTGCTTCTCTGCTCTAATCTCTCCTTCGCTTGCTTCCCAGGCGGCTCCCCTGCCCAGTCGTTAGTCACCAACAAGCTAAATCTCCAAGTCTGCCCAACCCAAAGGCGACTCCTTCCTTTTGTTGCTACCAGCCACCACTGCCAGTCTCCAGTTCACCAAAGCGGCTTCTTTCAAGGCTACTGCCCTCTATCGCTACTAGCCTCCAGCCAGCCCCTCGCCAGGCAACTCCTCTGGCAGACCCTTAACTCTGTCCTGTGGCTACGCCAGAGAGCTCACACAGAGTCCCCTTCTTCACCAAAGCCTGTCTACTGCAGCACCGGAGCCACCTTCGCACAAGGCGGCTGCTCTCTCAGTCGGCTCTCCCACTGTCGGGGAGTCTCTGTTGCGCCTCCTCAGTCGTCAACCGGCCCACTCTAACAGGTCTCCTCAGTGCCCACGGCGGTTTCCAGCAGAATCACCCACGAACACTTCTTGGCCCATGCTTCTCTCCAGCGCCTGTGGCTGCACAGCTAGCCACACAAAATCACACGGGGCTCTCTCGAACAAGACCGCCTCTCCCCCTTTCTGTATTCGACGCGCCTCCCAGAATTACCAGCCCCCGGCAGTCTCTCTCTAAGCCGTCACCTTCACGTGTTTGCCAGCTTCCAGAAGATGCGTTGGCAGCCATTCAAGGCTCCACGCAGCTGGCCACGTTTATCCTCATTTTTGTTTTATTTATTTTGAAGAAAATTTTATTTCTTCTCTAAGGCCTAAGTGATGGCCACATAATCCTTTCACACCCACCAATTTAAAGGCAACAAAGGCCCCTTCACCTATTAATTACCTTTCCTTCCATACACACTTCAATGCAGCTTCGAGTGCCCGCGAGTGCCCGTTCATTTCTTTAACGCGTCCACAATCAAAGCCATCGAGTAGCTGATATCATCCTCAGTGGACCTCTCACCGGACAGGCCTGTACATGCTCACATCAATACATTTACTCTGTACACCTGACAATGCTCTCAAAAGAAAAACTTCACACACGCCATGTACATGTATGTACACATTTCAACTCCTATTTTTGTCCACACAATGGCTGGGGAAAAGAAGCCCGTTTGACGCTTTAAATGTTATTTTTAAAATCTTCCTCAACGGTTGGGGAAAAGAAACCCGTTTGACACTTTAAATGTTATTATTAAAATCAACCTCACGGTTGGGAAAAAGAAGCCCTGTTTTACGGTTTACATAATGCTTAATGATTTGTGTAATGCATAATGATTTGTATTTAATGAGCTACATATACATGTTATCCTGCTAGATGGAGCCTCTCAATCTTGAAGAGAGAATAGCGTGTCCATGCATGCGATGTAAGTACCAAATGATTCAAAAACGAAGGATTTGCAACCAGCATATTCATGACGCTGGCATATTTCCAATGGAGTGCTTACAAAATTTACAGTTTCAATCGTACAACCAAGCAAGTGTGCAACCACATCTTGATAACATTGCGCCTATGAATTCTCGTCCCCAACAAAGGATGAGAATATCGAAGGAGGGAGTGACAGATGAAGCTCAATTAACAGCACCCGAGGGAATGGAAGAAGGTCCAATGGAGGAAATGTTGGATGCCTTTCTCGAGCAACAAGAAGGTGTCTTCGAGGAGAATGATCATGAAGATCATTGATTCATCAACCACGACATTCGCAACGGTCAAATTATGAACCAGAGGAAAAGGCCATGCGTAAACTTGCACGCCTTCCACTATACAATGGTGCTAGGATATCTGTATTGCGTGCATCTCTTATGATGCTAAATTTACAGTCAATTTTTGGATGGTCTAATACAAGTGTCACTGAACTCTTCAAGTAAGTGATTTATGGAGATTACACCTAATGTTGGAATGATAAATTTTCAACTTGTATTTGACTAAATCTTAATAGTAACGATCAGATATTGCCATACTTGCAGGCTTTTGAAAGACCAGATATTGCCATACGGCAACGAGATGCCTCCATCTCATGCAGATGCCAAGAAGTTATTGAAATCCATAGGCATGGATTACAATAATATTCATGCTTGTCGCAATGATTGTATTCTCTTCCACCATGAATACGAGCATTTGCAAGAATGTCCCCATTGTGGCTCTAACAAATATAGAGAAGATGTTCAGGGGAAGCTGTCCCAGTAAAGGTTCTTAGGCACTTTCCAATCATCCCAAGAATAAAAAGCATGTTCAGGTGCAAATCTATAGCAAGCTTGATGACATGGCATGCCACAACTCGATCCACAGATGAAGTGATGCGTGTGCCATTGCTGATTCACCTACATGGAGACACATTGAAGAGAAATGGCCGGCTTTTAGGGAAGATCCTCGTAACCTCTGTCTTGGCCTAGCAATGGATGGTGTAAACCCTTTTGGTTTACGGAGCTCTTCATGGAGCACATGGCCTGTTTGCCTTGTGAATTATAATCTTCCGCCATGGTTAGCAATAAAGAAAGGTCATTTGTTGCTCTCATTAATAGTTTCACGAAAGTACAAAAGGTGAAGAACATGGATGTATATTTGGCAACACTTATTGATGAGTTACGCACCTTGTGGAACGGAATTGAAGTGAAGGACATGTCAAAGCAGCAGAGTGGCCAAAGACTTGCAACTGTGCAAGGTATTCTCATGTGGACAATGCATGATTGGCCTGGCTATGGAGAATGCTCAGGTTTGTCTGTATCGGGTTATAATGCATGTCCTCTATGTGGTCCTCGACTTGATTCAAGATACTCAAAGGCATTATGAAAGAATGTCTACCAAGGACATGTTAGGTATCTTCCAGAAAATCATGAATTGCGAGATGGTAATCTAGGAAGACCTCCTCCAAGTGCACTGAAGGCAAGCGATTGGAAGCTCAAATGGGAGGAATGTGGCAACTTGGCATGTCGTGGGATGAAGAGGCTCTCTATCTTTCACCAACTCCCCTATTGGGGTGATCTTCTTATAAACCATTTGCTTGACCCGATGCATATTTTCAAGAATGTAGCTGACATTCTGTGGAAGACCATGACAGGAAAAAAGGAGACTAAAGGCCAAAGGGACGACTTAGAAGAGATAGGTTGCATGCAAGAGTTGTGGCTCGTACTAGACCCAATGGAAAGGTGCTACTTCCAAGAGCCCCATGAGTTTTTAGTAAGATGGAGGAACAACAAGTGAAGAGGACAATTTCAGAGTTTCGGACTCCTACAGGTTGTATGCATTGCTTGAAAAGTGCATTTACAAAGGATGATGATCTTAGTGGCCTCAAGAGTCATGATTGACACAAGTTTCTACAATTTGTGCTCCCCATAGCAATAAAGGATTGCCTCACTAAAGACATTAGAGCTACTATCTATAAGATTAGCACATTGGTGCGTTGGATTTCTTCAAAAGAGATAAAGAGAGACACTTTGGAGACAACGCGTTTAAACTCCATAGAGGCACTCTGCATGGTAGAGAAGTTTTTCCCTACAAGTTTATTAACAATCCAGATGCATCTGCTAGTTCATGTTGTAGATGAGGTTGTAGTTGCTGGAATAGTCCATTCAAGATAGATGTTCTTTTTGGAGAGGTTTATGAAGACATTAAAGGGATTTGTTCGCCAAATGGCTCGCCCGGAGGGAAGTATGTCAGAAGGGTGGCTGATACAAGAGTCCCTTGTTCGCCAAATGGCTCGCCCGGAGGGAAGTATGTCAGAAGGGTGGCTGATACAAGAGTCCCTTGTTTACATCACTGAATATTTAAGTTCATCAGATCCAGAGATACCTCGACTATGGTCTCAAGAGTCTAACAGGTGAGTCATTGGTGAGGAACCTCAAGGCCAAGGCATTAAGAGAAAGATGGATAACAATTTGCGGGAAAAAATCAATAAATTTTGCATCTTGAACTCGCATGTAATGGAGAAGTGGATTGAGACATATGAAGCTCTCAAGCGACAGCGAGTACAAGATCGTTTAAGTTTCAGAAGGAATCGCACTACAAGAAATCTCCCATATCCAGAAGGTCTGCACACTCTTTCGGACTTTCCCACAGGTAGATGGCTAGAAGCTACAATTTTAGAAGCCAAATGTGCTGGTTTAACTATAACAGAGGAGGAGGAGGAGCTTACAAAAGGATGCGATTTGCATGTAAGTGTTTAAGTTCTACATGTCTCTCTTTTTTTTCTCTACATGTCTCAGTTATTATTTGTCCATCAATCTTTATGTACTATTTGTAGTATTACAAATATGGGGCGTTTTGGTCACATGGACGTCATTTTTGGGTAGAACAAATAGACCAAAGAAGAGCAACCTTTGATTGTGGTGTCATAGCACAATTTGTTCAAGAAAGTTGAGAGCAAGTGCAAGTGATGATAACACAATTAGTGGAATGCTTGATTACTTTGGAACCATTCAAGACATATTAAAGGTTGGCTTTAGAAGTTTTGAGTTGTTTATCTTTGATATGAAGTGGTTCAAGGTAATCACAAATGGGCCATATGCAACTGTACGTAGAGACAAGAGTGGCCTCATCCAAGTGGACTCCACAAAGGTATGGACCAATCAGCAAGATACTTTTGTGCGCCCAGAGCATTGTGAGCAGGTTGTCTTTAAAGCGGATCCAAAAGATCCACGCTGGCTATTTGTGGTTCAAGTCGCTCCCCGTAGTAAGCAAATTTGTGAAGAATTAGAGCTACAACCGGGTGATATGGATTCACAGGGTGGTGGGGAGCAACAAGAACAAGCCGATATCAACAATGAAGAGGAGCAAGCAAATGAAGAGGAGCAACTAGAACAAGATCCAAATGAAGAGGTGCAAACCAATGAAGCTGGGAAATCTATTGAGAAAGAAGAGGTGCAAACCAATGAAGCTGGAAAACCTGTTGAGGAAGAAGACATAGATGATGAGGACAGCCTTCATCAAGGGACTTTTAATGATGAGGATGCTGAAATGTACATAGAAATAGATCTCTTTGGGGCTACTAATCTTAATGAGGATGATAGAATAGATAATGATTTTTAAAATGATGTATCTTAATGATTATGCAAATAGTTATGACATATTTGTAATGATTTTATGACATTGAAGGTGCAAAGTGATATGGTTTACCATTGTTGTTTAGGGAAGTTAATGTTTGTCATATGGTCCTTTCATTGTTTACCATTGTTAATGTTTGTCATATGGTCCTTTCATTGTTTACCATTGTTAATGTCTACCGTCATAATCACTAGTGCAGGTGCAAAGTGATATGGTTTACCATTGTTGTTTATCATTGTTAATGTCTGTCATATGGTTCTTTCATTGTTTACCATGTAATTTTCATTTCGCACAAGTTTGTCATATGGTTTTTTGTCCAACAGGCCATGGGTGATGACTCACCGTCGCTCAAACTACAGTTCTAATTTCTCATTTAACCCTTCATCTCAGGGCATGAGTCTCGACCAGTTATATGGTTTTTTCTCGTCCATGACTCCAGAGCAGAGAGCCATGGCTCAGACTTATTGGGGTTCTGGAGCAGGGACATCTGCCTCACCATCTGGCTTCACGACGGCAGTTCCCACAACTGTAGGTACGACAGCAGTTCCCACACCTCATACCACATAGCCTTCCACTCCTCTTACAGCTCGATCTACCACCTCTTCACATAGACGTCGCTCACGTAGTAGGTCTTCAGGGGGAGGTTGTTGTGGTGGTAGTGCCACAGATGCTGACACCACCGCGTCGTCCTTCGCTCTCATCTGTTCCCATGGGTTCACCTTCCACTCTTTGGGGTGCACATGACCATGACAACAACAAGATATACACAATTAGGGATGGGGAACCTATAATGAATAGTGCAAGGAAGGCAATGAAGACACGAATTCGACAATTGTGCACTATACAGTTTCACAACTCTGTTATGACTTTATGGGATCAGCAAGATAAGGAGAAGAAAAATTACATAAATACAAAGATAAAGCAAGAGTTTCAGCCATCTGACCCTATGAATGTCGTCTCTAATGAGTGGATACAATATACAGCTCGCATTTTGATGGGGCATCGTAGGTCAGAGGCGAGGGATGCATTTAGAGAGGGGAAAGAGAAACCTGTTTGGCTAGATGATAGGGAATGGGAAGGCATAGCTCAGGAGCTCACAGAGACACCAGAGAGGTTTCAACAACAAAGAGAGGCGGCAAGGACAAGACTCCAAATAGTAGGGGCTTCTCATCTTGGGAGTGGTGGTTACGAAACCATGCGCCATGAATTCGTAAGTATTTGTAGCAATTTTGTTTATCTAAATGTATGTATGTGGGCTAAATGTTGATTTCTAAAAGTTGTAATTGTTAATCGTTTATGTAGGAGTTGGCCATGAATCGTCTACCAAGTAGGCGAGAAGAGAAGTACGCTCACAAATATGGCCTTGTGGCCTTATTTGAGATGCTTGAAGCAGAAGGAGAGACCATCAATTGGGAGGCATTACCATAATGTAAGTCCTCTAAACTATTAGTATATGAATAAAATATTCATAAGTAATGTTTCTTGTTTCTTTATCTAAAAAATACAAAAACGAGCATGGTTGTCTTTTGTGCTCTATTTTGGACAGAATGATGCTGTCTGTTTACTGTTGTTGAGTCTTGTTGACTGCAGGCAGCACGCAACACCATTTCGTCCAAAAACATTTACTGGTATGAGTGTTGGTATGAGCACTGATATGAGCATCGGTATGAGCGCTGATATGCGTGCTGGTATGAGCGTCGATATGCGTGCTGGTATGAGTGCCGATATGCGTGTTGGTATGAGCGCCGGTATGAAGGCCGGTATGAATGCTAGTATGAGCGCCGATATGAGCACCAGTATGCGAGCTGGTATGAGCACCGGTATGAGCGTCGGTATGCGTGCTGGTATGAGCGCCGGTATATATATCGGGTATTACTGATGCAAATACCGACGTTGTGGTTTCGACGTAGATACCGAGGTTTATACTGATGACGGGGCTTTTTTAGACCCTGTTCAGTGACATTGGTATAAGCGTCAGTATTAGGCTATCATGTAGTAGTGCTACATTTTTCAAAATTTCTAAATTCTCTCTCAACAACCATGAAACAAAGGTTTTAGGTGCCCAAATTATGTTTGTACAATGTACCTTAGCGGAATTATTCTATACTTACAAAATGTTGCAAGTTTACTAAGGAATGTAATGCGTATGACTCCAGAATCTAAATCCAGAATTTTTGTTGTGTGCATTTTTGACATTTTGAAACAATTAATATTTGTAGCTTACTAAGGGGCTTTTACATATAACTTTAAGATCTCAATGGATAGAGTAAGCATTGTATCACCTTAAAAAACTTGCAAATACATTAAAACGATGTATTGGTTTGGATACAAATGGATGCTAAAAAGTGGTGTATCAAACACACACAACTTCCTACTATTTTAGACACTCTCAATTGAGTTTTATTTCATGTGAGACTTGGCAAAATCTTTGACACAAATATAAAATAATCACTTGAAATTTTTCACGGGGCTTAGTGATTTTTTTCTCTAAACTTAGAAGGCGGTTTTCTCAAACCTGAGTTACAGTCTCATGCAAGTCCTATTTATGGGTGTAATTCCTTATCGTGCCAGTATCCAAATTGCAAGGTTATATTTTTTAAAGACACACTAGGTCACATATTCAAACTCCTAAAGAGGGATTTTGAATATGTCTTTCAAAGCGCAAGTAGCATTTAATTTGCATCGTCTGAAAAAGAACACTTAAGTGTCCTTTTTTGGTACCAAACTAGTGTTAAAGAAGCTTTAGCTTCTTTAAGGTCCTTTATAAAAATATACATCAACAACAAATTAATTAATAACATAGAGTGAATATACATCAACAAAAAAAGTGAATATGCACCACCAATAACAGTGAATATGCTTACATATCATATACACACTTATATCCTTTATCCATCTATGCAACCTTAAAGCTTCGTTAAGGTCCTTTAAAAAATATACATCAACAAAAAATTAATTAATAGCATAGAGTGAATATACATCAACAAAAAAAGTGAATATGCACCACCAATAAAAGTGAATATGCGTACATATCATATACACACTTATATCCTATATCCATCTATGCAACCTTTGGCATTTTCGTAAGGTTTCATTTTGAAACTTAAGAGGTTTCACCTTCGCAACCTTAAGGAAATTAGAGAGCGTCGTATGAAGCCCAATTTGACCTTTCAAGAGCATCAAATTTAAGCACTGAGTAGCAGTGTAGCCGAGTAGCTGCGCTCGCGTGGACGCTCGCGGCTCGAAGGAGGAGAGTAGATTTTTCAGATTTTATGATTAGAGTTCAGTGTTCGCGGGAGCTCACCAGGGATGTGCGCCCTCCATAGGAGGCATTCATGGTGATTTTTGAGGACTAGAGGGAGAGAGAATTAGCAGAGATCAACCAGCATTATCCGTCATTATCCCTTGGCAACACATCATGACAAGAACGGTCGCGAATGGAGGTCAGCAAAACTAGCGAGTAATTAGGCGAAATTAGCGAATCAATGGAGCATTAAGGAGAATCAAAGGGAGATTAAGGATCAAGGGTGGAAGGAGTATCAGTAGCGTATTCTCATGAGTAGTGGCCATTGCCTCCATCTTTTCTTCATGAGTATCATAATTAGCGTATTCTCGGGGGGCCATGAGTAGTGGCCATTGCCTCCATCTTCGAGACATGCTCTCGAACGGATGTTCCAACAAACTTGAGCTGATACAACTGAATCTCAAGTGCAAGATGACGAGAGAAAGTCTTTAGCTCATATAAGACACTGATAAGCTTCTCCCAATTCGATGAAGCCTCGCGAAGATCCGAGATGTGAGAAAGCACGCCATTGTCGACGTTGAGAAAGAAGAAGCTCCTCGCTCGAGCATTGAGCCGATGCTGTCTTCTTGATGGAGTTGGAATCCACCATACAAGGTCTTTCGATAGGAAGAGTGACAAACTACCACAAGTCATATGTCTCCAATATAGCCTCCACTTTGTATTTCGCCAAAAGGAGAAGCTCTTGCCACCATCTAGCTTCTCTGATGTGGGTAGATTTGGTAGAACGGGAATATGGATGGGCAGTGTAATAGGAAAGAATGAAGGTGCCTCTTCTGTAGCTTGGTTCCGTTGTGATGAGGTCCCGACGGCTCTAGAGGAACCCTCTATGAGGGAAAAAGGATGAAAGGACCAGATATATGAGAGATTAGAGCAAAACTACACGGCATGAAATATGTGAGTGAACAAAACTACACGGCATGAAATATGTGAGTGAATATATATATTAAGGTGAGTGCAAATATGTACAAGAGCCCTCAGGTGTGAGGTGACTCTAAGTAGAGAGACCAGTACAGATGTAGAGATGAAACACGGTCAGTGAGGAAGGCTCACGTGGATGTGAGGCAAAACACTCCAAGTGGTGGTCGGTGTCGAAGGCTCGCGTCGATGGAAGCAGAGGCACTCCAAGGTGATGTGGCCACGGAAGATGAGGTGATGCAAGCTCTGATGATGACAAGGGTGATGTTGTACCTAAAGGGTGCAGGCTCTTATGTGACAAGAGTGCTACGTACCTGAAGTGGTGAGGAGCAGAGAGGGTTGTCGTCCCGAGTGGTGCAAGCTTTGGTGACAGTGGTGCTGTTTACCTGAAGCAAAAAGGGCTGTTGTCCCGAGTGGTGAAGCTCTAGTGACATGCATGCTGCATACCTGAAGCAGAGAGGGCTGCCGTCTCGATGTAGCAGAGAGAGTGGACTGTTGCCCAATTGTGAGAGCTCAAACAAAAATGTTGATATGCTATATGTGTCATGTGCATCCATTAATCCCAATGCTCATAGACATGTGCATCCATTAATCCCGATATGCTATATGTGTCATGTGCATCCATTAATCCCAATGCTCATAGACATGGATATTCTCATTAGCAAATATATGGGTAGATGGACGATGACTTTCTCAAGACTTTGCAGAGTCGTCGGGGATGAGAAGACAAAGAACGATACAAAAGGGAACAAGAACACTATGCTCAGTATGAACAAATCATCGTTGGGGCCAGGTTTAGGCAACAACTCATAGAAGAGCTTCAAGAAGAGGCGCAATAAGGTCAACTTCTATACGAGCAAAGATGGACACAGCTCAAGGAGACATGGGCACAATTCATGGCAGCATCAACAAAGGCCAAGAAGGAATCACCTAGGGTTGTGAAGCAGCCCATGACCGAGAGCATTTACCCGACAAAAAGAGAGCTTCTAAGACGAGTTCTCAGGAGACGTGATCATAGAAAGAGGTGTTTCCAAGGAAGTGCCATTACCCAGGATGCACATGCCAGAACCAGAACCAAAGCCAAAGTACAGCCAGAAGCCAAACCAGAACCACAACCACAAATCGAGTAAGTGGATCTTTCCAAATCTTATTTGGAGGAGGATGAGGTCAACCTGATAGTTCCCAAGGAGGTGGACCTCTCCAAATCCTATTTGGAGGTGGACCTCTCCAAATCCTATTTGGAGGAGGATGAGGTCATCTCAATAATTTTAGAGGAGTTTTTAGAAGATCCAGAGACCGAGTCAGAGAACTTGAAGACCAAGTTAGAGAGCTTGGAGATTAATGTTGAAATATACAAGTGAATAGGGTGTGTGTGGGAACAAGATCTTGGATAGAGGCTGTAAAAGAGAAGATGTAATTGTGAAAGAACCTGTGAAATGGTGAGAAGAATCTACTGGGAGAGAATAAAGGGTAGCATGAGAGAATTTAGGAGTGTGGAGATATTCTGGGAGATATTCAGGGAAAAGAGAAGAGGTGGAGAGAATGAGACAAAAGGTGGAGATATTCTGGGAGTGAATCATGGAGAAATCAATGGGATTTGATGCTTGATGTAAACTCTATAAATTGAGGCATAGCCCTAATGAGAATTTGCTGGTTTTTGAGTATCCATGCCTACATTAATCTATTTGCTAATTATTCATTACATCTTAATCATTTGCTAATCACTTTGTTAATGATGTTGATTCTAGTGTTTGATCCACCATAGCTCATCACAATGCTCAAATTTCAACATGGTATCAGAGCCATGCCTAGAATCAATCAGATTTATGAGCCCATTAGTTAATTAATTAGGATTAGTAGCAAAAAAAATGAAATTTTTAGTGAGTTTTCACTTCTCCCCTTCACCCCCAGCCAGTGGAGGACTCCATTCTTCTTGCACAGTCAACATTAGGTCTTGAGCTTTTAACACAAGCTAGCTAACACCTTTAGCTTCATGCTCAGCAAGACGGCGCAGCAAACCGCATAGAAACAAAGGAGAAATCACGAAATTCGCTGGCACCTGTTTTTCTGAGTGAAATAGACATTGCAACTTCCACAGATCAAAGCTCTCTGATTCCTCTTAGCCTAAGGGGTAATCAAGCATGCTCTACAAGCTCGTGAAGACAGAATTGAGTTTCATCAAGTCTATAGTGAGATCCAAGCTCTTCATCAAATCTGCAGGTGACTTTGGTAAAACAGAGATTAAGCTTTCAATATTTGGTCAAATCTTGTGTTTCTTGGCTTAATCCTCTTCTAGACTCATTGCTATTGATGCCTTTGAAAGCATTTGAGCTCATTTGAAGTGGAAGGCACCAGATCTGGACTCCTCGCATACTCTGTTTTCTGCACACAAAACAGAGCATTAATTTGCTAATCAATGATTAATCAATGCTAATCACTGTATTTTGGTACAATTGAGGGTTCAAATTAACCATTAGGTATCTGATACAGATCCCTATAGCTTCAGATTGCAAATCGGAGTTGGTTTGATACTCCAACCATCCCGTACAAATTGGTTATCCTTAATTTAGTGTAATTTCTGGTGATTTTATGCTGATAAAATTGTGAAAATCATCATTTTGCATTTAACTCTTGGTTAATGCTTGTAAATCTCACTCAAATTCAAGATTATTCACAGCCAGATTTGCATTTGGAATGTGCATGAGAATGAATGCTATACGCATTATGTATTGGGCACATTACATCAGTGTAAAAATGGGAACAGACACTGTCCTTGTCCAGAATAAGGCAAGATGTAAGACCTCCCACATAAATTTGGGTTTGCATTGCATAATGACAAAAAATAAACATAAAAAGCCCAAAGGAACTGTCAGCAAAACATTGAAACATGTTGCTCACATGGAGCAAAATGACCTGACGAACAAGCTCATGGCCCCAGCCATGAAAGAAGAAGAATATCTCTTTCCAAGAAGAGGATCCACACCAAGAAGAAAAGCTGAAGGAAGACATGGACACGAGAAGAGAAGCTGCCACAAGAAGAGAAGCTGCCCCAAGAAGACTGAAAGAAGAGACGGACGCGTGGAGAGATGCTGCCACGAGAAGAAGACTGAAGATAAGAGAAGATGTGAGGCTCCAAAGAGTGAGGAGCTATGTGAAAATCTCTGAGAGAGAGAGAGAGAGAGAGAGAGAGAGAGAGAGAGAGAGAGAGAGAGAGAGACCCCACAACCCAATGTAACCTACCCCAACAAAGTAAAACCACCTCTGAGCCACCGCCGATGATGTAGGCCACGTGGTAGATGTATGTGTGAGCACTTTAGTCAAGGTCGCGGGCACTTCTAGTAGCCTTGGACACATAGAGAGAGAGAGTGTCAAGGACTATGGAGTTTAGGGACTTGAGGCACTGGTCGCGGACTATCAAGTAAGAAAGAAACTTGATACAGGGTCCAGGTGTGCTGAGATAACTTGAGGGGAGGAGTAGACACTGGTCGCGGACTACCAAGTAAGGGGAGGCAAACTTGGTATAGGGTCTAGGTGTGCTAGGATTATTCACTTGAGGGGAGGTGTTGAAATATACAAGTGAATAGGGTGTGTGTGGGAACAAGCTCTTGGATAGAGGCTGTAAAAGAGAAGATGTAATTGTGAAAGAACCTGTGAAAAGGTGAGAAGAATCTACTGGGAGAGAATAAAGGGTAGCATGAGAGAATTTAGGAGTGTGGAGATATTCTGGGAGATATTCAGGGAAAACAGAAGAGGTGGAGAGAATGAGGCAAAAGGTGAAGATATTCTGGGAGTGAATCATGGAGAAATCAATGGGATTTGATGCTTGATGTAAACTCTATAAATTGAGGCATAGCCCTAATGAGAATTTGCTGGTTTTTTAGTATCCATGCCTACATTAATCTATTTGCTAATTATTCACTAATTATATCTTAATCATTTACTAATCACTTTGTTAATGATGTTGATTCTAGTGTTTGATCCACCATAGCTCATCACAATGCTCAAATTTCAACAATTAAGACGATGGATATGAAGTGCAATCTTCAGTTGGACTGGAACAGAATCAGAGCAAAGGTGTATGGATTACTCTAGTGCTCCAAGCTTAGCAGGAGGGGATGTCATGTGCATCCGTTAATCCCAATGCTCATAGACATGGATATTTTCATTAGCAAATATATGGGCATCTCCATCTCCTTGTTAACTTGAAAGCTTGTCATTGCCTTCACCTCGATCCTGAAACTCTTGCCCCTCACGTGCATCAGAATAAAGGCTATTTTTCCATATACCCAGTTCATCTTCAAGCTCTTCCACATGCCTACTATGTGTTGGTAGGGCTATGCACCTTTCTACTGAAAATTCAAGGTCCCCCATTTACCATGATTCTGAGACCATGGTTGTCCCCTCCTTACGCTTCCCAATCTGTAAAAATATAGAAAGTGGCACAATAACTAGAAAGTGTAAGGGTTAATTCTAGACATGTAGTGGAATCAGATATTTCTTTCCTCTCATCACTTTCAAACTTGACTCTTCCACATTGTCAAAGCCCATGATGCTAAAGTGTTGACACAAGTTTGCTAGGCTCCAATTCTTGCTTGCTGTGCTGCCACTCGCTCAATCCATCCATTTTGCATCATCACAGCTACCTCAATAGGCACAATTTCTTCTTTCGAGGCTTGAAGTAGGATCCATGTCCCGTGCTTTTGCATCCATCTTTGGTAGTGCAGACGCATGTACAAAATAGAGCGTGCCTTCAAGAACCTGAAAGACATTGTAGAATCTACTACATTGCACTTGTACAAACCACCTTGATGTGACCCCTCATTAACCTCCCAACCCTCTCCTAGTAATCCTTGAATGAGGTCAGACCATACCTCCTTACAAATATACATTGTTTGTGTTTGGTGCATTGGCATGGAATTGAACATGTGCACAAAAACATGTAAAGGACAAAACCAATTTAGCCCTACTGACCTAGATGCCTTTGAAAGCTTGAGTGATGTCTTGATATCACTTACCATCTTAAACTTTAAGCATAAGATGGTCTAAGTTCCAGGTTTAGGCCATTCGGGATTGTTAAGAGGGGGGTTGGGGATCTCTTCTAGCTTGCCAAATAAACCTGGTTTTTTATCTACAAAATATGAGTGAAAAAAGAAAAAGATATTGTTCTGTACAAGATCACTTGGGATTTGAGATACAAACATTGCCTCTCCCATGGATGCATGCATAGCATAAAAAACTCCGGTGAGGCTTTGAAGTGGTTGTTCCTCAACATAATTAGATGGGAAAATATGTGCAAAGAGAAAAAAAAATGGAGGATCATAAGAAAATTTGAAACAAAAAATCCAATGTTAGCATATTGTTAAAGCCGTGTTTATGTTACACTGACAATTTGAAGGAAACCTTGGTCGTTGGCCTTGAATGTACAAGTCTCCAAGGGTATACACATGTTGCACTATGGCAACCAGTCCTTCCTTCTTAGTATGCTTGAAGCCTTGTAGCCGCCCCTTTTAATAATGTAGCATATTCCCCAGTTGACGCACCCCCGATGTGGTTCCTTAGAGCTTGGCTACATGTAGACCCAAGCCGCAACCCTGAATCTTGTTGGAGCCCAAACTCCATTCTCATCTCTTATGTTATGCAACATAAGATCTTCCACCTTCTCCCTAGGTCTTCTCACATTACTGGAAGAGGCCATGGTGGTAAGAAAAGGGAAGAAGGGAAAAGAAAAGCTTGTTTTACAACAGAGGAGTGGAGAGGAGAGAAAGCTCAGGGTTTTCAGTGCAGCAATGGAAAGCTTAAAAGAGGGTTAGAGTTTGAGAATAGGCTTCTTGAACCTAGAGTAGACTAAAGAGGGATAGAGTTTCTGCAGTAATGGAGAGGGAGGGAGATTGAGACAGAGAGAGAGGGAGATTGAGAGGGAGGGAGCTTGAGAAGCAGGGAGAGCTTGAGAGGGATGGAGTTTCTGCAGTAATGGAGAGCATAGAAAAGGAAGAAAGAGGGAGATTGAGACAGAGAGAGAGGGAGATTGAGACAGAGGGAGCTTGAGAAGGAGGGAGAGCTTGAGAGGTATGGAGTTTCTACAACAATGGAGAGCTTAGAAGAGGAAGAAAGAGGTTCAAAAGGAGCTTTCCAAACCTAGAGTATGTTGGGGGGAAGTTTGAGAGGGAAAACACACTTTTGGAAAAAAATTAAATTTTTTTAATTTTTAGGGTTTTTAATCTGCGCGACTCTAGATGGGGGGACCTCTAAGTTTGGGCCCACGAGGTAGGGGCACAAGAGTAGTAATTAGGCCCCATTAGCAAACCAAAGCTTACGCCCTCTAGGGTTAAAGCAGTCAAAAATGTGCACCTAGACCTCTTCCTATTGGTCCATTCCTAATCAAAAGTTAATCCAAGAGGCCCTCTTTGGGTGCAAAAAATTCCTAATGATCCACATAAATGTGCTCGTTGGTGATGCCTCTGTTGACACCATGAATGCCCCTGAATGGTCCCTGAATGGCCACTAAATGCTTCATTGGCCCTTGAGACTGCTGGTAAAATCTTTCAGCCCAAGCCCCTTTTGCCGTTCCTGTTTTGGTGATCCTCATCACATTCTTGTCACTGTCCCTATGTGTGTCTCCCATCCCATGCGACTATGATTGAGGTCAAACAACGGTGGGGAGTACATGTCTCATGAGTTCGAGGACTACTTGAGAGAGAATGGCATTAAGAGACAGCTTACATGTAGCTACACACCTCAACAAAATGTTGTCTCAATGAGAGGAAGAACAAGGTGATTGCCGGGGTTGCAAGAGCACTTATGAACCAGATAAAGATTCCTTTGCATTATTGGGTAGAAGCACTACACATTATCAATAGGACACCCACCACGATCATTCATCACTTGTTGCCATTTGAGAAGATGTATGGCTGGAAGCCAACATTGGCATATATGAAAGTATTTGGATGTGTATGTTCTGTTCATGTGCCTAACGAGGTGAGAAGAAAGATGGAGCCAAAAGCTATCAAGTGTATTTTCCTTGGATACCCAATGGAAAAGCAAGGTTACAAATGCTATGACCCAGTGAGCAAGAGGGTCTATGTGAGTAGAGATGTAGAATTCAGTGAATTTGACTCATGGTATCAACCACAACATGTGGCGGTTGAGGATGCTTATGAAAATCAACCCTATGGTCATATGGAGAGGCAGGATGTGCATGCATACAATGACAGACAGTATTTTGAGGATGTTTCTAGACCACAGCAAAGCTCGGAAAGTACAGGTAGTTTATACCCATGGCAAGGAAGATTGTAAGATGCGCACAAGAGAGCGGAAATAAAGCAAGGAAAGAGGCCAATTAGAGAGAGCTCAGGGGTAAAGAAAGCTTGGATGAGGAGTATGAGATCCCAACTATGAGGACACCAGGAGTGAAGAATGTTCAAAAATATGTACCTCCGCATGCAAAATAGGATAGTGTGCCTACTATTGAGCCAGAGTTGAGAAGGTCAACGAGAATTAAGCATCCCGTGGAGAGATTGACATATAATGGATATATGCGTATGCATTATGCGTACATGACTTCTTGGGTACAACATGTTGAGTCGACTAGCTTTTGGGAAGCTACTGGAAAGAAGGAATGGAGAGATGTTGTGGATGCTGAGATGGATGCCCTTGTGAAGAATGAGACATGGGATCTTGTGAGGTTGCCTGTAGGCAAGAGTGGAATTGGTTGTACAAGGTCAAGTGTAATACGGATGGCTCATTAGAGCGTTACAAAGCAAGACTTGTGGAGACATTTAGCCTAGAAGCAAAAATGACAACGGTGAGGATGATTATAGCATGGGCCACAAGCAAAGGATGGAAGTTATGGCACATGGATGTGAAGAATGTCGTCTTGAATGGAACTTTGAGAGAAGAGGTGTACATGCAACAACCTGAGGGCTATGTGCACCCTACTTATCCTAGCTATGTGTGTAGGTTGAAGAAAGCTATCTATGGTTTGAAACAGGCACCAAGAGCATGGTGCGAGAGGATCAACAAATACTTGATGAGCCTTGGTTTTAAGGTGACTTATGCTGATACTTCATTGTATGTGATGCACACAAAGAGAGGGATTGTGATTATGATCATCTATGTAGACAACTTGATTGTGAGCTCGAAATGAAAGATCTCGGGGAGTTGACGTACTTTCTTTGCATTGAGGTTGTGAGGACACCGCAACATGGGATTTGGTTGATGCAATGGCAATATGTGTTAGTTATGCTGGAGAAGTATGCTGTGTCGGGTTGTAAGTTGAGTAATACTCCCATGGATCAAAATGGGAAGCTTGAGATGGATGGTGAATACATTGAGGACATTACAATGTATCACAAAATGGTAGGAAGTTTGATCTACCTAACCAATCATCACTAGACCAGATTTGAGTTATGTCATTGGTTTAATTAGTTAGTTTATGTAGAATCCATGCAAGAGTCATTTGGATGCAATGAGGAGGATACTGAGGTATGTGAAGGCCACTTGTGGTTATGGATTGTTCTATGAGAAAGGGAAATACATAGAGCTATTTGGCTACACGGATGTAGACTGGGCTCGTAGTGTGCTTGAAAAGAGAAGCATGAGTGGATATGCTTTTTCATTGGGAAGTGCCATGATTAGTTGGTTGAGAAAGAAACAACCAACTGTTGCATTATCTAGCATAGAGGCTGATTATAGAGGCGCTGCAATCGCCGCATGTGAAGAGTCAGGATGAGATTACTACTTGCAGAGTTGGGGATAGAGATTGGAGACAGTGTCATAATTTATTGTGACGTCAGTAGTATCATGTTGGCAAAGAACCCAGTCCAACATCAGTAGTATCATGTTGGCAAAGAACTGAGTCTACCATGCCAAGACGAAGCACATTGAAGTGCATTACCATTTCATCAGGGAGACGGTGATCAGTGGAGAGATTCACCTTGAGTATGTGAAGACACAAGAGCAGGTGGCTGACATATTCACGAAGGCCCTCAGGAAAGAGAAGTTTGAGTACTTCCGAGGAGCAGTGGGACTACATCATGCGCAAGCTCATTCTGAGCTTGAGCTGGGGAAGTGTTGAGATACCCCGTTGTACATTGACATATGTCGGGTGTGTGTGTGGTGTAAACGATCCTTATGTAAAAAGATAGGGTCTATATTGTATGGTGTTGAGTTAGTTCTATTAACATAATGAGAATGGAGAAGAAGACAGCTATGGAGAAAGAAGGAGATTGAGAAGAAACCATGCACGCACTCTTGTCGAGTACACACACCATACACACTCTCGCAAGAGGAGGCATGTGAAATGTGTTTTGGGCAACCATGTCTTTGATCTAGGTGGGTTACTTCCAAGTGCAAGGCTCAACAAGGGGTCTATGTTACTTTTTCCTTTTGATCCGGGTAGATACAAAGACAAAGTGGACATAATGTTACTTTTTCCTTTTGATCCGGGTAGATACGGAGACAAAGTGGACATATGCTGCTAAGCATGTGCATGCTCTAGTAGTAGGGGGGGGGATATGATAGGCTATTCTTGCAAATCCTAGAAATCACTTGTAAATATCAGTAGAGTGAGTTTTTATCCATTGTGTTTGTTGGTGTGAAAGCACTTAGGGTGTACAGAGTGTGACATGTCAGTTGCATTCTAGCATCTTGTAAAAATATATAGCATGTGTGTGCATGATTGTGGGTTGAAATATGTATACAGAACAGGGAAATGATGACAACTTCTTATTCCATATACTATCCAAAAGGACTAAGGACACTAGGGGAATGAGGGCAGTTACAAATGGTAGCTACAATTGGTGGCAAAAGCTAAATTATGATGGGCCACCTTTGGCACCCTTAAAACCATTGTACATATTAGTTGTAGGACAAAGGTTTGATATCTTATTGTATGCATGTGCATTCCCGAAAGGCTAAGTGTGTGTGGTGGGGATGACTTGATCCTTGTGAGGCACATCAGTTAGTGGCGTGTGGTAGTATATAAGTGAAGGATAAGCTGCATGTTAGCATACCCATTTTTATATATACATAAGCTCCATGTTAGCATACCATTTTTATATATACATCACAATATTAGAATAATATATTTTGCTTTGAGCCATGTGTATAGGAAATGATGAGATATATGGGTTCTCAATCAGTTTGTAACTGACACCCCACTAGCACCTGCAAGAGATGGCATCAAGGTTGTGTCATTGGCAGTTTGAGTGGAGAAGAAGGTGGAAGGAATGAGCTGGCACTCGGGATTCCCCTAGAGAGAGATACCAGAGAAGTGGAGAGTTAAAGCAGAGTGGGAGGTGGATTTGTGTGTGTGAACATGTGAGGGTGTGCTCCAGACACAAGTTTTTTGTTTTTCGAGCCGGGGTCAGAAGCGTGCAAGCTCCTTCTAAGACTCGAACAGAGAAACGCTTTTGTCATTAGCTTCATCGTCTCCAGACACAAGCATTATGGGAATTAAGAGTATCTTCAAATGGGTGACAGTGTGAACAAGGGCTAGCCAACTCAAAGGATTGTGGTGTGTGGGGTGGGAACACCCCTCCCAAAAGCACGAGAAGGAAGTCACATTTGTAGTTGGACATGGAAGGAAAAAGCTCTTGTGCAGTTGATTGGGGAGTAGTGTATTGGGTGGGAACACCCCTCTCAAAGGCATTAGTGGCTTCTCCCAAAGCCATGGGAACAGGGGGCCAAGAACTTAAAACAAATCAAAGATCGTGTGACTAAGGTTGGCAAAGGCTTTGGAGGGTGACTCTGCAAGCCGTCGACGGCCCACGACGAGGCCAAATGGCGTATTGCCATGCACGCAATGAGTGCTGGAGGGATCGAGAAGCAACCCGCCTGCTCTTCTGGGCCGCATGGAACTAGGAAGAGCCGTGGGCAAGCCGAGTGGAGGATGGCGCATGTGCCATGCAGGGACCACGTGGACAAGTCGTGGGTTGCCAGGCAGCAGACTATGGTGGGCACTTGAGGAAACTCTTCCAGGATGAGCCGTTGTCTACATATGAAAGAAGAGACGATGGAGAAGGTGTGGTCATGCTAAGATGCTGCCACCATTTTGACTCTGTGTGGGTGAGTAAATTTGATCAATTGTTGGTGTGTGTTGCCCTGCTGGGGTGCGCTTTTGGTAATCATATTGGGTGTGTGTGTGTGTTTGTGATTTGTGAGGGTGTGTGGAGGATTTTCTGTGTTGTTGGGATTTGGGTGGGTGTCTTGATGAAGGCGCCATCCTTGAAGGTGCAGTAAGATGAAGGTGTTTTAAGGCTGCAGATCTAGCCTATTGGAAACCAGTGTGGGATGCCAGCTACGACTGCATTATCATGATGATCATAGCGAAATAAGGCATTTCTGATCCTGTGAAGGGTTCCTTACATTTTGATCTTTGTGGTTGAATTTAGTGCATGTTGGTGTTGTGTTTTGGTTGTGCGTGTGGGTGTGGGTGTTGGTTGGATCCCCAATTAGTCAAGTTTGTAAACTCATGTATAAGGAGTATAATACCCAAATCCAGTTGAGGGTGTGTGTGTATTGAGGATGTATCTGTCTTTAGTTTTAGAACCATGGATAAGTCATGTGCCCACTGTGGGTTTCCCATATGTTGAAGTTTTATCTTTCAGGACTGACTATGAATGTTTCTTAGTACTGGAGCTACCGCCTCAATGTCAGCATTTGATCATCCCAAATGAGCTGCCCGACGGAATCATTGATGCTGAGTTGGTGCATCCTGAGAAGACCTGGCCATCTGAAGACTGAGTACTTGAGAAGCTGGAGGAATCACAAGCAAGAAGAAGCATATTGTATTGCCCACGATAAGGCAACCTACATGAGCCATACCATGTATCTATCCACATCAAATAAACTTTGTATAAAAGCTTGAGAGAAGTAAAAGCCTTTCCTAGATGAAAAAGTTGTATCCAGCTTGGGTGTTGCAATGAGAGGAGAATGCAGTCTTTGGTTTTTATGGAGATTTTTATCATGTGAGTTGAATGATGAAAGGGTGTCTAGTTGTGGGTGTTTCCCAGTTCCTGTGAGTAAGACTACTTAAACGTGAGTACATAAAGAGGCTATAGAGGTGTTGTTTTGTTGCTCTGCCCGAATCGATCAACGTGTCTCAGTCAAAACATTTGAGTTCCATAAGTCCTTGGGTGAGAGTGAAAGGGGTCTAGCTGGTAGATGTTCTGTAAACTGTCCGATATGCCCAAAGAGCAGCAACCAGCTTATGGTCCTAGTCCGTGCATGAAGCTTGAACTGTTTTTGTCATGACTATGACGAACGTTTTGTTAGAAGATTTGGCTTGCCCGTTAGCTTCAGGATAATAGGAGGACTACTTCCTATGGATAACCATGAAGGTAGGCAACAAATCCACAATGTTGCAGTAATGAAATGCAAGAGCCACAATCATTCATGATTTCTAAAGGGAAACCAAATCAAGAAATCACATGTTACAACCAGAATTTGGCTGTAGTTCTGGGGTCAGCACGTTGTGTGGCGCGTGCTTCTTTTGAACTCGAAGTGTACATTTTTCTTAAGTTTTAAAGTTGGAGGACAAGGGGTAGTTGGTCCATCGACAAGGGGTGGTTGGAGGACACTTGGTTAGGTAATGAGTAGCAGTGATATGTATCATGCTTGTGAGCCACGAGCGGCTGCACTAATGGGTCCAATGAAGTCAAGTCCCCATTTCTCAAAGGGTGGTTGTGCAATGATGAGAGACACCTCCATGTGATCTTTGTTTTCAGGCACATTTCACATTTCTCAAAGGGTGGTTGTGCAATGATGGGAGACACCTCCATGTGGTCTTTGTTTTCAGGCACTTTGAAATGTTGGCATTCATCATGGTGCTTGACATACTTAGTAGCATCCTTGAACAAGGTTGGCCACCATAATTGGGATTGTAACACTTTATGAGAAGTGGTGTGAACATTAAAATGCCCACCAGAAATCACCAGAAATGCTGCTGTGAGTTTCCGCAAGCACTTGTTGGATTTCACATTTGCGCACGCATTGGCGACGGATGGCATCTTGGACTGTGCAGTAAAGTTGTTTGGCAAATGAGCTGTTTAAGTTTAAGCTGCAGGCGCCTAAACCTGGCCTTTCCCATAGGGCATTCAGGCCATCCATTTTGAAGAATTTTCAACAATATCATCAGCCCAGTATGGTGTAATCTCAGCTATGAACAGATTTGAACTAGGGTTGACTTGAACAAGGCAGCGTTAGGAAGATGATCATCAACCCCCGTGGGAGGTTCTCCATTGGTATTCGTGATAAATGATCCACCATATAATGTTGCTTCCCTTTTTGAGCCACAACTTTGAAGTTGAAATCCAAAAGAAGCAACCAGCATGAAATACGTACGGTGGTACAAACACCATTTGCAAGACCATTGCTAACCCTTCACGTTTAGTGGTAGTAAAGTTGATTTCAGCCTCGGTCAGCTCCAATGGGATAGATGAGGCAATGTTCTCTTGGTTGGCGCTAAGCACAGCTCCAATGGCAAACTTAAGAGGCATCAATATGCACATGAAAAATGAAAGACCAATTGGGAGCTCGCAGAAATGCTGCGTTGTGCAGTGCTTCCTTGAGGTTTTCAAAAGCTTGTTGACACTCCTCACTCGCAAGCACATCAACCATCGATAGAAACCCTCTCTCAAAGTATAAACGCAAGTCAAGATAAGGTCAAATACATGCAACGACTAGAAACGCAAGTCAAGGAGCCAGAAGGAAGGCCAAATGCAAGCAAGAGGATCAACTTGGATGACGCCTATCAAATGCATGCACACCAAGAGGTCGCCCTTACCCGAAACACAAGTCGTGCTTGTGAACGCCTGCACGGAAGTCAACTTGGCAAGTAAAGTCAAATGCATGCACACCAAGAGGTCGCCCTTACCCGAAACACAAGTCCTGCTTGTGAACGCCTGCACGGAAGTCAACTTGGCAAGTAAAGTCGAGCAAATAGGTCAGACACGGCGTACATACATGTCGCCTTGGCAAGTAAAGTCGAGAGAAAATCGGTCAGACACGGCGTACATACATGTCGCCTTGCAGCTAATGATCACCACGTGGATAGCCAATGGCGTACACACATCGTATACACACGTCACCTTCACGCTAGTTGTAGGCTGATGCACGTATGCAGAAGTATGTTGCCAGGGACACGTACTATAGCTTATGCGATTAAGCCACCAAGGTCAGGGAGATGCAACGAGCACACGTGGAAGCCAGGCTAAAGAATGACGCCTAGAAGCCTAGCAGCAAGTTGCCATAAGCACAGTCAAAAACGCAGTGCGTTGGTGTCGATCTCAAAATCACCAATCCCTCAACTCTAGGAAGAGCCTCTTCTCCCCGCCGCAAGGTCGCAGACCAAAAGTGCCCGCAACTCTGCTACTACCATGACAACACACACGTCAACAATAACGAAGCACCAAGATTATGCAATGACAACAACCGATACCATGTGAGAATGCACGATATTGGAAGCGAGAAGCATAAGCATGAACACATAGCACAAAATGAACTCAAAGAGACGAGACAAAGCACATGATACAGGAATCAAAATTTATCATAGCAATGAGAGTACAATGGTAACGAGGACAAGACAGAGATACAACCAAGATGGCAACCAAGCTCCCAAGCTCCCATGTGTGTGTAGCTGTCCACAGGGCTCCCAAGAATCTACTACACAACACGAATGATGGACGCCCCCCAACAAGTGACATGTATAGCCACATGATGACTAGGAGGTCGGCCAGTCAAACCAAGAAATACAATGATAATGTAATGTCCCAAGTCGGCCAAGTCGGCCCCCAATAGGTGCCCCTAGGTTGGCCAATGTGAGCCTCAAGCTGACCATCACCAACCATAATCAAGTGCCAAGGGAGCCCTAAGATACCACACATGATATGCCAATATACATAATGCTAAATAACAGATGTGCTCAGAGATGTTCCAACTAATGCTATGGAGTAGCATGAGGATGGAGAACATCGATCATGCAGTACCGACATGCTTCCTGCTAATCATCGGCGATCCAAAGAGATTTTTTTGGTGAGACGCCCTGGTTCTTTTATTGCCACCTTTGAGCCAAAGGATAAGAACCAGGACCCGTTGTTCCTTGTCAACATCCTTTTGCCTTATCTTGCTAGTTGGCACATGCCTCCTTATCCAGAGCAGTACATTTGCAATCCCCCACTTGTGAATGATAGACACCGTGTCTGAGCCAGTGATAAGGCACGCTTCCA
The DNA here is from genome assembly GCF_041138505.1 of Cibotium barometz. NCBI lineage: Eukaryota > Viridiplantae > Streptophyta > Polypodiopsida > Cyatheales > Cibotiaceae > Cibotium > Cibotium barometz. Next base: position 14,739,757 of record NC_141091.1, read on the forward strand.
GGGTCTTGGGTCCACAATTTGTGTTTCCCCATTGTAGATAGCTTCTCTTTCTAGTTGGGCCATGATGTACTGTTTTGCTTCCCTTAATGGGCCATGATGTAAAGCTATCTCATTACTTTTACAAAGGAGAAGGTTACATCAACTTGCATAAGATAAGCACTGTTACTATGCTAAATGCACTCTTTTGAAATAGGTCGTTAATACATAGATTAGCATAAAAAAAGATAGTATGAAACATCATCAAAGGGAAATTTACATGCTTTGCGTTTTTGGCAACTATCTTGGCCACTTGAGGACTGCACCACTTGATTGTAGACACAACGCCTATGAGTTGGTATGAATTTCTATGTCACAACCCCTAGATTTCTATCTCACAACCCTAGCATGGTTTTCTTCACCTTTTTCAGTTTGCTACTACACTACCATAGGCTTCCAAGATGCAGATAAAAATGGCTGGGTTTGGTAGGGGTGTGTGAGAACTTCACATAGAGTAGAAAATGGTAAGGAGAATGATATGAGAAGAGAGAGGAAGAAAGAGAGAGAAGGAGATAAACTAGGAAGCAATCACTTGATGTATTTCATTCATATCAAACGTTTACAATGGTTGGGCCTTTATACAAGATTAGGTCACTATATATGGAGGTGACCATTAACAAGTGACTGTTGCATTCTAGATAGGAAATATAAATATGCTTCCTAGAATACTTCCTAGAATCATGCATGGAATAAAGGTAATTCAAGTGGACACCTTGCATTAATTGCTAACATCCCCCCTTAAGGCAAGAGGTGGACATTTGAACATACTACAATGTAATGAGATGCTACTTCGGAGGATGATTCCCCCCTCAAATGGACACCAGAGAGGAGCCCAACACCAAGGCACGAGAAGCGATGTTTGTCATGAGGAACAGGCTTGGTGAGGAAGTCCGCCAGGTTCTCTTGAGTAGAGACATACTGCGTGATGATGTACCCTTTTTTGACCACCTCTTTGAGTAGGTGGTATGCAATCTTCACATGCTTAAGCTTGTTGGAGACCTTGGGAGAATGAGCAAGTGAGATGGTGGATCGGTTGTCACAAAACATTGTGACGAGGGGTATCTCATATGGAAGTTGGAGCTCACGAAGAAGTTGGTGAAGCCAGAGAGCTTCACGAGCGGCGAGGGAAGCGGCGATGTACTCTGCTTTGGTCGTGGAAGAAGCCACTAACAGCTGTCGCTTGGTTTGACAAGATATGGCACCACCAGCAAGCAAGAAGAGGTATCCAGAGAGACTCTGCATGTGGGGATCATGGCCTCCCCAATCTGCATCTGTAAAGGCCTCCAAATTGAGAGGGCCTGTGATTGCAAAATATGTTAGTTTGTAGTCCTTTGTGGCATGGAGATAGCATAGACACCATTTGAGTGCTACCCCATGGACCTTGCGAGGTTGATGGAGGGCTCAAGAGCGAATGTGGCTGGAGTAGCAAACATACAACCAAGTACAAGTGATGCAATATCTAATCTGCCCAAGAAGATGATCATAGGGAAAGTCGTGCACGAAACTCCTATCAAGATAAGTGTATGGAAGATCTTCAGGTGCAAGCAGGGCATTTGTGACCATAGGAGTGGGGGGCAAAAGAACACTGGGACATGTGAGCATTAACAAGAATTTCCTCAATATACTTCTCTTGAGAGAGTGAAATGAAGCTACCATGAGGATCACGATTTACTTGATTGCCAAGAAAGTAAGAAATGGGACCATTATCCCCCCTAACATATTTTTGGATAAAATTAGGATATGCTCATTAAATGCAAGAATGGGAATATCGTCAACATAAAGACCAATGATAGCCCACCCATGATGATTATGCAGAACATAAAGGTTATGATCAGTGAGCAATCTGCGCCATCCCCAAGAGATAAGAGCATCATGCATTCAGCGGTACCAATGATAGCCCACCCATGATGATTATGCAAAACATAAAGGTTATGATCAGTGAGCAATCTGCGCCATCCCCAAGAGATAAGAGCATCATGCATTCAGCGGTACCATTGTCGAGGGGACTGCTTCAAGCCATATATGGGGCGTTGAAGCTTGCAAAAAAATTGGGGATGAGAGAGAGAGAAAATAAGGGGATTGATGCATATAAATGTCCTCATCTAGCTTAGCAAAAAGAAATGCAGTTTTGATGTCTATGTGATGAAGAGGAAGATTATAATGAACGGCAATGGCAAACGATCAACCGAAAAGATGCCATACCTAAGATGGGTGAGAAAGTGTCGGTGTAGTCAACACCATGTTGTTGAGTTAAGCCATGAGCAATAAGTCTTACCTTGAATTGATCCAGACTCCCATCAGCCTTGTATTTTTTCTTGAGGAGCCATTTACACCCAATGATATTGCGATGAGGTGGTGGCGGTACAAGAATCCCGGTGCCTTGCTTCGTGAGTGCCTCCATTTCTTGTGTCATGGCGTCGATCCATTCAGCAGAGTGAGCACTAGCAAGTGCCTCAGTGAACGGTAGGACTTTGAGGATCGTCAAGGAGATTCGGAGGATGTCATTCCACTCCTTCTGCTTGTAGGAGAGCCGAGAAGCACGTGGAATTGTAGATGTCAGCAAGGCCAGGAGTGCGGCCTTGAGGTGGGGATTCACCATCATCAAGAAGACTATTGGAGGTTGTGTGAACGGAAGAAGGCAAAGGGGTAGTGTTAGAACTAGGGCCAGGTGAGGCTGAGGGAGATATGGAGGAGGATAGACGGATAGGGCGATCCACCGTGAATCCGGGTGCTGGAAGGAAATGAGCAGAGGGCAACGTGGCCTGGGATGAAGCCTTCGGTGCTGAAGACAGAGGGTGAACGAGGGAAGCAGCCATGGTAGAGTGAAGAGGTGAAGCAAGAGGCTGCTGTGGGGAAGGATGTAATGGCGAAGCTGATCTTTTGTGGATGGAGGGGACAAGCAGGCGTGTATGTGAGGGGGAAGAAGTAGATATAGACTGCTGGAGAGGTGGGGGGGCGCCATGCACTGGTTGGCGCACTCAGTCGTGGAAGGTGAGGGAGGTGGGTAGTCGCCATGAATTTCAGGGACTGGCACCTGGCTGGCTGCATGTATGGCAGTTAGCAGAAGAGGGTGGATATTGGACTGAGGAGGGATTGGTAGAGATCCGCTCGATTGGAGTTAGCATGGCAGCCAATGAAATGCTTTGAATAGCCATGCGCGTGGTTGGAGAGGGAGCGGCGGCCCACTGGAGATATTATGGTGAACTAAGACTGGCGCAAGTTGGTCGCCATGCAATGGAAGAGGTGACACACAGCTGGTTACATGGCGTGGAGAAGAAGTTTGCGCAATGCTGTGAAGCGCCTCAGGGGTTAAGCAGGAGTGCACATGGCGGCCCAGCTTGGCGGCTTGAACTGGAGATGGCGGCTCAGGTGCCGTGTTTCATGGCGAGGGGTAGTCCACGATGGTGGTTGGGTGGCAGCCGATGAGTGGAGGGTTTGCTTGGCGATGAGGTGCCGAGGATGCTAATGGTCAAGTGAGACACATCGCCTGGGGAAGTTAAGTTAGAGACCTTATAAAGGTTGATGGGTTGGGTGGGAGTTGATTTTGTTGGGCGAGTTGGTGTGGGTAGGAGAGGCGGCAGCTGCAAATGTGTAGAGCCCGGTGAAGAGGGCGCCATTGTGGTAGATGAAGAGGACTCCAAGGCTTTGAAGGGATGAGACTCCACATCCGTGAAGGTTTCTTCATTGAAGATTACGGAGCAACTGAAGGAGAAGTGGCGGCTCTCGGGGTGATGAAGGCAGTATGCTTTGTGACCAAACCGATCACCATAGCCCATAAAAATTGCTTTGGAAGCCTTAGCAGTGAGCTTGGCTCCAGGACCAGTAATGAGCGGATATGCAGGTGCTCCAAAAATTCGAAGATGAGCGAGATTTGGAGGATGACCATACCAAAGAGAGTATGGGGTTCTCCCATGAAGTGTCGAGGAAGCGCATCGATTTTGGAGATAGCATGCGGTGGCGGCGGCCTCCTCCCAATAAGCATGAGAGAGATGTGCCACAGCGAGCATAGAGCGAGCAACTTCCACAAGGGTGTGATTCTTTCTTTTTGCCACTCCATTTTGTTGTGGATGATCCGGAATTGTGAATTCATGGTGGAGGCCATGTGCAAGGCAATGCTCCTTGAAAGCATTGGAAATGTATTCTCCACCATTGTCGGACCTTAATATCTTTATCTTCCTGTCATGCTTAATCTCTACCTACTCTTGAAAAGATGTAAATTTGATGAATGTAGATGATTTTTCAGAGAGAAAATAAGCATATGTGTACCTTGTAAAATCATCAATGAATAAAAGCATGTATTTATTGCATGTGATAGAGGTGGTTTACATAGGACCACACAAATCCGTGTGAATCAATGCAAGAGGCTCAGAAGTCCGTGAAGTTGATTTTGGGAAAGGAAAATGTTTGGCTTTGCCAATAACACATCCTTCACAAAAGCTAATGGGTGTGATTTCCTTGGGAAGCCCAAGGACAAGCTGCTTATGCTTCATTTGGTGAAGCGCATGTGCTGAAATGTGGCCAAGCTGATAGTGCCACAATAGTGTTTCTTCTTCTGCAGGGGTGTTGATGGTTGTAGAGAGGGCTTTTGCTGATGAGGATGTAGTGCCAAGAGGGTAAAGCTTACCATCTTTGGGCACACCAAAGTAATCTTCTTGCCATGAGTATCTATGGCTTGAATATGACAGCCATCTTTGAGAAATTTGAATCGGCAAGCTCACTGATAGAAATGAGGTTCTTCTTTAGGCCTGGGACATAATAAACCTTCTTGAACAAGGTAGTTTTGCCATTAGGGAGTGTGAGGAGGACTTCACCATGGCCGTTAGCTTGTTTGTAAGCTATCATCTCCTAGACAAACATCTAAGGGTTTGTGGAGAGGAGTGAAATTAGATAGCCAAGCGAGATTGAAGGTCATATGGTGAGTTGCACCAGTATCTAAGTACCAGATAGTAGAAGGAGTATTATGAGAGATACTAGTGGCAAATAGCTGAAGAGGGTAATCATGAGAAGTAAAAGGATTATAGAAAGTAGGAGAAGTAGTTTGATTACCTACTTGAACCTCAGTGAAATGAGCTCTACCAAATGGCCTTTTGTGATTGTTGTGATGATTGTTGTGGGAGAGTGCCCTTTGCTTGGTGCGGCACTCCTTTTCTTCATGCCATTGGCGGTGGCAGTATGTGCATTGCACATATTGGAGTAAGGGGTATTGCGAGCATGAGCATGTTTGTGAGGTTCCCTCTTAGGATTGAAGTGATGATGCCGCTGGGAGTGGTGAAAATCACTTTTGTGATGACCATGCTTGTGAGCATTGAGAGAAGTGGCTAAAGCCCCTGTTTTGGTGGTGGAGTGGGATGTTTGATCCCGTAATGCCTCCTCTTGTTGAATTTTGGCCACCAAGCTTTGGAGCTTGAGCTCCGCTGTTGAAGCATGGGTTGTGATGAATGCTCTCCATGTTGATGGTAAGGCTACAAGCAAGAACATTGATTGGAGAGTCTCTGGGATTTCAATACAAGAGAGAAGGGTTTCATTTAGAAGACCCTGCCAAGAATCTAGGAACTTGGCTGTTGTTTGACTTTCTTGCATGTTAAAATTGACAAGCCTTTTCATAAGAGACACTTGATAGATTACGTTAGTGTGTAGATAAGAATCTTTGAAAAATTGCCATATTTCATGTGAAGATTTTAGGCTTCTCACCATTTGTACTTGTCAATCTCCGTAGTGAAGGATGATCTCCATCTGCGCCATGATATCTTGTTTTTTCCATAGCTTGAGAGCTTTGATTTATTCTTCATTGGGTTGACATACTTCCATAGTTGCAGTTATTTGAGGTATAGCTTCATTCGTAGCTTCCATATGAGGTAGTTGTTGCCATTGAGCTTGTCAATGGAGAACAACCTTGTCTTGGTTGTTTCAGCAAAAGAAGAGACTACCTCCATGACCTCTATTTGAAGCTAAGAAAGTAAGACCTCGAGATGTAGAAAGCTTATGGAAAGGCTATGGAGTTCTCAAAGCTCTGATACCATGTGAGAACTGCACATAGACTAGACAAATGGTAAGGAGAATGATATGAGAAGAGAGAGGAAGAGAGAGAGAGAGAAGGAGAAGAGAAGGATATAAACTAGGAAGCAATTACTTGATGTATTTCATTCATATCAAACATTTACAATGGTTGGGCCTTTACACAAGATTTATGGAGGTGACCGTTAACAACAAGTGACTGTTGCATTCTAGATAGGAAATAGAAATATGCTTCCTAGAATACTTCCTAGAATCATGCATGGAATAAAGGTAATTCAAATGGACACCTTGCATTAATTGCTAACAGGATGGTCTGGACGTTGCATTAGTTTAAAGTAGTTCAGTGCTTCATGGCAATGCCAGTGTTGGATGTACCCTACAATATTCCAAGCAAAGGAGCCTACATCCCAAGCAAGAAGCTTATCAAACACTTGTTGTGCTTTCCCAAGTTCATTACATTTGGCATACATGTCCATCAATGCGTTGCAAGGGACTAGTATTGTCTTTGAGGAACTCAGAATGTGTTTCTTCACCCTGCTCTTACAACACCACATGCTTTCTAAATACCTGTAAAGGTGATGGCATCTGGAGGGAGGCCCCTGTCTGACGACCTCATGTGTACTTCTTCACCCTTATTAGCTGCATTTAGGCTCCACGTCTGGCATACATGTACACCATTGCATTGCCAAGGACAATGTTGTTTTTGAGCGGCCCCTATATGACAACCGCATGTGTACTTCTTCACCCTTCTTAGTTGCACTAAGGCTCCGCGTCTCGCATACATGTCCACTATTCTGTTGCCAAGAACAGTGTTGTTTTTTAGCAACCCTGCCCAAATACCCCATGTGTATTTCTTCACCCTTTTCTCAGGTGCATTAGGCTCCATCTTTGGCATACATGTCCACCATTGTGTTGCCAAGAACAGTGTTGTCTTTGAGCATCCCCTGTCCGACAACTTCATGGGTAGTTCACCCTTCTCAGTTGCATTTAGGCTGCCACAGGCTTTTAAGACACATATAATGGTGACGAAGTCGGGGGACAACCCTGCGTTCAGGCTGAAGTGGAACTAAGGACTTGACCGACTGCCCGATCCTACAACTAAAAAGCACAAAATCATGGCAGAGGTGAGGCGAGTAGACGAAGAATGGGCTGTTGGCACGTAGCCATTGACCTTGAAACTGCACTTTTGAATCCACGCCTCGGGGCCGGAGTGATCCAACCAGAGCACTGTTGCCTGATGTAGACTTTTTGCTAAACCTGAGACAGCACAAAAGTCCTCGAAGGTGGAAAGAAATAAGTCTAACATTTTTTATTCTACATGCTAGGATCGAGTGGCTATCGTCCGCACAGAACTGACTGGTCGAGGAGCGTTATATACACTCATCCTCATATGGAAGTGTGTCAATGACAGATAGTACAAGTGACTCCTCCATTGGGAACTTCTTGGTTGCCTTCACAAGATGTGTGAACTGGGGAAAGAAAGAGGTTTGTCCATGCGCAACCGGTAGTGCTATTCCAATACCTTCTGACAGTAGGTTCCAACAACGTAATATGATCCTTTTGGACACTCCATCTTCCATCCATCTCTTACTGTGTGTACTGCTTGTGCTTTCAGCTGTGTGCACTTCAAAATGTAGTACTCCACGTTTTCCTTGTTCCCCTTTTCACCGTTGACAACAAAATTGTCCCCTTCAGCAAGAAAGCCCTCATAATCCTCCTAGACAGGATCATCTATTACAACCTCATCATCTCCCACATCATCTTGTGGGACAAAGTTGTACATAAGTCCATTTTTTCACATGGGACTTGTTGGAACAATTTCTTCAAGCCTCCCGCATGCATGCATCACAAAAGCACAAGAACCCCCTTTTTGGATTTGTGTGCAGTTAACCGCACACGTAGTGAATAGATTGAGCTCCCTCCAGGCTTGCACATGCACATTTGGTCTCCCTATCAGCATCACCCACCTTTAACTCCCAGAGAAACCTTTGAAAGGGTTTCTCCTCCCGTTCTTTGTATGTGGATTTGCATGCAGTCCAGCTTAGAATAACCGCATACATAGTGAATATATCGAGCTCCCTCCAGGGTTGCACATGCACATTTGGTCTCCCTATCAGCATCACCCACCTTTATCTCCCAGAAAAACCTTTGAAAGGGTTTCTTCTCTCGTTCTTTGTATGTGGTGACAGCATGATAACTTAGAGTCTCCGTCAGAAAATGAAGGACATCTTGCACATTATTTAAGACAACACCATCCGTCTTGAGTTGCTTGTGTGTCAATGCCCAAAAGATAATAGTTGCATATGCGATGTCCAAAAGATCGCAAACCTCAGCTTAAGCCCAAGCATAATATTTGGATACTTACTAAAATCTCCCTTTGGTGGAGAGGGATGGATCATGAGCGTAGTTCTTTTATAGCAGACAACAGAAGTGAAACAGTGCTATATAACATACTATCAAAGTGCTAAGGCTTCAAAATAGCATACCTGCCAACAAAGTAAAAAGGCTTGGATGCCTTGAATTATGATGCTACCCCGTCTGACCACACCCAATGTCTTTCAAGGGTGATTCCTTGCTTCTTCAGCTACTCAAAATGAAGCATAAAACAATGTTGAACGAACAATAAAACAATGTCGTGTATTTTGTCATCCGGGATATAAAAGTGCATTTCCTTGATAATGTTCCCATCCTCTTTGCTTCATCTGTAGGTTATGTGGACAAGAATGGTGCACCAATCAGTAAAGCAATGCAGCCAACAGAAGTGACACAGTGCTATATAACATACTATCAAAGTGCTAAGGCTTCAAAATAGCATACCTGCCAACAAAGTAAAAAGGCTTTGGATGCATTAAATTGTGATGCTACCCCGTCTGACCAGACCCAATGTCTTTCAAGGGTGATTCCTTGCTTCTTCAGCCACTCAAAATGAAGCATAAAACAATGTTGAACGAACAATTCGTCGTGTATTTTGTCATCCGGGATATAAAAGTGCATTTCCTTGATAACGTTCCCATCCTCTTTGCTTCATCTGTAGGTTATGTGGACAAGAATGGTGCACCAATCAGTAAATCAATGCATCGATTGAATCTCATTTTGCTCCTTGAACGAGTAGTTCTCAACAAAGTCGACCACATACACAACAACATCATCCGGAAATGCTTCAAGGCACCGTTTTAATTGCTCAGCTTGCCAACGATATCTGAAATTGTGGATGATAAGTTTTGTTGTGTGTTGTTTTAGCACTTGTACAACCTCAGTCACAGGAAGCTCATTCATGGATAAGATTACACGATTTTGTGCCTTTCCAGCCTTGGTTACACCATTCTCTACGTTCTCAAATAGCTTGATGGGACACACCTTGTTCTTCTCTTTCTGCTCATGGGAACAAGTCTTTAACTTCTTTTTCTAACCACAGTTATTGCAGGTATTCTTGAGGCAACTTAGCTTGTGGTACACATTGTCTGGCTCTCTTGGGCAAAGACATGATTCCCAAACTTGTAAACAGATTGTGTGGCCATGCATCCACCCTGTGTAACTGGCAATGAACAGAATTCACAATGAAATTGACAAGCACCTCCATGGTATCCAAATCTCTCTGCACGGATGCAGTCGATGGCTTCCTTCAGGTATAGCATCTGAACATGTGATATACAACATGTATTTCTGTGCTTTAGCTTCCGTACAAAGGTAGGCTTGAGCCTTTCAAATGACCATTGCCCGACTTCCACTTCCAGATGCAAGGACTTGAACCTTAGAAAAAACTCAGTCTCCAAGCAAGGCCATGAAGATAGCATATTCTTAATGGACTGTGTATTACAAATATATGTGTATCTAGCACCAATATTGCTATCTATATTACAACGACAGTGGTATATAGCATACAAAAATAGTGCTATATGCACATAGAGTAGTGCTGTATAAATCATACAATAGCAGTGCAAAGCTTAAGTTCTGCTATACAACACAGTTACAGTCCTATGTATAGCAATACTTGTGGCTATAAAGCACAAGTACGGTTGTGTGTGTTATCCAGCACCAACAGCACTACGCATATAGCACTACTGGTTCTTTCTAGTACCGCGTACTAGTGCTATATATAGCATACAATAGAAGTCCAAAGATTAAGTGCTGCTATATGGCACCAATAGTGCTTTGTATAGCAATATTGGTGCTATCTAACAACAGTACCGCTATGTGTGTTAGAAACAGTGCTATATAGCAACCAGTAGTACTATGTATGTAGAACTATTTGTGCTGTCTACAACCACAGTGCTATCTAACAGACAGATGCTATGAATAGCACTACCTCTGCTATCCAATACCTATGGTTCTATGCCTGCTACTTACGAGACGAATCTAAAATGCTAATAAAGCAAATTGCTGCTATATTTAACTCAGGAAAAGAATCAATGTACTTGGGTTTCATCGACAAAGTGAATGGGATGTGGTGTGTATTGTTTGCACCCATGCTTGATACGAATCACATCCTTCTTGTTCAATGACACATGGGTATTTTGAGTCCAAAAAATGGTACTTCAACTCATCTGACAGTGTTGTTGTCTCCTACATAGAAAGAAAGAAAGAAAGAAAGATATATTAACGTCTCCTAAAGGCCGAAATGGCCCATGAGACCAAAACAAGGTACAATTGATGATGATGTCTCATCATAACAAATCTGAAAGAAAAAATGAGAATAGTAACATCCTAAGAGAGCTAAGAGCTGAAAGCTGAACCGCTGAATCGTCGCCAGTAAACTCCTCCGGTGGTGGGTAATGATGGCTCGAATCTGTTGATGATGAGGGAGTCGTGGACGCGATCCTCGTGGTTGTGGGTGTCTCGCTCTACAGATGGCAATGGCTCTGTCCAGGGTGACTCCTCTGGAGGGTGGTCTGCCAGGTAGGCCTGTAGATGGGGGAGTAGAGGCTAGCGGGGTTACAGTGCTGGCTCTAAAAAAATCTGTGAGGGCTCTCAGTCTAGGCCGCTCTGGTCCCACTGCCCTCCTGTCCCTCAATACGCTCTCTCTGTGGCGTCTAAGCTCATGTATGAAGAGCCCTAAGCACCTTTGGTCCTCAAAGTCCATGATCCAATGCAACGGTCCAAAGCCTTCATGGAACAGGCAGTGGTACCTCCCTCGGATCTCAGATAGTACAACGACATATATAGCATTCCTCGGACTCCACCTCCTAATGGCAAAGCTGGCATATGCGGTCCTCTAGTGATATATCCTCATATCGACCTATCTCTATCCTCAGCCAGTGTGAAGAGGTGTGAATCTATCTAATAGCACTCTGAATACCATGTGAGAGGTGTGTGTCCATGTAAGCATGGCGTATAATAAACCCGTCCGAAGAGAGGTGTAGAAGATGACTATGGTAGTGTGTCATTTTCGTGCCCAACGACTGCGGGGGCTTGACCCATGTCCTCTCTGTATCTAGTCTCACAATGTCCATCATCCTGATCACCCGATTCAACTTTGAACGGCTCAGATCTAAGAACAGGCAGTCCAAGCTGTAAGCAAAAGGCAGAAGTGCATCAATACTCATGCCATGCAAGGCCAGCCATGTGCGCATCTGGGCATACCAACACTGTGGGTGTCTCCCTCATCTTCAAGTTGTTTGGAGGAAGTGAGTGTTGGGCGAGGGTATTTCTGCTAAGGGAGCTCCCATATTCTATGGAGAAAAGTAACTGCACAGAACAAAGCCTCAGTAACCACTAGGGCAGCCCCCATCTCTGTCTTGATGATCTCATGTGGTACAGATAACTTGCTCCGAATCATGCGTGCAATCATCATCATTAATGGCCTCTCCATATGCTACCATCCATCATAATATTCTTTCTCTCGTCCGTCCTGTCCTACTATTGGCTCTGTGAGAGAGAGATATATATATATTTTGATCCTCTAAGCATAGCAAGAAAAAAAAATAAACTTGCTTATGTGTGTGTGTGTGTGAGAGAGAGAGGTATTAACATCGGTAGAATGCAACACGAGGGTAAATACGACCAACTGTGGGACTTGAACTTGGGTGTAGAGAGAGAGAGAGCGCACTGCTTTTGATCCTCCACCTCTCCAGTTGAAGTGCTTCTCAAAACCATCCACCTGGAGAGGGTCCTTATGCCATTTGAAGTGCATAAGTAGTGTAAGTGAGAGAGTATCCTACTCTTTAGCAGTTCTTGCCTAGATAATAACCAAAAATGTAGAGGGCACAAATTCATTTTATATGAATAAAAGCATATGGGTTGTTGCATGGTAAGGTGGACCTAAAGCAAGTGTCTCGAAAAATTGCTATTAAAAGCAAATAGCAAGTGACTTTTTAGTTGAAGATTTTATATTTTAAAATATAGAGAGGTGCCTTTTTAAACTAGGGTTTGGCTAACTATACGGCCACCTATTTCCTAGGCTCTGGGGTTCTCCCCCCGAAACCAGGGGGTTCGGCTCGGGCACCCTCAAACAAGCCTCGAAGAAACAAACACGAAAAGTTCCTCTCCATTCGGAAGGCGCCTCGCCCCAAAACAAGCATCAGCACAGGACGTGCATGTTCCAGGCTCGTCTTTTCAATCAGCAACATCATTGCAAGGCATGCAAGGAGTCTAGCAATCTGCATTCAAAAAGGAGGGAAATCATGCAGACACCTCCCCCACTACATGGCCACCACGTGGGCTCGTTTCTTGGGATAGATAACCTCACATTTGGCCATTTTCAACCCGACCCACAGCCTGACTTTCGCTCAACTCTCAACCAAGAATATGGCTTCTATGGGGATTACCCCCAAGGTGGAAGTGGAGTCAGAGACGGAGGAGCCATCGGGGTCATCTTTGCGGAGCAAAGAAACGGTGATGCTGGACATGGACGAGATCCGTCAAATCAACGAGGCCCTCTCTAGAGTGACCAAAGGCATAGTTCTGAGACTCCAGCCAAGAATGACAAAATAGGAGGCGACCATCGTGATAGAGTCCAAGATAAGCAATTTGGAACTAGTAAGTCTATTCCTATTTCATTACCTCAAAATCTGGTTAATGAATGGAGTTCTTCTTACCAGGCAAGGGTCGTTGTGGGTCTATGTTTTGGCCCTCATCCCCACTAGTAGAATTTCTCCGTACATGGATTAGAAATAATTGGGCAATAAGGGGTTGGGAAGTCGAGAAAACCCAATTTCTTCCCAATAATTATTATTGTTTTCTCTTCAAAAATGAACAAATGGCTCTCACATACTTGGTGTAAGATAATGGATGATTAGAAATTCTCCATTGTCTATCTTTAAATTGTCTCCAGACTCCTCTCCCTTGGGTCCCAAACCCTCCACAGTTCCTATTTGGTTAGAGCTTCCGAATCTGTCGCTACATCTTTATCCTTTGTTAGAGCTTATTGTTAACCCGTTTGGGAAGGTTGCTAGGGATAAGACCTATTGATGACCTCAACCCTAGATGGCATCCCCAGGCTTTGATTGAGATAGATACTACTCAAGAACTTCCAGTGAGCTTATCCATTTCTGCAAGTAGTGGGTACTCAATAGACCAGCCAATAATATATAAGAATATCCCTAATACCTGCTTCCATTGTGGAGCCAATAATATATAGGAATATCCCTAATACCTGCTTCCATTGTGGAGCTAATGATCATTTTATCAGGAATTTTCCTATCAAATTTCCCCTCCTCCTTCTAAGCCAGAAGAGCAAATGGCCCAGAGCCATATAATCAAGGATTTTAGAATGTAGGAAGGAGAAACAAACCCTTCGAAAGCTGGCATCCCAAGGGAAATTTCAAAGTCAAACATAATAATAGATTTCCCCCCCTTCTCATGGCCCTTTTTGATCCTTCCCAGCCTGAGGAGGAGTTGTTCCGAGTTCTCAGGTAGCAAATCGACAAGATACATTTGCTAAGGAAGTGGATGATATGGACTTCTAGAAGGAGTTCCATGTAGAGCAACTCCTCCCCTCTCAAGCAGATGAAGAGTCCCTTCGTGGGGGAAGGTTCAAAAAATCCCGCTTTAGTTGCAATTAAACAAGGGATAAGGAATGGTAACCTTAGTGACATAGGAACCTCCAAAAGAAGGTAATCTCAAGTGGGAGGGATGCATGCCCTAGCCCCGAATGAGAAGACCCCCAAGCCTTCTGGGAAACCTCCTTCCAAAACCCCCAAAACATGATGCTAGACAACTTAATAGTTATGTCCTTTAATACTAAAGGATTCACTGATGAAATTAGACCTAGAGTGATAAATGACTGGTTATGGCCGTCAAGATTGAAGCCTACCATTATATGCCTTCAAGAAATCAAGGTAGTGGGAGACATATTGTAGAAGAATCTTCTGGCAGTGTCCAAGAACCACCGTTGGTATGTGACAGATCATAAGCAGGGCAGCGGAGGCACAATCATGGGCATAGATGAATCTCTAGCTGTATGCATTAAAGAGGTCAACATTGACCCTAAACACAGGTGGATTGTTGTAAGAATTAATACAAGTGAAGATATGTTTATTGTTGTGTCAGTGTATGCTTCGGACCCTGTAGGGTCCAGACCAAAGTTGTGGACATCCTTGATGGGAATACAGCCACCAATTCTCCCCATAGGAGATTTTAACATGGTGGAAGCTCAGATAGACAGATACAAACAAATGGGGCACACTATCAAAGGTCAGGAAAAGAAGAGTTGGGAAGAATGCAAATTGTTTCATTCCCTTCATGATTTGTCATCCTCAAATGACTTCACTTGGAGAAATGGTAGATGAGAATAGCTTAAAAGGAAGGCTCGGCTAGATAGATGCTATCTATTAGATGCCCTTAGTCAGAAATAGATGCTATCTATCAGATGCCCTTAGTCAGGAAGGCTCAGCTAGATAGATGCTATCTGTCAGATGCCCTTAGTCAGAAATATCTGAGCTCATCCATAAAAGTCATGAAGAACATTGGTCTTTCAGATCACTACCCCATTGTTGCAACTATCAAATCATCGTGTGTAAGGATAAAATCTAGATGGTTCCATTTTGACCCAAAACTATTTCAATTGCCTTCAGTTCAGGAAGGAATCAAACAAATTTGGGAGGAGTCCTTTTCTTCCATTCATGCTCCTGCTAGAGCTTTGGTCACAATTAGTGAGGGAATCTCAAAGCTTTCTATTATTTGTCAAAAAAGAGGTGACCAAAGCCCATGGCCACAAAAGGAACAGCAAATACTCCCGCAGAATGTCCACATCTCAGGATGACCTGAGTTGTGAAATTAATATTCTCAGAGAAGAGCTGAAAATGAGGAAATAATTCAAAGCCAATATTTGAAACTTTTCATTAGGGAGTGGTGGGCCGGAAAAATAGACAGACCTTCCAAAGACATGTTTAGAATTCTTAAGAAGAAAGTAGACAAGGACTACTTCCCATTTTTGAAAACCCTGCATGGACAGCTGGCAAATTCTATAGAAGAAAACATGAACGCAGCAAAAGAATATTTCTCGAATATCTTTAGTAAGCCTTCATAAAAGAATGCAGAGAAAGACAGGGCCAAATGTATACAAGATCTTTGCTAAAGTTATGGCAAGAAGGCTTAGTAATAAGCTGAAAATGTGGGTTAGAGAGGAACAAAAAGGATTTATAAAGGGCTGCTTTATTGTAGATGCCATTATTGCATTATGGGAAGGGGTGGAACATGCCCAGGAGACAAACCGAGACTTCATTTTCTTCAAAATTGATTTTGATAAAGCCTATGATATACTCGAGTGGTACTTTATCCTCCAATCCTAAAAGGATATGGGGTTAGGTCCTCGGTTTATCCAAAAGGTTGCAACCTTATTTGGGAATGCTAGAGCAAGAGTAGTGATTAATGGAAAACTATCTGACCTTTTGAGCTTAATAAATATATAAGACAGGGATTCCCTCTAGCCCCTCTTCTTTTTGCGATAATAGCAAATGCTCTATGTTGGATTGTACAAGATGCAATGCAGAAAGGGGATATGAAAGGTATTGAACTGCCTCACAACAAGGGCCAAATGTGCCTACAGCCTTTTGGAGATGACACCAATGGATTGATTCATAATGATGACAAATCTATCAAAACTTTTTGGAAATGCCTTCAGATTTTCTACATGACCTCTCGGTCCATAATTAATCATCAAAAAACAGGAATCAAAACGATGATCAATGACCCGCCAGAGTGGATTGTTCAACATGGCTATCAAATCTTAAAACAGGGATGTATCTTTTGACTGTTGTTGGGAATCCCAATGGGTTTCAGAGTCTCATTAAAATAGTGGTGGCAGTGGGTTATGGATAAAGTTAAAGAAAAATTTGACAGATGGAAGGGATACCAACAGAATTTAGCAACAAGAAGATGCCTGGTTCTCAAGCACCTTCTTATACCTACAACCATCTACTTCCTATTGTGTTGGATGCCATCCAAGAGTAATATCAAAGAGCTACAACACCATATTAGTGAATTTGGGAATTTTCCAATTCCCATTTTTGAATATTTAAAAAAGGGGACATGGATAACATGTTTGTAAGTTTCTCAAAACCCTATCATATGACCTATCGTTGGAAAGCGCTTGAAAAATGGAATCTAAAGAGCTATAAAGCGCTCATTTTGGATTAGTGGTGTTCAAGTTATGGTTAATCCAAACTTTTGACCATGTGTCCCAAACTTGTGGGAAATTCTCATATTCCCCAATATGGTGTTCTACAGTCTTTATGCAGGAACTTCCTATGGTCAGGAGATGCGGACATGGACAACATCCCTAAGGTGGCGTGGAACTACTGTACACAACCTAAATAGAAAGGAGGACTTGGGCTCCCAAATATAAAGACCTTGCCACTCCATTGGCAGCTAAATGGATTATAAGAACCTTGTCCCAACCAAATTCGGATTCATCAATACTTATTCATAGGAATTTGAGTGCTCACAGGATGATGGAGCGACCCCAATGGAGAAACATTCCATTTGTGCCTCTATTCTTCAGTAGCATTATTATCAAACCCTCTGGATCAGAGTTGGTGAGGAGCTTTTGGTCCTCATGGAACAGAGTAAGAGGTCTCCTATGTCTCTTTCGAAGAACACTAGGAAAGCAGCTGGCTTCTTTGGTAAGGATTCTATTTGGTTCTCCATCTCCCTACAGAATTGTGTGGACATGGACAGTTTGAAGAAAGCCCACAAACTTTCAAAAAAGGGAGTTCAATGCTGGGAGGATATCTGGGAGTTCACAACTTAAATGTGGTATGCAACAAAAAAACTAAGGATGCTGTATAGGATTAACAGAGAGGATCTCTTGTTCATTCGATCCAGGATAAACCAATGGGACCGTGACAAAGCTAATAAGAGCTAAATATCTTTGGTGTGTGTGGAATATGAGAAACTATGTAGTGTTTCAAAATACAGTATCACTCAATTACCCTAGCCTAAAGAGTGCTCTGTCTACCGATGAAGATGAAGATGATTTTAAAAGTGGATAGAACTCTCTATTGAATCCAAAAATCACGGATTGATGTCGAAGAGTTACTTGCAGTCAATGAAGCTTGGGAGGAATACAAAGAGAAAATCAATGGTATCAAAGCAAACCGGGCTAACCAGGAACGAGAATGGAATGAAGTAGGGAATCAACTGACGGTCTGACGGTCGAGAAAGAAGAGCTCGCACAAGCCATTTTGGCTTTAACTAGCTTAGAAAACAGTATCCAGGAACTGATTTAAGCTTCTCTAAAAATCTTGATGTATATGTTTTGATAGCCTTTTTTGAATAATACATTATGTGTCGTTCTAATTTAATTATATATATAGAGAGAGAGGTCTTGCAAATTGAAGGGGAGCAACCAAAGCAAAAGTAAGATGATCCTTTTTTCAAAAAGCCAAAAGCTCCAGGTGTATTGTAGGAAAAGATATTAACAATAAAACAACCAGAAGAGTGCCCTCTTGTAGATTATGGAAAAAAATGTGGTATAGCAAATACATGTGATGACTTAGTAGTGTTTTGGCTAGAAAATAAAAACCTAAATACTTGTACATTGCACTTGGATGTGCTCTTATTTCTATCTATGATCTAGCTATCCATCAATAATCTATAAAAGTTTTGTTTCCCTCCACTCTACATACTCCTTTGCACATGTTAAATCCTTAAAGTTTTTCTTTCTTTGTTGCTTTTGAACAATATTGAATGCTAGTTTTACTTGCAATCTTGCGAATGTCTTTTTAATGTGCAATCTCTATAGGATTCCTTGTAAGACCAATTTAGATGCTATTTGCTTTCATTGCTTCTTCAAAATACTGTGTGTGTTGGAAGAAGGCATTGCATGCTATGTAGTGAGACTTTTCCATCCCTCCTACTATCGACCAAATTGCATCTGGAACATCCATATTTCTTTGCAAAATAAGGTAGATGATTGTAGATTATATGATGTAGAAAAAAGACATAGGATGTTACTTTGTAATGTGAAATTGCATTAAAAAATTCATAGGAGAGATAGTAAACTTATTACCATATAGTGCATTATATTATAGTATGTCTAAGTTTGTTTCATGTTTCTTACAAAATTCTTCAATTCTTCTTCAAATGCCCGGTGATCATCTTTGCTTCAAGTGTGTCTAAATATTCCCATACTTACGTCTTTACATTTTGTGCAAGACTATCTAGTTCATGGTCTTTCACCACATTGTTGATCAACTTTTACAAGTTGTATTTGACACTATAAACATAATTTGATTGTCTTTTGAGTTGTATGATAAGTTTCACAAAGTATGAAAAGTCTTTCTAAAGATTCCAATACTTTTGTCTTTACATTTCGTGCAAGGCCATCCACTTCATGGTCTTTCACCACATTATGGACCAACTTCCATAAGTTGTATCTGACACTAGAAACATAATTTGATTGTCTTTTGAACTTTCTTTTACTTTGTGGTGTAATAAAAACCTTTTGAGTCTTAACACCACCAACGAATGGTTTGATAGGAACTTCTTTCTCATTTGTTGATTTTTTTGAATCCTTTGTTATTTAAGCATCTCCACCATGAAGTCCAATGTTTGACAATATCTTTTCCAATGCCTTGATTGCATTATTTTTTATGTGTCTTTGGATGATGATTCCAATCAAATCCAATGTAAAGAAATACAAGCTTTCAATAATTTGGCATAATGCATGCAATGTGCATATGTGTACACATAAAGGATGCCACATACAACTTTAAACTTTGAATCAACCTTGTCTCAGTTTGGTGCTCTCTTCCACCACTTGTTTATTAGTACCCATGTTGGCTCCTTTCTATTAGCATTATGGTCATCTCCTGTTTTGTGAGCCTCTACGGAGGACATCTAGGAGCTCTGGCATGTGTCTCCCAGTGGTCACCATGCCACATGTTTTGCTACTACATGGATGTGTCACTTTTGGTCACACTGTTCACTTTTGTCACTGTTCACAGTGCACATGTGGTTCGGGCTATTTTTAGGGTTTTGGTCTCTTTCTAGGAGAGCACCTCCTTGAGACCTAGGAGACCTATATCTAGGCCTCCAACACCCCATAGCTCATTTATTCTGATTTGTGTGTTCATCAAGAGCAGTCTTACTTCTCTCTCTCTCTCTCTCTCTCTCTCTCACTTGTGCCCTACTCAGAGATCTTCGAAGAGATCCACGCTCGGGCTATTCCACATCACTACTCCAGCATTCTATTGTATCATTCAGGTATTCATGATTACATGATTTCTTCATGGTCTCTCATTCATTCGTGGTTGTGCTGTACACTTTCATCTTCCATTGCTGCTACCATTCGCACATGGTATCATCACCGACGATGACCTTAGTGTTGCATTTAGAGCTCTACTACTGATGGAGGAGCAAGGGAGCACATTTCGGTCGCGAAGATTGCTGCTTTTTGTTGTGTTTCCAGTGAGAAAGTTTGCATTTAGGGCATAGATCTCTCCACAAGGCAAGCTTGGGGGTGGTCTTGGCTTGCCCCTATGACCATCCTGTTGGGAGATCATCCCCCATCAAGCATCTTGCTGGTGTCTTCTTTCTCAAACGCAACTTTGGAAGCTTTTCTTAACAAGGGCGTCCCTTGGGAGCCTTGATCTTAGCTGCTATACTCACCATCATTGGCTAGTAGCCATAGGCGACAGCTTTGGGGACAAGTTTATGGATCCTCTTGATCTTTGAATGATGATTCTAATGAATGTCTAATGATCCTATTTATAGGAAAAAGGTATGAATTCGTAATCAAGTCGGTTTTGTCTATTTTACCCACAAAACATTATCCAAAAAGTCATATTTTGAGTCCAAACTATGCCCAAAAAGTGTCCCAACCATTGGGCTATGTCTTGGGCACTTCCTGGAGCATGTAGGGCTGCAAAATCTACTCTAAATCTGCCCATATATTTGCTAATGAGAATATCCATGTATATGAGCATTGGGATTAACAGATGCACATACCTAATGATCATATTTTGTGTCTAAACTATGCCCAAAAAGTGTCCCAACCATTGGGCTATGTCTTGGGCACTTCCTAGATCCTGTAGGGTTGCAAAATCCACTCTAAATTTGTCCCTAAATCTATACATATATTTGCTAATGAAAATATCCATGTCTATGAGCATTGGGATTAACGGATGCATATGACATCCCCTACTGCTAAGCTTGGAGCACTAGAGTAATCCATACACCTTTGCTCTGATTTCGTTCCAGACTCCAGTCCAATTGAAGATTGCACTTCATATCCATCGTCTTAATCTCCAAGCTCTCTAACTTGGTCTTCAAGTTCTCTGGCTCGGTCTCTGGATATTTTGAAAACTCCTCTGAAACTGTCGAGATGACCTCATCCTCCTCCAAATAGGATTTGGAGAGATCCACCTCCTTGGGAACTATCGGGTTGACCTCATCCTCCTCCAAATAAGATTTGGAAAGATCCACTTTCTCGATTTGTCGTTGTGGTTCTGGTTTGGCTTCTGGCTCTATTTTTGGCTTTGGTTCTGGTTCTGGCATTTACATCCCGGGTAATGGCACTTCCTCAGAAACACCTCTTTCTATGATCATGTCTCCCGAGAACTTGTCTTAGAAGCTCTCTTTTCGTTGGATAAACACTCTTGGTCATGGGCTGCTTCACAACCCTAGGTGATCACTGATTCCTTCTTGGCCTTTGTTGATGCTGCCATGAATTGTGCCCATGTCTCCTTGAGCTGTGTCCATCTTTGCTCGTATAGAAGTTGACCCTATTGCGCCTCTTCTTGAAGCTCTTCTATGAGTTGTTGCCTAAACCTGGCCCCAACGATGATTTGTTCATACTGAGCATAGTGTTCTTGTTCCCTTTTATATCGTTCTTCGTCTTCTCATCCCCGACGACTCTGCAAAGTCTTGAGAAAGTCATCGTCCATCTACCCATATATTTGCTAATGAGAATATCCATGTCTATGAGCATTGGGATTAACGGATGCACATGACACATATAGCATATCAACATTTTTGTTTGAGCTCTCACAATCGGGCAGCAGTCCACTCTCTCTGCTACATCGGGACAGCAGCCCTCTCTGCTTCAGGTATGCAGCATGCATGTCACTAGAGCTTCACCACTCGGGACAACAGCCCTTTTTGCTTCAGGTAAACAGCACCACTGTCACCAGAGCTTGCACCACTCGGGACGACAACCCTCTCTGCTCCTCACCACTTCAGGTACGTAGCACTCTTGTCACATAAGAGCCTGCACCCTTTAGGTACAACATCACCCTTGTCATCATCAGAGCTTGCATCACCTCATCTTCCGTGGCCACATCACCTTGGAGTGCCTCTGCTTCCATTGACGCGAGCCTTCGACACCGACCACCACTTGGAGTGTTTTGCCTCACATCCACGTGAGCCTTCCTCACTGACCGTGTTTCATCTCTACATCTGTACTGGTCTCTCTACTTAGAGTCACCTCACACCTGAGGGCTCTTGTACATATTTGCACTCACCTTAATATATATATTCACTCACATATTTCATGCCGTGTAGTTTTGTTCACTCACATATTTCATGCCGTGTAGTTTTGCTCTAATCTCTCATATATCTGGTCCTTTCATCCTTTTTCCCTCATAGAGGGTTCCTCTAGAGCCGTTGGGACCTCATCACAACGGAACCAAGCTACAGAAGAGGCACCTTCATTCTTTCCTATTACACTGCCCATCCATATTCCCGTTCTACCCAATCTACCCACATCAGAGAAGCTAGATGGTGGCAAGAGCTTCTCCTTTTGGCAAAATACAAAGTGGAGGCTATATTGGAGACATATGACTTGTGGTAGTTTGTCACTCTTCCTATCGAAAGACCTTGTATGGTGGATTCCAACTCCATCAAGAAGACAGCATCGGCTCAATGCTCGAGCGAGGAGCTTCTTCTTTCTCAACGTCGACAATGGCGTGCTTTCTCACATCTCGGATCTTCGCGAGGCTTCATCGAATTGGGAGAAGCTTATCAGTGTCTTATATGAGCTAAAGACTTTCTCTCGTCATCTTGCACTTGAGATTCAGTTGTATCAGCTCAAGTTTGTTGGAACATCCGTTCGAGAGCATGTCTCGAAGATGGAGGCAATGGCCACTACTCATGGCCCCCCGAGAATACGCTAATTATGATACTCATGAAGAAAAGATGGAGGCAATGGCCACTACTCATGAGAATACGCTACTGATACTCCTTCCACCCTTGATCCTTAATCTCCCTTTGATTCTCCTTAATGCTCCATTGATTCGCTAATTTCGCCTAATTACTCGCTAGTTTTGCTGACCTCCATTCGCGACCGTTCTTGTCATGATGTGTTGCCAAGGGATAATGACGGATAATGCTGGTTGATCTCTGCTAATTCTCTCTCCCTCTAGTCCTCAAAAATCACCATGAATGCCTTCTATGGAGGGCGCACATCCCTGGTGAGCTCCCGCGAACACTGAACTCTAATCATAAAATCTGAAAAATCTACTCTGCTCCTTCGAGCCGCGAGCGTCCACGCGAGCGCAGCTACTCGGCTACACTGCTACTCAGTGCTTAAATTTGATGCTCTTGAAAGGTCAAATTGGGCTTCATACGACGCTCTCTAATTTCCTTAAGGTTGCGAAGGTGAAACCTCTTAAGTTTCAAAATGAAACCTTACGAAAATGCCAAAGGTTGCATAGATGGATATAGGATATAAGTGTGTATATGATCTGTACGCATATTCACTTTTATTGGTGGTGCATATTCACTTTTTTTGTTGATGTATATTCACTCTATGCTATTAATTAATTTTTTTTGTTGATGTATATTTTTTAAAGGACCTTAACGAAGCTTTAAGGTTGCATAGATGGATATAGGATATAAGTGTGTATATGATATGTAAGCATATTCACTGTTATTGGTGGTGCATATTCACTTTTCTTGTTGATGTATATTCACTCTATGTTATTAATTAATTTGTTGTTGATGTATATTTTTATAAAGGACCTTAAAGAAGCTAAAGCTTCTTTAACACTAGTTTGGTACCAAAAAAGGACACTTAAGTGTTCTTTTTCAGACGATGCAAATTAAATGCTACTTGCGCTAGAAAAGACATATTCAAAATCCCTCTTGAGGAGTTTGAATATGTGACCTAGTGTGTCTTTACAAAATATAACCTTGCAATTTGGATAAGGAATTACACCCATAAATAGGACTTGCATGAGACTGTAACTCAGGTTTGAGAAAACCGCCTTCTAAGTTTAGAGAAAAAAATCACTAAGTCCCGTGAAAAATTTCAAGTAATTATTTTATATTTGTGTCAAAGATTTTGCCAAGTCTCACATGAAATAAAACTCAATTGAGAGTGTCTAAAATAGTAGGAAGTTGTGTGTGTTTGATACACCACTTTTTAGCATCCATTTGTATCCAAACCAATACATGGTTTTAATGTGTTTGCAAGTTTTTTAAGGTGATACAATGCTTACTCTATCCATTGAGATCTTAAAGTTATATGTAAAAGCCCCTTAGTAAGCTACAAATATTAATTGTTTCAAAATGTCAAAACTGCACACAACAAAAATTCTGGATTTAGATTCTTGAGTCATACGCATTACATTCCTTAGTAAACTTGCAACATTTTGTAAGTATAGAATAATTCCGCTAAGGTACATTGTACAAACATAATTTGGGCACCTAAAACCTTTGTTTCATGGTTGTTGAGAGAGAATTTAGAAATTTTGAAAAATGTAGCACTACTACATGATAGCCTAATACTGACGCTTATACCAATGTCACTGAACAGGGTCTAAAAAAGCCCCGTCATCGGTATAAACCTCGGTATCTACGTCGAAACCACAACGTCGGTATTTGCATCGGTAATACCCGATATATATACCGGCGCTCATACCAGCACGCATACCGACGCACATACCAGCATGCATATCGACGCTCATACCAGCACGCATACTGACGCTCATACCGGCGCTCATACCGGTGCTCATACCAGCTCGCATACTGGTGCTCATATCGGCGCTCATACTAGCATTCATACTAGCATTCATACCGGCCTTCATACCGGCGCTCATACCAACACGCATATCGGCACTCATACCAGCACGCATATCGACGCTCATACCAGCACGCATATCAGCGCTCATACCGATGCTCATATCAGTGCTCATACCAACACTCATACCAGTAAATTTTTTTGGACGAAATGGTGTTGCCTGCTGCCTGCAGTCAACAAGACTCAACAACAGTAAACAGACAGCATCATTCTGTCCAAAATAGAGCACAAAAGACAACCATGCTCGTTTTTGTATTTTTCAGATAAAGAAACAAGAAACATTACTCATGAATATTTTGATCATATACTAATAGTTTAGAGGACTTACATTATGGTAATGCCTCCCAATTGATGGTCTCTCCTTCTGCTTCAAGCATCTCAAATAAGGCCACAAGGCCATATTTGTGAGCGTACTTCTCTTCTCGCCTACTTGGTAGACGATTCATGGCCAACTCCTACATAAACGATTAACAATTACAACTTTTAGAAATCAACATTTAGCCCACATACATACATTTAGATAAACAAAATTGCTACAAATACTTACGAATTCATGGCGTATGGTTTCGTAACCACCACTCCCAAGATGAGAAGCCCCTACTGTTTGGAGTCTCGTCCTTGCCGCCTCTCTTTGTTGTTGAAACCTCTCTGGTGTCTCTGTGAGCTCCTGAGCTATGGCTTCCCACTCCCTATCATCTAGCCAAACAGGTTTCTCTTTCCCCTCTCTAAATGCATCCCTCGCCTCTGACCTACGATGACCTACGATGCCCCATCAAAATGCGAGCTGTATATTGTATCCACTCATTAGAGACGAGATTCCTAGGGTCAGATGGCTGAAACTCTTGCTTTATCTTTGTATTTATGTAATTTTTCTTCTCCTTATCTTGCTGATCCCATAAAGTCATAACAGAGTTGTGAAACTGTATAGTGCACAATTGTCGAATTCGTGTCTTCATTGCCTTCCTTGCACTATTCATTATAGGTGCCCCATCCCTAATTGTGTATATCTTGTTGTTGTCATGGTCATGTGCACCCCAAAGAGTGGAAGGTGAACCCATGGGAACAGATGAGAGCGAAGGACGACGCGGTGGTGTCAGCATCTGTGGCACTACCACCACAACAACCTCCCCCTAAAGACCTACTACGTGAGCGACGTCTATGTGAAGAGGTGGTAGATCGAGCTGTAAGAGGAGTGGAAGGCTATGTGGTATGAGGTGTGGGAACTGCTGTCGTACCTACAGGTGTGGGAACTGCCGTCGTGAAGCCAGATGGTGAGGCAGATGTCCCTGCTCCAGAACCCCAATAAGTCTGAGCCATGGCTCTCTGCTCTGGAGTCATGGACGAGAAAAAACCATATAACTGGTCGAGACTCATGCCCTGAGATGAAGGGTTAAATGAGAAATTAGAACTGTAGTTTGAGCGACGGTGAGTCATCACCCATGGCCTGTTGGACAAAAAACCATATGACAAACTTGTGCGAAATGAAAATTACATGGTAAACAATGAAAGAACCATATGACAGACATTAACAATGATAAACAACAATGGTAAACCATATCACTTTGCACCTGCACTAGTGATTATGACGGTAGACATTAACAATGGTAAACAATGAAAGGACCATATGACAAACATTAACAATGGTAAACAATGAAAGGACCATATGACAAACATTAACTTCCCTAAACAACAATGGTAAACCATATCACTTTGCACCTTCAATGTCATAAAATCATTACAAATATGTCATAACTATTTGCATAATCATTAAGATACATCATTTTAAAAATCATTATCTATTCTATCATCCTCATTAAGATTAGTAGCCCCAAAGAGATCTATTTCTATGTACATTTCAGCATCCTCATCATTAAAAGTCCCTTGATGAAGGCTGTCCTCATCATCTATGTCTTCTTCCTCAACAGGTTTTCCAGCTTCATTGGTTTGCACCTCTTCTTTCTCAATAGATTTCCCAGCTTCATTGGTTTGCACCTCTTCATTTGGATCTTGTTCTAGTTGCTCCTCTTCATTTGCTTGCTCCTCTTCATTGTTGATATCGGCTTGTTCTTGTTGCTCCCCACCACCCTGTGAATCCATATCACCCTGTTGTAGCTCTAATTCTTCACAAATTTGCTTACTACGGGGAGCGACTCGAACCACAAATAGCCAGCGTGGATCTTTTGGATCCGCTTTAAAGACAACCTGCTCAATGCTCTAGGCACACAAAAGTATCTTGCTGATTGGTCCATACCTTTGTGGAGTCCACTTGGATGAGGCCACTCTTGTCTCTACGTACTGTTGCATATGGCCCATTTGTGATTACCTTGAACCACTTCATATCAAAGATAAACAACTCAAAACTTCTAAAGCCAACCTTTAATATGTCTTGAATGGTTCCAAAGTAATCAAGCATTCCACTAATTGTGTTATCATCACTTGCACTTGCTCTCGACTTTCTTGAACAAATTGTGCTATGACACCACAATCAAAGGTTGCTCTTCTTTGGTCTATTCGTTCTACCCAAAAATGACGTCCATGTGACCAAAACGCCCCATATTTGTGATACTACAAATAGTACATAAAGATTGATGGACAAATAATAACTGAGACATGTAGAGAAAAAAAAGAGAGACATGTAGAACTTAAACACTTACATGCCAATCGCATCCTTTTGTAAGCTCCTCCTCCTCCTCTGTTATAGTTAAACCAGCACATTTGGCTTCTAAAATTGTAGCTTCTAGCCATCTACCTGTGGGAAAGTCCGGAAGAGTGTGCAGACCTTCTGGATATGGGAGATTTCTTGTAGTGCGATTCCTTCTGAAACTTAAACGATCTTGTACTCGCTGTCGCTTGAGAGCTTCATATGTCTCAATCTACTTCTCCATTACATGCGAGTTCAAGATGCAAAATTTATTGATTTTTTCCCGCAAATTGTTATCCATCTTTCTCTTAATGCCTTGGCCTTGAGGTTCCTCACCAATGACTCACCTGTTAGACTCTTGAGACCATAGTCGAGGTATCTCTGGATCTGATGAACTTAAATATTCAGTGATGTAAACAAGGGACTCTTGTATCAGCCACCCTTCTGACATACTTCCCTCCGGGTGAGCCATTTGGCGAACAAGGGACTCTTGTATCAGCCACCCTTCTGACATACTTCCCTCCGGGCGAGCCATTTGGTGAACAAATCCCTTTAATGTCTTCATAAACCTCTCCAAAAAGAACATCTATCTTGAATGGACTATTCCAGCAACTACAACCTCATCTACAACATGAACTAGCAGATGCATCTGGATTGTTAATAAACTTGTAGGGAAAAACTTCTCTACCATGCAGAGTGCCTCTATGGAGTTTAAACGCGTTGTCTCCAAAGTGTCTCTCTTTATCTCTTTTGAAGAAATCCAACGCACCAATGTGCTAATCTTATAGATAGTAGCTCTAATGTCTTTAGTGAGGCAATCCTTTATTGCTATGGGGAGCACAAATTGTAGAAACTTGTGTCAATCATGACTCTTGAGGCCACTAAGATCATCATCCTTTGTAAATGCACTTTTCAAGCAATGCATACAACCTGTAGGAGTCCGAAACTCTGAAATTGTCCTCTTCACTTGTTGTTCCTCCATCTTACTAAAAACCCATGGGGCTCTTGGAAGTAGCACCTTTCCATTGGGTCTAGTACGAGCCACAACTCTTGCATGCAACCTATCTCTTCTAAGTCGTCCCTTTGGCCTTTAGTCTCCTTTTTTCCTGTCATGGTCTTCCACAGAATGTCAGCTACATTCTTGAAAATATGCATCGGGTCAAGCAAATGGTTTATAAGAAGATCACCCCAATAGGGGAGTTGGTGAAAGATAGAGAGCCTCTTCATCCCAGGACATGCCAAGTTGCCACATTCCTCCCATTTGAGCTTCCAATCGCTTGCCTTCAGTGCACTTGGAGGAGGTCTTCCTAGATTACCATCTCGCAATTCATGATTTTCTGGAAGATACCTAACATGTCCTTGGTAGACATTCTTTCATAATGCCTTTGAGTATCTTGAATCAAGTCGAGGACCACATAGAGGACATGCATTATAACCCGATATAGACAAACCTGAGCATTCTCCATAGCCAGGCCAATCATGCATTGTCCACATGAGAATACCTTGCACAGTTGCAAGTCTTTGGCCACTCTGCTGCTTTGACATGTCCTTCACTTCAATTCCGTTCCACAAGGTGCGTAACTCATCAATAAGTGGTGCCAAATATACATCCATGTTCTTCATCTTTTGTACTTTCCCTGGAACTATTAATGAGAGCAACAAATGATCTTTCTTTATTGCTAACCATGGCGGAAGATTATAATTCACAAGGCAAACAGGCCATGTGCTCCATGAAGAGCTGCGTAAACCAAAAGGTCAAATTTGAAGCCCTTGAAAGGTCAAATTGGGCTTCATACGACGCTCTCTAATTTCCTTAAGGTTGCGAAGGTGAAACCTCTTAAGTTTCAAAATGAAACCTTACGAAAATGCCAAAGGTTGCATAGATGGATATAGGATATAAGTGTGTATTCACTTTTATTGGTGGTGCATATTCACTTTTTTTTGTTGATGTATATTCACTCTATGCTATTAATTAATTTTTTGTTGATGTATATTTTTTAAAGGACCTTAACGAAGCTTTAAGGTTGCATAGATGGATATAGGATATAAGTGTGTATATGATATGTAAGCATATTCACTTTTTTTGTTGATGTATATTCACTCTATGTTATTAATTAATTTGTTGTTAATTAATTTGTTGTTGATGTATATTTTTATAAAGGACCTTAAAGAAGCTAAAGCTTCTTTAAGGTATTAAAACATTAAAGAACATTCATCTAAAGAATTCAATGATTCTTCCATTGATAACCTTAAGGATAATTTTACATGAGTAAATTTTTTAAAATTGACATGCTTATTGCATAAATTCAAACCATAGTGAAATAAAAATTGAGTTCAAAATCTATATTACAAAGAGCTTTGTAAACCACCATGAAATTACCAAAAAAAATATACGGCAAAATAAATTCCAATAAATCCAAATTACAAAGAGCTCCGATATGTAGGTGCATGTCAGCATAAACATTAGTTTCTCGAAGGTTAGCAAAGTTAGTGACTTTACGTCAAGTAATGATTTGAGGTTTGGTGTTTATTTACAATTCAACAAAGGAATTGTGTTGTTTTAAAGTGCAAACGGAATCCAGTCGAAGTTAGAACAATAATAGTACATTCAACAATAAGAAGGAAAGCAATTTTTGGAAGAAAGATGACTTGTATTATACATCCAGTGGAGCGGTTTAATTACAAGCGGAGCACTATACTTTGCATACTTTAAAAATGACTTTTCTAAGACAGCTACAAAAAAACAACCATCTTCCTCACTCAAGCCCACATATTTATATACTTCAGGAGATAGAGGTACAAAATTGTCTCCTTCCACAATAGATCTTTTGAAGTCCGCAGTCCTTTCCCACACAGAAAGGAATGATGTGTTGTATTCTTGTTGTGATTGTTCTGGCACATCATCATCAACTACAATCGGGTTGT
The DNA here is from genome assembly GCF_041138505.1 of Cibotium barometz. NCBI lineage: Eukaryota > Viridiplantae > Streptophyta > Polypodiopsida > Cyatheales > Cibotiaceae > Cibotium > Cibotium barometz. The sequence continues at coordinate 14,769,834 of NC_141091.1, forward strand.
TTCGAGTTCCGAGGTTGTTGTTGTTCACATGTTCTTCTTCAATGTTGTCATTGTCTTCATCTTCATGTTGGGCTTGAGGTGCTGGATTCATATGCTCGAAGTATCTTCTCACTTCGCAGAAGAAGATTTCGTCGATGTCGATACATTGGGTTAGATGAGATAGTTTCATTACTTTCCAAACTGCTGCCGATCTTTGCTTGCTCATGCCAAAACCTATTTTGGGAATGATCCATGAAGCAGCGGGGTAGTATTTACCCGTACACACCATCTTCAAAAGTGTGCTTTGCAATGAGGCTCCTAGTTTATTAGCTATGTAGTTTTCCATATATACATAGGCTCTCTCAAATAAGTTTACAGGTGAGAGGCAGACCTTATTTTTTAAGTCTGCCTGGCCATACAAAGCATATAGCTATCTACCTCTTGTTATCTCTTCACTTGATATGTTGTGCGAGAAAAATTTAAAGTGTGGCTTGTGCAAATCCTTCATACAATAGCCTATCATTCCTTCTAGTGTGTGCATCACCAAGCCTCCTTGCAGCTTAAAAAGATCCCAACCTAACTATCTCTTTATGGTTTTGCCTATGCTAATCAACGATGGTGTCATCAAACTAGCCACCCATGATTTGAAAATGCAAGTGATTCAATGTGTCCCCTTTCTCTAAAGCAAAAAGGCCTTTAGAGCATTCGATTATTCTAATGAATTCTTCTAAGGGTTCCTAGGAAGACAGTTTAATATCACCATTCCCAATACCTATAGTCACATACACCTCAAAAAATCTTATTTTTTTCTTTGTTGGGAATTTTGGTATCTTGTGAATCGATGGTTCGGATGTCTCTGGCTTTTTTCCTTTCTTATCCAAAGTATGTGGATTCTGTTGTTCACAGAAATGTACTATTCAAATTCAAATATTATCATTTCAAACATTACAAAACTGTTATACGTAGTAAAAGAGGACAACACAAACACTTTATAGTGTTATCAAGTGGAAAACGCTTATTGGCAAAGCTTATTTAGTAATAAAGGCTTTATACGCAATGCTTATTTACATTTTTTAAAAGGGGATTATTTAATTAATTATGGCTGTAATAAAGACTTTATACGCAATGCTTATTTACATTTTTTTGTTGACCCAAAAATGTAACAAATTATAGTCTTCTTAACTGCAGGACATGCATATTTATTGATTTTGAACAATGCTTTTAAACAATGCTTTATACGCAACGCTTATTTACATTTTTTTGTTGACCCGAAAATGTAACAAATTATAGTCTTCTTAACTGTAGGACATGCATATTTATTACTTTTAAACAATGCAAGAAATTAAATACACAATGCGTATTTTCAAGAATGTAAATAAACAAATGAAAATAAATCAATAGAGATTGTGTATTGCGTATAAATAAACAAATCAAAATATATAAAGACAGAGTGCGTATTGCGTATAAATGAACAAATCAAAATAGACTTATTTAAGTGGAACAGACATAGTTTCAAAAAAAGGGAGTTTATTTCTTTATTTCACACATGCAGGCAATGAACCGCATGCAGATTTTCTCTTCTACTGCGTACTGTGTATTCAATGGAATGCATTTATCTATTTTCTTGCATAGCGGACAGAAACAGACCATACAACTTAGCTTGATATCTCAACACACACTAGCATCCGGGCATTCCCGTACAACTAAAGGGTGGACATTATGTAATATTTTAGGAACATAGACATAGTTTCCAAAAAAGGGGATTTCTTTTTTAATTCACATGCGGAGAACGAACTGCATGCAAATTTTCTCTTCTTCCTACATATACCGGACAGAAACTGTATTCAATCAACGAGGTACAAAACAAATGAGCGACAACAAAATCAAGTCCAGAAACAATTTTATATACCCGAGGATCTTGCCATTTGCTTGACCGCACCACGAAGATTACGGACTGTAGAAGGACCATATGGTGGAGTGGTGATGCGGGGCCCCATAGGGAGTTCTCTAGGTAGACTAGATGATGTAGGGCAATCTGAAATTTGAGATGCTTGTGTCGGATTTAGCATGCATGTAGCAACTCCTTCAAAAGGACGACAAGGGACACCGGAGGGAGTCCTTCACGACAAGTCGAGGTAGAAGGATGGTGATCAACACACATAAAGTTGGTAATATCATTCATAGCTGCTTTCCTTTTAGGAGCCATTTCATAGAAGAGGATCACCCAAACTATAGAAAAGAAAACTGTAGCAACTATGATACCAAAGACATACAACAGAAAGACGAACACAATATTCGTTAAATAGGCAGAAGAATCATAACCTGTCAGAATCATAAGAGGTAAGAACGAAACGTTGCCACGTACGTAGGCAGCACGAGTAATGCTGTCGACATGCCACGAAGGAGATCCAAAAGCAGGCGAAGAAGACCCAGTCATGCTGAAGAACCACTTTAAGCTGCTTTCGTGGCCACTCTAGAAGCAGGCGAAGAAGACCCGCTCCCACAAACGAAGAAGGTTGCATGCTCTCGTGGCCGCTCCAAAAATACAGATGCAGGGAGAAGAAGCATAACGTACCATAAGAGGCCAGAACGAAGCATTGCCACACGTACTTAGGCCGCACATTGCTTGCAAATGATGTCAACAAGCCATGAAGGAGATCCAAAAACAGGCAAAGTTGCATGCTCTCGTGGCCGCAGGAGAAGAAGCATAACCTGCCATAAGAGGCCAGAACGAAAAATTGCCACGTAATATGCATGCAAGTCTTCACAACAAGTCGAAGGAGAAGGACGGCGATCCAACACGAAAAATTGTCATGTACTGTGCATGCAAGCCTTAATTTAAATGGGTGCCATCCAACACTTGTCCAAAAGCCAAAGATGTGTCCAAAACTGCCATAATTAATTAAATAATCCAGTAAAAAAAGTTTGGAGTGCATATCCAACACGAAAAATTGCCACGTACTGTGCATGCAAGCCTTAATTCAAATGGGTGCCATCCAACACTTGTCCAAAAGCCAAAGATCTGTCCAAAACTGCCATAATTAATTAAATAATCCACTAAAAAAGGTTTGGGATGCATATTCACTTTTATTGGTGGGCATTAAATAACTAATGCCCACTAGCCTGGGCATTTATTATTTAATGACCCACACCCTTACCTTTACGCTCACCTAAGGTTGGCAACCTTCACCCGCTAGCGTCGGCATTTATTACTTACAACGGTCACCTAAGGTTGGCCAACCTCAGCCCAAGCGGGTGAAGGTAGTTGAAGGCGGACAAAGAGAGGCAACCGAAGCTGCGTGAAGGAGGGCGAAGGCAGCCCACTGCAGAAGAAAGGAAAGGATGAGGTCGTAAAAGAAGGGAAAGAGAGGAGAGATCGGCTGTAGGTGGTGAGGTCGCAGGAGAGCATGGAGAAGGGAAAGAGATGAGAGATTGGCTATGGAACGATGACACAGAGACAGCGAGCCGGTCAAAAAAAATTAAAATCACATGCAAAAAAGAAAGCAATGAAGGTTGGCGTTTTTTTTGTTTCATTACTAAATACGAACATTAGGAAAAAGGTTAGTTTGGGACTCATGCGCTATTTGGCACGCATTAAAATGTTGGTGGTGCATACTATGAAGAAAGCCGTTGGTAGAGAAACCCTCAGGAGGAAAGATGACTCTCAGCTCTATACATTCTCCCCGACGTCCCCGTCACCCTCTCTATAGTCACACTGATTGGCCCCTTGTCGCCTTGCCTCTCGCATACACCATCAGTCTCTTGACTCGAGTCTCAGGCTTGAGGCTCCCTCTCCCTAACCCTCGACCTTCTCTTTTCTACAACCCAAACGAAGACTGCACTATGGATGTGCATGATGGCGGTGCTACGCAGCCAGGGCCCACGACCCGAGATCCAATCAGTCCGCACCCCGCCAGTCCGGCTCGCTCTTCTTGCCGCGGCGCATCTCTTGCCTCTGTCTTCGGTCGGCGTTCGCTCGACCACTTGGCATTCGGCCGGATGGATGATGAGGATTCTACATGGTGTAAGTATTTAATGGTCCCGCACAGTTGCGCTTCATTTGCTGGTGCGCCGTAGGCGTGGAGCAGCCTGCAGGGCTTTTGCCGCCTCGCGGCTTGAAGCTCGGAGCTGGAGAAGGGCGATGACATTGTCCAAGAAAAGATGTCTGGAGCCTTGTCGGTCTCAAGCTGAGTTCACACACACGGCGGTGGCACTGCCGTGTGTGAGACTTTTCCGCCCGGCACCGAACGTTGCTGCACAAGGGCCCTATTCACACACGCATGGAATGGCTGTGTGCCCCAGTGTTCCCGAAAAACCAAATTTGATTTCCACCAAAAAAAAAACCCTCTAACTTTACACTTGCAAAAAAAAATCAAATTTTAAGATTTTAAAATTACAAGTTCTAATATTCTCAAGAAAAAACTCTCACTTCAATGATACAAGACCACAAAACCTTTTCACATCAAAACTAAACTTTAAAAAACTTTATATTGAAAAATTAAAAATTGGACAACGATGAATGATCATGGAATCCATGTTGCATTAAAACATTACATAGTAAATTTGATACAATCAAGTTTGGCAATCAGTTCAATAAAAAAACATAACACTTTTTAAGAACTTTGATTCAGTCAAATATCCCAAGACACATGTGAATAAACATGTCTTGAGGTCTTTGCTCTAGCTCTCCATAAACCAATAGCATCTGTAAAATCAAAGGACATGAGTGGTAGTCCTTCAATAGAAATGCGCATCAATATATCCATGTTCTTGGTTTCCAATCGGATAATGAACGTAACAAATAATGAAGCGTAACAAAAGCAGACGCAACAAGCACAGACGAATGAGAGGAACGATTGCATCACTATTGTGCTCGGATGTGATTGCCGAAATCCTACAAAAACCGTACAAACCACAGGAAAACCATACAAACCACAAGAAACCCTACAAATCCGTACAAACCAAAGGCCATAGATTAACTGTAACCCTACAAATCCGTACAAACCAAAGGCCATAGATTAACTGTAACCCTACAAATCTGTATAAACCACATGCCACAGATTTAACCCTACTGACAAAAGAACGTAAGAATAGCAAGCAAAATTGAATAAAACTCACCTGTAACAATAGCAAAACGCAACAAAAGCAGACGCAACAAGCACAGACGAAGGAGGAAAAATGATTGCATCACTGTAGTGCTCGGATGCGGCTCCCTCATGAGGCACTGGAAGGACTCAGGAGCCGATTCAACCTGCTAGCACAGAAGACGATTCAGCAGCCAGCACAGAAGGCGATTCAGCCCAGCAAGTGAAACCCTCAAACATGCAGAACTCAACTGGAGTGAGAACTCGAGGCAAAGAGACGAGTGAAAAGGAATGAGCCGCTCACCATGCAGACTTTTGGCGCGTGCCACAACCGCCCACTCCCAGCACCCACTTGTTGTGGGGGTGTGGTTGGTAATTGACTATTTATAGCCTATAACTCACCTACGTTACACGTAATGTTTCAAATGTTTAATCCTGGTATTTATGATAGAGTCCAGTCTCTAGCCTCCAGCGGCGGCGGGCGGCCAACTCTAGTTCACCTAACATGATCCATCCAAAATTTCACTTAATGATTACTTCACCTACCATCCAAAATTTCAATTTTCAAAATTTGAAAATTAATCTACCTACTCTTAGTACTCTACCAGTGGTCCACTTGTCCATATCTGATTGGAAAAATTCAACCACCTTTAAGCCTTCTAATATCACCTTAGAAAACCTCTCAAATAAAAAGTGATATCATTGAAAACCTTCTAATTTTTTTTAAATTAATAACTAAAACCTTGAAGTTATCTAGTATTAAATAGATTCACTTCAGGTCACAACTTTTGCAATTTTACAAAAATTGTAAAATTTACATTTACAAGTGAACCCCAAATGTGTGTAGTTTCGTTGTCACCGTTTGCAGGTTTTCCGTGAACAGTGGTGTGCCCTGCGTCGCAGTGGACCCTCGTGTGGTAGGGAAATGAGAGAGAGAGAGTGGTTGGTGTTGACACGAGAAAGTTGCTCGTTGCTCCGTGCACTAGTGTGGCTGCAGCCACCTCCATGGCCCCACCTCGATTGACGGCCAAGGCGAGTGGCCGGGGGTGCCAGGTAATGAGAAAGGACCAGGAGGTGGCATCCACGTTGGCATGAATGCACCTGTGCCGCCATGCACGTGTGAATGCCTCAAGGCTAGCTTTTCCACGTGCCAGCCTATGATTGCTCATTTCCAATGGCAAAAGGTGCCGCCGTCGTGTGTGTAAACCTAGCCTCACACTTGACTTTCTTGCTTTCCCTCTCTCTGGAGCGCAACAGCCTTTTGCTGTGTCCTCCCCTCATGTCATGTACTCGAAGGCTAGACACTTCACACGCAGTTAAAAGATCAAGAAGGGGTTGGGTCTCCAAAAATCCATGCAAAGTCTTTCCGCCCATTGCATTGTTCTTTCGTCTTCCCTATCTTGCAACCATCACAAGCTTGCCCTTTCCCATAGCCTTGTTGCTCCCTTTCTTTGTGTTTGTGTTTCTTTCTTCACACCCTCCCGCCATTGCATCTCTCCTGCGGTCTACTTTGTGACCAGCACAGATCCGACGGCGATAACTTTTCTCTTTCATCCTCGTCCTCCGCATCCTCGTGTTGCTTATGCAGCTTTTTCGTTGCTCCTCCCCCTCAAAAAAGTCTATTGCTCCTAACCCTTACGCAACCTGTTTTCTCCTCTCTCTCTTTCTCACGCACACACCTCTCTTCGGATGGGTTTATTATACGCCGTGCTTACATGGACACACATCTCTCACATGGTATTCGGAGTGCTATTGGACATATTTGCACCTCTTCACACAGGCTGAGGATAGAGACAGGTCGATATGAGGATATATCACTAGAGGACTGTATATGACAGCTTTGCCACCATCAAGAGGTGGAGTCGGAGGAACACTATATATGTCATTGTACTGTCTACTATGAGATTCGAGGGAGGTACCATTGCCTATTCCGTGAAGGCTTTGGACCTTTACATCGGATCATGGACTTTGAGGACCAAAGGTGCTTAGGGCTCTTAATACTTGAGCTTAGACGCCATAGAGAGAGCCTATTGAGGGACAAGAGGATAGTGGGACCAGAGCCGCCTAGATAGAGAGCCCTCAAAGATTTTTTCAGAGCTAGCACTGTAACCCCACTAGCCTCTACTCCCCCATCTACATGCCTACCTGGCAGACCACCCTCCAGAGGAGTCACCTTGGACAGAGCCATTGCCATCTGTAGAGCGAGCCGCCTACGACCACGAGGATCACGTCCACGACTCCCTCACTATCGGCAGATTCGAGCCATCATTGCTCCCCACTGCGAAGGAGTTTACCGCGACGATTCAACGGTTCATCTTTAAGCTCTTAGCTCTCTTAGGATGTTACTATTTTCATTTTTTCCTTTCAGATTTGTTATGATAAAACATCATCATCACTTGTACCTTGTTTTGGTTTCATGGGCCATTTCGGCCTTTAGGAGACATCAATATATCTTTCTTTCTTTCTCTCTCTCTCTCTCTCTCTCTCTCTCTCTCTCACACACACACACTTCTACACTGCTCCTCTCTCTCTCTCTCTCTCTCTCCCAACTCCACACCAATTTGCATCAGAGACTAAGAACATGAAATCCCTTGAAGAACAGTATGGAGAGTATTGTGTGAAGTTTGACAAGGAGTATGCCACAGAGGAGAAGGCGGTTAAACTAGAGTATTTCAAGAGGTTTTTACAACAAGCTGGTGAGCGAAATCAAAGACCTAGAACATTGGTTTTTGGCCTCATAGAGTTCTCCGATTGGAGCCCCGTAGAGTGGACTAGCTTCACCACAGTACCGAACGATCTGCTACCTGAAGAATTCTACTAGAGTGTTGAAGCCAGCCATGTAAGTCTTCGAGATCTGACGTCAAGCCCAAACCCTTAAGAATTCGAGAGTTCTACGATTGATTGGGTTAGGAAAGCGGTGGTCTCGCCTCCCTCTGTAAGAGAGCAATAGGGCCCATTTTGATGCAACTATCTCTTGCATCGAGGCACAGATGCAAAAGCAGAGTAAAGAAGACATTAGAATCGTGGAAAAGGAGAAGCTGAGTGTCCAACAATTGGATTGCATGCAATCTGGAACATCTACTGCTTGTTTTAGGCATGCTGTTGAGGAAGGGATCCTTATGTGGGACCTCCTCCTCGACCATGCTCTGCTGCAAAAGCATCCTCAAGCCCAGGACATTTCTGACTAAGGTGGAGAAGCCCTAACCATGAGACGACTCTTGTGGGTGCTAGCAAGGACGAGGGAAAAAAATATTGGCTCTTCAAGAACTCTTGGGGCCTCAAGTGGGGTGACCAAGGTTTTCTTGAACTGGTGAGAGGTGTAAAATCGTGCAAGATTGGCCAATTTTTACATCATCCAAGAAGGATTCGTCACACCGTAGCAAAGAGGGCAAGAGGAATAAGATGGGCAAACAAAAGTATTGGGACCAATGCAAAGGCTAATTTTGGAAGTGTTGGACGCTATGGGCTATTTCGTCGGCAAGCTACGAATATGAGGGGGGCACTTTGTGCTAGTCTACTCCAAAGGTATTTTAGCTAGTAGGCTGTTGTATGTTTCCAAGATAGGAAAGTCTGAGATATTCTAGTTAGCAGGCTATTGTATGTTTCCAAAAGAGGGAAGTTCGTGTAGAAATTCCAGTGCTCACAGTTGGTATCATGTGGTTGCAGGATCGAAAGAGTCTCTTGTTGCAGCATTCTCTTGGTAGCTCCAGATCAATCCTTTCTCTGGACTGGGCATTCTGGTTCTCTGGCCCAAACAAGACTATGTGGACGACGTCTACTACCATGGTGCCTGGAAGGACTGCGTTGGAAGATTTGAAGGGTGGGATGTTCGTAACAACCTTGTCTAGTTCTAAAGCTAAAAGAGTGGACATGCACATATGCGAGTCTAACAAAACAAGAGGTTTTTCATGGAACGAAGAAGCCTGCAGACCTGTTGAACTTACCGTCTTTCAAATCTTCCAACACAGTCCTGCCTGGAACCATGGTAGGAGACGCCATCCACACAGTCCTGTTCGGGCCAGAGAGCCAGAATGCCCAGTCCAGAAACGAGGTTGATCTACAACTGCCAAGAGAATGCTATAAATAAGATACTCTTCCAATCTTGAAACTACATGATACTAGCTGTGTGAGCATTGCAATTTCTACACGAACTTCCCTCTTTTGGAGACATACAACAGCCTGCTAACTAGAATATCTCAAACTTCCGTGTCTTGGAAACATACAATAGCCTGCTAACTAGAATACCTTTGGAGTGGACCAGCAAAAATTGGCCTCCTCGTCTTCGCAACTTGCGAGGAAATACCCCACAACATCCAACATTTCTAGAATCAGTCTTTGCGTTGGTCCCACACCTCTGTTTGCCCATCTGCTTCCTCTTGTCTTGTTTGCCACGGTGTGACGAATCTTTCTTGGATGACGTAAAAATTGACTAGTCTTGCACGATTTTACACCTCTCACCAGTTTAAGAAAACCTTGGTCACCCCACTTGAGCCCCCAAGAGTTCTTGAAGAACCCATATTTTTTCCCCTCCTTGCTAGCACCCACAAGAGTCATCACCATCGCATGGTTAGGACACGAAGCGTTGCAAAGACAGTCTCCCAGGATCCCTCCTTTATATTCATACATCTGAGGATCACATCCAACAAACTGCGTACAATGGTCCCGCTTTGAGTTTATGCTTGATCGTCCGCTCATTTGCGTGCATAAGGGCCTTCTCCACCTTAGTCAGAAATGTCCTGGGCTTGAGGATGCTTTTGCATGAGCATGGTTGAGGAGGAGGCCCCACAAAAGGTCATGTATCTGCTCCAAGGATCCCTTCCTCAACTGCAATCCATCAACTGTTGGACACTCAGCTTCTTCTTTTCCATGATTCCGGTGTCTTCTTTTCTCTATTTTTGCATCTGTGCCTCGATGCGAGAGACAGTTGCATGGCACCAGCAAAATGAGCCCTGTTACTTTCTTACCAGGGAGGCGAGACCACCCCCCCCCTAACCAAATCAATCATAGAGCTCTTAGATTCTTCCAGGTTTGGACTTGAAGTCAGATCTGGAAGACTTGCATGGTCGGCTTCAACACTCCAGTAGAATTCTTCAGGTAGCAAATCGTTCGGTACTATGGTGAAGCTAGCCCACTCTGCGGGCGGAGAACTCTGAGGCCAAAAACCATTGTTCCAGGTCTTTGATTCCACTCACCAGCGTGTTGTAAAGACCTCTTGAAATACTCCAGTCTAATCGCCTTCTCCTTTGTGGCGTACTCCTTGTCAAACTTCCACAGTACTCTTCATATTGTTCTTCAAGGGACTTCATTTTCCTGGCCTCTGATGCAACTCGATATTGAGTTGGGAGAGAGAGAGAGAAGCAGCGTAGAAGTGTGTGTATGTGAGAGAGAGAGAGAGAAGGAGAGAGAGAGGAGAAAACAGGGTTAAGGACTAGGAGCAATAGACTTTTTTTGAGGAGGTGCAGCAACGCGAAAGCTGCAGAAGCAACACGAGGATGTGAAGGATGAGGATCAAAGAGAAGACCTGTCTCGCCGGATCTGTGCTGGTCACAAAGTAGACCGCAGGAGAGATGCCATGGCGGGAGGGTGTGAAGAAAGAAACACACACACAAAGCAAGGGAGCGACATGGCTATGGCAAAGGGCAAGCTTGTGATGGTTGCATAATAGGGAAGACGAAAAAACAATGCAATGGGCGGAAAGACTATGCATGGATTTTTGGAGACCCAACCCCTTCTTGATCTGCGAACTGCGTGTGCATGAGGGGAGGACAGAGCAAAAGCCAGTAAAAGGCGGTTGCGCTCCAGAGAGGGGGAAAACAAGAAAGCCAAGCGCGGCGGCAGCACCTTTTGCCACTGGAATTGAGCAATCACAGCCTCTGGCACGTGGAAATGCTGGCCGTGAGGCATTCACACCTCGTCTCTAAATCCCACGGTGCCTTTAAGAGGTACCTCAAGTGGGATCGACGCCTCAGGTGAGCGCGCAGATCTCGGCCGTCAGATCACAAGCGCACAAAAAGTAAACTAGGGATAAAAAGTAAACTAGGGATGAGGGTGGCGGCTGGGAAAAGGACGTGGATCATAGATTCGGGAGATTGTGGTGATCATTTGCATTCATTGGGTTTAGAGATTTTTGAATCTTAATCATTTTTCAACATTTTCTTCTTAAGAAATCTATTGGTTGCATGTAGTGGTCAATTAATAAGGTTTGAACGTCTTCCCAAGGTAAACTAGGACACGTAAGAAATATGCAAGATTTTCATTGTCATTCAAAAATGCCCGCTTCCACCTTGTCATATGTTGCTTCCACCACCTCTTTTACTCAAAGAAGCTTGCTATTGACTAAACATTGAAGGTAATTTGCTCTCTCTCTCTCTCTCTCTCTTGTCTCTAAATCACACAGTCTATTTGATATGTGGTAGGAAAATCAAAAAACAAGGTTTGCGCAATAAACTAGAAAAACTAGGAAAAGTAGGACTGTGTAGTAAACTAGGACTGTGAACAAACTACGACGGTCAAAGGGATAGATGAATAGCATTATATTAAGAATTTTTTTTTTCCTTTTTAGAACATGATAACTTTCTAAATATGTCCATGTGTGTGTAGGATGAGCTTGTGGATTGAAGATCCTAGGATTGAAGATGGCCCAAGTGAGCAAACTACGATTGAAGAATACTTGGTGCCTGATACAAGTAGCCAAGAATCTAGTGAGAGTCAAGAAGAGGATGGTTTCTTTGCACAAAGAGTTGAAAGCAAAGAAATTGAAGAAAGTGCCAAAGAGTCACTTAATCCACTGCTTTATCTATCACCTATATATTTCTCCTTTGATAGGAGAAGTTATGATGTGATGGTGAGTGTTATTCAAGGGGATTTGTCGATGACCATTGAGAGTCTTAAGACTTTCAATTCTAGAGGAATCCTTTATCTGAAGAAATGGAGGCGAATGAAGGAAAACCTTTGCTTGGATCAAAATCAAGATGGCTCCCTTGTGCTTTGCTTAAAGTCATTTCCAAATTTAAGGATATCATGCATAGACAAATGGGAAAATATTGTCATAACATGTCATAATATATTGGAGTGTGGAGATCATAGAGGGATAAAGGAAACCCTTGAAACCATTAAAGAAACATGGTGTGTTGACATTCGTCAACATGGAATCCCTATTTCTTATGTAAAGGACTTCATTAATTCTTGTGCTTGCAGAAACATGGTAAAAGGAGTTGATAGAGATTCTATTCCACGTTGGCTTCATAAGAACCCAAAAAGAGAACCCACGACCATTTTGAATATTGATAGCTCTAATGTGGAGAGGCATTTGATAGAGCATAAAGTGAGGCTTGTGAAAGTTCGCTCAACAAAAAACCAAGGGCCATCAAAGAGGGTTGTGGATTACTTTTGCCATAGAGGTGGAGAACCTAGTCAAAAGGGGACACTAAGGAGATTGAGGACCTCAAAGAAGTGTCATTGTCCATTTAAGGTACAAGTGGAGTATTTGAATACAAAAGACAAAGTAATTATTTCATTATATGCTTCTCATAAAGGACATGTTCCTGGCACTCGAAATGATCTATATCATTTGCTAGTCCATCCTATTGTCATTGAGCGTTGTATAGAGGCCAAGAGAGCCTTTCAATACCGAGTCCAACTTCATTTGACGAAGCTGAATTGTGTCCCCCCAATAAACGAGCTCATGTAACCGGTGTATTGAGAAGAAAACATCAACGTGGTAGACATCGTATTCACTTTGATAAAAGACCACGTATTTGGTGTCCACATTGCTGCACAAAAACATTGATGGTAGACCCCCTTTCTACCCTCTCGTGTCACACTTGCCATGGTTTATTGCCTTTAACTGAAAGACATGCTCCCATCGGTGTTGAAGGCATCCTCATAAACAAGGATGTGCTATTATGCGATGGATTACAAAGCTTGCAATGTAAGATCATGTCTTGTTTGTATGGTGATTGTAAGGATGAGGAGAGACACTTTTGTTTGACTCTTCCAAGTGGACAATTCCTCAAAAAGATATACGCATCGCGCGTTAGACTTATGCTATTGTACACGATATATATCATGTGGAATGGAATGGTTGAAATGTTTTGGTGAAAGCTATATGAGGACACTAATGTTGTGAAATGGTGGCAAGTACTGTCTTGTTTTTCAGTATTTGTGTAGCATTGGATGTATGTATGATCTCTCTCATTGGTAAGCCTTTCCACATAAACTAGGAGATTGCAGTAAACTAGGACTGTGCAAAAACTAGGACAAGCGGAAGTACAAGCTTGCAATGTAAGATCATGTCTTTTTTATATGGTGATTGTAAGGATGAGGAGAGATGCTTTTCTTAAGATACTATACACTTGATATCAATCATGTGGAATAGAGTGGTTGAAATGCTTTGGTGTGATATATATGAGGAAACTAATGTTGTGAAATGGTGGTAAGTACTGTCCTGTTTTTCAGTATTTGTGGTATCATTGGATGTATGTATGATCTCTCTCATTGGTAAGTGTTTCCACATAAACTAGGAGATTGCAGTAAACTAGGACTGTGCAAAAACTAGGACAAGCGAAAGTACAAATGGAAGTACAAGCTTGCAATGTCAGATCGTGTCTTGTTTATATGGTGATTGTAAGGATGAGGAGAGACGCTTTTCTTTGACTCAAAAAGATATACACACCGCGCGTTAGACTTAAGATATTGTACACTTGATATCAATCATGTGGAATAGAGTGGTTGAAATGCTTTGGTGTGATATTTATGAGGAAACTAATGTTATGAAATGGTGGCAAGTACTGTCCTATTTTTCAGTATTTTTGTAGCATTGGATGTGTGTATGATCTCTCATTGGTAAGCGTTTTCACATAAACTAGGATTGTGCAAAAACTAAGACTGTGCAGTAAACTAGGACTGTGCAAAAACTAGGACAAGCGGAAGTACAAATGGAAGATAGCGTAAGCGACAATGGACTTTGCCTTTGAATTTGCCAATGGATGATATTGAAGACTCATAAAGCCAATGAGGTTTGTAAGTAGCCTCACATTGATAAAAAGCGCAGTTTTGCATAAAAAGTAATAACCAAGGAGTAAACCGAAAATAACTACTGCATTGACACATGTATTGAACTTATCTAATACAAAATCTTTACAAGCAAAAGATTTAGCATTCCATGGAAGTGTAGCCTTTCAAGAAGTGTACAACTTATCTCGAAATGTAATTTTGTACCAACTATAAAATCCCAAAATAAGACTTATCTTCACTATTGTGGAGACATACAATGTCATATATCATAAAATGGCATAAGCCTTCCATTGACTAAGTTCGCAAATCTAGTGCCCAAAAAACTAACATAGCAAACTAAGAAGGTCACAATGCTAAGAGCAGATGCTCATCCAATACATGGCTGAGCTAAGAACTGAACTCATCCTTCAACTTCATGACATATCCATGGTCGACGAACCACTTCTTTGATAGCTACACAAGAAAAAAAGCAATGTTAGAGTTTAGAACACCAAAATCACATTAAGCACATACATAGCAAGAGATTTCGTATGGAAGCACACACACATGGACATATTTAGAAAGTTATCATGTTTTAAAAAGGAAAAAAATTTTCTAAATATAATGCTATTCATCTATCCCTTTGACCGTCATAGTTTGCTCACAGTCCTAGTTTACTACACGGTCCTACTTTTCCTAGTTTTTCTAGTTTACTGCGTAGACCTTGTTTTTTGATTTTCCTACCACATATCAAATAGACTGTGTGATTTAGAGACGAGAGAGAGAGAGAGGGAGGGAGCAAATTACCTTCAATGTTTAGTCAATAGCGAGCTTCTTTGAGTAAAAGAGGTGGTGGAAGCAACATATGACAAGGCGCAAGCGGGCATTTTTGAATGACAAAGAAAATCTTACATATTTCTTACGTGTCCTAGTTTACTTTTTTTCCTAGTTTACCTTGGGAAGACATTCAAACCTTATTAATTGACCACTACATGCAACCAATAGATTTCTTAAGAAGAAAATGTTGAAAAATGATTAAGATTCAAAAATCTCTAAACCCAATGGAAATGATTACCACGACATCCCGAATCTATGATCCGCGTCCTTTTCCCAGCCGCCACCCTCATCCCTAGTTTACTTTTTATCCCTAGCTTAGTTTTTATCCCTAGTTTACTTTTTGTGCGCTTGTGATCCGACGGCCGAGATCTGCGTGCTCACCTCAGCAAGCGTCGATCCCACTTGAGGTGCCTCTTAAAGGCACCGTGGGATTTAGAGACGAGGGCATTCACACGTGCACGGCGGCGCTCATGCTCTTGGGCCCTCTCAATGGGGATCATTCTTGTATCCTCACACGTGAGTACAAGGTATGATGGTCTTATCTCATTTTGGCACATGCTATTTCTGTGTTTTCCTGTTATTTTAGTATATTGTTTTGTCCATTTTCATAGTTCAACTTGGAGTTAGCTCTGCTATATTTGGAGGTTCCTGCAACATCTGGTGCTTCTGCTAAACTCGCAGTTCTACTATATTTCAAACTGCTACATCTGGAGTGTTACTTGGTGAAAACGTGGCTACCATTGGCTAGACACATGCTCAAGTTCATACCGCATGTTTGTTAGCTTAGACATACAGCAAGCACACTAGGCTAAGTTAGGCTCACACAAAACCTTTTCCGTTATCATACCCCTTAGCAAAAAGAGCACTTGTAGAGAGTAGATCATGCAGCTAGCATACATGCACTTGCACCATCACTTGTTGTAGGGGTTGTTCACAAAAGATTCCACTTAGGCTCACTCCATTAGAATAGGGTAGGTGCACACGCACAAACATGTCATATTGTCAAATAAATACAATATGTACATTGGAGATTTAACCTGTGGATTGTCTTCATTGTCCACGTCTGCCTTTCCATTGTCATCCTTTCAAGAGCACACGCCCAACCCATCAACAACTATTGACCTTGCCAATAACTCACCAACAACCTGCATGATTGATTAATGCAAGATCCATACCCTGACCAAGTCAATTTGGAACAAGCCACACTGCAAGTGCAGTATCCCTCATATGTCGTGACTAAACTGGATAGCTCTCCATCCACATCATCAAAACCAAACCTGTAATAGTGCAAGACCCATCTTGCCTGTGGCAAAGATTCACAAAGGACATGCCCACTGGTGATATCCAAGAGATAGTTTCATCACTAGCCCACAGGATCCACTCAAGTCCAATACTCTTGCAACATTTCACACATCACCTGGCATTGCATTGTTTGAGCTACCTGCCTCTGGGTCCTACAATATGCCGAATCTAGGTTTGCAAAAAACTCCTCACACTGCGTTCCCAACATCTTGCTCAATTCTGCCAAGCCCAGTTCTGACGTTGCTCCTCGTTGTCTTGTGCTGGGCTCCTGGACATATTGCTGCAGCTCTTTCATGAAGGCGCGCAACCCGTTTGACGGCACACCAGGTAGTGGCGGGTAAGGCCATCGGTGGCGATCATGGTCTGCTGCAAATACGCCGAGCACCTTTTCAGTGCGGTAGAGTGTTGCACACCTCGACTCAGCATCCTGAGAAGAACTTTTGCAGCTTCTTCGGCCTTCTTGCATTCTTCTTGCACCATGCCCCAGCTGGAACCCAGGCTTTCAGTGTCCTTGCTCAATCACTACACGGAGAGTAGAAATTTGCATCAGCGCTGCATCCAATGCCTCATCCGGGTCGCCACCAGCCGTATCCAATGCTTCCAGTAAACGAAGGCATTCTGCTCACCCCACCCTCTTTTTTTCCAGGGCATCCCTCTCTAATGACTAGGTCCTTCCATCTCTTCTCCGCATGTAAGGCTCATTCTTTCCACCTGTTGGGGTCAAATTTAGCCTGTGCCCTCTCAGCAGCTTCTAGTGCCTTCTCCAATTCTGTGATGCGAGTTCGTAGCCTAGGCACTTGTTGCTGGGAGAGGTCCTTCTTGCCAATCTGATCAGCAGCTTCGTCCCACTCTAGCTGCATGGCTTGGAAAGTCAAGAGGTCATCCTAATAACCTTTGAGCTCCTCCTGCAACTGGATCTTCATTATCAGTTCTTCCACGGTGTAAATAGATAAATACCCCTGCGTTTTTGAGAGACCAGCACGGGTGACATCAACTTCTTGCTGCAGAGCAGCCTGTGTAGTTTGCGCAGTGGAGAGCACACTCTTGATGTTCTGATCAGCCGTACACATGTTCTGCAACTTGTCCCGCTTTGCTACAAGAGCGCTGCTGTCAGCATGGAGCTTGTCCACGTGCTGCTTACACTCAAAGATTTTCTTTTGTAAGGCCTCCATGTGCTGGAGCATGGTCTTTGCACACCTAATCCATTTCCAATTTGGAAACATGGCATTCCCAGCATGTATCTACAAGTTCAACATTCTCGATAGTCAGCCTTGCACAGCACACTCCGCACTGTGTAGCTTCAGTTCATCTAAGGCACGGTTGCAATCCGCAAGCTGCGCTTGCCACTGCTTAGTCAAGGCATCCAGTTGCTGCAACAACCACTTGATCTTTCTCCGTTAGTGACAACAGCCCAGAATTCCAGCAATTCATCTTGCACCTTCTTCTCCACTCATTGGGCCTCAATTCGTTCCCGCTGTAGGCACTCCACCATAACAGAGATGGTACTCTACTCACGTAGCTGCTTTTCTAATTCAGCAAGACGGACAGACAATTTTGTACCATTCCTCTCCAGGTCCGCATCTGGGCATTTATAAAGCAGCCCGTGTGGCATCATCATCACAAGGAGATGGAATAGTGGCTTGCGTCGGTACCAATACAAATGGCCAGTTGTCCATTAGTTTACTCCGTGCCTCCAGGATAACCTCTTCAACCCACTCTAAGCAAGTGGCCAACAAGACTTCAAACGTGTCCGGCGGAATAGCTATAATGGCCTCAGAGGTGTCCGTTTCCAAGGCCGGCTTTTCTGCACGGAGAGCAGATTTCCTTGGCATGATTCACCTGAGTGAGTGAGTACCAAGGCAGTACTCATTCGGGTGCGGCTTCTTCGATTTCAAGCACAACCTTACCAATTTCTGCTTCATACTCATCTTTTGACTGAGCCTGACACTCTACTGCAGCTCCTTTTCAGAATTTTGCAACATGAAAAAATTATCCAACAGTGCATCATTGTCTCGGGCAAGCCTCTCGGCTTCCGCATGGGCTTGCTCCAGGGAGGCTTCTAGCTTTTTAGCCTTTCTTTCCAAAAAATGCAGATTTTCGTCAAGATCACCGAAGTGCATTTTGCACTGAGCGAGATGATCCTCATATGTTTGTTGCCACGCCATAATCTGCGCATCAACCAGCCGGGGCAGCAGCCATATGATGGTACAAGGTAAGAAGAGCAGCATGGTGCCTCCGTGTGCTATCCAGTGTGATGCCCCAAGGCTTAGCTTGGTCCCAGGATGGGCTGGGCCATTCTTCTTCAAACACATCTGCCTCCTCAGGAGGGGGCTCTACATCTTTAGTTGCAACTGTTCCTGCAGAAACAAAGAATGAGGGAGGGTTTACCTCTGTTTGCACAGGCGGAGAAGGTGTGAGCAGCTCCGGAGTAGGCTGAGGGTGCCACCCATGGTAGTGGCTCGTTCCTCCTCTTGCAGCTCGCCTGAGGGCTTGGTTTTCTTGCGCGGGCGCGCATGGATAGCAAACCCCTCGAGGAGCGACGCCATGGTCCGTTTCTTCTGTTCTGCCTTCTTGGCCGCAAGAGAGAGAGAAGTCTGAGGTCGGTGGCCATTGCCTTCCTGAGTATGGTCAGCTGCTGTGGGCCGCCTATGAAGTGCCAGTAAGCGCCGCTGCATACAACAAGGGGCCGGCTCTGGTTTTGCCTCCTGCAGGCTGTGCATTGAGGCTTTCTAGTTGCACACCCGCCAGTTGATGGCCTCACCTTCCTCACCCCGTCGAATCATGTCCCAGTTTTTACGACTCATTTGAGTCGACCTATCCATCAAAAACACAGTTTCGAGCAACGACTTATAGTGTGCTCGCCGCCGTGAAGGATCAGCCATGGTGTTCATTCCGAACTCCGTGTCACCCATTGTCATTTCTTCATTGGGATGGAACCATAGCTGTTCCTTGCCACATTTGTGAGCCTATTCTGGACATAGGGCAGATGCAAGGGCCTCAAATTGATAGGCTTTATGTAGATCATCAAACTAAACTCTCTCAATTAATCTAGTTGTATAAGTCGTCAAGTCATCTTCTTACTATTTGTTAACTGTGTCATTGTTCTCTAGGTGACATGAATATCTTGCAAGATCCCAAAACACAACCACCAGCTATAGGACCTTATTTTTATGTCAAGGAGAGGCTCAAACATGTTCCATAAGATAGAAAACAAGTGCATGGTTAGGTTGGGATTTGGATTGGGTTATCTTTAACCATGTTTAGTTTGTGTGTGTATAAAATGATTTAATACAATCACGGACATTGATCTTAAGTTCTAGCTTTTTTCAGTAATGATTTAATACAATCATGGACATTGATCTGAAGTCCTTTTTCATTTTGACAGGTGGCTCCTTGGTACTTTCACACTGAAGGGGGAACTAGTCCTTGAATGCAAGGGCTAGTGTAATGGCTAAGGCATGCAAGGAGCTTCATCGACATTGTATAAGCATAGAAAATGATTGGTTGTACTATAATCAAGAGCTGACTCATTTGCAAGAGGTTCCTGTAGACCTAGGTTCCCATTTGTTTGAGGAAAGGAATCTAAAAAGATTATTCAACCAAGCAGGCAACCTCATATTTCGCTGGAGGCACCTTTTGGCATGGACAACACTAATGGTTGCTAGGGCATGGTGCCTTTATAGGTAACTTTCATATTTTCCACCACCACCTGTAGCTACCAATACAACCCGGCAACTTGCTTATTATTTACTACCACCTAGAGTAGAAATGACATAAGCAATAATGCTATACCTTTATTATATACCACAACCTAACATGACCAACCCATATCAGTATCCACAAATTGGGGGGGACCTCCACGGCCCAACACAAACGATCAAGATCATGCAACTTTAAGTAGTGCTGGTGCCCCACATGGAACAAGAGTCATGGAGTTGGCCATGTCATTGGTTGCCAAGAACACTTCTTGATATTTTCCATGGATTTTGAATTCAATGTCCCATGTATGGAAGTGGTTTTTATCAATATCTCATGTGAGTTTGCAATGTGTTGGTAAGTACATGTGTCAATAACCCGAGAGAGAGAGAGACAGAAACTAATGTTAGAGCTACCTATGCAGTACAATGTCAACCGCTCGCATGCAATTAATCACCAAAAAAATGCACCCCGTATACTGTAGAAGCATGAGAAGAAGCCTCGTCCCCCGTATACTGTAGCAGCATGAGAAGAAGCCTTGTCCCAAGCCCCCTGCACAAGCACCACATCTTGTAGATGCAAAATGCTCTCAAGGCAATCCTCTTAGCAGTCAGCGAGGCATCACCAAGACTATCACTCCACAGGGTGGCAAATCTCCATCAGCTCTTGATTACACTCCTTTCACAGAAGAAGGCCCACATGGCGCCTTATGAGTTCTGGGAAGACATCAAGAATACTAACCTAGATCTTAATTTAGATTAGCTGCTTGACCTCGTCCCAGACTGATCTCTGCTAGCATTTGAAACTACCTACCCTCGCGGCAACGTGCCACAATGATGATACCACAAGCAACAATATCACCCCCATTGATTGTGATGCAGACAAGGATGACATCATCCCCACCATCACCATCACTCTACGGGGGAAAGGAATCCCAGGTGTCCTCATCGACGGGCGACTCAGGTGTCAACGTCATGTCACAGGCGACAACCAACAGTTTGGGTACCACCAAACTAGAACCAACACCCTTCAATGCTCGCATGGCAGACCAGTGGTCTATTAGTCCTCCCAAAGGGATTATCCGCCGACAAAGTCATGGATGTAAGTATAAGTTGAGTTTCCTAGTGCTTTGCATGATGGATTCGGTTCATGCTTATCCCATTCTCTTGGGAAGACCTTGGCTCCGCGGTGGCTAGATTAAGCATAACTCAAAAACAAATCACATGACCATGAAAAAAGGAAAGCGAAAAGTGAGGCTTGAGGTAACTAAAAGGGTTACCATTATGAAGGACATCCATCCTCTACATGCGGAAGCATGGCACATGATGGAGGCTTTTGATGATGATGGAGAAGAAGAACTATTGTTGCAGCATCACGATATTGTGTCCCTTTTTACCATTAACGTGGATGGTATTTACCATCGTTATGAGAAGGTTGTCGAGGTGTGCCAAGTTTTGGATGATGAGCAGTGGAATGAGTTGTAGCAGTGGGTGACTGAATGCATAGAAGAATTGCCAGTCACAAGTTTCAAGAGTCCAAGAAGATGAACTGCATGTCGTTAACCTTGGGGCAGGTCTGGGGATTTGAAGCACGTGCGAATCAACACCAAGATAGATGTTGAATCTCAGGCAGAGCTCACAAAGCTCGTGGAATTTTGCATGGGAGTATATTGACATGAAGGGAATTAATCCAAAGTTCTACCAACATCGAATCAATCTGAATACTGATGTCATCCTTGTCCAACAACATCAGTATATAGGATGAATCCGAACTATGCCGAGAAAGTAAAAGGGAAAATTGATAAGTTTTTCCAAGTTGGGTTCATTGTCCTTGTGGAGGATGCGGAGTGGATTTTGCCCATTGTCATTGTGCCAAAGAAAAATGGGAAGCTACGGGTTTGTGTGAATTACAGGACTCTCAATGCGGTAACCTTGTCCGACCCCTTCCCATTGCCATATATGGATTCTCTTAGACGATGTGGCCGGCCACGAAATGTATTCATTTTTAGATGGGTTGAGTGGGTACAATCAGGTCAAGATGGCCCCTGAAGACCAAGCGAAGATTGCCTTCATTACAAAATGGGGTGTCTCCATGGCTGTGGTTACGATGTTTGGGCTCAAGAATGCCCCAGCCACTTTTCAAAGAATGGTGCAAGAGATTTTCTTGGAGTATCTCATGAACTTCATGAAGGTGTTTGTAAATGACTTCAATGTCTATGGTGACGAACTTAAGCATCTCGGTCACCTATCTCTTTGCCTAGCGATGCCACGAAACCTGCACGGGGAGGTACCCTACGTGCAATATTCTTAGTTCGAGCCATGGGTGAGAAAGTGAGGAGAGTGAAAGTGAAATGACAAAAATGAGGCCATACAGTCTTATTTTAGGCACTTGAACATCAGGTCAAATTTTCAAAAATAACAATTTAGTGTGAAACCCAAAAAATTAATGTCCTTTACAATTTAATGTTGTTTCACTCAAAATTTGTGTCGGAGTTGGACTGCTTGTGTAATTTGAGATGCCTTTGCTTTCTCCGTCAATAAGCTTCTACTCAATGTGTATTAGAAAAACCAATCAAACATTTCAATGAGGTAATTTGTTCATGTCATCCCTCCACCATGACGAGTGTTTTTGAAATATATTCCCTTTGCTCTATAATGTGACTTCTCCATCTCTTGGGTGCTCCACATGTTGAGGGAACCATACTTTTCCAAGTAATATGATCCATGAGCATAAACAATATGCTGGAAACAAGCAATTGCATGAGTGATTATAAATACATATAGATTGTACCAACTTGATAATAGCAAAAAAGTACCATGTAATGGGTCAATGACGAGTTGAGTAAACTGGATGACTGTTGTCTTGAATATGGTTTGTTATTCAGCATTGGTAGTAATTAATAGCACGATTGACACCATCTTGTCAAAGCAAGCCTAAACCTTTGCATGCTTATTACGAAGACTTACATCCTCATCACAATCACTAGTACACTTGCATAACTCTTTCCACAACTCCCATCTTGCTTTGGAGTTTTTCCCCAACATGTGCAAAAAACACCTAGTCTTTGCTCCACTCATTGATACTTGTTGCACCACAATGTGATTATCTTAGACATCTTTGCATCTTTCACTATTTTGACGTTGCCTCCATGCACCTCTAGAGAGTTGAGTAGATCCTCCACTTTGGAAATGGCTTCCATGGATTGAGCAGCTGACTTCATAGTGAATGCAAAGTGAACGTACAATTTAAGCAACTTCTCAAATCTTCTCATCATGGCATGTAATGTGCAGAAGTGAATTTTTTCACATGGGAATGAAATAATGGGATTCCATGTAGGATCCTTTGCATCCCTGTCTGGCGATGCTTCCAAGTTGCATGACATGAATCCATCAATCCATCACAATTCATCTTCCTTCTTACACCTTTTCTTTGATTTCTTTATGCATAGAGGGCAAGGAAGTAAAGAGGTAGCACTTGTGTCACAACCAAGCAAGCATACATTTGATTGTTTTCAAATCTCCTCGTAAATGCCAATCCACTACAAAGGTACCCACACATGAAACTTCAAGTTGTTCACCATTTATTTGTTGCTTGATGACTTCAACAATCTAAGGACATCTTTGAAGCATCCAATCTAGCATTTCATGGTTCTCCTTTGGCACCTCAAAGCTCCTAACCACACCAATTGTCTTTTTCAGAAGAAGGCACCTTGTCCTTTGCATGTGCCATTGTCTCATTCATGAGTGTAAGTCCCATTCTTTTTCCAATATGCATCCTTTGACAATTTGGCACTCATCTAGCTTCAATACGAAAGAGACCACTCCCATAGACTCTACAATCATGAAGCAACACATGATTAGATATACATGTTATTTGATTTTTCACCATGAATAAGAAAGTTTAAATCATACTAACCTTCATGAGAGACTTTATAAAACTTGATCATTTCTTGTTGAAGTCTCTTTAAATCCACGAAAATGTTATTGAAGGCATCGCAATCTACTTTCATATCACTCTTTGATTTGTCCTTCAATGATCCACTGGGTCAAGAGTTAATAGTAGCAGCACAATCCTCTAATCTCATAGTGATTTGCTGAAGTCATTATCGTCATTCTAGTTACGAACATCAACACAGGGACTCGTCCCATTCATCCTCATTGTGGTTTTGCTCAATTTATCGCTTTTCAACCAAAAATTCAGGAATCATCATTTTTCAATCAGAATCCAATTCAACTTATCAATTCTCAATCAGAATTTTAAAATCATATCAACCACATTCGAATTCATCATCTGGATAGCATTTTAGCTTATAATTTCAAGATCTCAGATTTAGTTGTATATACTGCCAGTAAAGAGCTACAGTTATACCCTCGGTATATACGGGTAGTCACAGTCCTTGGAACTATAAGGTAAATACCATCATGTCTAGGCCTCAAGCCACATGGAAATACTCACCGACAAGTGATCTTAAATGTGCATTGTTTGTCTTCTTTTCTAATGCAACTTTGTACGGAGGTGGAAGTAAGTGGCTTTTGATCCCTCACTTGTGATGAAGAGCCTTCTTTGTGATGGCACGGATGGACTCATAGCCCTTGCAACTTATACCTGCTTCATCACAAGAACTTTGAATATCATTTGCACTCAAAATCCCCTCAATGTCCTTCATGTTATCTTTCATTAAAACATCACGAAATCCCTTGTAACTGGGGTCATGAACAATAGCCAACATGTCTTGCTTCCTAGTGCAAGATTTCAAAAGACTCTAGGTATGTGTTTGTGAATTCCCCGCCGATGCATCAATCAAAAAGTTCCTGCAATGTAAACATTGAAGAAAAGTGTTAGTTGTAGAACTCTTATTTAAATTATTGAACACTCAATTGTTGCTATGATTTGCCTTTTCCTAGAACCACCACCTACTACTGCAAGCCTATCAATTTGTGATAGATCTCTTTGGCGTTCCCTTGCACCAACAACTGGGGTTTTCTTCAAATGATCTAATTTGACTCTAAGCTTATTTAATTCTTTCTCTTGTTCCTTGATTTGTATGTCCTGGTCTTTATTCTTATTCTCTACAATTTTCACTTGTTTTGTTAAATCTTGAATATTTGATTGAAGATGCAAATTTGATGTGTATATATGTTGCATGTAAGCCCCATCACAGATTGTTAAACGTTCATGTAAGCCCCATCACAGATTGTTAAAAGTTTACATTATCCAAGAAGCCCATTTTTCCCATCACCAATGTGACGTACTAAACCAGTCAGATCAATTAATAGTGGGTTATCTAAGGTTAATGGGTCACGTGGATATCCACGTGACCCATTATCTAAGGTTAATGGGTCACGTGGATAGAGCGCACCATTAACCCATAAGTCCTAAATAAGAAGTGGATGCATTGTCTAATGGTTGTCTTACGTATGGATGTTTCATTGATGCATATTCCTCTTCTAGAAGAATATGAAGATCTATCTTACGTAAGGACAAATATAAAGATGTATCTTACGTTTTCTTGTGTTAGTAATATCTTCTAAATGAGGTATGGTTTAGACTAAGGTCAGTAATGAAAGAAGGATAAGAGTAAGATAAAAGAATGATTAAAGGAAAATGAGGTAGTTATTTGTTGAAAATGATCTTGAAAAGGTACTTCCGAGGGTAACATATGATTGAGGGACTCTTTTTTTATTTAAAAATGTTAAAATTTAAATTTTTTTAAAAACAATCTTAATTTTAGGACTCCTTATACCTGCGTTTTTCATATTTGGAGAAGAGAGAGCTACCTCGCATGGTGCCATGGGGCAGCACCTCTGTACTCAGCCTCTGTACTCGATAGAGCAACCGTAGGCTGCTTCTTGCTGCTCCAAGTCACAACAACACTCCCCAAAGAAAACATGAAGCCACTAGTAGATCTTCTATCTGAGATACTACCAGCCCAATCAACATCCGTGTACCCAATGTACACATATCTCTATCCCAGTTTCATAAAATAGTCCACAATGCAAAGTAGACCTCACATACCTCCGTATGCATCTCAATGCATCCAGATGCGGCTTCTGAGGAACCTGCATAAACTGACTCACCAACCCAACAGCATAGCTCAAATCTGGCCTGGTGATCATCATGTAGATCAAGCTTCCTACTATGCGCCTATACTTAGTAGGATCCTCTAAAATCTCTCCTGAATCTGCACTCAACTTGCTATTCTGATCCAATGGCATTGAGATAGGTTTACAGCCTGTCATACCATACTTGGACAACATGTCCAAGCCATATTGTCTCTGCAGTAATCCAATACCATGTGGTGACCTAATCACCTCAATGCCCAAGAAATGTTTGAGCTCCCCCAGATCCTTTATCTCAAACTTCTATCTAAGCAAGATCTTTACATCAAAGATCTCTGCATCATGGTCCTCCATAATGATCAGGTCATCTACATAGATGACAACAAGCACTATCACTGTGTCTCACATACAGAGAGAAATCTACATTGGCTACATGGAAGCCAATAGTGACAAGATATTCAAAAATCTTGTCAGACCATGCTCTTGGTGCTTGTTTTAAGCCATACAAGGCTTTCTTCAACCTGCAAACATGCTCGAGGTGACTCACATCCTCATAACCAGGTGGCTGCAACATATACACCTCTTTCTGCAAATCCCCATGCAAGAATGCATTCTTTACATCCATCTAATGTAAAGACCATTGCTTTGATGTAGCCACTGCTATCACAACTCTCATTGTTGCCATCTTGGCAAGTGAGCTGAAAGTTTCCTCATAATCAATGCCATATGTCTGTGCATATCCTTTGGCTACCAATCTAGCCTTGTACGTGCTTATGCTTCCATCACTATTATGTTTTACTTTGTGTACACCCACTTGCATCCAATGGCTTTCTTGCCTTCAGGAAATTTCACTAAATCCCAAGTCTCATTTCCATATAGTGCATCCATCTCCTCATCCATAGCTTTCTCCCAACACACATTTCCAACAGCCTCATCAATGCATGTGGGCTCTACAACCTGCACAACTTTTGGCATGTATGCACAGTGATGTGCACATAACCATCATAGGTAAACCTCTGCACAGGACTCTTCACTCTCCCAGATCTTCACAGCTTTGCATTCATGGCTTCCATAGCCTTCTTTACACTAGGTGTTCTCATAGCTGGTATCCCAAGATCCTCATCAAGGCTCATCTCTGAGCCACTAGACTCTCCATCAACATGAGAATGCCCTGCAGAAATGTCAGGCATACTAAGGGGCTCAACCACTTTCTCTTTGCCTTTATGTGCTGTACTAATCACATTTGCAGGACAAGTATTATGATGCAGCCTGCCACTCCATGGTCTATCAACTGAACCACTAGATGAGGACTCTCCAGGTCCACTCAAGGACTGTGATTGCTGACTTGCATTCTATGCAACCACATTTCCACTCAAGGACTGTGATTGCTGACTTGCATTCTGTGCAACCACATTTCCACTCACATCAGCCCCAACAACTTCTTTTTCAGCAGCATACCAGCTACTCATCTCATCAAAAACATCCTTGCTTACCCTCAACTCACGTGTAGCAGGGTGTATCCCTTTTGCTCAAGGGAATACCCAATAAACACACATTTTTCAGCTTTTGGATCCAGCTTAGTTCTCAGCTCATCTGGCACATGCACATATGCAATGCATCGAAAGACTTTTAGATGAGACAAATCAGGTTTTCTGCCAGTAAACCTCTCCTCTGGAGTTACATCATGTATGGCTGCAGTTGGAGTCCTGTTCATGAGATGTAAATTGCTGTAGAAACAGCCTCAGCCCAATAGCTATGCGGCATATTCTTCTCTCCCATCAATGCTCGTGCAATCTCAGTAATGTGCTTGTTTTTCGCTCAACAATTCCATTTTGCTGCGGAGTGTATCTGCATGTAAACTGTCTCCGAATATCATTCTTCTTCAAAAATTCAAAGAACTCATTGGAGAAGTACTCTTCCCCTCCATCTGACCTTAGGCACTTTACATATTTCCCTGTTGGCTTTTCAATCATAACTCTGAAATTCTGAAAATGATTGAACACCTCACCCTTCTTCTTCATGAAGTATAGCCACACTTTCCTTGTGTGGTCATCAATAAATGTCACGTAATACCCAGCCTCCCATAGACATGGTCTTTGTAGGACCCCATACATCTGAATGCACAACATCTAGTGCATTTTTGCTCAAATTTCTGTCACTTGGAAATATATGCTTTGTTTGCTTTCCAAATTGGCATGCTTCACATATTTTCTGTATACCTTCAACTTTAAACTTTTGCAGCCCTGTCACAATTCCTTTAGTCTGCATAGACTTCATTCTCTACACATTCACATGTCCAATTCTTTTATGCCAAATGTCTGTGTCTGTAATAATTCCTGAAGCATTTGTGTTCTTGTTGGAAGAGGATGAGGTAGACATCGAAAGAGTCACTTCACGCATGCCTAATGTCTGTGTCTGTGCCTCCTCTACCTCGTCCTCTTCTTGAACTTGTGTAGAAGGCCTGCTGCTCTCTGAACTGTTTTTGTTTTGTGAAGACTGTTGGTCTTCACCCAAGCTCTTCTCTTCTAGAATCAACATAGACACCAAATCTGTGAAATCGAGAATGTTTTTCCGAGTCTGAATAGACGTCTTAAACGCCTTGTATTGTGGCCGGAGACCAGGTAAACAGACTTCCACCTTATCATCATCATCTACTGAAATGCCAATATATGCAAGGGATTCCACAATACCCTTGATCTTCAATGCATAGTCATTCATAGACATACTCTTTTTCTCCACAGTATGAAGTTAATTCTTCAACTATATCTTTCATCCCTTGGTATTCGTTTCATAGAGTTTTACCAAGGTGTCCCATGTCTCCTTGGAGGACTTGGCATCCTGTATGTGCCTAGTCATGGTGTCTTGTATACTGATAGAGAGCCAATACATAACTTTTCTGGCTCCTTGGTTCCAATCCTTGAACTCTTTCACATCCGTAGCAGTTTTATTGATCTCCGGTATCCCCGGTGCCTCTTCATGCTCATGTTCTATGTAGTCCCACAGTAACCCTTTCCCATCATGAAATTTGTCAACCTGAACCTCCAAGCATGGAAGTTGTTCTTATCAAGCTTCTCACAGCAACAATCTGGTTTATGCCATCATTTAACATCTTGCTAGACACACAAATTTACCAGAAACAGCACTCTGGTTTGTCCTGCACAAACTGCTATATTTTCTACACCAGTAAAATGTACTACACTCATGTGTCGCAACTAGTGATTTCAATGTGCATACATACACCCACTGGTATCTGTTGACCTCCTTGCAGCACACACAATGTCTGCACAACCAATCTGTCTTCCTGCAGTTCTTAAAAGAGAGTTCTGCAGAGAATCGATGACTTACCCTGCAGTGCTCGAAATCGCCTGCTTTTCTGAAAAACAGAGGTCCTAACGCGCCGAAAACGCGTTTTATAGTTTCCCTATAGCTTTACTCCCGCGAAGAAAGCTCCTCATTTAGAGATCGTTTGCTGGTGCCTCCCGTAGAGCTCCTCCCGAGGACAAGGGTGTAGTCACCAACACAAATAGGGAAGAGTAGATGAAGCTCTTACCCTCGTACCGCTTCATGTGCTTCTCTTGCTTGCAGCTTAGCCCTTAGCATGAACTTGGCTCTGATACCATGAAAAGATGCAGGGGAGAAGAGAGCTTGAGCTCTTGCGCACACACACTTACAAAATCCTAAAAGAGAACACACAAGGTGAGAGGCTGAAAATCTTCTTCTTCTTCACACAACACTCAACACACCATATACAAAGATAAGAGTATACACAATATGAAAGGTAATCAACCAAATACATACTAGGGTTCTCTATAGTGTGAACCCAACTAAATGAGCTGGCGCTATAACTATGCCAGTCTCTAAAATGGCTGTCACACAGCCTGTCATCCCATTGGCGCATATCACCCATGATCTCACCAACCATGCCAGTGGTGTAAGTGTGGGGCCTATCCCCCAGGCGGTTCATCAGTGTCCACCACCTCACTAGATGAGCTTGATATCTCAATAAAAAACAGTGAGATTCTTCAAGAACAAACATCAAAAGTCTCTGTAGCCTAACAATGTACGTCTCCTCCTTCAAAAAAAGCAAGGAATAGTTGAGAAAAATGTTGATCTGAGTCTGTAACAAAGCTCCACCTTAGGGATCCTAGGGAGCACACCTCCTACAAGATCCTCTGCTTCCCTTGAACTCTCTAGTCTAGAGGATCCCACGCTTTCTTACACTGTACTATCTTTTTGTCTGCAAAACTTTAACTATTGCAGGAACTCACTTCACTGCAGTCTCAACTTTGCTTCTCTCTCTGGTGATCACTTATTTCTTCCGTCGTTTTGAAACTATCTCCCCTACCTTCTTCAGCCATTGGCATCCTTGATTTTTCCAGAGTACATCACAGCCCATCTTCCTTGGATCACCATGCACCTTCTATGTTCATTAGCACACCTGTGCCTTATCCATTTGCCTAGGATGCATTGATTCTACCCTTATGGCTCGACACACCATCACATATACCTTGCATCCATCTATACATTGGATTTAGGAGTGTCTTAGGATTCACCTCACATATAGCCCACCGCCTAGGTGAAACACATTCATGTGTTTCACTCCATCCTTTTAGCTCCAAATTCCTTTCTTCTTCAAACCACTCAAAGAATTCATAGTCACAACCGACACCCTACCTTTGTACATCATTCTCCTCTTTCCCAAACACATATTTACCATCAAAAAGCTTTCCATCTAGACAATTCTCATGTATATCAACCAAAAAAAATCATATAAATATGATGATTATCTTGCAGCACAGATCCATAACTGTTTTCACCGCTTTGTTCCCCTACAAAACAACATCTATGTAGAAAACATCATCACAGTTATTCTTCACCTCAACCCAACTCTGCATCTTCTTCATTTGCTCTGCATCATGCAAACCATAGCCAAGCATACCACAATCATCTATCTGAATTCCCACATCTAAGGGCGCACAACATCATCTACAGTACCACTCCTATTATCAACTTCATAAAAACAGTTTACATCCATCTCATCAAGGAAGGCTCCAACAAAACATAGAAAAACGTCATTCAACTCTACTTGACCACACACTTCATCCTCAATACCCACTGAGTTTCCTTTCTCCTCTAGACCACACTTAGGTTGTTCCACATTGATATCTTCCTTTAGATAACCTTGCAAACCTGTGCAATTTCCTCAATAGTAGGCACCTTCGCATCCAGCTCCAAAGTTCCCCGAATATCAATACACGGATTGTCCTGCTCTGCTTCCAACAGACTCTGATCCAGATCTACATCATCAAACTCATCTAAGAACTCTTCCTCCTCCATTAGAGTTCTAATCATATTCACATCATCACATTGCCCTTGAGGCTATGCCTAATCCCAATAAATTCCAAGAACCTCTAGGACAACATGATTTAAACTCCCAACTTGCTCAGTCAACCTTTGGATTTCTTGATGTAGTCCATTCTACCCTCTACCTAGTTCTTCAGCCCTTGGGGCTTCCACATAGGTCTCCCTCTATACATGCAAATTCATTGGCAAAGCTGCCATTGCAGAACTGCTTGCTTTCCTCTCCCTTCTTGCCAGCTCCTTCTTTATCAGTCTCTTCCTCCACTGCTCAGTTGTTATCTTGACTACCCTATCACGTGTCAGGATCTTTCAGCTCCACTTTCAATGTAATTCTCTCATGCAACACACAAATGAACCTGTCTTTTTTCGAAAAATCAGGTGGCACCTGATTCAAAGATTTTAGAAGCTTTCTCTAAACAACTTCAAACATGCCAAGACCAAAACAAAAATGTCTTCATTCTCTCGTTGTTTCAGTGTACAAAGCTCTCTCCACAACTCTTCTGGGCTATCAACTCTCCCATAATTTGTTTTCAAGGCTTTGTTTAGCCTGTCCTTGCTTTCTCTATCAGCATCTTGAACCTCGTATTCAAACCATTCCCTGGCTTCATCTTCCAACAACATATATTCCATCCTCAACTTATAGGCATCATCATCTTTGCCATTGCTCAGACCCACCAATTCAATCCTCCTTTTAGAAATTGAGTGACATCCTCACCCTTTTGACCTCTAAATACCTTATATCCAAAATTAGCTATTGGTCCTGAGTTGCTCAACAAATGGACTCTAACATGTTGACCAAAGCCCATGACATGAACTTTTTGTTCCTTAGTGGGGGCACCAAACGATGTGTGGTGGCTGGGTGATGGCCTCTACTACACCACCAATAGGGACACAAGAAGAAGACAAGGTGGGATCAGAACTGGGGGGACACCCAAATCTCAACTCCAAGGGCACCAACCAATGAGACCTGGCTCCTCTCCCCAGCCCTCCTGCTGACTCAATTGGACACTTTAACAATCTTCAACACCCTCCCAACCTCCCTATTTGATCCAGGTGTCCTCTTATGTCAGCACACACTGACCTCCATAACCTCTGATATTCCACCTTAAAGCCTCTCCTAACCTCTCACATCCAGCTGACCAAAATCTTCTAAGGCTTGCACATAACTGCTTGATTCTACCTCCAAAATTGTCCACTTGTATTCCAAGCTCCTTTATTGTACTGCAAGGTCAGCTGACCCTACTTCCACAACCCCAAGACCTCCTTAGACCCTTTGCTGACCCACTTCTACCCTCTCTCTCACTAGACTAAACTAAAACTGAATTCTGCCTCAGCAATATGACACAGAATTGACTGACTCAGAAGTCTCAACTGAGATAGAAACTTCCTCCAAATGTCCTTTGACACACATATGCCCTCAAGCAACTCTTAATGTGAAGGGACATCACATTACACGCTCTCTATTGACACGGCTGACACACAACTTCTTCTGAACTCATTGTCCACAACCTACCAACTAATTGATACAAGTGATGCATGTATCCTCTCCAATGTATCACCTAACACTTCTATACCCTCCAGACACAAACAAAATAGAATCCTACCTTGTGGAAAATTAGCTCTGACAAACATCAACCTGATTGTAGCTACCACAGAAACACCATCAGATCACCACGAAGCCTTTTGACTACTATTATATGGCCTTTGATAAACTTCTAAATGTCGCTAACACTCAGAATCACTTCCCTTAAACTCATACAAATGAGAGCAAGATCCGTACACCTTCAGTTGATTATTCTAAAACTCAACTGACACACAACTGATTCAGAATGAATTCTCTAGTCTAACAAGAATGTGGGGGAGAGAGAGAGAGCTTGAGTTCCTTGCAAAAACACACACACACACACACACACAAAAGAGAGTGCAAGACACAAGAGAGACGGATGGCTGAATTTTCTTCTTTCTTCTTTTCTCTACAACCATCAAACTAAAAGATAAGAGTACATACATAAAGGGAAAGTACTCTCCTACAATGACATACAAAGTCGACTATATGAGCTGGCATTATAACTATGCCATAACTCTATTACTCCAAAGTGGCTGTCACACGGCCTGTATCCACTGGTGGCATATCAACCATAATCGCACTAATCGTGCCAGTGACATAAGTGCGGAATCTGTCACCCAAGCGGGCCATCAATGTCTGTCGTAGCACTAGTTGAGCTCGATATCTCAACACTCCCCCTCAAGTTCAACTCTACACACTGCACTCCAAGTAAGCTCCTAAACTTGTGGAGCTTCTGTGTGCCCAATGCCTTCGTGAAGATATCAGCCACCTGATCCTTTGTGTTGACATATACTAGATCTACATCACCTGCTCTAGAACCGTCTCCCTCACCAAGTGATAGTGCACCTCAATGTGCTTCATTCTAGCATGGTATACTGGGTTACTGGCCAACTGTATGCTACTCATGTTGTCACAATAAATGACAACTGCCCTATCCATGGACTCACCCATATCACCAAGTAGCTTATGAAACCAAGCTACCTCACAAGCTGCCATAACAACACCCCTATACACTGCCTCTGTACTCGACAAGGCAACTGTTGGCTACTTATTACTACTCCAACTCACAGCAGCACTCCCAAATGGAAACATAAAACCATTGGTAGATCTACTGTTTTCAACACTACCAGCCCAATCAGCACCTGTGTACCCATGTAGTTGTATCTCTTTACTAGCCTCATAGAAAAGTCCATAATCAACTATGGACTTTATGTACTTGCGAATCCATCTAGCCGCATCTAAGTGTGGCTTCCTAGGGGTCTGCATAAATTGACTCACAAGTCCAACATTATACCTCAAGTCTGGCCTAGTAATGGTCATTTAGATCAAGCTACCCACTATCTGCTTG
This sequence comes from Cibotium barometz, assembly GCF_041138505.1. NCBI lineage: Eukaryota > Viridiplantae > Streptophyta > Polypodiopsida > Cyatheales > Cibotiaceae > Cibotium > Cibotium barometz. The sequence continues at coordinate 14,804,061 of NC_141091.1, forward strand.
TATGTAGTGGGGTTCTCCAAAAGCTCACTTGTATCTCTGGAAATCTTTGTGTTCTGTTCCAATGGCACTTAAATTGTCTTACAACCTTTCATACCATACTCGGACAACATGTCCAAGCCATATTGCCTCTGCAATAACAAAATGCCATGATGTGATCTCACCACCTCTATCCCCAAAAAATATTGTAGCTCACCCAAATCCTTTATCTCAAACTTTTACTTCAAAAGCCTCCTGACATCATGTATGTCAACATCACTATCACCAGTGATAATCAAGTCATCCACATAGATGATAGCATGATCCCTCTATCTATCTTTTTCACATAAAGTGAAAAATCTCCATTGGACGACATCTCAAATCCAATGGTAACAAGATACTCCCCGATCTTGTTTGACCATGCTTTGGGTGCCTGCCTCAAGCCATACAAGGATTTGTGTAACCTGTGCAAAATCTGGATGTGCATCACTCTTATAACCTGGTGGCTGCATCATGTAAACTTCTTCTTGCAAATCACCATGCAAGAAGGCATTCTTTACATCCATCTGATGTAAAGACCAACCCTTTTCTATAGCCATAGCAATGACAGCTCTCACGGTTGCCATTCTTGTAACTGGGCTAAATGTCTCTTCGTAGTCAATGCCATAAGTCTGCGCATAGCCTTTGGCCACCAATCTTGCCTTATACCTGCTCACTGAACCATTAGCGTCATGCTTGAATTTATACACCCACCATTGACATCCAATTGCCTTATTTTCCTTAGGCAAAGACACTAAATCCCATGTTGCATTTGAATCCAATGCTACTATCTCCTCATTCATGGCATCTTTCCATTTCTTATTTCCAAGTGCCTGCTCAAAATAAGTGGGCTCCAATTCCTGTATTGCTTTAACCATGTAAGCATAATGATGGGCTGTATATCCATGATATCTCATCTTGTCAATAGGGTACTTAACCCTCGTAGACTTGCATATACTTCGATCACTGCCAGGTGTCCTCAAAACAGCCATCATACTCCTTATATGATGAGTAACCACAGATGGAATACCAAGATTCTCATCATGGCTTTACCCAGAGAGCCGCTAGAGTCACCATCTACATATGAGTGACCTGCTGGCAGATCAAGCACAAAAGGTTGATCTACCTTTTCCTTCCCTTTGCATGATACATGTGTACCTACATCTATCCTCAACCTGCCTCACAATGGGCTAACATTGAATCCTCTACTAGAGGACTCTCTTGGTCCACTTATAAGCACCTGTGTGTGATTGCTTCTCTACATGTGATATAACATCAACACTTCTTTTATATGCATCTTGTGTTGCCTTCACTACTGGTGCATACGAGCTAGTCATCTCGTGAAAAGCAACATCTCTACTTACTCGCATCTCAGGAGTGCTAGGGTTATAACATCTATAACCTTTCTGCTCCATATCATAACTAATAAAGATGCATTTCTCTACCTTTGGATCTAACTTTATTCTCACTTCATCAGGAACATGCACATATGCAATATACCCAAACACTTTCAAGTGAGACACATCCGATCTTATTCCTGTAAACTTTTTTGAGGCATCATACCATGAACAACTGAAGTGGGTGTCCTGTTCATAATGTACATAGTAGTTGCTACTACTTCTACCCAAAAATAATGTGGCATATTCTTTTCAGCCATCAAGGCACGTGCCACTTCTACAATGTGCATATTTTTTCTTTTTACAACACTATTTTGTTGTTGCAGAGTGTACTTGCATGTAAACTATCTCTTGATTCCCTGCCTCCTTAGAAAATTGCTAAACTCATTGGAGAAATATTCTCCACCACCATTTAATCTTAGGCATTTTATTTGCATGTCTTTTTCCTTCTCGACCAAGGCTTTAAATCTTTAAAATTGAGAAAACACCTCACTTTTCTCCCTAATGAAGTAAACACACACTTTCCTAGTTTGGTAATCAATGAATGTAACATAATACCTGCAACCTATAATTGTTGTAGTCTTGGTCGATCCCCATACATCTATATGTATGACATCTAATGGCCTTGCACAGTGACATGCTTTTGATGTGGGAAAGCATGTTTAGCTTGCTTACCAAGGTTGCATGCTTTGAACACTTTGTGTATACCATCAACCTTAAACTTTGGTAAACTTGCAACAATATTTTGGGCCTGCATAGACTTCAGTCACGGTGTACATTCACATGACCAATGCACTTGTGCCATATGTGAATATCTGCAATGACCCCTGTTCTATGCACAAACATAGTTGCCTTTACTTCAGGCATGTTCACATCCTGCCATTTCTGTTACTCTTTGCAACCAAGCAACACTAATTTTTGAAGTCTTCCACAAAACACCTTTGAGGATTAAACCTTTCTTTGCAGACCCTTCTCAACCATCTATCCAACAGAAACTAGGTTCTTTGTAATATTTGGAACATGAAGTACTTCATTTTTCCATCCTGCATAGACAATGGCACTTTACCAACATGCATAATGGGATGCACAGTATCATCACGTGTTTCTACATAACTTGGTTTTTTCATTTTTCTACATGTCTCTAAAAACCACTCACCATGACTTGTCATATGATTAGAGGCGCCAGAATCCACATACCATGTATCTTTAGATCTTGACACATCTCCTGTTATGGAACTGAGCATGTGTTGCATCACAAATAGCTGCTCACTTCTGTCATCACCTCCCTATTTTCTAGATGATGCATAGTTGCCTTGCTCCAACTTTTCACTTTTAATGCCATTTTGCTTTTCATAGCAGTCCTTTGCCATGTGCCTTGATTTGCCACAATAATATCACTCTACGCAATTTGCATTCTGATTTCTTTGCCAACCATCTCGGCCTCATTGGCTCCCCCTGCCTAGATAGACTTGCCTCTTCCCCCCTGTGTATGATTGGTGCTGTGAATGTTTGGACTGTTGTTTAGAATTTTTATTTCTTTCTCGGCCACCACGTTGGCCTTGATCACGACCTCTGCATGTATTGGAGTAGAAGGCATGTTTTGATGTGTTCTTCCTTTGTGAAGAAGAGTCCTCACCTAAAGCCTTTTCTTCTATGATCAGCGTAGACACCAAGTCCCAAAAGTTGAGAATATTCTCCCTGGCTACAATGGAGGTATTGACTGGCTTATACTCTTTGCCAAGGCCATTCAAACAGACACTTCTGCAGCCATCATCTTTCATCGATACATTGATAGACCCAAGGGATTCAACAATTTCCTTGATCTCTAAAGCATACTCATTGATCGACATACTTTTCTTTTCCACAGTATGCAGCTCTTGCTTTAGGTGCAGTTTCCTTACCTTTGTGTTCGTCTGAAACATATGCACCAAATTTTTCCACGTAGCTACTGGAGTGTTGGCATCCTATATATGACCTATGATCATGTCTGTGACACTAATGGAAAGCTAATACTTGACTTTTCTTGAACCCTAGTTCCATTCCTTGAATGCCTTTATGTTTGCTAGAGTGGCATTCTCTTTAGACAACTCAGGAGACTCCTCATTGTCTCCTTCAACATAGTCCCAAAATCCTTTACCCATAAGGAAATTGGTCATTCTGAACTTCCAGGCATGAAAGTTGTTCTTTTCCAACTTCTTACTGACAATGTGATTGATTCCATCACTAGACATGTTTTCCTACAATAATAAAAAAACTACAGCAGACAGTTTCTGTATGCAACCTATAACACAAGAGTATCTTCTCTCAGTGTGACTACTATAGCGGTACTTTAGCACAACCTATAGGTCACCAGATCTAACCAAATTTCTGACCAAATTACATGTACATACACCCAATGTCAACAATATATGTGAAGACACTATCTACACTCCAAAAATGCACTGCTGCATTGCAAGAACCAGATTTCGACCAGAGACAGTTCTCAATTGGAGCTTCTCAAAATTGTCGAAAATACCTTGCAGTGATAGAACAGACTAAGACGCGCCAAAAATGCACTTCCAGGACTAGAAAAATTTAGGACAAAGTACTACGTACCACACATACACCTCCAAGCTTATGAAGAGAACTCCTCAATCGGAGATGTGTAGCTCTACCGAGGGGTGTTGTACCTAAACCAAGAAGGGAAAGAGATGATGATACTCTTACCCATGTACCGCTTCCTTGCTTACTTGTTCTTTCCTCTTGCTTACCTCCTTAGATCTCACACAAGCTGGAGATCTGATACTATAAAGAGCATGTGGGGGAGAGAGAGAGCTTGAGTTCCTTGCAAGCAAACACACACACACATACACACACACACACAATAGAGTGCAAGACACAAGAGAGATGGATGGCTGAATTTTACTCTTTCTTCTTATTTTCTCTACAACCATACAACTAAAAGATAAGAGTACATACATAAATGGAAAGTACTCTCCTACAACAACATACAAAGTAGTCGGTACATAGTGTGAACCCGACTATATGAGCTCAAGCTATAACTATGCCATAACTCTAGTACTCCAAAGTGGCTTTCACACAACCTGTCGTCCATTGGTGGTATTGAAACCATAATTGTACCAACTGTGCCAGTGATGTAAGTGCAAAAGCTATCACCCAAGCGGGTTATCATTGTTCGTCGTAGCACTAGTTGACCTCAATATCTCAACATAGTCATCCGAGTGACACACATAGGGATTCTACCACTAAGAACTCAATGAAACAACACAATATCCACAACTAGAAAGAAAAAGACTTTGTATTCATAAATAGTAGATACAATCCAAACTCTCAAATATCTTTAGATATTCTAAATAATAATGTCCCAACATCCTTCGAACATGGAGCTCAGTTAAGATATAGAACCAGCAAGAAAACAATGAGATTCTTCAAGAACCAACATCAAAAGTCTCTTCAACAATCTGACACTGCAGGTCTCCTCCTTCAAAGAACGCAAGGCAATTGATCTAGTCCAAGTGTCTAATAGAGCTACATCTTAGGGATCCTAGGGAACATACCTCTTACAAGATCCTCTTCTTCCCGTGCACTCTCTACTCTAGACGATCCTGCGCTTTCTCACACTATACAATCTTTTTGTCTGCAAAACTTTAACTACTACAGGAACTTACTTCACTACAGTCTTAATTCTACTCCACTCTCTAGTGTGGTCTCTCCCAGCCACCGTTATTGCCTCCATCTCTCCATCCTTCTTGAGCCCGTCGATGTCCTTGATTCTTCCAGAATACTTCGCAGCTTGTCTTCCTTGGATCACCATGTACCTTCTATTTTCATTAGCACACCTGTGCCTTACCCATTTGCCTATGTGGATAACCTACAAAATCAAACCAAATAAAGGAAAAAATGTATTAGTAATCCTAATAGAAAGTATATACGAAACTCTAATCTTAATAGAAATCTTAATGAAAGATTTTGCATAACATAGAAAATTTATTGAATTGTTTTTTTCCCTTCTCATTATAGCTTAACCCTAACCCTAGCTTCTACGTAGAAGCTTTAATAGAGAGATCTCTATCAAAGCTCTCTATTAGGGTTTCTATGTAGAAGCTAGGGTTAGGGTTAAGCTTCAATGTGAAAAGGGAAAAAAAAAGAACAGAAAAGCCTTAAAAGAGAGGATAGATAAGGAAAATACTCACAAGAAAGCTTTCCTGGAAATATTGTTTGCATAGGAGATGAAGGAAAAGAGAAGACATGCCTTGCTTGAGCTTGAAGAGGTAGAAGGGATAGATTAGACATAAACTTGCAAAAAAACCCAAGGTATCAAGGTTAGGACATTCAAATGATAAAATCGATGCGAAGAAAAAAAAAGAGGGATTACCTTTTCTAGGTCATGCTACTAAGCAACGTTTTATTTTTTAATAGTGTAGCAGTGTTCTTTTTCCCTTGATGTGTTGTAGTGTTTTATTATCATTTCTCCCACTACTCAAGCTCAACACACGACTTCAAGGGCATCACTTGTAGGTTCGAGTCTATTTATCTCTTTAATAGCTTTCAATTTTTTTATATGCAGATTCATTACTTGATTAGATGGTTTTCTATACAGTAACAAGTGTATGCTCATACATGTTGTATGTATAGTCACTTTATACTTCCATACATAAAAGTTGTATTTTTAACTTAGATAGGTTTCTTATACCAAGAAACTCGTAAGATAAACTAGTACTCAACCCGCGGGTTGTTGTAGTATGTAAAAGACATTAAGAAAGGAATGGAAGGTGGAATACAAAGGGTCAATTGAAGGGATTTTTTCCTCTTATTTTTTAGGAATCTAGGCTTTTCTCTCCTCTCCTTGTGCCTTGGTTGTCCACTGTTAATATGTAATGGTTTGCATAGTCCCCTACATTGTTTGTCTGGATATGTAAAATTTTGATTGGAGATCATTTTGAGAGAGGTCTAGGTTTTTGTAATTGTGTAATCAATAGCTATAGTCTTGTGAAGGATTGTGATACCATGTTGTAACAAACATGGAAGCCCAAAAGAAAAGTGAAACTCACATTTTTATGCCCATAGGAGATGCTTTGTATGAGAATTTAGTGAAAGAAAAATAAAAGTCCAAGTTTAATGGTGGAAAGGTAGCAACTTGTTTTTTCCATGAGGTCGCATACTGGAACTTCACCCAGCTATACAGACACAACCCATACTACTCACCACACACACCCAAGTATCACAAGGGGGTACTAACCTTCTGAATATTTGCCACTTTGCAGGCAGCGGACAAGCTTGCATGGGACGAACCCCACAAGAGTTGTGTGGGACTCATTGGAGTGAACACCCTACACAAATTTGGTAAAAGTGGGTGTCAGAAATTGAGTTATGATCTTCGATGTCCATAGCAACAAGTGTCCCTGATCTATAGAACATGAGCTTGAAGGGCAAGCATTGCACATTGATCTCATATGTAGATAATTGAAAAAGAAGGTAGAAGCAAGTACCGAAACGATCAATTGATGAGACAGTCTAAGCTATATGGATGGCATCCTACGCTCCCACCAGCAAATGAACACACCCTTAGTATGAGATATCCCCTGCTGCAAGAGGAATTGAACGCACAACCTCCTGTGGCAAGTCCAAGCCTTATCTACTGGCTATACCACCTTAGGGATGAAAGGTAGCATTTTGATACTTATAAGAGAATGGTGCTTTTATAACTAGAAGGGTAGGTAGATGTCAAGCTATTTTTGGTGCTAGAAACATTGCTATTGTCGCTACAATGGGTTCACTCTCAATATCAAAAATAGCAGTAAAATATCGTTGCTCAGTGTGACAGTCCCACAATGAAATTATGCTGCTCAGCAGCGTTATTTTGCTATTATTTTAGCTGCTCTCATCAGTAGAGCAGCGAAAACTCTACACAAAAAAAAAAAGAGTTGCGGTAGACTCAGGAGTCTACACAGGACTCCCTAGTCTTTTTATATTAAAAAAAGTGTTAGAGTTTCAGTTTTATGACACAAACACAAACATAAGAAACACATAGACTGTGGAGAATGAAATCGAGCCCAAAATTTATTATATTTCACAAAGTGTTGGGCCTTTGGCCATATATACATAAAATGTTTACAATGAAGAGGTATCTAGCTAGAATCTTCATCGGATTCTGAGTGATCATGATCATCATCTTCTTGGTCCTCGTCACTTGCTTCTATCGCTTCATGCTCATAATCAGGATTCTCCTCTTTATCTTCCCCTTCATCATCCTACACACATGCCATCAAGTGCAAGGTAAGGAAGGGCATTAAAATACAATTAGACGTAGAAAAGAGAATGGTTTAGGCTCACTTATCTCATCTTCTTGAGTCCCCAAAATGAACTCATCCAAGCGTACACCTCGCGTATGCATCCACGGTCACAATTACGGACGGGGGACTCTGTACACATAGTCGTACTCCTCCTTTGTTGGGTCATGCCCAACAACCTCTCTATACAAAAAATAATTAAGAAAATATACAATTAGTTAAAAAAAATAATAGAGTACAAAACAAAATGAAAGAGGACAATAAATGATTACTTACAAAATGAGCAATAAAGGAGGATTTTCTGCTGGAGCCAGTGTGAAGCCCCTCGCTCTTCCATAGTCAGAAAGCATTCACTACCGCTTGTTGTTGAAAAGAACCTAAGTGCTGTCTCAGGAAGCTACATGCGTGCCTCCACTCCTTGGTCGTGTACAAACACTGGGCTTCTCTAAGTTATTCTTTGCTGCTCTATTGATATTTTCTCTCCTATTAGAGAGCAAAAGCTTGATTCGCCTTGCCATCCACTCCTCGGAGAAGCAAAGACCTGCACGTGGAACATGAAACTCTGATTTAAGCACATTAATAATGTATTGCTTTAAAAGTTCATCTTGTTCTTTCCACTTTTTGAAGGAGTTCATAAACTCCAGGTTTGCAAGTACATGCATGTGCTTCATGACTTTCTTTCTTGTGCATCTATCATGAGGGCACCATCCACATCCACGTTGTATGATAGGGTGCGTGGATCGAATGGTGGAATGGGTCTCCTGGGAGGGCTAGCTCATAATGTAGATGTAGAGCGTCCTTGTTGGTTGTGGGGAGACATATTGGGAGACCTAGTGCTGCTTTTGCTTTGGCAAAAGCAGCCTGCTCCCCCCCCCACTACTAGCATGTATACTAACCCCCAGACTCCCTACTACTTCGTCGTCATGGAGGTGAAGACGGATGTGAGGGAGTGGGGGTGGGTCTAATTGAGGAGGGTGGTGTAGGCTCATCATAACCATATCGTGATGGGCCTGTACCACTTGGCCCTGCACCTATCAAAGGCATGATCTACCCCGACGATGACTGGCCAAGTGGGGTAGATTGCCTCCAAGACGTTGACTGGCCCGCCGCTAATTGTAAGCCCACCTGTATATAAGATTAAAAAATAAGACTTATAGAATGCATAAAAGATTACTATGTGTATGTGAAAAGGTTTTATGGAACCACACGTGTGTTTCAGTAAACTGAGACCATGCTTGCTGCCCATATCGTCCTTTTATAAGATTTGCCACTTCAGGGTCTTGTGAGGGGTCGATTGCATTGCCCTTACACACATGCATGAGGCAACAAAGCACGATTTCTCTAACAAAATCCATGCTTAATACTTAGATAAAAAATACATGATGTGATATTAGAACATTATTAAGACCTCCTACAATACTACTTAGACTGGACAGAACTCCTTCGAATGATAGATTTGGAGGACTTTCCACATGTTGGTAGTTACAGGCATGCATTGTAAGCTATCGGCATGCCTAGGTAGCACCCTTCATGCATTGGTGGGTGCTCTCGGTTCAGCTATCTCATGCCTATATAGCACCTGACATGCTCGGTGGTCCCGGTTCATGCGCTATCACATGCGTATGTAGCACCAGGCATAAATTGCAAGCTCCGAAATGCATGCCAATAGTTACTCTGGGATGCATTGGGAGCTCCTGCTGGTACATGTCGGTGGCTACTGGCATGCATAGGTAGCATACCCCAACATGCATTGGGTGCCGCATACATTAAGCTTATGTATAGTATTCATAGCCTGCATGAGGCTATGTATAAGGGTATGCATTCCTAGCCTACATAAAACTATGCATAAGCCTCATGCATAGATCTTATATATAAGCGGCCACATACATGAGCCTTATGTATTAGCCTTATGCATAAGCCTAATACATAAGCCTCATGTATGCATAAGCCTTATGTATGTGGCCTATGCATAAGGTTAATGCATGAGCTTATACATAAGCCTCATGTACACGACTTATAAAGCTTATGTCCCTGGCTTATCCATTAGCCATATGCATAAGCTTTATACATGAGGCTTATGTATATGGCTAATGTATAAGCCTCATGCATAAGCTTTATGCATAAGCCTCATAAATGAGTCTTATACATAATCCTTATGCATATGTCGTGCATACATGAGGCTTATGCATATGGCTAATGCATAAGTCTCATGCATGAGATTTTTGCACTAGCCTCATGCATGAGGCTAAGGCATAAGATGGCCACCTATTTAGAGAAGCATAGCTCTCAAAAGGCTATCCATAGAGGGGAGAAGAAATAACAAACCCTAAAACTTACAAACAACATAACATATAAAAAAATTAGAGAGGAAACATAAAAGAGAGAGATCTCTTACCTTATGAGGCTCGTATGTGTGGATAACTTACAAAATGAAACTAAATAAAGAAAAAAAAATATTAGTAACCCTAATAGAATGAAACCCTAATCTTAATAGAAATCTTAATGAAATATTTTACATAAGATAGAAAACTTATTGAATCTTTTTTTTCTTTCTCATTATAACTCAACCCTAACCCGAGATTCTACATAGAAACCCTAGTAGAGAGCTCTCCATCAAAGCTCTCTATTAGGGTTTCTATGTAGAAGCTAGGATTAGGGTTAAGCATAAATGTGAGAAGGGAAAAAAAAGAAAAGAAAAACTTATAAAGAGAGGATAGAGAAGGAAAATACTCACAACAAGAAAGCTTTCATGAAACACTTGTTTGCATAGGAGATGAAGGAAAAGAGAAGACATGCCTTGCTTGAGCTTGAAGAGGATAGGGTAGATGAGGTAGAAGAGATAGGTTAGACATAAACTTGCAAAAAAACCCAAGGTATTAAGGTTAGGACATTCAAACCATAAAATCAGTGCAGTGGAAAAAGAAGAGAGATTACCTTTTCTAGGTCATATTCCTAAGTAACATTTTAGTTTTTAATAGTGTAGTAGTGTTTTTTTGCTACTAGAGACGCTACTAGCATCGAAAAAGAGTTGCTAAGCAACATTTTTTCACTACTCAGTAGCATTCTAAGCCCCAACATGTCCCCTTATAAAACATTGGTGAAACGTTGCTTGAAAACACTGTTGTGTCCTTGATGTGTTGTAGTGTTTTATTATCATTGCTCCCACTATTCAAGCTCAACACACGACTTGTAAAAGGGCATCACTTTTGTAGGTACAAGTATATCTGTCTCTGTTTGTCTCTTTAATAGCTTTTAATTTTTTTATATGTAGCTTCATTACTTGATTAGATGGTTTTCTATACAATAACAATTGTATGCTCATACATGTTGTATGTATAGTGACTTTATACTTCCATACATAAAAGTTGTATTTTTAACTTAGATAGCTTTCTTATACCAAGCAGCTTGTGGAGCTCATTACAAGGTGTCCATATATAAAGATAAACTAGTACTCAACCCATGCATTGTTGCAGCATGTAAAAGACATTAAGAAAGGAATGGAAGCCGAAATACAAAGAGTGAATCAAAGGGATTTTTGCCTCTTATTTTTTAGAAACCCAAGAATTCTCCTTTCCCTCCTCTCCTTGTGCCATAGTCCCTTGCATTGTTTGTCTAGATATGTAAAATTTTGATTGGAGATCTGTTTTGAAAGAGGTCTAAGTTTTTGTAATTGTGTAAGCAATAGCTATATTCTTGTGAAGGATTGTGATACCGTGCTGTAATAAACATGGAAAACCAAAAGAAAAATGAAACTGACATTTTTATGCCATACGAGATGCTTTTTATGATTCTTTGTGAAAGAAAAATAAAAGACCAAGTTTAATGGTGAAACGGTAGCAGCTTGTTTTTTACATGAGGTCGCATGCTGGAATTTCATCGAGCTATACAGACACAACCCATACTACTCACCACACACACCCAAGTATCATCAGGGGGTACCAGCCTTTTCAATATTTGCCACTTTGTAGGCAGCGGACAAGCATGCACGAGACGAGCCCCATAAGAGTCGTTCGGTCGATTGGAGTGCACACCCTACACAATTTTGGTAGAAGTGGGTGTCGCAAATTGAGTTACGATCTTCGACGTCCATAGCAACCAATGCCCCTGATCTAGAGCATGAGCTTGAAGGGCAAGCATTGCACATTGATGTCATATGTAGGATCATTGAAAAAGAAGGTAGAAGCAAGTACCGAAACGATCAATCGATGACAGTCTAAGCTATATGGATGGCATCCTACGTTCCCACCAGTAAATGAACATACCCTTAGTATGAGATATCCCCTACCAGAAGAATTGAACGCACAACCTCCCGTGGCAAGTCCACGCCTTATCCACGGGCTATACCACCTTAGGGATGCAAGGTAGCATTTTGATACTTATAAGAGATGGCAAAAGTGTCATTTAAGTTTCCGTCTTGGGCTTGAAATTTAAGGCCTTGCCAATTCTAGGGCTCGGAGAAATGGGTCGGTACACTAAAAACGAAAGCTACCGGTCGGCGGACTCTTCCTTGCTAATGTGTATATAAATCTACGTCTAGCAGTAGGTGCGATTGGAACCATAAGTCGTCGATTTCTCTCCCCCCCTCTCTCTCTCTCTCTCTCGCACTCTTACATAGTCTCGTGTCGGGACGGAAGTTAACCTGCGTTTTGTACGTTCGTTTTGCGACGACAATGAATAGACTCGTTATCCTGGTATCGGTTGTCTAGGTTTCATTGTTTGGCAGAATCTTGTTGGTCGTTGTTTTGCACCTCTTGATGTATTTGCCACCATTCCACTGAATACATTCTTGTGTGCAGATTTCGTTGGAGGACACACCTAACGCCGTTCACGGATGCATTAACGCATGGCAAGATCTGGATGCAGGTTCGAATACGGGCCCCCGATTGGATGAGCTGGAGTATCAAATTCGTGAGCTCTTTAACTCGTTCATTTCTCTGGCTGATCAGTTTGAGATGAGCTTCCTCGACGATCAGGACGAGGACAAGCCTGTGCCTTTGCTGGAGGATCATGACCTTGCCGACGCCTGCATTGGGCGAGAACTCCTTCATATAAAGGTGAGAATTCGCCGTTGGTCCGCCCAAGAGAGCAAGCAGTTATCCACCACTGATAATATTGCTTCGACGGAGCTGGAACGTGGCACGTGTTCAGACAAACTGGGTGGTTACCAAGCTTTAATGGCTGCTGGCGACGCTGAACCGAGGCGCGCAAACAAGGGTTCCACGTCCGAAAGCGTGAGAAAAAACCAGCTGGAGAATTGCAGTGACAGACCGGAGGCAAAAATATCAAGCAACGTTCCATGTGAATATGCGACATCACGGCAGGCCTCTCTTTCCCTCACTTGCCTTTCACCGCCTAAAAGGGTAGCATCACATGCTGGAACATTAAGCAACAGTGCTCTTGAAGAGAGCTCATATGCAGGAACAAGTCTGCAGGCAACTGACAAGAGCCTAATCATTAACCCCAACGACGGCTCTATCAGCTATCACAACTTTGATAGCACGGTTGCAGGTTACCATTTGTTAACGGACGTGTTGCCGCTGAAGCATTGGCACTTGTGCAAGAATTTTTCTTATTCTAATCTTATACTTTCTCTAGGTGGAAGGGACTTGCAACTGGATGGCGCAGTGCCTGATCGCGATGCATCTGCATCGGTTGCTGGTGAAGGCACAAGTGACAGGCTGCAGGCAGATTATGGTGAACGGTCCGGCTCGACGATATACAATGATGAAGAAGGTTACGATAATCCTGGACATGAAGGTCTGACCATCGAGACCATCGATGAACCAGAGGAGAAGCTACCAGTTCAAAGTGATTTTTGGTATGCCACAATAACGGAAGAAGTGGATGGCTTCTGCTTGGTGGACAAGCTCCCATCTCAAACCGCTGTTCTTCTGCGGCCCATTGTCATCATGGAGAAGTACCCCCTTGACGACAATGCATTTGATAGAAGCAGCACAATCTGAACCAAAGCCATGGTCGTCTAGTCCCAACTTTTTGGACTTTTGATTCAAACCCTTTTGTTAGACGTAGCTATGCACTGGAATAGCTTTTTGGGTGTGATCGACGAAAAGAAAGTGTTATTACCATCTTTGTGGCGCCTGCTTTATTTTCATATTTTTAAAAGAAATCTGTAGTGGAATTGGTAGGTTAGACCCCAAGTCCCTCATGTGCGTCCCTGAGCAGAAAGCTAGACTTCTTTCAATAAAACAACTTCTACCCTATGTAATTGAAGTCGATCTTAAAGTTACTTGGAGAATAGCTCAACCGCCCTCAGTTTGGTTGTGACTTTAGAGCTCAAGTGCCTAATGACTGTCTCTCTTACATGATCTAGAGTTGAAGTGCCTCATTACTATCTCTCTTACATCCTCTATGATCACTACCTTTGATGTTGTTATCCTCTCTTCTTGAAGTTCTTTTCCTCTTCTTTCACCTTGGTGATATTTATATCTTAAAAATTGACTTATTAATCTATCAAAGTCATCTTCAAGTGTGGATTTGTAGCTTGGATTCACCTTTCACGGTGGAAATAATTGACTTAGCATTGACAATGAGAGAAGAAATTTCATTAACATTTAATGTAATAGGTGTTGTCGTCTAAACTGTGCAATGCTCCAAAACTTATCATTTTGTTCCAAAATCATTTTAGAAAAATCCCTAATTTGAGTACATTTCTTTAAATTTATCTAATATTTTAATATTAGAAACTCATTTTCGTACTGAATCCACGTGATACACATATATATTTAAGTGAAAACCCCAACCCCCCGCCCCCGCCCCGCGGGAGTTTTGACTCAACCTAAAGAAACACCGAGTCTTTGAGTATAGTTTGCTAGTAAGAGGTTTACTTTCCTAGAATAGGCACATCCATGTGGAGGCCTCATGAATGGTATTTAATGTGAAACACATTTAGGTACTATTGACCTGGAAATTTTATCCTTTTAATATTGTGGAGCATAAAGTTCTCTTCAATTTGATTAACAAAGTAGTCATCTAGGGGAACTTAATATAATGTTTGTAGTTACTTTAAGAGCTAAATTCAAAAGAAATGTATAAGTGAAGAAAGTCCTCCTCTAGAGGAGTAGCCTTCCTTTCGATAAGGAACGAGCTTGGAGAAGTCACAAGGCCAGTAAAATATAAATTTCCTATTGTGGAATTATTTAAGGTTGTGATGGAAATGGCTCAATAAAAAGATGGTAAGATGATAAGATGTTATTGGATATTTGAAGATTATAGGTTATGTAGCTTGATGAGAGAAAAGTAGTAATTGTGAAATCTCCAACAAACTTTGACGTTATAGTGCATGGGAGCGAATGAAATTATAAGGAAATACGTATCATTCCAAGAGTGTTGAAAACAATTCTGACAAATATTGCTAGCAATGTGTGAATGAACTAGGAGACTAATATCTATAAATGTGATTTCTCTTATTTATACACTACCCCTTAAAACATTTTTGTTTTATGGGGACATTTAAGAAGAACAACCATACGTTGTGGTAGCTATGTACTACACTAAACAATGGAAAAAATTTAAGGCTTTAACTCAAGAACTTCCAAGGGAATAACGCAAGGATACAAATCAGGGAGTCAATATCAAGAATACACAATCCTAACTATTAAAATTTTCTTATACTTCATCGCCTCCAGAATAGTAGTGAAGTAAAAAATCGCCATAATATCACAAAATAGGATGAATAAAGTGTTGTATAGGGCATAGAGTTGACCAATTGAATTTGGAGGAATGTTGGTTATTTCCCAAACTAAAATGGAGAATACTTGGGCAGCGAACCAACACACTACCATCGTGACCAACATTAGTCCATTCTTTACCATTCAAAGGTGAATTGGAATTTCCATAAGGTCAAGAATTCTCATCAAAGTAAGGCATGTTGGAGCCACAAAATTCAAGAATCTTCACAAAAACACCAAGTCAAGTCCAAGTAGGAAACACTATAGGAGGTAGACGAATTAATAGATGATAAGAGAAGAAGATAAGAACACTACAAAAACAAGGGAGAAAGAGAGGCTAAGGTGAAAGAGGAAGATGCATGAAACTATGAAAGAAAATAATGGTTAAACTATAAAAGCAAAAGAAGGTGAAGCTGTAAAGGCTCAGGGACTAGAACCAACCCAATCAAAACATGGAGAGAAGGCTCTTAAACAAGAGAGGTAGTAAGAAAATGTAGAGAAAAAAGAATATAGGCCAAAAGAGGGGTGGATCACCCAATCTTAGAGCTGAAAAGCAAGATTGTCAAGGTAAACTATCTAGGAAAGTAGAAAAGGGAAGAGTATGAGAAAGCCAAGGATGCCAACACAAATTAATAAAAATATGAAAATAAGCTATAGCAATAAGAGAACAAGAATATTAAAGAGGAGAGAAAAAGACAAGAGGCAAAAGTAAAGGATTGAGAAGAACATTGGAAAGCATAACACACCACACTCACTAGCATAAGAATAATTGTGGAGTGCACTTACCTATCTCTTGTTGTGCGGGGAACTTGGATGATTGCTTTTGCCATGTTGGAGAAGATGCATCCATGTTGTAGCAAGCTAGCACTTGATAAGATTGCCTCACATCGTAACCATGTGAGTTGTCTATGTTAAGATTAGTACTCCCAAAGCTTTAGGAAAATAGCCCTTTCCTCACACACACCCTCACACTCTGACTAGAATCTAGGAGAGAAGAAGAGAAACATACACTCTCCCATATGGAAAGGCATATGGGAGAGAATAAGAGATACATACACTCTCACAGGAAAGAGATCATAGAGCTAGAGAGAAAGAGAGGAAGACATAAGAACTTAGTTATCAATCAAACCCAAGGGAATTACCCTTTCTCATTACACATGTTCACTGATATATACAAGTCACATCCTAACCACTAACTTTTGGGTGCCAAAGTAGACCTTAGTCTAATATTTATACAAATCACTAATTTTTGGGCACCAAAGTAGAACCTAATCTAATGTTCATCTAATGTAGATACAAGAATGTAGGTGCATGGTATGTTGGCTTCACACAAGGCCTAGCCAATCCTTGGGTTACAAATTGAACTGTAATTTATGTAACATTACAACACAATCAAGTTAATCAAATTTTTCTTAGGGTATGTCACCTTGAGAACTTAGTAACTCCATAGCTTGTATGACCTTGATTGCTCACGCCGCTTATTCAGCTTCATAATCATTCTTTGTGCATAGTGCATGAATGTTGCTCTACCATGCATGAGTGATATATAACCATGAGATAGTCTTTGCATAATATACTCCTCCCTCCTCCATACAAAAACATAGTTTGACACTTTATGCTTGTTCACACAAGAAAATCGACTTATTCTCTTATGCATGTCTCTACAAAGAACATGACTTGGACAACGGTGAGCAATTGGAAAAAATAAAAAAAGACTGTGATAGGGAAAATGCTACAAAGGTTAACAAACACCGACAAATCTCCATCACATTTAGGGCTTTGAGTCTAGATTGTTTGGGGATGCACAATAATGATTTAAGGTCCCTCACAAAGTAGAGTGATCAGTGATTGAGGAATGGGGTATATCGATGGTAAACCATGGCATGTGTTTTGTAGAAGTGAGTTTGGATGATATCTTCAAAGGTAACATGCTAGACGTAGCAAGTATTATAACTAGTAGCAATAGAAAGGTATGTGGTCCAAATCCAAGCCTTCATTGAGATCAAAGACAATGTGCAATGTACTCCATGATGTTGGTTGCGGATCGGTTAAGATCCGGATAAAGTTGAGAAAGTATCGCGTTGAAACAAAATCTAGGTTGGGAATGTCCATTCATTACAAGACTAGAGAGAGTATATAGGTCGTGAAATCAAGGAGATATAACAAGGGAAGGGAAGCATAGCCACATAGGATATCTTCGTGTGAATAGGAGAGAGATTAGTAAGAGGGAATGTGCCTCAACGCAGCTATGTAGGGTGTGCAATTCTAGTACATGGGTATAGCCACATGTAGGGTGTGCAATTCTAGTACATGGGTATAGCCACATCCTTAGCCATGTGCATAGCCATGTATTGTGAAAAAATAAGATACCCCCTTCTTGCACAGTGCGCTACCTGTTCTCTATCAAACATCTCCTCCTTGGAGCTTGAATCTTGCCTATCAAACCCTAGTTGTAGCATGCCCTTGTACCTTTCCCTAATATCCCTCTTTCCCTTGCTCACCAGACCTCACCTCTTCTCCCTCATCTACCTTCACAAGAAAGCCCTCTTCTCCCCTTCATAAGCAAGAAAGGTCTCTTTCCACACCCTAGCCATGGCATGCACTTTTACCTTGCCCTAATCTCCCTCTTGCCCTTGTTATTAAGCTCTTCCCACAAACCATTTTCCTCCCAAGACCTCACCTCTTCTCCCTTATCTCCCTTCATTAGCAAACCCTCTTCTTCCTTCACAAGCAAGAAAGTTCTCACCCTACAAGCATCACAAGCATTAAGGTAATCTCAAGATCTTGTTTTTTTATTTTCTTTAAGGTTTTTAATTGAAAATAAACTAATTAATAACATGTTTTGTGTAGGTTTAACAAAGCTCTCACCTCTTATGCGTTCACAAACAATCTCTCTTTCCTCTTTACAAGCAAGAAAACATTCTCTCCATAAGCATCAGAAGATAGATTAAGGTAACATCAAGAAAAAGAAAATGATTACATGTTTTATTTAGGTCTGAGTGTTATCTCAATGTGCTTGTTCTCTCTCTTTTCCTTAGGTTTCCCTCTTCTCTTTCTCTTGTATCATGCATGCCTTAATAGCTCACTTAAGTTATTAAGTAAAAGATTAGTAATCTTTTTTTTTGTGTGGCTAGGGTAAGGTGTGTATCCTTAATTTATGCTCCTCGATGTTGGCACGCTGCTGGAAGATGCATAAGAGGCTTGTGCCCGAAAGGCTTGCCTGTCACACAAGATCTCGGGGAGAGGAATGAAGAGAGAGTGAGAGTTGGAGACTAATCAATGAAATGAACAAATGAATAAGAAAACGTACATAGCAATCTATCAAAGGTTACACACAACTACACAACACTCTCCCCAACTCCATGAACAATCCCAAGGATAAGGTTAAGGGTGACTCACATATAGAGTGTTCTCACCATTCCACATGCAAGGAGCCCAAGAAAGGACAGTTACCTCTCCCCATTTTCTTCCAAGTAAGATGCAAATCCTCAAGCACACAAACCTCTGTCTTGTAACACAACCTCACACCTTCTTAATAGCTACATGGCAAGAACAAGGGATAACAGATCTTTCACCCTTGCAGAACGCATTCTCTCTCATACAAGAACGAAAAAGAGGGCAAGGGGAACAAGAGGAGGCTTTACACAAGAGCAAGCTCACACTCTGAGTCAAAGACCAGACACAAGAGTGGATTCCAACTCTAGGGTAGAGGGGAATGAGCTCTCCCTCACGTATACCTTCATTATATAGAAAATACACTGCCACATGTCTGCATGGGTGAGATTTCATGGATTACAACCAATAAGGTATGGGTCTCTAGGGGTTGACCTAAAAATATGTAAGTATACCACACGAGTTCAAATGAAGTGGTTTTTTAAATCAATTTTGAAAAAATAAAACCCGTAAGTCCATAAAGAAAAAGGGATCATTTTAGTCATGAAAAATTCACAAGTAATGGGGTTTTTTAAATACCCCTTGAATGTAGGTGATACATAGGGTTTCTTAGTAATGCACCCCTGAGGTGTGGCTAAACCCAATCACCCTCATGCCTAAGATATACACCAAATAATATGTGCATCAAATGAATAATATAATATGAACAAATAATGTTTGCAAGACCGTGCTCCATGATGAAAAGACAATAGCTCACCATCACTCTCTCACTAGCAAGACATGGCAAGACCAAGAGGGCGAGAGGGTAGAACTCTCACACACACTCACTCTCACATAAGCACTACCAAGAGAATAAGAGGATAGGGTAGAGAGCTAGAGCACAAGAAATAAGAGAACACTCTCAATCAACACCCAAGGTGATATCCCTTTCTTATTAGTAAAGTTTCTTATATACATGTCACTTATTGGCCATGGGCATTCACATTCACTGAAGTTGGGTGCCCAACACTTAAAAAGTGAACTAATGAGAAGTAACTAGAAATCTTTCATGAAGTGCATAGGATGATGGCCTTTATACAAGCTATGCCATCCCCATTGAGTATAACATAAAGTGAAAATGCAACATTAGGGCATGTTCCATGCATCTTAAGTCTTGGTTTGGCAAAACATTACATGGTTTGGGCAACCAATTGATAGTTCTTAATGTATGTGGTGGCCACTCCTCCTTGACTGCGATGTCCAAGACCTTTTCTTTTCTCTTCCACAAGATGGATGTGTGTTCTTAGCTCATTTGTTGATGATGACTTCTCCATTATCCATTGTGTACAAGGTATCAACAAGATCTTTTTGGTGGTGCCCATTAACCTAGGGTTAACATTACCCTCTCCCAATTGTACGTCTATCCCCAAACCTATCCATGATTAATGGTGTTGAGGGTATTGTGGTGAGGGAATTGATTGATGGATTAGAAACAGGGTAAATGCTTTATTGAAGTCAAGATTAGATATTGTCTTACGAGGATACTACTACAAATTCTTGAGTGGTGTATCAAACTAGTGTCAAATGGCTTGTTGTTGATGAGAATGCAGACGTTGTGCAAATGCAAGTGCCTAGGATAAAAAGAATAAAGTGTGCATAATGTATGTGCTTGCAAAGGGCAAGCATTTACCTACTTATATGGATCACAAGATTTAACAAATTATGCTATGGAAAAAGGATATATAAATAGGGAATGGCCCTTGATGAAGAAGCAATGACTACACATTCACTAAGTGAAAGTGTTTTGTGTGTGAGTGTAAGCATATAGTGCATGTGTGGTGTAGTTCAAAAGCATAAAAGACTTGATGTAGAGATAGATCATCTCGCTTTCGAGATAGCTAGATGAAAAGACTTGATGTAGAGATACATCACATCGCTTTCAAGATAGCTAGATGAAAAGATTATTGGAGATGAAGTTGGATGTCACTATCGAGGATACTGATTTTGTTCACATGCATGTGCCTGGGTAGAAAGTAAAAAGAGTGCCAAATGCATGTGATTGAAAGATGCGAGCTCCTATCTGCTTATATGCTTCATGAAATTTTCAAAAAACATATGCAATGCAAGAGAAATATGAGAAGGGATATGGTTGTCAAGGTCAAGGTTCTATTATTAACAAGTGCATCATCCATGTTTGAATATGCTATGTGTTGGATGTCAAAGTGCACAAGTTCGTGTGTGATGTAGACAATGTTAGAAAAGTTAATATAACATCTCCTCTCTCCTCTATACAAAGAAGTGACAATGTTATTGATTCTTATGCTTGTCCCTTCGCAGAAGTGACATGAATTGAACTCTTACACACCCCTCATCCAGCATGCATAGCAATAGGTGTTATCATCTTAACTGTGCAATGCTCTAAAATCATTTCAAAAAAATCCCATATTTGAGTACATTTCTCTTACATCCTCTATGATCACTAGCTTTGATGTTGTTATCCTCTCTTCTTGATGTTTCTTTCACCTTGGTGATATTTATATCTTAAAAATTGACTCATTCTATAAAGTCATCTTCAAGTGTGGATTTGTAGCTTGGATTCAACTTTCACGGTGGAAATAATTAACTTAGCATTGACAATGAGAAGTATTTTCATTAACATTTAATGTAATAGGTGTTGTCATCTACATATATGAAACATTTTGATGCAATTGAGAAGAAAAGAAGACACATATGTGAATGACGAACCACAAAGATATTTAAGGTGAAAAGAAAATGAAAAAATGATATTAGAGAGAAAAAAGTGAAATATTAAGGAAAATGTTAAGCACAGTCACACATTAGTTTGTAGAATATGTTTCTTGAAGGTATAAAATGATGGTGACTTGATATGCTTACTTTGCATTATCTTATCAGCTTGAATCTCCATGACTGGGGTTTTGATGATGGAGCCCTTTATTTGGATTTGTTACCTTTCATAAGTGTCAGCTTTGTAATATTTGGTTGGTATCGTTTGTTGCGTTGGAAGCACTATACATAGTTGTAAGTGATTTTCCCTCCAAACCTTTACAAAAAAATGTGCCATTTGTTTACACATGATCGAGTATGAAAAGATCATGTTCAAGCTTGTTATTGAGCCACTTCCATCACAACCTTAAATAATTCCACAATAGGAAATTTATATTTTATTGTCTTTGTGACATCTCTAGACTAGTTCCTTATCGAAAGGAAGGCTACTCCTCTAGAGGAGGACTTTCTTCGCTTATAAATTTCTTTTGAATTTAGCTCTGAAAGTAACTACAAACATTATATTAAGTTCCCCTAGATCAATACTTTGTTAATCAAATGGAAAAGAACTTCCACAATATTAAAAGGATAAAATTTCTAGGTCAATGGTACCTAAATGTGTTCACATTAAATACCATTCATGAGGCTTCCACATGCATGTGCCTATTGTAGGAAAGTAAACCTCTTACTAGCAAACTATACTCAAAGATTCGTTGTTTCTTTAGGTTGAGTCAAAACTCGGGGGGGGGGGGGGGGGGGGGGGGTCACTTAAATATATGTGTGTATCACGTGGATTCAGTACGAAAATGAGTTTCTAAAATTAACATTTTTAGATAAATTTAAAGAAATGTACTCAAGTAAGGGATTTTTTTGAAATGATTTTGCAACAAAATAATAAATCTCTTTTGAACTCGTATTCTTTCTCATCATGAAGATCAAGAATAGTAGCATTTATTCAATGAAAAGATAAAGCACATGATAAATATGATACAAATCAGCTTTATGAGCTTTCTTGTCTCTCTGGATATCTGAATCTAGCCTAACAAGTTGCTGTGAGACAAAGGATAAGGGTGTGCATGTATAGGTGGAAGGTCATTTTATACTAAACCTGAAGCTATCCACAATGGAGAAAAATTTTGTTATCACAACAATGTAGCTATATATTTTTCTAAAAGGAATAAGCAAGGATACAAATCAACGAGTCAATATCAAGAATACACAATCCTAACTATTAAAATTTTCTTATACTTTATCGCCTCCAGAATAGTAGTGAAGAAACAAATCACCATAATATCACAAAATAGGATGAATTAAGTGTTGTAAAGGGCATAGAGTTGCCCAATTCACCTTGGAGGAATGTTGGTTATCTCCCAAACTAAATTGGAGAATACTTGGGCAAAGAACCAACACACTACCATTGTGGGCCACCATTGGTCCATTCTTTACCATTCAAAGTGAATTGAAATTCCCATAAGTTCAAGCATTCTCATCAAATTAAGGCATGTTGGAGACAAAAAATTCTTGAATCTTCGCAAAAACACCAAGTCAAGTCCAAGTAGGAAAAACTATAGGAGGTAGAGGAATTAATAGATGATAAGAGAAGAAGAGAAGAACACTACAAAAACAAGGGAGCAAGAGAGACTAAGGCGCAAGAGGAAGATGAAACTATGAAAAAAAGTAACAGTGAAACTATAAAAGCAAAAAAAGGTGAAGCTATAAACGCTTAGAGACTAGAACCAACCCAATCAAAACATGGAGAAAAGGCTCTTAAACAAGAGAGGTAGTAAAAAAATGTAGAGAAATAAGAATATAAGCCAAAAAAGGGGTGGATCCAATCTTAGAGAAAAGAAAGATTGTCAAGGTAGATTATTTAGAAAAGTAGAAAACGGAAGGGTAGGAGAAAAGCAGAGTGTCAAGGTAAACTATTTAGGAAAGTAGAAAAGGGAAGAGTAGGAGAAAGCCAAGGATGCCAACAAAAAATAAGAAAAATCTCAAAATAAGGTATAGAAATAAGACAACAATAATATTAAAGATGAGAGAAAAACACAAGAGGAAAAAGTAAAGGCTTGAGAAGAACATTGGAGTAATTATGGAGTGCACTTACCATTCTCTTGTTGTGTGGGAAACTTAGATGATTGATTTTGCCATGTTGGAGCAGAGGCATGCATGTTATAGCAAGATAGCACTTGATAAGTTTGCCTCACATCGTAACCATGTGGGTTGTCTTACTCCCAGAGCTTCAAGAAAATAGCCCTCTCCTCACACACACCCTCACACTGATGAGCATCTGGGAGAGAAGAAGAGAAACATACAGTCTCCCATATAGAAAGGCATATGGGAGAGAATAAGAGATACATACACTCTCACACCGACACACACAAGCATAGCACTACGAAGAGGCAAGAGATCATAGAGCTAGAGAGAACGAGACAAGAGCTTAGTTATTATCAATCTAACCCAAGGGAATAATGCTTTCTCATTACACATGTTCACTTATATACAAGTCACATCCTAGCCACTAACTTTTGTGGGTGCTAAAGTAGACCTTAGTCTAATATTTATCCAAACCACTAATTTTTGGGAACCAAAGTAGAACCTAATCTAATGTTTATCTAATGTAGATACAAGAATGTGGGTGCATGGTATGTTGCCTTCACACAAGGCCTAGACAATCCTTGGGTTACAAATTGAAATGTAATTTATGTAAGATTACAACACAATCAAGTCAATCAAATGTTTCTTAGGGTATGTCACCTTGAGAACTTAGTAACTCCATAGCTGGTATGACCTTGATTGTTTAGGCTTATTTAGCTTCATATTCATTCTTTGTGCATAGTGCATGAATGTTGGTGTACCGTGCATGAGTGATGTATAACCATGAGAGAGTTTTTGCATAATATACTCCTCCCTCCTCCATACAAAACATAGTTTGACATTTTACGCTTGTTCTTCTAGCACAAAAAACTTGACTTAGTTTCTTATGCATGTCTCTCCAGAAAACATGACTTGGACAGTGGTGAGCAATTAGAAAAAAACAAAGAAGTCTATGATAGGGAAAATGCTACAAAGGTTAACAAACACTTACAAATCTCCATCACCTTTAGGGATTTGAGTCTAGATTGTTTAGGGATGCACAATGAATGATTTTAGATCCCTCTTAAAGTAGAGTGATCGGTGATTTAGGAATGGTGTATATCGATGGTGGTAAGCCATGTCATGTGTTTTGTAGAAGTGAGTTTGGATGATATCTTCAAAGGTAACATGGTAGACCTAGAAAGTATTATAACTAATAGTAGTAGAAAGCTATGTGATCCAAATCCAAGCCTTCATTGAGATCAAAGACAATGTGCAATGTACTCCATGATGTTGGTTGTTGCCGATCACTTAAGATCATGATGTTGGTTGCCGATCAGTTCAGATCATGATAAAGTTGAGAAAGTATTACACACTGAAACAAAATATAGGTTGGGAATGTACTCATATCCAAAATTGGCCATTGATCCTGAGTTGTTCATCAAATGGACTCTTACCTATTGACCAAAGCCCTTAATATGAACTTTTTGCTCCTTAATGGGGGCACCAAATGATGAGTGGTTCTTGGGTGATGGCCTCTACTACACCACCACAACAGGCACACAAGAAGAAGACAAGGTGGGATCAGAACTGAGGGGACACCTGAATCTCATCTCCAAGGGAACCAATCAAACCTAGATCCTATCCCTAGCCCTCCAACTGACTTAATTGGACACTTCAACAATCCTTAACACCCTGTCAACCTCCCTATTTGATCTACTTATCTCCTCCACCTGTCTTCTCAGGTCAGCACACACTGACCTACAGCAACTCTCATATTCCACCTAAAAGCCTCTCCTGACCTTAGACATCCAATTGACCAAAATCTTCTCCAGCTCACGTAGAACTTCTTGATTCTGCCTCCGAAATCCTCCAGTTGTGCCCAGAAAGAATATGTCGTCCAAGCTCCTTTATTATCCTCCAAGGTCAGTTGACCTTACTGTGCCAAAACCCAAGGACCTCCCTAGACCCCCTTTGATGATGATGATCCTCTTCTAACCTCTCTCACTGGACTAAACTAAAACTGAATTCTACCTCAGGAATCTGACAAAGGATTGACTGACTCAGAAACCTCAACTAAGATAGAAACTTCCTCCAAATGTCTTCTGACACACAGAGGCCCTTAGGCAACTCTTAACTTGAAGGGATATCACATTACACACTATCTACTGATTACGACTGCCACATAGCTTCTTCCGAACTCAATCCCCGACCAACCAACTAACTGATATACAACTGATGCATGCATCCTTTCCTCTGCATCACCTAGCACTTCTATACCCTCCAGACACTCAAACCAAACTAGAATCCTCCCCTATGGACACTTAGCTTACATCCACTAGATTGTAGCTACACAGAAACACCATCAGACCACCACCATAAAGCCTTCTGACTAATGTTATCTGACCTGTGATAAACTTCTAAATGTCACCAACACTCATAATCATTTCCCTTAAACTCATACAAACTAGAGCAAGATATGTACACCTTCAGCTGATTATTCTAAAACTCGAGCGCACACACAACTAACTCAGAACCAATTCTCCAGTCATCCAGGTGGCACACATAGGGATTCCACCACCAAGAACTCAATCAAACAACACACTATCCACAGCTAGAACATCAAAGCAAAAGACATTGTATTCATACACAGTAGATACAACCCAAACTCTTATATTTATTCACATATTCTAAACAATAGTGTCCCAACACCCCTCGGACATGGAGCTTAGTCAAGATATGGAACCACCAAGAAAACAGTGAGATTCTTGACGAACCGACATCAAAAGTCTATAGCTTGACACTCTAGGTATCCTCCTTCAAACAAAGCAAGGAATAGTTGAGTAAATCGTTAATCTAGTCAGAGTCTCTAACACAGCTGCATCTTAGGGATCCTACGAAACACACCTCCTACAAGATCATCGTCTTCCCATGCACTCTCTAATCCGGACGATCCTGCACTTCTTGACACTGTACTATCTTTTTGTCTGCAAAACTTTAACTGCTATAGGAACTCACTTCATTACAGTCTTAACTCTACTCCGCTTTGTGGTGTGATCACTCTGAGCCATCGTTATTGCCTCCATCTCTCCCTCCTTCTTGAGCCCATCGGCATCCTCGATTCTTCTAGAATACTTCACACCTTATCTTCCTTGCATCGCCATGTGCCTTCTATTTTCATTAGTGCACCTGCGCCTTACCCATTTGCCTGCCACGCATCGATTCTACCATCGTGGCTCGACTACACACCATCACACATACCTTGCATCCATCTATACATTGGATTTAGGAGGGGCTTAGGATTCACATCATAACTTAGATGAGAAACAGAAGGCTTGTGTCCTGTAAAATCCTCCTCGAGGGTTATCCCCTCAACTGCTTCTATGATAGAGAAGTTAATGAGATAAATTAAGGTAGCCACAGCTTCACCCAGAAAGCAAGAGGGAGGCCTACATGATGCATCAAAGAACTAGCCATCACTTTTACGGTCCGGTTCTTCCATTCCTCAACTCCATTCTATTGAGGAGTGTAAGGAACTGTGGTTTGTTGCATGAATGCCCTTCGACGGAAGGAAGTTATCAAATGGTAGGAAGTTATCAGTCTGGGGAAAAGAAATTGTACTACTAGACTAATTTTCCACCATCTTGGTCCAAGTCCTCAAACTAGCAAAAGAATCTGGCTTGCGAGCCAGAAAACATACCTAGACTTTGGCGTGAAATTATCCACAACAAGAAGAAAATATTGAGCCCCTCCAAGAGACTCAACCTCCATGGGTCTAGCATGATCTTCATGTATAAGCTCCAATCTTTTGGTTGCTTGATGAGTGGCCTCATTGGGAAATGAATCTCGATGATGCTTACCCATCATGCAGGAGGAGCAAATGTGTGAAAGAGACCTAAGATGAGGTAGCTGATAACCTGATGAGAATGGAACTTATGTAAGCGAGAATGCCACAGAGAAGTATCTGCCTCAGAAACCAAAGCCATCAAGGGGGATAAAAGCTAATGAATATGTGAGTTAGTGGTGCGACAGATCTGGGAAGAAAAGTTGGTGATCTTGTCGAGACCCCCTTCACTCATGGACTTTATTGGCAACAACTGCGAGAGTCTTTCTGTCGATCACTTCAATGAACTCATCATCAAAGTACACACTAAGTCCCTTTTTAGAAGGTTTGTATATAGAAAATAGATTTTTGTAAATCTATTGAACATGTAAAACATCATGTAAGGTGACAGAGGAAACCAAAAAAACATTACCAACACCGATGAGAAAGGAAGTGAAGAGTTGTCACCCCCATACAAACTCAAGAAGAGAGAGTCGGGTAGTCCTCCAAGATATGGGCTTGATTGGTCATGTGGGAAGAGGAACCACTATCACCCAAACCATTCCACCACTTCAGATATGTTACTAACCTCTTCTAGAGAAGTCATCACTGTGATCACGCGAGGAGTGAATCTTGTGAAGAAGTAGATGAATCTATGGCTGCCATGTATGCAACTTTGGCACATCCCTCCTTTGAACTTTTGTCCTTGCCCTTATCTTTGGTGTTGTGCTTGTCAAATTATTTGGAAGCATTGTGGGCTTTATACTTGGCTTTGGCTGCTCGAGATTCATCACGATGAGAAAATCAGTGAGCCTTAGTAGGACCTGTTCTCCAACAGTAATCACATTCATTGCTTTTGTCCTTGGACTCCTTTGAATCTTGTTTACCCTTGCCTTTGCCTTTTCCCTTGTCACACAGGCAACAAAAGTAGACTCAGACTTGGCTTTTTCATGAAGCATGCCTTTGTCATTTTTCACGTTTAACTTTGCCCTTGTCAGAGGCAACAAAAGCAGACTCCGGCTTGCCTTTTTTGCAAAGCATGCACTTGTCATGGGGATAACTCATAACTTCCTCAAAAGGGGACATAGAATCACAAAAATAAATATTATCTTCAAAGAATCAAAGGAAGCAAGAAAGTTACCAAGAAGTTTATGGATGGGATTGTTGATGGTGCTCCCATACTTCTCAAGCTATAGATTGATATGGGTGAACTCTTCAATCTTCTCAATTAATTTATCTGACTCATTGATTGTAAGCTTCTTGAGATCTAACTCCAATTTGGCAATCTTCATTGTGTAAACTCTCCCATACCTCCTCTAGTTCTCTGTCTACGTCTGATGAGCATTACTCCATGTAGAGACAAATTGTGCTTATATAGATGGAGTCATGCAATGGATGATGATAAAACGAGCTTGAGCATCCAATATGCTTCTCAAAGCAGGGTCCACCAAGTGGGGTCCATTCATACACACCGGCTCCTTTCAACAATAACTGAGTGTAGAAAGACCATGTATGATAGTGGGTTGTTGTAAGCTTTATGGAGTGACTTCCTTAGGGAGGATTGTAGGATGCTATATGGGAAGGGGTAGGAGCAAGACCTGGATGAGAGAAACTCAAAGAATATTGGAAAGATGAACCACTGGGGAGTGGGAGTAGGGGATCCAAGCAATGAAGGAGCTGCAGTATCAACGGGAGAAGGAGAAGCACTAGACAAATCTCCTAAAGCCATGTCCTCTCACAAGAAACCTTCTCTGAAGAAAGAGGGTAGCTCTAGGAAAACATCAAATAACCTCCTGTCAAGTTCTGCACAACAAGAGGAGAGAGAATAAATGGAGGGAGGGTGGGAAAAGAGAAATAGAGAAAGCAAATCTCTAAGCAACCCTACCCTCAACACCTAGAAGCGAGCTTCAACCTCCAACAGTAGAAACACGCAAAAGATATGCAAAAACACTTTGACAATTGGTCAAATCTTTGGAGAGAATTAGCATTAAAGGGGTAGGTATATATAGATGGTTAGGTCCTTAAAAGTAGGATATTATGTGTGTCCATTCAGATATAGATTTAGACACCTAAATAAATACTACAAAAGCAGCATTGGATGGGAGAGGGTATGTAAAATTAGCTTGTTCATATGATATGTTTATGAGACAATTCATATTATATATAGTTTTGGAGAGTTGGCCAAAAGTATATTGAGTGGTATTGGATGGTGGGGGGATATATACATATAAATGGCTAGGTTCATAAAACTAGGATGTGATAGAATTCTAAGAGATAGATTTGTACACCTGACAATTTCTTTAGAGATCAGTTGTGGCATTTGGAAAATGGAATGGGATATTACAAATATTTGGGTAATAATCCCAAAAAGAGGAGTAGTCCACGTATTCGGTGGAGTTAAAGGATTTTCCACCTAGTGACCTCAAAAATACTCATATTGTATATAGATTTGGACAATTGGTCAATTCTATCAAGTGGTAATTATGCTCCTCCCACTAGAACTCACCCCTATTGGGGACTTGTAACCCTTTTTATTGGGGTTTTTGTTTAATGCTCATATCGCTACGTTTGGCTAACCATTCAATATAGATTAGGAAAATTGCCTAAATTTAACTATAATTAATATCTTATTACTATTTATGGCACTAGAACATCATTGGATCTTGTGGATTTAGCTATTCTCTACACACAACAAAGTTTCAAGAAAAATCACTCATGCAATTTAAGAGGACAAGGATAATGAGAAAACTAGGATTAAATTTTACAAAATAAACCCACATATTTTTACAACAACAACATGCATATTCACTAAAAATTAAGTGTTATCAATTTTTGCACTCATTACTTGTATTACAGTCATATATTATGAGCATATACTCTACAAAAAGTTACTTTAATTTAAAGAGGTTTCAAATTGGCATTGAGAAATTTGTTGACAGAGGGAGAGAGACGAGAGAAGAGACACCACATACGCTCCACAAGAATGAATCATATTAGTCACAAGTCACATATATATAGGCAAGACCTAGAGTGAGTTAGGGCTAGCTATATATATAGCTCCAACACCCCCACTCAAATAAAGGTCTCTAGCTGCGAGTAAAAAAAACCCTTGGGAGCACAAGGGAAAAACCCGAGCTCCTACATATAAATGTACAATGCCACCTTAAAGTCCATGTGCAATGTGCTTCTATATACAAAGTACAAAGAATAAATGTGCATGATGTGAAGTAATGTGTGAAGTGTCCTAAAGGCTATAGGCTATGTACAAGTCTAGACAAAATTGACATGATGTGAGATGTCAAAGGACTTAGCACTCCTTGGAATTTCCGCACCTCCTTTGTATCCTAATTATTGAGACAAATGACCATTGGTGATTCTTCATGCCTCTATAGCACTGGAGATTGGCCATACCGATTGGAGCTTATCATACTACGTATGTCATTGGCTTCATCAAGCATGTATAAGTAAGGAAGAAACTGTCCTAACAGAATGTGATCATCCTTGTATTAAACATCAAAAACTGATGGAGAAATGCAGTTGTTTGGGGGACTAATAAAACCCTTAAATGGAGATTAGTGAATAAGAGCTGCCCTCCTAGCATCAGAATTGAATTTTGATGAGATAAATGCCAAGGGTTTGAACATTGCCTCTAGACCCCAGATTTCTTGTCTTGATTAGTTTATTTTTAGGATAAGTACAGCATCTTCTCTTGCTCCACATAGAAAAAAAAGGTAGTTGTTTCTTAGCATGATTCTCGAAGACTGTAACTATACTCCTATCATTATACTCCATTTTCTCTGGCTCTAGATAGCAAAAAAAGGTAGTTGTTTCTTAGCATGATTCTCCAAGACCCTAACTATACTCATACCATTATACTCCATTGCAATTGAGCAGATGCCTACATTGAACCTCTCTAGCAAGATCTTAGAGAAATCCATACACTCACATTGAAGAACCATATTCTTATTCCATCATACCTCAAGGAAGTATGTGTTGGTGACTTAAACATGCAACACTGGCAACAATAGTCCATTTAAGTCCAATATCACAGTCAAACCAGTCTTTTTGAAAGTAGTAGAACTAGTACTACTATCTTGGTCACTTTGACTTGGAGCCCCTTGCACTTTATTCTTTCCTAGATTTCTCATATCCGAGGTGGTGATTTCTATTGATTCCACATCCTCTTGATAAAGTTTAGTTTTTGTGAAGTTAGATGTTAAAAAAACCAAGTTAAACATCAAAAAAATTTAAGTAATGTCAACATATTAACATAGCTTCACGTACACTTAACAAAAATAAAGTTTACATCATTTAATTTATACTTGAAAGTTGAAACTGAGAATGGTTACAAACTTGCCTTGTAAAATGTATTATGGGTTAGGATCCAAAAAGTCATTCCTCTGTTTGGCAATCATGGGTATAGAGAAACGTGTTAAGTTTTATCTTAGATGATATTTCAATAATTGTTTGAAGATATGGGCCTAGGGCCATATCTCTATTGGCTATGGAGATATGGCCCTATAGCCATATCATTTCATGATATGCCTTGAGGCTGGGCTCAACACCTAGCCCAAGCCAAGTAGTCACAGCTCATAAGAAATGTTTATGGAGCCATAATATTATATCATCTAGAAATATGTAGCTCATGTATATAGAGATGGATTTTAAAAAATGAGTCAGGTCCATATCATTTTTAGAGATGCAAAGCTCAAGATGTGGATTAAATGGCACTAGGAAAAATCTCTTTGACATTCTAGAACAAATATCGCTTTTAAAACCATAGATTATGCTTATAGCCTATCTCGTGGCTTCTAGAGTATGTAGCCATTGCAGTGAGGAAATGGCTATAAGTTCATATCATTTTTAGAGGTTCTTAGCTCGAGGTATAAAGATATGGCCCAGGACAAATATCATTTAAGGATATGACCCAAAGAGTTATATCTCCTCATCCACTAGTGAAATATTGCTTTAAACCCACGTTCAAAACTTTAAGTCTTATGCAAGGTGTAGATCATGGCATAGAGATATGGCCATCAAACCATATCATTTAGACAATCCTTACTATAATGGATTATAGCATTAGAGCCATGCATCTTCTGGAGATAGGGCAAGTCATATAGTTAATTAGAGCTGGGTAATATCTCATATTAGGGTGGGTTGCTCAAGGTATTGAGATATGGCCACAAAACCATATTTCCCCTCCCACTGGGTAGTGATCTAGACCCATAAAATGGGCTTTAAATTTGGGCACTTGGCTCTAGAGGTGCATGGCCATGGAGGTAAAGAAATGGATGTAGGGCCATCTCTTTCTTAAACTTTATAGGCAAGGCTCTAAAGTAATGGCGCTAGGGCCATATCTCTTAGAGCTATTGCAGCCCATGCCTCTACAGGTGATTTTAAATAAATAACCCAAGGGCCATATATCCTTTAGAGATAAGTGGCTTAAAGTACGAAGATATGGCATTGCAGTCATCTCTTTGAAGGATATGGTCCTATTGCAATTTCCCCCATTTCTTAGCCAATTTCAGTCTAAGGACTAAATCTATTGTTATATAGCCATATCTCAAGACCTACTACAATGAGCATGTATGTTGCATTAGATTTATGCCTCTTCAAATAGGTAAGTGTACAACTTGATTAGGTAACACTAATCCATGATTAGGTGTGATTACCTTTTCCTAGAAAGTCTCCCCTGATTGTAGCACCATAAAGTGAGCTATCTTACCTACAAATTTGAACCTAAATGTTCTCCTCTACTAGATTCAAGGCACCTAGCTTTTGGCTTTCTTTGACCTTGCTTTTACAGTCTTACTTCTTAGTGAGCAATGGGTTTGAATTTTGAACCTTTTTCCCTCAGTAGCAATGTCATTTATTACAAGATATTTTGGTGTATTATTTTCAATAGATGTGTGTGTGATGTGTGTGTGTGTGTGTGTGTGTGTGTGTGAGAGAGAGAGAGAGAGAGAGAGAGAGAGAGAGAGAGAGAGAGAGAGAGAGAGAGAGAGATGTGTGAGGTATGTGTGTGCATCATGTATGTGTGTGTGATGTGTGTGTGTGTGTGAGTGAAAAAGAAAGAAGAAAAGTTATATTAACATCTTTAAAAGGTAAAATTGGCCTATGAGAACAAACTTTTACAATTATATCCATGTTATATCTGGTCATGGAAAATACAAATAGGATAGCTGAAATACAAATCTAGACTAAGTAGGTACAACATTTGATTCCCAGTGATGTGTGATCATGTCGGTGTACTCCTTGTAGTAGGTAACAGACCATGTAGAATGTCAACCATGGGGCAATCTAAGGCCGCTAAGATGAGACCTCCTACGTCCACCAGATTAACCAGTGGGTGAGAGTGGAAGACCTATTGTCATCGTAGTATGTCTCTCATCTGGCTTTGTCGCCTAGAGGGAGTCCTCCATCGTGGTGGCTATGGGCATCAAAAAAGCTGGTGAACATGGCCTAATGAGGGTGGCATATAGAGGGGTGAGGATCTCTGAGAAGAATCTCCCTGTATCTGTGCACCTCCATAGCAATGCTCATGGCATGTGACATGTGGACATCCATGTAGGTGGGTCTGCAGATGAAGCCATCATCCTTAGTGAGCCTGAGAAAGTGATCTCTATAGACGGCCGTCTTAGTGCCCACCAACTCCTTTGCTGGTGTGATCCAGGTATCCTGTAAGTGT
This sequence comes from Cibotium barometz, assembly GCF_041138505.1. NCBI lineage: Eukaryota > Viridiplantae > Streptophyta > Polypodiopsida > Cyatheales > Cibotiaceae > Cibotium > Cibotium barometz. Next base: position 14,838,191 of record NC_141091.1, read on the forward strand.
TGTTTGAAGAGGTCAAACTGGGTGGCCCGCTTAATCTCCTCATGTGTATTCTCCAAAAATGAGGAGTTAAGATCATATTCCAGAGGTGGAAGCTGGTGCATCTGTGGACCATGTAGTGTGAACCAGTGAGAGACACTAGCAAACCCATAATGATCTCCCTTCTGTGCTAATCTACCACGACTCCATGGCTCATCTGGCGCATCTATGTGCGCTCATCTCCTGTACTCGCCTGATGTATGTCATGGTTTGAAAGAGAGCATCCACCAACATTGCATTAGAGAAATATTTTAGATTAAAAAATGCACCTTGTTATGCTTAAAAAGTATATTTTATGTCCTACTAGCCTAGAAAACTAGTCTTCATACGTCATCTAGTAAAGAAAAGAGCAAGACCTTCCATATACCTTAGTTAAGTTGCACATAAAAACTAGGTTCATACCATCACCAATCAATTAAGTGCACGGACTTTACTAGTTGGCTACATTATTCTTCTTCTCGATAATGAGCTAGAAATATTTTCTTTAAGTCAGTTTTACTTTTATATCATATGTAATGGTAGCGATTTGGATTCTCCTATTAGATCATGTGTCATAGTAGTGATCTGCTTATTAATAGAGGAGTGTGCTCTAGTTTAAGGTGAGACCTTCCACCTTAAAGAAATGTTTTAACCTTAGAAGAATGTGCTCTAATTAAAGGTGACACCATCCACCCTAGGGTTCTGCTTTAACCTTAGAAGACTAAGGCAAAAACTTACCACCCTTTTGCAATGTTTAGTTCAATAAACCAGTAAGGTAATGCACAAATAAACCAGTAAGGTAATGCACAAATATATGATCCTTTATCCAATGAAAATTCAATTAAAAGCACTAAAAATTTCAATACACCACTAAGATAATGCACAAATTTATGTTCCTTATCCAATGAAAATTCAATTAAAAGCACTAAAAATTTACTAGTAGATGATGTAGGCTTATTTGGAATAGCTAATGAAGAGATGGAAGAGCCTTTATCCAATGAAAATTTACTAGTAGATGATGTAGGCTTATTTGGAACAGCTAATGAAGAGATGGAAGAACCTTTATCCAATGAAAATTGAATTAAAAGCACCACAGAATTACTAGTAGATGATGTAGGCTTATTTGGGACTAGCTAATGAAGAGTTGGAAGAGCCTTCAAAACCGATAATCATGTTTGATGACCGTCTTATTTTGGACTAGCTTTTTGAAGAGCCTAAAAAACCGATAATCATGTTTGGTGACTATCTTACAAGGGACTAGCCTTTTGAAGAGCCATCAAAACCGATAGTCATGTTTGATGTTTAGATTGGGTCCATACTCCTTCCATGTGGGGATACATTGTCCACGGCATTATAATTCTCTATGATGACCATGGGGTGCCATAGAACGGAACGGAGGTTGGAAATGACACCCTGTCCACCAAGCAGAAACCATCCACTTCTTTGGTTATTTCCACACCAGAATAATCATCTTGACATGACATCTTGTCCACCCAGCAGAAGCCATCCACTTCTTCCGTTATTCTCAGATCACAACAAGCATCGTGAGCTTCCGCCATCTCTTCTTCAATCTCAGACATGTCGATAATGAGACCTTCTTCTTCTGTATAATTATCACAACCATCGTTATAAGCTGCATTGTTGATTCTATTCACGGCGTAGTCTGTCCTGATCTCTTGAGCTTGAACAGGCTCCTTCTCAATCCCACACATGTATACAATGAGACCTCTTTCTTCTGTATGGTTAACAAAACCGGGGTTATAAACCGACGCAATCTGCGCTGATCTCTTCAAGAGCACGGTCCGTAATTTCATCGACACGCACCTGATTTCTTTCAACCACTGATACAAGGCTGACTGTCCTACTAATAGCGGCAGCGCTAGTTAGCATGTGTAGGCTCTCAAGAATGGAGCCCCGGTTTGAGCTCGTCGAGGACCTGGTCTCTTCATCTGCAAGATATAATGTTTCAGATGCATCATCGTTATAGGTTGTTCTCATACATACAGGTGGAGCCATAGAGACAGTTACCTGTCGTTTCTTGAACTTGAGCGGCTATTGCAAGCTGTGTGAAGAGGCCTTATATGCATCACGCTGATCTTCTCATTGACGTGCAGAAGAGAACTATCCTTCTTTTGAAGCGTAACTATCTTCTTCGAGAAGAGAACTACGCACTTCATTTTCGTCATCGTGCTGTGGTGATGATGTCTCTTTTTCTGGCTTTTGATGCTTCGTGCCAAGGCTTTCAGTAGAGCGCGCCAGGCTCGCAAAGGCTGTCGGTACTGTGCTCACTTCAGTAATGTGGATGTTCGTGAAAAGGTCGCCAGAGGCCACAACTTCAACATGAACTGCAGAACACGTAGTGTTTTCCATAGTCGCTCCCTTGAACCGCAAATCTATGGTCTCAATTGCATCGAAAGGCCTCTCATCTCACATTTATACATTTTCAAGCATTTTTTTTGAAATGTCAGGAGACCGACGGTAGAAACACGCATGATGCGAGTGTGCATGTCGGTACTTGATATATATTTTCTATATGAACGATTTTATATTTCTTTGAATATAGCAATTATCTTTGGTGCTATTCGGGCATAGGGGCAAAAACACACATCTCGGCCCCGAGGTTGCAAATATGCATGGCCACTTGGTTTGCATGTTGCATCTCTGTGAACTGGGCAATAGGAACCCCACCCAACGGGCCTAACGTTGGTTAATAATGCCTAACCATGTTGCAAATATGCATGGCCACTTGGTTTGCATGTTGCATCTCTGTGAACTGGGCAATAGGAACCCCACCCAACGGGCTAACATTGTTTAAGAGCTTGTGTTTGTATGCATGTGATCATGATGGTGGCCATTCCACACATTAGTCAAGTCATCGTTATATTCGAGTGTTTCCTTCTCATTATCGATTATCATCGATGATCCTGTGACAACACTAGTTTTCTATGCTTGCCCAAGCTCGACACTCTCGATCAAAGATGGTGACTTTGATGGACTTCAACAATTGTGACTCGATTGGGATGCTGAGTAATCGACAACTTCATTCCAATCACTGAAACGACTCACTATCGATCAAAGATGGTGACTTTCTTGGAATTCAAAGATTGTGACTCGATTGAGATGAGTAATTGACAACTTCACTCCAATCACTCAAACAACTCACTTGCATGACTCGTGTCGTGGCTTGTTTTTTGCCTTCAAAAGTGGTCAATATTTGGCATGGTGGTACCCCCTAATGGTACTCGAGTGTGTGCATGTGTGTGGAAGTAGGGTCAAATTTATTGTGCCCCTTGATTATAGGGCATGTTGCTCATCTACTCTAGATCTCTCCCTCTGCAAAGGGATTTGCTGTTCCTCTTGTTGAGTCTAATGTGTAACTTGATTTCCATGTTACGATACTTAACTTTGTTTTGGACAAAGTCATGATTTTAATGATAGCTCAAATGTAATAGAGAATGTGATGATGTGTATTTAGAAATTTATACTCTATATTGTACGCAACAAATGTGATAATGTTTTGGATAGTTATCTTGAGTCTAGAGGATGTGCTACTATAATACTTTTCATGCAATGGGATATATGATTATGAGAGAAAACGAAAGTATGATTGTGAAGAGTGTGAGAAGACTTGATCTTATAATCCAAATCCTCTATCTCTTTTGAGGTGGACCTAAGAGAGATAAGATGAAATTTAAACTTCTTGAAAAGAAGGAAAATGTTTTTTTATGATGACTTTGGAATCTGGGTTTAAAGCCTTTTCTTGAGAGATAGAGTGGGAGTGAATGAGAGAGAAACAGAGTGAGAGTGAGAGTGAGAGTGAGATTGTGACTCTATTATGAATAAGAGTGAGAGTGACCTGAATGAGAGTGAGAGTGATGTGAATCAGAACTCCTCGAGGGTGTCTATCCTGTTTAAGATCCTCCTATAAGATTACTTGTTTTTTCTACATGTATTCTCTTCTATTTCCATTAATGAAGAAGGTAGAAGAGTCTTTTGAGAAGATTGATTGCCTCTTAATACAAAACGAATGATTACTTCTTGAGAAGATTCTTCATATGATTTATTAATTCTCAATTCGTATTAGAAGATTGATTCCTTCTTCATAAATGATATTATAAGGACTTGACTTGGTGTGATGAGATTTTCATGCTTCCTAAACATGATAATTATGTAAGCATGTAATCATGTTCTTTGTTATGATGTGATCAAAATCTCCTCCTCTATGTGGTTATATTTCTTATGTGTGCGGGCATGGTAGTTTGGATCCTCACATCAAGCTTGATGACTATATTTTCCATATCAGAAATTGTCCACCAAGGGGATGTTATTCTCAATAACCACATATATTATGGACTACCATAGAATCACTTTTAAAATGATAGTTTATCATCCAAGAATAAGCCGTTAACTTTTTTTCTCCTATTTTTGTGTTACAAAAATCCACTTGAGATGGCATCTTTCTCAAATGACAATAATCAACTTTAGCTTATACCATCTCCTCTTCAATCCCAAGAATGTTGATAACAAGACTTAATTTTTTTTAAATGCATTCTTTGATGAATATATGTATGCGTAAATGTTAACATGTTATTAATGTTTGTTAATAACATTCTTCAAACCTATTATTAACGTTAATTCATGTTAATATTGACATTATTGATTTTTCAGCACTTCAAATCTTGCACTAGCTCACCCATCATGCTTAGGTGCTTGATATTGAATTTATGATGTTGTTTCCAATGTGCTATAGGCAAAAACATTTGCCAACCATTAATAATGCCTATTAGCGTTGTGCTCACATTAACATGTTATTAACATTTGTTAATAGCATAAAATTTTACGTGATCATGTAAATATTAAATCCGTGGTTGTAGTCTAATATGGTCTCAATTAGGTGTTTTGACTAGCTAGTAATATTGGACCAAGTCATGGGTTGATCAACCTATGACTTGGGCAACATATATAGACTATTTTAAAATGCTACTAGATCATAGCGCCTCGATAAAAAATGTGGTGTAGTCATGCATCCTTGATCATCGCCTAATCTCCTAGGTAAAATGGGAATCCCAAGAGCTATCATGATTCATATACACATCTACATGACCCCATTTCTTGAAACAAAGTATGTGACATGATCCAGAGTCCACATGACCATCTCAATCAAATGTGAAATGCAAAAAATCCTCATCTCTTGGCAAATTTAGTCATGTGTCCTACCCTCTCATTAGTGTGGAGTTAGCATCATGGCTTACCTTGATTATTATCAGCCTTCTTAAGCATATGGTTAATATGTGATTAGCACTAGGCTTAGCACGATCTCAAATTCTTAATCTGGTATCCGAGCAAGGTCTAGATAAGGTTATATTAATATGTGTAGATAGTTGGTTTATGTATAGAAAATAATTACGGCACACTCATTATGTTAGGGAGACAAATCTTTGTGATATTAAGCCCTTTTTATGACTCATTAGAAACTTGGAGCTCTCTTGAAGCTGCTTATGAAGTCAAGGAGTGCAACTTTTAGCATTAGGAATGCTATGGTGTCTACATCAAGAACAAAAAAGCTACCAAGAAGACATTTTTGCCTGTAGAAAGGATTGTTTTGTGATTTGTTTCCTCATGAAGAGCTGATTTGATCATAGATGATGCTCAATGTGAAGAAAGGTTGTTATGTGACGTTGGGAGCTCCCATGAAAGGGAGGGTCTCTGGTGTCTCGAAGGAAATACAATCCAAGTGGCATATCACTACGTAAGCCATCACATCATATTGGCATCAACAAAACCTAAAGATAAACACCTCATAGCTTACATCCACATGGGAATAGGTGTGATCATCAAAATATACATGCTCAGTGTGTAAATGCATTCCCCCAACTCACCAAAAGAAACATATGCATCAAGAATACAAAAATCTACACCATCAAGCATAGAGCATGCAACGTCATAGTGGGTAACTGCATTATCAAGACTACCATCACATGCATCACTCTCATCATAGGAATACCCATCCTCATGTGATAAGTGGCAGTACAATGATAATCCTAAAAACTCTCTGTATATATAAGACTTTCTCTTTATCATCCTCTATGCAATGAGCATAGCACCTGTCAATGTCTTATGTACAAAGAGAGTTGCCATACACATTACGAAAGCAAGAATCATCTCCAATATTTGTGTGTAAGGCATCATTGTCATGCACAACACTTTGATCAACATATTTCAAATCCTCATGTGCGTTCCAATCATGACGTGTAATCTTCCCACGTATCGAAAGTACAATCCTCAAGATCATCATAAGCATGATCCTCTTCAACAATGGATTTCGATATGGCATCCATGCATGAAGTGGTCTCATAGAGCTCACAATCATACATTTTCCACTCCGAGCTACAAAATCCCTCCATAGGCAGATCTAAAACATAGTTGTCCGCACTATCATCACATATGTCCACACAACTCGACATTAGATAAAGTGGGAAAATCTGAATTCCTAGCATGACTATGTTTTGACCTAATAAACACTTTTTGATTGACATAATTGGTTAAAAAAAAGAAACATTAGTGTGAATTTTCATATAGAGACATTAGTAGAAAACATTCTACCAGTTTTGATTTCCATGGTAAAATTGGCTCTATAGATTTACCATATGGCCATATTAATATTAAACCACAAGACTTTAAGTAGAATAAACCCATGCCTAAATATATCAATTATTACACATTGGATAGTTAATAACTATGTCCTCTATGAATAATCATTACCTAATTAATGATGTATTTCTTGTAGTTCACTTTCTCTAAATACATGATAATATAAGCCATAATGAATGGTAATGCACATTTGACATATGATAGCATCAAAGATATTATGTTATCTCATACTATTACCTACCTTACTTGTATTTGCAAAAATGAACACAGCATGTGAGCCCAACCAGACTCTTTACTATTACCTACCTCACTTGTATTTGCAATGAACACAACATGTGAGCCCAACCAGACTCTTTACAAAAAGTAATCACTTGGTGAAGTTGATCTCAAGGACACATAAGTGATATTAATAAAAACTATTCAAAAGAGTATGAAGCTTCATTTGTTTCCAAAAAGAATGTCCTATGCTTTGGACTAACCCTTAAGCTAAAAAGGAAATCTTGAAGGATCTTTAAATTAATATATTTGGCCATGTAGGCCATTTCCTACATGCTTCGTAATGAGATTAACTTTCTTCTCAAGTGTGCATTGATGGCATGTCTAGCTAAAAAAAATACAATGGATGGTGGCCAATCATATCGATGTTGTGATAAAGTTCAACTACGTGAGTTACAACTTAGCCCTTCTTGTGTAAGAAAGTTGTGGCCATGGTGTCATTTCTTCTATGTAAGATGTTTTCCCTAATAATGATGTATTGCTTCTAGCAAAACATATCTAAATACATGATAATATAACCCATAATTATTGGCAATCCACATTTGACATATGATAGCATCACAGATATTATATTAACTCTATGTGCAATGAACACAACTTGTGAGCCCTGCCTAATGACTCTTTATACAAGGTATTTAGTGGGCAAACATGATATCATGGACATAGTCGATGTTAATAAACACTATTTAAAAGAGTACGAAGCTTCATATGTTTGCAACAAAAAAGAATATCCTATGCTTTGGAGTAACCCTTAAGCTAAACACAAAAATTTAAGGGATCTTTAAATTAATATATGTGGCCATGCAAGCCATTACCTACATGCTTTCTATTGAGAGGAATTTCCTTCTCACAAGTTTGCATTGATACAATGAACGATGGCTAATCATATCTACATTGTGATTAAGTTTAACTATGTAAGTTTCAACTTAGCTCTTCTTATGAAAGAAGATATGTCCACGCACGGTGCCATTTCTTTTGTGTAAGAGATTTTACCTAATTATTGATGTAATGCTTATAGTACACCAAATCTAAATACATGATAATATAAGCCATAATGAGACTGACAGTGTGTGTACACTAGACATATGATAGCGTGTACATGATAATATAAGCCATAATGAGACTGACAGTGTGTGTACACTAGACATATGATAGCGTCAATGATATTATATTAACTCATACTATTATAAAGTTACTTGTACATGCAATGCACACTAGACATATGATTGGCAATTCACACTAAACATATGATAGTGTCAATGATACTATATTAACTCATACCATTATCTAGTTACTTGTACATGCAATGAACACAATGTGAGCCTAGATAATGCATTTAAAAAGAAAGGATTTCCCACAAATTCTCCATTGAAATTTGAGGTATCTTTAAAGAAGAAAATGATAGACACAGAGAAGAAGGGAAAGGTTGCTCGAAAACACAAATCGACTAGGAAAAAAGAGGCCAAGTCAAAGAAAACTAAGTAGTCCAAGCCATTGGAGTTCCAGCCAACCAAGGAATCAAAAGAGCCAAAAGATTCTTTGGACAATGAGTAGCTAAAGCCAGAGTCATAGGTGTAGAAAGGATTCTTTTTCTCTTGCTTTGTATCGAACGAACTTCTATAGATACCACCGCAATAAATATATATATGAAAATAATATTGAGATTAGGTCATCTTGTCTTATACATCCTAAATATTATTAATAATGTTGAATAACTATTTTACAAAATGAATCCACAAAACAAGATAAATCAGTGAAAAACTATCGATTTAATAAAGCCTCAAGATTAAAAGGGACAAAGATTTCATACAACTAAAAGTATTTTCGGATCTTCTTCCCATTCTAACACCATCTACCTTAAATTTGAAGTCTCATTGTTGTATAGCATCTAATAGAAATTCCAAGGATGTGTGCACATCCCTTAATGACCATTTTGCATTCACAACGATAACTCTGTTGTCATTATCACTCAAGTTGATCATTAGGCCATACTGTAAATTTTTTCCCTTTGAATCCAATGGCATCCACATCCCTTTACTCTTTTTCCATTGTCTGTACTCTAAGATGATATGAAAGGTTTGTCGAGAGATGTTGTATGCCATAACCATAGAATCAATGCAAGAATTACACTTTATTAAATCACCCCTATGGAAGACTTCAATCACTTTCTTTGCTCCAGCTGCATTATCCAATTTAGACTCAGATATATGTGTAGAGAGCCACATTGCTTTTGTTCTCTTCATGTTTGCTTGTCGAAAACATGCCACAAACACATGGAGAGGTATAAACCATGATAGTTTAATCCTCTTATGAATCCTTTCTTCTTTCAAAGACTTTTGAATATCCAAGATAGTCTTGATTTTAAATCCTAAAAGAGTATCTTCATTTGGGAAATCCCAATCTAAAGAATTTAAGCTTGGTGTAGGCAAACTCTCTAGTCTTCCATAAGTTTCTTGTCTTTTAAGGATAATATACTTAGCATTGTATAAAAATATACTTAGCATTGTCTTGTAAGGACAATATACTTAGCATTGTATAAAAATATCTCCTTGTATAAAAAGAATATGTTTGATTGGAAAAAATACTTTCCCAAGATTAGAATACATAGATTTGAAAGTTCTTAGGTGGGATTATTGATGATGATGAACCTGGATCTATAGGAAGATCTACATGATTATCGAGCATTAATCTAATTGCATTTTCTCTCACCCACCATATGTATGTGTCTGTATAACATGAAGTTGAAAAATGCAAAGAATTATGACATAAATCTTAGTACATATAAGTATGATATGAAATTTTAGGAAAAATGTATATACTACTACTCTTTTTTATATGTCTATTGGAAATTTTGATTGCATGTATCTCCATGTATTTGCAACCACTCTCCTCCCACATGAGCTTCCATCCGTTTGTAATGGAACCTAAAGCAATAAGAGTTAAAACTCTCAACAAAATCTCTACTACAACTTTTAAAGTTGTTATTGATACTCTGGTAACATATTGGCAAAATGAAAAACTTATGTGGAGTTTTATTGTGATGAGGGAAGGATGGAGGGTTTCTAATGTGCTTATTATATCCTTAGAGGCCTTCCAAAAAAACAAAACACATATATTATTCCATCTAATGCCATTTGGGTAAATAAACATGACCACCATATTAATAACACTTACAATTTTGCTTTTCCATTTATTCCAAGCATAGAGTTAAAGAAACAAGTTTTTGTTTTCTTTACATCAATTATAAACACACTCGAATGGCTCCTACATACTAGAAATATAAGAAAATAATCATTGATAGAGAACTGTAATAAAATGATCATTGATAGAGAAAATGATCATTGATAGAGAACTGTAATAAAAAATAAAATATGATATTTAAAATAAAATACTTACTTCTCATTATAAGGAACAATTATATATTGCACTATGTGAGGCTTCGACTCAATAATCACAATACAATTCAAGAAAATAGAATTTGCATAAATTTATGAGGCAGAAAGAGAACAATTGTGTATATAATCTAGAAATCTTACAACAATCTGATATGAAGCACTCTTGGAGGACAGAGTTCGAACCACCTGACCACCTCTGAGCTATCTTAGTCGCACTCTCACTCTCATGAAAATCTCACAGTCACACTCGCACACGCACTCTCACTCGCACTCTCAATCTCTCCTTTGATTTTCTATGTATTCCTCTTCTTCACGTCGAAAGCTGAAAGTAGCCCTTTTTGAAGCTTTCTCGATCCACCTGCCATATTTTTGGCGATGTCACCCTTTTTGGAAAAAGCATGTTTGGGAAGCTTTCCTCACACGCGGTCATCATTCCCATGAGATTACATTTTTTTCTAATGAAAGGGTACAAAATCATGGTTAATTCTGACTGGCCATCATCCTCAAGGTTCTCAAAACTCAAGTATTCCATGTAGATCTGAATTTTCTAACAATTCCAAGTTTCAAGGAGGGCGTAGTATGCGGCAAAAAGATGAAAATTATGATAGTGGGAAAAACCAAGGATCTACGCTCCATAATCAGCGGGGTAGGCATAATCCAAATTTCTAAAATTCTGGAAATCAAAATCAATCCAATAATCAGAGCGCTAGGAATCAGAAGAACCAAAACCAATAACATGGCAGAATGATCCCCGGTTCGTTCAGCAAGCAAGGAGGCTCGGGCTGTGCTTTTTTAGAGGTGGGATGTAGGGGCATCACACATTTGAGTGCCCAAACAAAGCTAAATTCAATTTTAGGGCTGGACCAAAGATGCAAGCAAAGTTGATTGAGATGGATCCGACAAAGCGAGGGAAAAAGGACAAATTTAGGATTCAAGAAGATGGGAGTTTGAGGGTTGAACCTCAATGTGTCTCCATACTCTAATGGTACTTTTTGCCCATTAAAAAAATTCTTTCAAGTCATTTTTTAAGAATTGTTTGTGTTCCTTTTACAAGCAAAAATCCTACATTTCCAAGAACCCACCTTTGATGTTCATTTTGCAAAGCAACCCCTAGCCCACATCCGCAAAGCCATCCACTCATTTTGTAAAGCATCTCTCCACCTAGATCCACAAAACCAGCCACTCATTTTGTAAAGTATCCCCCAGCTAGTGTGATTGAAAGATGGCACGACTTAAGGCATCCGAGTTGATCAAATTTACTCTATTGCACGTCATCCCTCTAGAGCACTTTATAGGAGGGCTATTCCATGTCAGATATCATCACATTAACAAAGCCATATGATGTCATCAGATTAGTGTTCATTTTGCAAGTTTATTGTGGTAGAAAGATGGTGTGGTGTGCAACAAGGCATCGGATATCATCGGATTCACCGTATCAAGTTGTTCTTCTAGACCCTATATAGAGCTATTCCCAGGGCTTTCTAAGATCTAGGTATCTTCCCAGCTAGATCATATAGGTTCAAATGAAGGGATACTTGTGGTAGAAGAAATATCTACTGCACAGAAGCTCTTTGATTTTTTTCGATTAGAAAGTGCATAGGATATGTTTTTCTGTTATAGTAGGGAAAGCTTTAATGTGGCTTTTTACTTGCCTTAACTCATTAATTGTTTCAAAGAGTACTATGAGGAAGCAATGAAAACTTTCCTTGCCTTGATAAATGATGATGCTTTGGATTTTGAAGGCATGAGGTTTGATCATGTTCCTAATTTGGCAAAGACTGCATTAGGAAAGGCCAAGTTGCAAAAGAGATATGATGCACTTCTTGATCATGTCAAAATGACTATTGACTGTAGGTTACATAATAGAAAATGCAGGGTTCCTTAGCATAATGTCGCCTTGCTTTTCTATCTTCATGTAGCACAAGCACACATTGAGGATGCTGGAAAGAGTAATCCTAACACTTTTAGTGTGTACAATTTGTAGCATTAAGAAAAATTGAATGATGTGGAAATAGTTTTGGACAAGGAACATGAATAAATATTGAGCATGGATTCTAATGTTGCTGATTCCAAGGTAAGCTTAATTGTGCCAAAGGAGAAAGAAGTTACTATAAAGGTGTCAGAGAAGGAGATCACTCTCCCATGCCTACCATTATTCCCACTAAAGGATAATAAAATTTTATACTCCTTAAATATCCAAAAGCTCTTGAATTTAAGAGAAGACTATTTCCTTGGATTAATAGCAGATGGTTGTGAAGTTACTTTAGACTTTAGTGCTTCATATGCAGAATTAGGGAGAAATTTCATTGATGCACCAATGGGCTTTAGAAATGTGCTAGAAAGAAATTCTCCCCATAAAAGAATAATTTAAAGATATTCAAGAAAGCATGGGAATTTCTAATATAAGAAGAGATCCACCAAAGACACCATGCTCAGAAGGAGAGATTCCTCCACAGGTTCAATTGACTTGTGGGAGAATAGACGACTTGTTGAAGATGAAAACAAAAAGATATTTATAAGAATAAATTATGAATTTATTTTCTCTAGGCTTTCATTTTTGTTGAATAAATTAACTTTTGTCTATTTGGAGCTTGGTATAGATGAAGATGGATTCCTTGGTCGAAGTGGAGGTAAACATATTTTTGTTGGCAGAGATTCAGGCCTCGAACACTATATTTCAAAGATACCTCCATATATGTTGATCATTTACCATTCAAAGTATTCTCATGATCCACACGTTCTATTAATGGCCTTAAAGCTTTTATTAACATACTTAGGATATGCTAAGATACAAGATAATGCATAAAAGATCATGTTGATAGAGAAGAAAGAAGCTATACATATATTTGGATATGGTCCAGAGTTGTGGGCATCAAGGGGGCAGGGAAATTTTTATGTTATGTGGCTTATGTGAAATGATCTACACGTTCTGTTAATGGCCTTAAAGGTTTTATTAGCATACTTAGGATATTCTAAGATACAACGTAATGCATAAAAGATCATGTTGATAAAGACGAGAGAAGCAATGCATATATTTGGATATGGTCCAAGGATGCCGGCATCAAGGGGAGTGAATTTTTAATGTTATGCAGCTTATGCCAAGGAAGTTCTTGATTTGAACACTTATTCTCTTGGAGGCTACCAATGCCAAAATTTACTGAGATATAGAGGCAAGGTATCCGAATAAGACGATCTAGAAGATAAGGGAAAACAATTATTTGAAGAGGACTACCCTGAAAAGGAAGGTGAACAACTTCCCTAAAGAAGAGAACCCCAAAAAGGAGGGAAAACTCTCCAAGGAAGAGAAACAAGGGAAGAAAGGGAAAAGAAGACTTTTTTAAAGAAAAATAAAACTTTCCCTACTTGTATTGAAAAAAAAATCAGTTGGATAGTGTTTGTCTTATTGGAAAGTAATTCTCAATACATAGTGTGGCCTCCCCATTTCAAAGCCAATATTTTCTTCAAAATTTTATAAGATTTACATCACCACAACTATTTCTCTATTGTAATCTCCATCCTGAATAACGATATGATTTATTGAGCATGATGAATGTTTACAATACATTGATATTAATAATAGTGAGTATATTTTTATGAGTTATAAACTAACTTGGCTTTTCAGAATTACATTGTATCGTGGCATTTGCATTTAGTAGAATGTCTTGAAGAGATCTCATAATTCTTTTTTTTATTTTTTCCACCCACTAAGTCGATTTGTACGAAAAAAGTTGATTGCGAGTGGTGGTATAGTGTGAGTTTCCTATGCCTTGAGTATTCCATGTAGCAATAGGCCCTCGATTCTTCACACAGTATGAGCCATGTGTAATCAAATATGCTTCACATAGAAAAAATAACATATTAAATAACCAATTTATGTAATATTAATTAGTCAATGTATGAATTACATAAATCAAAATATCTTACTAAGTAGAAGGTTATGTCCTTGTTCTCCCATGTAGCTACAATTATCTCCACAAGCGTCTTAATTGTTGTTTCAAACTTACTTGCATAATCACCTTCAATTGTTTCAAACTTACTTGCATAATCACCTTCAATTGTTTTCTTATGTAAGAATTTTATAAAATTATCAAGCTCTATCTACACTCTCATGTGAAGCTTTGTCATCCTCAGATCACTAGCTTGGTTAGTTGTGTGCTTACATAGAGCTTTTGAACATTCCCATACTATTGTTACTTGTTTGTTCTCATAGTTTTAAAAGAACCTCCTAGATTTGTCTCCTCCCATTGACATATCTTCTTGAATATCATCAGTGGTACGTGACTACTTGTAATCCTTTTTAAAATGCACATGTCCACCATGAAAGCCCATGTTAGAAAGTAATATCTCACATTTCTCTAGACATGCATGCGATAGGTCTAATGGAAAAATGGAATAATCATAGTCAACACAAAGCTTTAATAGCTTATCCAGTATTCTAATTTCTACATGTAAAGTAAAAATGTGAACTCTCTCTAGATTTATAGGAAGTACAAGATCCCAATTGGGATCCTCTGGCACAATACATGGTTCACCCTTCACTTCAGCTTTTTTTGTTAAATTTCTCTTGGTGTTGGTCTTTGACTTCCCTTTAGCCTTGCTTTGGTATTCATCTCAAATTACCTCCTTTGTCTTGTGCCTGGATGGAGGCTTCATACAATCTATTGTAGGGTTATACCATTCTAGATTGATCATGTTTGTCATGCAATAGAGGCATGGGTCTACGGATCTAGGACCACCACATGGGATAATATGGGCTTCACAACTATGTTTTTTATTTTTTAGTTGGCTTCAAAGAGAAGTGATTTTGGAAAAACTATTGTGTAGAGCTCACGATTTCCTTACAAATTTTCTAGATATTCTTGGTAGATTTGTGGTCCCCGAAGATTACTTAATGTGAAACTCCTATGAAGAGGTGGATATTGAGAAGAGAAACATTTATTTCCTTTTAGAGACTCGTGAAGAGTCAAATTAGAAGAAGGGTGATACAAAGGCACTGAAAAAACTTGATTTGACCTAGATGGCGACCTAGACACTTGTCTACAGTTATCATCTCATAAGGAAAAAAAAAGCAAAAAAAAGGACATGTGAAGATTGGATTAACTTTCTTAATCAAAGTGACTTAACTCACATAGTAGAGACAAATAGCTATATTAAATGCATTGCTTTTAGCTAAATTTAGAGGATAGTGTCTTTAATATGCCATCCATCATGTATCTATAAGTGTATTTAATTCACCTATGCTTGGCAACAGTATTACCAACTTTAGTCCACTCTTGAATGTTTTCTAAAATATAATCTTATTTAAAATGTTCGAATCCATAACATACTTCTCTCTTCCATAGGGCATGATGTGAGTTTTTCCTTCTCTTTTACTTTTATTGTCTTTTTCTCTCTCTCGCCATCTCTTGCTTTCTCTTTTAATCTTCATCGTTTTGTGATCAATACTACTTTCTTTCCTCTTCCTGGTATGGCAACTTAAGGGGTTTACTCTCCCTCAAAGAGAAGACACCATATCAACTTGGTGCTTGATAAACACTAGTTCACATGGAGAAGTATTCATCACATAAATGTCTACATGATGAGGTTGAAGCTCAAAGACTACATGTAGAAGGGAAGGAGCATAAGGATTTTGTGGGTTCGAGGAGGTCTATACCCTCTTGACCCATCAACTAGCAAGCCTCTATCATTTTTAACTTTGCATGATCTTGTTCAATTCATTGGGCATTGTAGAGAAGGGTTATTATGGTTGGGCATTGTAGAGAAGGTTTATTAGGGTACTACTCAAGAGTGAACAATCAAGATACTATCACCCATTGTCAACACACACACTAGCCGGAACTATGCTTGGTGTGTATATAAGCAATCCGTTAAAGGGCTGTAAGACATTGTGATCTCACAAAATTAGCATGTAAATGAGTTAGAAAGACTACTTCAATCATCATAGGAAGAGGTAAAATAGATTAGACAAACTAACAAAAAACCCGACTAAAAGCCACTCCTTTTGGGTTAAAGGTAAGATCTAGATAGTTTAAGAGAGTTACATGCTTAGAAACACATGGGGGTGCTAAAAAGAAATAGATGAGGCTTTCTCAAAGCTACATGAATAGTGTGGGAGGTTTCTTCTTGGATAATACTTCAGATAGAATTACCATAATCAAGTCTGCTATAAAAAATAATGACTTGATTAAAACGCTCAAACTTCCAGAGTGTGTAGGGCTTCGAAAGGAGGGTAGTCAAGGAAATTTTCCAATGACGTTCTTGACTTGATAAAGCCTGGTGAGGTGGTGGAGGCATGTGACAAGGTTTCAATAAGGAGGAA
Organism: Cibotium barometz; assembly: GCF_041138505.1. Taxonomy (NCBI): domain Eukaryota; kingdom Viridiplantae; phylum Streptophyta; class Polypodiopsida; order Cyatheales; family Cibotiaceae; genus Cibotium; species Cibotium barometz. The sequence continues at coordinate 14,854,847 of NC_141091.1, forward strand.
GGGATACATAGCCATATGAAAGCTGTTCATCCAAGATATAAATCCTCCTCATCTTCATGTTTTTAGATTACCCCAACTACATACCATAACAATGGCATGACACCAAAAAAATTTAGCTATTTGAGGGTTTATAGCTAAATATAAACACATTGTGATTGTTTAATGACTATACAGAAGCCAAAAAAAAAGGAATCACCATTAAAGTATGACATGTATAATAACATATTTATAGATATTATAAGAGTCTAATCAGGCATGGTGAAGTTCTATTATAGTCCACATTAGACAATTGTGAGGGTAATCTGTTTTTTCTTACCAAGATCAATGAGGTAGAAGAGAGGTAGAAATACTTAAACACCAATTGTAAAGGTATGATGAACAAAGATTTAAATTACTCTCAAGGTAAGGGAGACGAGCCATTACATAGAGCATAGTCAGAAATGAACAAATATTTAAATTACGCTCAAGGTAAGGGATACCAACCATTACATAGTGCACAGTGAGAGATAGAGATATGGTACCCAGAGGAAGCTCTAGTGCCAGCTGAGAGTCATGATACTTTCAAGTGGTCGTTCTCGCACATAGAAATTCCAAGCATCATTGATGCTCATAATAAATATGAGAATCTTGTGGTGGATGCGATATGAAACTTTATGATAGAGTGGCACATAATTGATGACTAGAAAGCATTGAAGTGCATGTATATTGGGGTGTGTGGTGGTCCTAGATCCGTTAACCCATGCCTCTATTGCATGGAAAACATGAACAATCTAGAATGGTACAAATCGAAAATGGATTGTATAAAGCCTCCATCCAAGGAAAAGACAAAGAAAGTAATTAGAGATGAATACCAAAACAAGGCTAAAGGGAAGTCAAAGACCAACATCAAGGGAAATTTAACAAAAAAAGCAGAAGTATAGAGTGAACCATGTATTGTGCCAGAGGATCCGAATTGGGATAGTGCTTCCTATAAATCTAGAGGGAATTCACATTTTTACTTTGCATGTAGAAATTAGAATATTGGATACGCTATTAAAGCTTTATCTTGACTATGATTATTCTAGTTTTCCATAAGAGATATTGGATGCATGTTTAGAGCAATGTGAGATATTTCTTTCTAATATGGGATTTCATGGTGGACATGTGCAACTTTAAAAGGATTATATGTAGTCATGTACCACTGATGATGTTCAAGGAGGCAGGTCAATGGGAGGAGACAAATCTAGGAGGTTGCACTTGGAGCCTCTTGTACGTTATTTTTTCCTAGATTTCTTATAGTAGCAGAGGTGGCTATTTCTATTGATTCCACATTCTCTTGAGCAAGTTTAGGTTTTGTGAAGTTAGATGTTAAAGAAAACCAAGGTTAAATGTCCAAAAGAGCTTTAGTAATGTCAACATATTAAAATAGTCAACATATTAAAAGAGCTTTAGTAATGTCAACATATTAAAACAGTGTCACATATGCTTAACATACATAAAGTTTACATCATATAATTTATACTTGAAATTTGAAACTGAGATTGGTTACAAACTTTTCATGTCTAATGTATCGTGGGTTGGGAGCCAAAAAATCATTTCTCTTGTTGGCAATCATGGGTATAGAGAAACGTGTGAAGTTTTGGCCTAGAGGCTATTTCAGTAATTGTTTAAAGATATGGGCTTGGGGTCATATCGCTCTTGGCTATAGAGATATGGCCCTATAGCCAGTGATATGCCTTGAGGCTACGCTCTATGCCTAGCTCAATTGAGGTAGTCACAACTCATAAGAAATGTCGATAGAGCCATAATATTATATCATCTATAGATTGGTATCTCATGTCTATAGAGATGGATTTTAATAAATGATCTAGGGCCATATCATTATTATAGGTGAGAAGCTTAAGATGTGGATTAAATGGCAATAGGTAAAATCTCTTTTACTACAAAAGAATACATTATTAGCAGCATTTATTTGTGGCATTTTAGTGGTGTTTTACGCTACACCACTATAAGAGCCATTATTAGTGCCTCTCAATGGTGCTGGGGATAAGCGCCCCTATTAACATCGTTACACATTTTGTCCACCATGCATTTCTTCTTCAACATCTTGATCTTGAAATATACATTTATATCGATAAGCTACTGGTACTACATATAACACCAATTAGGATCTCTTTGGTCTAGATGAAATATAACCTAAAAGAAAGAGCCACAACATAGTTACAAGAAAATATATACAATGCCTTCATTCTATCTATAGATTCATAAAAATTAAAAATCAAGTGTCAACCTGCTCACAATGTTGTCGTAGTGCTTTTGGATTGGGCAATAATCCTATTATTTTGACGAAGGGTCTCCCGCAGCTTATCATTACCAGAACTTGTTATCATTTCCATAATATCCTTCTCCTGAAGGACATGCTGAAGAAGGGAGGCATTAACATTGTCCTCAGCGTTGTTACATCCTAGTATAGCTGTTGCACAAGCCCTACAATCGCAAGAGTCACCCATGAGAGATGCTTTATTCATTAATTGCTTCTCAAAGCTGCTATAATTCCTACAAAAAATTTTACCTGGTTGTGTCTTGCATGCACCTGCTATCTTAGAAAGCAACCCAACAGCTTTACGTTTTCTTTGCCTTGCGTGATATCCCATGGGAAGGTGAGTGAAATGGTGAACACGACGCCGAAGATTACGAGTGGAGTGTTGAAGACGAACATAATTATCGATAAATTGATTTATTGTGCACACACGATCCGCTAGATTATTCTTCTGCACCTCAAGCTCCTCTGAGAGCTCTTTAATCCTCTGCATCAAACTATTGATCTGCTTAGTCGATGCCGCTTGAAGCTGGTCGAAGGCAAATTGTGTTTGCCTCTTTTCAGCTGCCTTATCTAGCCACAACATGTGTAATCTCCTACAATAGCCAAGAAGCCCATTGAAACCATCACCAACAAACTTAAGAAAACTTGTAATGCTTTTGAATAGTGGAGGGGCACCAGATATTGGATCTGGTGGATAAAGATTTCCATCAATCCAAAGATCAATGGCCTTTGCTCCTTGCATTCGAAGCTGATCGTATGAAATATTGGGTGCAACATGCCTACTGCGTAGGGTTGTGTATTCTGTCTCCAAATCAACCTGAAGGCGGATCTTAGAAGGCTTATTGGTGATGTCTTGTAGTGCCATCTACAAGAAAGTAGGCTTGTAAGCTTGGGTTGAATAGGAGTGGAAGGAGCAGGATATGGTATCAAAAAATAATGGGAAGAATGGAGATGAGGGTTGCTTCTCTAGAGCTGCATTGTGGATAGAGAAAGAAGCCAGAAAGGGAGCCAAAGAAACATAGAGAGGGTTGGCAATGGTGAGACGAAAATGCAAAGGAGACAATGCATCATGGGAAGCTTCTTTAGTGCAAGCTATGGCTGCTAAGCAATATAGAGAGAGAATACATCATGAAAAGGTTCTTCTGTGCAAGTCATGGCTACTACTGTGGGTTTGGAGAGAGAGCCAAGTATTGTAGAAAGAATGCTCCTGGTAAGCTTCTTCCTTGCAAGCCATGGCTACTACTGTGGGTTTGGAGAGAGAAGGCTCATTTAGGAGTACAGACCTGCTAGCTATGGAGAGAGGACCAAGTACTGTAGAGAGAATGCTCATGGTAAGCTTCTTTCCTGCAAGCCATGGCTACTACTGTGGGTTTGGAGAGAGAAGGCTCATTTAGGAGTACAGATCTGTTAGCTATGGCTTTTGGAGTAGAGAAAGACGCTTTTTTCCATGGAGAAGGAGTGCAGGGCGTTTTAGAGAGAAGATTTAGAGAGAGAAAGAGATCTGGTGTACACATAAAAAAGGGGGGAAGAAAGTGACGAATTTTTGGAATGTTTGGAGTTTAAAAAGGTTGCTGTAGGCTATGATAACTGACTGAGAGCCCATTACAAAGTGTTAAAGTCACCTAGGTGGCCAGATCTAGGAATATCTCCTTTTTTTTATTTTTTTTTGTTTTTGTGAAAAATCAAATATATGCTTTTGGTGGGTCCCCCCCACATGCTTGCAAAGTTTGGTCACAATTAGAGCATGTTTGGATTGGGAATTAGCGCCCAGTCCGGATTTTCCCCTTTTTAGGACTGGGAAAAATATTATTTTCACAGGATGCCAACGGCGGCACAAAACACAAGAAAAATGGAAAAAAAAAGGAATGGGACCCTATCGCCTGATGAAAGTGACTGTTTTGGGATAATAATAAAATTCATCCACGTCACCTGTTCCATACAGCATATGGATCGGTAGTGTATGTACTAAATGAATCCGTACCAGTACAGAATGCAATTATGAGCTGTAGTATGTGCTCATCAAGGGGACAGGTTACAAGAATGACGAAGCTGTTGTAATCTCCGTGCTCGTGTCAAAGATTGTGCCGAAGAATCAACAAGGTGATGAAGTTCCATATTAGATAGATCTAGGCTTGGTCAAAGATGGATTAGCATTTTAAGCATTTCACTAAACGTCCAAATTAAAGGGCCCAAGAAGACTCCATTGAGTTCCTAATGGATTTGCCAACTTCTTCCACTCTCTCTTAAGTTTCGGACACAATCCAAGCAATTGGGCAAATGTTATATTGGTTACCCTTCCCTTTAAATCTCCCATCAATGTATACTCCTCTTGACCTTGACCAATATGCAAATCTGAAGTTTTATAATGTCTTCTTGGCTTCCTCTTCTTCTTCTCTGGTTGAGGGCTTATATCAAATTGGACATGCTTACCTTTCTTAGAAGATGGTTCAGGTTCTGCCATTGTACTCCTCGTCCTCTTTGCCACAGGCATAATCTCTGGAATGGTCTCCACTCCTATCAAGCTGAGAGCCGGTCCCTTTCCTTTATCCTCCCATTTGACTCCACTGGTAGAGGGTTGATTTGGATCTTTTACTTCAACACTATGATCCCCCGATCTATCATTAGTCCTCTGCATCACAGGATATATTCCACCACCTGCTTTGGGCGGTTTGTCACATTGAGGGCTGATATGTCCCCGCTCCCCACAGTTCCAGCATTGGACATTACTCAAATAGTAGCCCTGTCCTCTCCCTGTTCCTCCCATGTTCCCTTCACCTGTTGACATATTGTCCCGTCTATTATTTGGTGCACCTCGGCTTCTTCCCTTTCCACCTGCTTCCATCCAATTCAAACTTAGAGACTTCATGAGCTCCACTGCATCATGTATGTCCCTCTTCAAAGTGTCCTCCTGTTCTGGAACAACAGCAGCTTCCCTTTCAGGATGTATACTCTCAATCTCTGGCATCTTCACAAACTTCTTCGGCTCTTCCTGTATTCCCATCTGCCTCAGATGCTTCACCTTCCACTCCTTCTCACGAGCTACTCTGACAGCCTCCTCAAAGCTATCCAGGTTCTTCAGCTCCACCTTCAGACGGAGGGTTGTCTCCAGACCAGCCACAAACCGGTCTCTCTTTATCATCTGCGGGGGTACTTCAGGAATCAGAGCCTCACACCATAGACTCCATAGTCTACCAAACTCTATCAGATACTGATCCACATCCTGACCTTCTTTCTGCTGAATGTTACACAACTCCTTCCACACTTCATTCGGACTCCTCACATGGGCAAACTGTGCCAGAAATGTAGCTCTGACTACACGGTACTCAGGATCCTGTTGATGAATGTTCCTGTGTGTAGTCACAAACATCTGTAGCCATGTTTTTGCATCACCCTGCAAGCAATAAGCCAAAATCTGAAAAAGGATCTCCGGGGTTGCCCTGTCTTTCATCAAAGCTGTAAACTCCATCTTCTCCAGAAACCTGGTTGCATTCTCCTGTGGCAATCCCCAATACTCTGGAAAATCCTGAGCCATTTCCAAAACTTTCTTCACACAGCCCTGTTCTCTTTCACAAACCAGAGGAAATCTGCTCCTCTGTGGAGGCACGAAAAAGTGATGGCACGGAAGCGGTAAAGCTGTTTACGCCCTTATAGGGTGTTCCACACACGCATAAAAAACACACCAAAATACCAGACCAAAAAAGCATGAACAGGACTTATATTTCAGATCTGGCTGTCACAACTTGTACCCAAACAAACAAAGAACAAAAAAGAACTCTCTGGCATCACCAAACACCAGCCACAGCTAATCAAGAGAATTTACAACTCTGGCCTGAGCCTCCAGGAGATAGAAATCCACAAAAAACCACACACACACCCTCTCTCTCTGGCTCTCTGTACTGATCCACTGCCAGGCAGTCCAAACCCGCTTCTTCTTGCAGTTTATCTGCTGTGCTTCTGGCCCCACCAGCCACCCTTTATATCACCAGCCTTTATCTTGCATCCAGCTGTCCTGCAACTTCTTTAAAGAAGCCTCTCCCTTTTTCTGAGGTGGCCTCACACCTTTGTCCTTATTACTTACACCTGCATGTATATCCGATAGCTTTTTCCCCTCTCTGTACGACGGGCCCTCCTTGCTATCAGCTTCAGCTTCTCTAGCTAGTCCACAGCAGCTCTGTACTAACCACTTCCACGCATGTCCCCTTTATTGTCACCTAGCCAAATGGCCTGCATACCCAAGACCAAGGCAGTTTTCTTAAATTTGTTGCCAGCTCTGCCTACACTCAAAGACTCCCAGCTCTAATAGCGGACCACCAACTCTTGTGCTACCAGCCACCCTTGCTTCTTTGCTCTAATCTCTCCTTCGCTTGCTTCCCAGGCAGCTCCCCTGCCCAGTCGTTAGTCACCAACAAGCAAAATCTCCAAGTCTGCGCAGACTTAGAAGAGATAGGTTGCATGCAAGAGTTGTGGCTCCTACTAGACCCAATGGAAAGGTGCTACTTCCAAGAGCCCCATGGGTTTTTAGTAAGATGGAGGAACAACAAGTGAAGAGGATAATTTCAGAGTTTCGGACTCCTACAGGTTGTATGCATTGCTTGAAAAGTGCATTTACAAAGGATGATGATCTTAGTGGCCTCAAGAGTCATGATTGACACAAGTTTTTACAATTTGTGCTCCCCATAGCAATAAAGGATTGCCTCACTAAAGACATTAGAGCTACTATCTATAAGATTAGCACATTGGTGCGTTGGATTTCTTCAAAAGAGATAAAGAGAGACACTTTGGAGACAACGCGTTTAAACTCCATAGAGGCACTCTGCATGGTAGAGAAGTTTTTCCCTACAAGTTTATTAACAATCCAGATGCATCTGCTAGTTCATGTTGTAGATGAGGTTGTAGTTGCTGGAATAGTCCATTCAAGATAGATGTTTTTTTTGGAGAGGTTTATGAAGACATTAAAGGGATTTGTTCGCTAAATGGCTCGCCCGGAGGGAAGTATGTCAGAAGGGTGGCTGATACAAGAGTCCCTTGTTCGCCAAATGGCTCGCCCGGAGGGAAGTATGTCAGAAGGGTGGCTGATACAAGAGTCCCTTGTTTACATCACTGAATATTTAAGTTCATCAGATCCAGAGATACCTAGACTATGGTCTCAAGAGTCTAACAGGTGAGTCACTGGTGAGGAACCTCAAGGCCAAGGCATTAAGAGAAAGATGGATAACAATTTGCGGGAAAAAATCAATAAATTTTGCATCTTGAACTCGCATGTAATGGAGAAGTGGATTGAGACATATGAAGCTCTCAAGCGACAGCGAGTACAAGATCGTTTAAGTTTCAGAAGGAATCGCACTACAAGAAATCTCCCATATCCAGAAGGTCTGCACACTCTTCCGGACTTTCCCACAGGTAGATGGCTAGAAGCTATAATTTTAGAAGCCAAATGTACTGGTTTAACTATAACAGAGGAGGAGGAGGAGCTTACAAAAGGATGCGATTGGCATGTAAGTGTTTAAGTTCTACATGTCTCTCTTTTTTTTCTCTACATGTCTCAGTTATTATTTGTCCATCAATCTTTATGTACTATTTGTAGTATCACAAATATGGGGTGTTTTGGTCACATGGACGTCATTTTTGGGTAGAACACCATATTAGTGAATTTGGGAATTTCCCAATTTCCATTTTTGAATACTTAAAAAAGGGGACATGGATAACATGTTTGTAAGTTTCTCAAAACCCTATCATATGACCTATCGTTGGAAAGCGCTTGAAAAATGAAATCTAAAGAACTATAAAGCGCTCATTTTGGATTTTGAAGGAAACCTTGGTCGTTGGCCTTGAATGTACAAGTCTCCAAGGGTATACACATGTTGGACTATGGCAACTAGTCCTTCCTTCTTAGTATGCTTGAAGCCTTGTAGCCGCCCCTTCCAATAATGTAGCATATTCCCCAGTTGACCCACCCGATGTGGTTCCTTAGAGCTTGGCTACATGTAGACCCAAGCCCCAACCCTGAATCTTGTTGGAGCCCAAACTCCATTCTCATCTCTTATGTTATGCAACATAAGATCTTCCACCTTCTCCCTAGGTCTTCTCACATTATTGGAAGAGGCCATGGTGGTAAGAAAAGGGAAGAAGGGAAAAGAAAAGCTTGTTTTACAACAGAGGAGTGGAGAGGAGAGAAAGCTCAGGGTTTTCAGTGCAGCAATGGAAAGCTTAAAAGAGGGTTAGAGTTTGAGAATAGGCTTCTTGAACCTAGAGTAGACTAAAGAGGGATAGAGTTTCTGTAGTAATGGAGAGGGAGGGAGATTGAGACAGAGAGAGAGGGAGATTGAGAGGGAGGGAGCTTGAGAAGGAGGGAGAGCTTGAGAGGGATGGAGTTTCTGCAGTAATGGAGAGCATAGAAAAGGAAGAAAGAGGGAGATTGAGAAAGAGAGAGAGGGAGATTGAGATAGAGGGAGCTTGAGAAGGAGGGAGAGCTTGAGAGGTATGGAGTTTCTACAACAATGGAGAGCTTAAAAGAGGAAGAAAGAGGTTCAAAAGGAGCTTTCCAAACCTAGAGTATGTTGGGGGGAAGTTTGAGAGGGAAAACACACTTTTGGAAAAAAAATTAAAATTTTTTAATTTTTAGGGTTTTTAATCTGCGCGACTCTAGGTGGGGGGACCTCTAAGTTTGGGCCCACGAGGTAGGGGCACAAGAGTAGTAATTAGGCCCCATTAGCAAACCAAAGCTTACGCCCCCTAGGGTTAAAGCAGTCAAAAATGTGCACCCAGACCTCTTCCTATTGGTCCATTCCTAATCAAAAGTTAATCCAAGAGGCCCTCTTTGGGTGCAAAAAATTCCTAATGATCCACATAAATGTGCTCGTTGGTGATGCCTCTGTTGACACCATGAATGCCCATGATGAATGGTCCCTGAATGGCCACTAAATGCTTCATTGGCCCTTGAGACTGCTGGTAAAATCTTTCAGCCCAAGCCCCTTTTGTCTATCCCGTTTTGGCGATCCTCATCACATTCTTGTCACTGTCCCTATGTGTGTCTCCCATCCCATGCGACTATGATTGAGGTCAAACAATGGTGGGGAGTACATGTCTCATGAGTTCGAGGACTACTTGAGAGAGAATGGCATTAAGAGACAGCTTACATGTAGCTACACACCTCAACAAAATGTTGTCTCAATGAGAGGAAGAACAAGGTGATTGCCGGGGTTGCAAGAGCACTTATGAACCAGATAAAGATGCCTTTGCATTATTGGGTAGAAGCACTACACATTATCAATAGGACACCCACCACGATCATTCATCACTTGTTGCCATTTGAGAAGATGTATGGCTGGAAGCCAACATTGGCATATATGAAAGTATTGGATGTGTATGTTCTGTTCATGTGCCTAACGAGGTGAGCAGAAAGATGGAGCCAAAAGCTATCAAGTGTATTTTCCTTGGATACCCAATGGAAAAGCAAGGTTACAAATGCTATGACCCAGTGAGCAAGAGGGTCTATGTGAGTAGAGATGTAGAATTCAGTGAATTTGACTCATGGTATCAACCACAACATGTGGCGGTTGAGGATGCTTATGAAAATCAACCCTATGGTCATATGGAGAGGCAGGATGTGCATGCATACAATGACAGACAGTATTTTGAGGATGTTTCTAGACCACAGCAAAGCTCGGAAAGTACAGGTAGTTTATACCCATGGCAAGGAAGATTGTAAGATGCGCACAAGAGAGCGGAAATAAAGCAAGGAAAGAGGCCAATTAGAGAGAGCTCAGGGGTAAAGAAAGCTTGGATGAGGAGTATGAGATCCCAACTATGAGGACACCAGGAGTGAAGAATGTTCAAAAATATGTACCTCCGCATGCAAAATAGGATAGTGTGCCTACTATTGAGCCAGAGTTGAGAAGGTCAACGAGAATTAAGCATCCCGTGGAGAGATTGACATATAATGGATATATGCGTATGCATTATGCGTACATGACTTCTTGGGTACAACATGTTGAGTCGACTAGCTTTTGGGAAGCTACTGGAAAGAAGGAATGGAGAGATGTTGTGGATGCTGAGATGGATGCCCTTGTGAAGAATGAGACATGGGATCTTGTGAAGTTGCCTGTAGCAAGAGTGGAATTGGCTGTACAAGGTCAAGTGTAATACGGATGGCTCATTAGAGCGTTACAAAGCAAGACTTGTGGAGACATTTAGCCTAGAAGCAAAAATGACAACGGTGAGGATGATTATAGCATGGGCCACAAGCAAAGGATGGAAGTTATGGCACGTGGATGTGAAGAATGTCATCTTGAATGGAACTTTGAGAGAAGAGGTGTACATGCAACAACCTGAGGGCTATGTGCACCCTACTTATCCTAGCTATGTGTGTAGGTTGAAGAAAGCTATCTATGGTTTGAAACAGGCACCAAGAGCATGGTGCGAGAGGATCAACAAATACTTGATGAGCCTTGGTTTTAAGGTGACTTATGCTGATACTTCATTGTATGTGATGCACACAAAGAGAGGGATTGTGATTATGATAATCTATGTAGACAACTTGATTGTGAGCTCGAAATGAAAGATCTCAGGGAGTTGACGTACTTTCTTTGCATTGAGGTTGTGAGGACAGGGGATTTGGTTGATGCAATGGCAATATGTGTTAGATATGCTGGAGAAGTATGCTGTGTCGGGTTGTAAGTTGAGTAATACTCCCATGGATCAAAATGGGAAGCTTGAGATGGATGGTGAATACATTGAGGACATTACAATGTATCACAAAATGGTAGGAAGTTTGATCTACCTAACCAATCATCACTAGACCAGATTTGAGTTATGTCATTGGTTTAATTAGTTAGTTTATGTAGAATCCATGCAAGAGTCATTTGGATGCAATGAGGAGGATACTGAGGTATGTGAAGGCCACTTGTGGTTATGGATTGTTCTATGAGAAAGGGAAATACATAGAACTATTTGGCTACACGGCGGATGTAGACTGGGCTCGTAGTGTGCTTGAAAAGAGAAGCATGAGTGGATATGCTTTTTCATTGGGAAGTGCCATGATTAGTTGGTTGAGAAAGAAACAACCAACTGTTGCATTATCTAGCACACAGAGGCTGATTATAGAGGCGCTGCAATCGCCGCATGTGAAGAGTCAGGATGAGATTACTACTTGCAGAGTTGGGGATAGAGATTGGAGACAGTGTCACAATTTATTGTGGCAACGTCAGTAGTATCATGTTGGCAAAGAACCCAGTCCAACATCAGTAGTATCATGTTGGCAAAGAACTGAGTCTACCATGCCAAGACGAAGCACATTGAAGTGCATTACCATTTCATCAGGGAGACGGTGATCAGTGGAGAGATTCACCTTGAGTATGTGAAGACACAAGAGCAGGTGGCTGACATATTCACGAAGGCCCTCGGGAAAGAGAAGTTTGAGTACTTCCGAGGAGCACTAGTGGGACTACATCATGTGCAAGCTCATTCTGAGCTTGAGCTGGGGGAGTGTTGAGATACCCCATTGTACATTAACATATGTCGGGTGTGTGTGTGGTGTAAACGATCCTTACGTAAAAAGATAGGGTCTATATTGTATGGTGTTGAGTTAGTTCTATTGACATAATGAGAATGGAGAAGAAGACAGCTATGGAGAAAGAAGGAGATTGAGAAGAAACCATGCACGCACTCTTGTCGAGTACACACACCATACACACTCTCGCAAGAGGAGGCATGTGAAATGTGTTTTGGGCAACCATGTCTTTGATCTAGGTGGGTTACTTCCAAGTGCAAGGCTCAACAAGGGGTCTATGTTACTTTTTCCTTTTGATCCGGGTAGATACAGAGACAAAGTGGACATAATGTTACTTTTTCCTTTTGATCCGGGTAGATACGGAGACAAAGTGGACATATGCTGCTAAGCATGTGCATGCTCTAGTAGTAGGGGGGGATATGATAGGCTATTCTTGCAAATCCTAGAAATCACTTGTAAATATCAGTAGAGTGAGTTTTTATCCATTGTGTTTGTTGGTGTGAAAGCACTTAGGGTGTACAGAGTGTGACATGTCAGTTGCATTCTAGCATCTTGTAAAAATATATAGCATGTGTGTGCATGATTGTGGGTTGAAATATGTATACAGAACAGGGAAATGATGACAACTTCTTATTCCATATACTATCCAAAAGGACTAAGGACACTAGGGGAATGAGGGCAGTTACAAATGGTAGCTACAATTGGTGGCAAAAGCTAAATTATGATGGGCCACCTTTGGCACCCTTAAAACCATTGTACATATTAGTTGTAGGACAGAGGTTTGATATCTTATTGTATGCATGTGCATTCCCGAAAGTGAAGGATATAATGTGGTAGTATATAAGTGAAGGATAAGCTGCATGTTAGCATACCCATTTTTATATATACATAAGCTCCATGTTAGCATACCATTTTTATATATACATCACAATATTAGAATAATATATTTTGCTTTGAGCCATGTGTATAGGAAATGATGAGATATATGGCTTCTCAATCAGTTTGTAACTGACACCCCACTAGCACCTGCAAGAGATGGCATCAAGGTTGTGTCATTGGCAGTTTGAGTGGAGAAGAAGGTGGAAGGAATGAGCTGGCAGTCGGGATTCCCCTAGAGAGAGATACCAGAGGAGTGGAGAGTTAAAGCAGAGTGGGAGGTGGATTTGTGTGTGTGAACATGTGAGGGTGTGCTCCAGACACAAGTTTTTTGTTTTTCGAGCCGGGGTCAGAAGCGTGCAAGCTCCTTCTAAGACTCGAACAGAGAAACGCTTTTGTCATTAGCTTCATCGTCTCCAGACACAAGCATTATGGGAATTAAGAGTATCTTCAAATGGGTGACAGTGTGAACAAGGGCTAGCCAACTCAAAGGATTGTGGTGTGTGGGGTGTGAACACCCCTCCCAAAAGCACGAGAAGGAAGTCACATTTGTAGTTGGACATGGAAGGAAAAAGCTCTTGTGGAGTTGATTGGGGAGTAGTGTATTGGGTGGGAACACCCCTCTCAAAGGCATTAGTGGCTTCTCCCAAAGCCATGGGAACAGGGGGCCAAGAACTTAAAACGAATCAAAGATCGTGTGACTAAGGTTGGCAAAGGCTTTGGAGGGTGACTCTGCAAGCCGTCGACGGCCCACGACGAGGCCAAATGGCGTATTGCCATGCACGCAATGAGTGCTGGAGGGATCGAGAAGCAACCCGCCTGCTCTTCTGGGCCGCATGGAACTAGGAAGAGCCGTGGGCAAGCCGAGTGGAGGATGGCGCATGTGCCATGCAGGGACCACGTGGACAAGTCGTGGGTTGCCAGGCAGCAGACTATGGTGGGCACTTGAGGAAACTCTTCCAGGATGAGCCGTTGTCTACATATGAAAGAAGAGACGATGGAGAAGGTGTGGTCATGCTAAGATGCTGCCACCATTTTGACTCTGTGTGGGTGAGTAAATTTGATCAATTGTTGGTGTGTGTTGCCCTGCTGGGGTGCGCTTTTGGTAATCATATTGGGTGTGTCTGTGTGTTTGTGATTTGTGAGGGTGTGTGGAGGATTTTCTGTGTTGTTGGGATTTGGGTGGGTGTCTTGATGAAGGCGCCATCCTTGAAGGTGCAGTAAGATGAAGGTGTTTTAAGGTTGCAGATCTAGCCTATTGGAAACCAGTGTGGGATGCCAGCTACGACTGCATTATCATGATGATCATAGCGAAATAAGGCATTTCTGATCCTGTGAAGGGTTCCTTACATTTTGATCTTTGTGGTTGAATTTAGTGCATGTTGGTGTTGTGTTTTGGTTGTGCGTGTGAGTGTGGGTGTTGGTTGGATCCCCAATTAGTCAAGTTTGTAAACTCATGTATAAGGAGTATAATACCCAAATCCAGTTGAGGGTGTGTGTGTATTGAGGATGTATCTGTCTTTAGTTTTAGAACCATGGATAAGTCATGTGCCCACTGTGGGTTTCCCATATGTTGAAGTTTTATCTTTCAGGACTGACTATGAATGTTTCTTAGTACTGGAGCTACCGCCTCAATGTCAGCATTTGATCATCCCAAATGAGCTGCCCGACGGAATCATTGATGCTGAGTTGGTGCATCCTGAGAAGACCTGGCCATCTGAAGACTGAGTACTTGAGAAGCTGGAGGAATCACAAGCAAGAAGAAGCATATTGTATTGCCCACGATAAGGCAACCTACATGAGCCATACCATGTATCTATCCACATCAAATAAACTTTGTATAAAAGCTTGAGAGAAGTAAAAGCCTTTCCTAGATGAAAAAGTTGTATCCAGCTTGGGTGTTGCAATGAGAGGAGAATGCAGTCTTTGGTTTTTATGGAGATTTTTATCATGTGGGTTGAATGATGAAAGGGTGTCTAGTTGTGGGTGTTTCCCAGTTCCTGTGAGTAAGACTACTTAAACGTGAGTACATAAAGAGGCTATAGAGGTGTTGTTTTGTTGCTCTGCCCGAATCGATCAACGTGTCTCAGTCAAAACATTTGAGTTCCATAAGTCCTTGGGTGAGAGTGAAAGGGGTCTAGCTGGTAGATGTGGTAGTATACATAAGTGAAGGATAAGCTGCATGTTAGCATACCCATTTTTATATATACATAAGCTCCATGTTAGCATACCATTTTTATATATACATCACAATATTAGAATAATATATTTTGCTTTGAGCCATGTGTATAGGAAATGATGAGATATATGGCTTCTCAATCAGTTTGTAACTGACACCCCACTAGCACCTGCAAGAGATGGCATCAAGGTTGTGTCATTGGCAGTTTGAGTGGAGAAGAAGGTGGAAGGAATGAGCTGGCAGTCGGAATTCCCCTAGAGAGAGATACCAGAGGAGTGGAGAGTTAAAGCAGAGTGGGAGGTGGATTTGTGTGTGTGAACATGTGAGGGTGTGCTCCAGACACAAGTTTTTTGTTTTTCGAGCCGGGGTCAGAAGCGTGCAAGCTCCTTCTAAGACTCGAACAGAGAAACGCTTTTGTCATTAGCTTCATTGTCTCCAGACACAAGCATTATGGGAATTAAGAGTATCTTCAAATGGGTGACAGTGTGAACAAGGGCTAGCCAACTCAAAGGATTGTGGTGTGTGGGGTGGGAACACCCCTCCCAAAAGCACGAGAAGGAAGTCAGATTTGTAGTTGGACATGGAAGGAAAAAGCTCTTGTGGAGTTGATTGGGGAGTAGTGTATTGGGTGGGAACACCCCTCTCAAAGGCATTAGTGGCTTCTCCCAAAGCCATGGGAACAGGGGGCCAAGAAGGATAAGCTGCATGTTAGCATACCCATTTTTATATATACATAAGCTCCATGTTAGCATACCATTTTTATATATACATCACAATATTAGAATACCCATTTTTATATATACATAAGCTCCATGTTAGCATACCCATTTTTATATATACATAAGCTCCATGTTAGCATACCATTTTTAGATATACATCAACCATCGATAGAAACCCTCTCTCAAAGTATAAACTGTCCGATATGCCCAAAGAGCAGCAACCAGCTTATGGTCCTAGTCCGTGCATGAAGCTTGAACTGTTTTTGTCATGACTATGACGAACGTTTTGTTAGAAGATTTGGCTTGCCCGTTAGCTTCAGGATAATAGGAGGACTACTTCCTATGGATAACCATGAAGGTAGGCAACAAATCCACAATGTTGCAGTAATGAAATGCAAGAGCCACAATCATTCGTGATTTCTAAAGGGAAACCAAATCAAGAAATCACATGTTACAACCAGAATTTGGCTGTAGTTCTGGGGTCAGCACGTTGTGTGGCGCGTGCTTCTTTTGAACTCGAAGTGTACATTTTTCTTAAGTTTTAAAGTTGGAGGACAAGGGGTAGTTGGTCCATCGACAAGGGGTGGTTGGAGGACACTTGGTTAGGTTATGAGTAGCAGTGATATGTATCATGCTTGTGAGCCACGAGCGGCTGCACTAATGGGTCCAATGAAGTCAAGTCCCCATTTCTCAAAGGGTGGTTGTGCAATGATGAGAGACACCTCCATGTGGTCTTTGTTTTCAGGCACATTTCACATTTCTCAAAGGGTGGTTGTGCAATGATGGGAGACACCTCCATGTGGTCTTTGTTTTCAGGCACTTTGAAATGTTGGCATTCATCATGGTGCTTGACATACTTAGTAGCATCCTTGAACAAGGTTGGCCACCATAATTGGGATTGTAACACTTTATGAGAAGTGGTGTGAACATTAAAATGCCCACCAGAAATCACCAGAAATGCTGCTGTGAGTTTCCGCAAGCACTTGTTGGATTTCACATTTGCGCACGCATTGGCGACGGATGGCATCTTGGACTGTGCAGTAAAGTTGTTTGGCAAATGAGCTGTTTAAGTTTAAGCTGCAGGCGCCTAAACCTGGCCTTCCCCATAGGGCATTCAGGCCATCCATTTTGAAGAATTTCAACAATATCATCAGCTATCTCAGCTATGAACAGATTTGAACTAGGGTTGACTTGAACAAGGCAGCGTTAGGAAGATGATCATCAACCCCCGTGGGAGGTTCTCCATTGGTATTCGTGATAAATGATCCACCATATAATGTTGCTTCCCTTTTTGAGCCACAACTTTGAAGTTGAAATCCAAAAGAAGCAACCAGCATGAAATACGTACGGTGGTACAAACACCATTTGCAAGACCATTGCTAACCCTTCACGTTTAGTGGTAGTAAAGTTGATTTCAGCCTCGGTCAGCTCCAATGGGATAGATGAGGCAATGTTCTCTTGGTTGGCGCTAAGCACAGCTCCAATGGCAAACTTAAGAGGCATCAATATGCACATGAAAAATGAAAGACCAATTGGGAGCTCGCAGAAATGGAGCGTTGTGCAGTGCTTCCTTGAGGTTTTCAAAAGCTTGTTGACACTCCTCACTCGCAAGCACATCAACCATCGATAGAAACCCTCTCTCAAAGTATAAACGCAAGTCAAGATAAGGTCAAATACATGCAACGACTAGAAACGCAAGTCAAGGAGCCAGAAGGAAGGCCAAATGCAAGCAAGAGGATCAACTTGGATGACGCCTATCAAATGCATGCACACCAAGAGGTCGCCCTTACCCGAAACACAAGTCGTGCTTGTGAACGCCTGCACGGAAGTCAACTTGGCAAGTAAAGTCAAATGCATGCACACCAAGAGGTCGCCCTTACCCGAAACACAAGTCCTGCTTGTGAACGCCTGCACGGAAGTCAACTTGGCAAGTAAAGTCGAGCAAATAGGTCAGACACGGCGTACATACATGTCGCCTTGGCAAGTAAAGTCGAGAGAAAATCGGTCAGACACGGCGTACATACATGTCGCCTTGCAGCTAATGATCACCACGTGGATAGCCAATGGCGTACACACATCGTATACACACGTCACCTTCACGCTAGTTGTAGGCTGATGCACGTATGCAGGAGTATGTTGCCAGGGACACGTACTATAGCTTATGCGATCAAGCCACCAAGGTCAGGGAGATGCAACGAGCACACGTGGAAGCCAGGCTAAAGAATGACGCCTAGAAGCCTAGCAGCAAGTTGCCATAAGCACAGTCAAAAACGCAGTGCGTTGGTGTCGATCTCAAAATCACCAATCCCTCAACTCTAGGAAGAGCCTCTTCTCCCCGCCGCAAGGTCGCAGACCAAAAGTGCCCGCAACTCTGCTACTACCATGACAACACACACGTCAACAATAACGCAAGGTCTTTGTGCTCAACAGCAAGGCGAAGCACCAAGATTATGCAATGACAACAACCGATACCATGTGAAAATGCACGATATTGGAAGCGAGAAGCATAAGCATGAACACATAGCACAAAATGAACTCAAAGAGACGAGACAAAGCACATGATACAGGAATCAAAATTTATCATAGCAATGAGAGTACAATGGTAACGAGGACAAGACAGAGATACAACCAAGATGGCAACCAAGCTCCCAAGCTCCCATGTGTGTGTAGCTGTCCACAGGGCTCCCAAGAATCTACTACACAACACGAATGATGGACGCCCCCCAACAAGTGACATGTATAGCCACATGATGACTAGGAGGTCGGCCAGTCAAACCAAGAAATACAATGATAATGTAATGTCCCAAGTCGGCCAAGTCGGCCCCCAATAGGTGCCCCTAGGTTGGCCAATGTGAGCCTCAAGCTGACCATCACCAACCATAATCAAGTGCCAAGGGAGCCCTAAGATACCACACATGATATGCCAATATACATAATGCTAACAGATGTGCTTAGAGATGTTCCAACTAATGCTATGGAGTAGCATGAGGATGGAGAACATCGATCATGCAGTACCGACATGCTTCCTGGCGATCCAAAGAGATTTTTTGGTGAGACGCCCTGGTTCTTTTATTGCCATCTTTGAGCCAAAGGATAAGAACCAGGACCCGTTGTTCCTTGTCAACATCCTTTTGCCTTATCTTGCTAGTTGGCACATGCCTCCTTATCCAGAGCAGTACATTTGCAATCCCCCACTTGTGAATGATAGACACCGTGTCTGAGCCAGTGATAAGGCACGCTTCCAGGGTCTTGGGTCCACAATTTGTGTTTCCCCATTGTAGATAGCTTCTCTTTCTAGTTTGGCCATGATGTACTGTTTTACTTCCCTTAATGGGCCATGATGTAAAGCTATCTCATTACTAGTACAAAGGAGAAGGTTACATCAACTTGCATAAGATAAGCACTGTTACTATGCTAAATGCACTCTTTTGAAATAGGTCGTTAATACATAGATTAGCATAAAAAAAGATAGTATGAAACATCATCAAAGGGAAATTTACATGCTTTGCGTTTTTGGCAACTATCTTGGCCACTTGAGGACTGCACCACTTGATTGTAGACACAAGCCTATGAGTTGGTATGAATTTCTATGTCACAACCCCTAGATTTCTATCTCACAACCCTAGCATGGTTTTCTTCACCTTTTTCAGTTTGCTACTACACTACCATAGGCTTCCAAGATGCAGATAAAAATGGCTGGGTTTGGTAGGGGTGTGTGAGAACTTCACATAGAGTAGAAAATGGTAAGGAGAATGATATGAGAAGAGAGAGGAAGAAAGAGAGAGAAGGAGAAGAGAAGGAGATAAACTAGGAAGCAATCACTTGATGTATTTCATTCATATCAAACGTTTACAATGGTTGGGCCTTTATACAAGATTAGGTCACTATATATGGAGGTGACCATTAACAAGTGACTGTTGCATTCTAGATAGGAAATATAAATATGCTTCCTAGAATACTTCCTAGAATCATGCATGGAATAAAGGTAATTCAAGTGGACACCTTGCATTAATTGCTAACATCCCCCCTTAAGGCAAGAGGTGGACATTTGAAAATACTACAATGTAATGAGATGCTACTTCGGAGGATGATTCCCCCCTCAAATGGACACCAGAGAGGAGCCCAACACCAAGGCACGAGAAGCGATGTTTGTCATGAGGAACAGGCTTGGTGAGGAAGTCCGCCAGGTTCTCTTGAGTAGAGACATACTGCGTGATGATGTACCCTTTTTCGACCACCTCTTTGAGTAGGTGGTATGCAATCTTCACATGCTTAAGCTTGTTGGAGACCTTGGGAGAATGAGCAAGTGAGATGGTGGATCGGTTGTAACAAAACATTGTGACGGGGGGTATCTCATATGGAAGTTGGAGCTCACGAAGAAGTTGGTGAAGCCAGAGATCTTCACGAGCGGCGAGGGAAGCGGCAATGTACTCTGCTTTGGTCGTGGAAGAAGCCACTAACAGCTGTCGCTTGGTTTGACAAGATATGGCACCACCAGCAAGCAAGAAGAGGTATCCAGAGAGACTCTGCATGTGGGGATCATGGCCTCCCCAATCTGCATCTGTAAAGGCCTCCAAATTGAGAGGGCCTGTGATTGCAAAATATGTTAGTTTGTAGTCCTTTGTGGCATGGAGGTAGCATAGACACCGTTTGAGTGCTATCCCATGGACCTTGCGAGGTTGATGGAGGGCTCAAGAGAGAATGTGGCTGGAGTAGCAAACATACAACCAAGTACAAGTGATGCAATATCTAATCTGCCCAAGAAGATGATCATAGGGAAAGTCGTGCAGGAAACTCCTATCAAGATAAGTGTATGGAAGATCTTCAGGTGCAAGCAGGGCATTTGTGACCATAGGAGTGGGGGGCAAAAGAACACTGGGACATGTGAGCATTAACAAGAATTTCCTCAATATACTTCTCTTGAGAGAGTGAAATGAAGCTACCATGAGGATCACGATTTACTTGATTGCCAAGAAAGTAAGAAATGGGACCATTATCCCCCCTAAACATATTTTTGGATAAAATCAGGATATGCTCATTAGATGCAAGAATGGGAATATCGTCAACATAAAGACCAATGATAGCCCACCCATGATGATTATGCAAAACATAAAGGTTATGATCAGTGAGCAATCTGCGCCATCCCCAAGAGATAAGAGCATCATGCATTCAGCGGTACCAATGATAGCCCACCCATGATGATTATGCAAAACATAAAGGTTATGATCAGTGAGCAATCTGCGCCATCCCCAAGAGATAAGAGCATCATGCATTCAGCGGTACCATTGTCGAGGGGACTGCTTCAAGCCATATATGGGGCGTTGAAGCTTGCAAAAAAATTGGGGATGAGAGAGAGAGAAAATAAGGGGATTGATGCATATAAATGTCCTCATCTAGCTTAGCAGAAAGAAATGCAGTTTTGATGTCTATGTGATGAAGAGGAAGATTATAATGAACGGCAATGGCAAACGATCAACCGAAAAGATGCCATACCTAAGATGGGTGAGAAAGTGTCGGTGTAGTCAACACCATGTTGTTGAGTGAAGCCATGAGCAATAAGTCTTACCTTGAATTGATCCAGACTCCCATCAGCCCTGTATTTTTTCTTGAGGAGCCATTTACACCCAATGATATTGCGATGAGGTGGTGGCGGTACAAGAATCCCGGTGCCTTGCTTCGTGAGTGCCTCCATTTCTTGTGTCATGGCGTCGATCCATTCAGCAGAGTGAGCACTAGCAAGTGCCTCAGCGAACGGTAGGACTTTGAGGATCGTCAAGGAGATTCGGAGGATGTCATTCCACTCCTTCGGCTTGTAGGAGAGCCGAGAAGCACGTGGAATTGTAGATGTCAGCAAGGCCAGGAGTGCGGCCTTGAGGTGGGGATTCACCATCATCAAGAAGACTATTGGAGGTTGTGTTAACGGAAGAAGGCAAAGGGGTAGTGTTAGAACTAGGGCCAGGTGAGGCTGAGGGAGATATGGAGGAGGATAGACGGATAGGGCGATCCACCGTGAATCCGGGTGGTGGAAGGAAATGAGCAGAGGGCAACGTGGCCTGGGATGAAGCCTTCGGTGCTGAAGACAGAGGGTGAACGAGGGAAGCAGCCATGGTAGAGTGAAGAGGTGAAGCAAGAGGCTGCTGTGGGGAAGGATGTAATGGCGAAGCTGATCTTTTGTGGATGGAGGGGACAAGCAGGCGTGTATGTGAGGGGGAAGAAGTAGATATAGGCTGCTGGAGAGGTGGGGGGGGCGCCATGCACTGGTTGGCGCACTCAGTCGTGGAAGGTGAGGGAGGTGGGTAGTCGCCATGAATTTCAGGGACTGGCACCTGGCTGGCTGCATGTATGGCAGTTAGCAGAAGAGGGTGGATATTGGACTGAGGAGGGATTGGTAGAGATCTGTAGAAATCGAGAGGGAGGAGGAGAGGCGCACAGAGAGTCGTGCAGTTGCAGATGAATCGTTGTTAATTGATTGTATCGATTGACGGTTACATTTATATACAAGTAGAAGCACCCATTCATTTGCATCACTTCGTGATGGGCGTTCACACTCGTATAGTGGACACGAGCATTAATTCCAACACTCCCCCTTAATGCGAATGTCCGCATGAGGGTGAATGATGAAATGTGATGTGTATAGTGATGTATGCATTATGAATTCATGTGTAATGCTATATATCTTTACATCATGAGTCGATGATGATATAACTACTTTGGTAATCGCAAGGCATTTGTTTTGTGATTATGTTGATATGTTTTTTTGTCGAAGTTGATCTCCTTGACAACCACAAGACACATGTTCCAATATGATGTTGAGACATTGTGCTTGGTAGTAACTGCAACATGTGTGTTTCGACATGATGTCGAAACACAAGTTCTTCCACTCTCAGACTTGCCATCCGTATTCTCCCCCTCAAGTTGAGTAGTGGAATTCCAAGTATTGCATTGGGTACATGTCAAAAGAGAAATTAAGATATGAGTATGAGTTGAATTATCAAAATATATATGTGATATGATGTTATTTTCAAGTGTGTATGTACAATTAAGTTTAATTTGTCATCGCTCAGAGGCTGATTCGTTTTCAGCTTGTCGAAGATAATGTTTAATTTTGGCCTCATGGATGCTGTAGACACTCCAATGGGCTCAATTGCCTTTTGGGCATAGTTGTTTCCCTCTTGGGGATTCACAATTCTCTGTTTGGGTTGTTGTTTCATGCCACTTTGGGCTCTTAGGGTGGACGATTATATCACCCATAATTTTGTTTTAATATCATACCTCGTGGGTGTGGCCAACACTCCAACGGGTTGATGCCTCTTTGGGCTAACTTTTGGGCTTATTTGTTTGCCCAGGTCTTATATTAGTGTCCATTGTAGGATGGACCTCTTTGGGTCTTTTTACGGGTCACTGCCCATTGGTAGGTCTTTGCCTTTTTGTGGGTCTTTGCCCATTTGTGTTGTTTATTTGTTTGTTTGTTGCTTTTAATCACTATTATTATTATTTGAAAAGTTTTTATCATTTTTGTATAAAATGTTATGTGTGCACGCAAATAGCCTGAAAGAGTAGGCATGTTTGCGCTCACGAATAGCCTGAATGTTTAGGCATGTTCGTGATGTGAGTGAATTATTAAATATAAAATTGATTTTTAATTGACTATAAAATAAATATTATTATTTTTACTTAAGTTAAAAAAATGATCGTTATTACTAGTGGAGCATCCTTGGATCATCCTCTAAAGTAGAGATGGATCAAAGTTAAAATTATTTCTATTATTAAAATTATCTATGTTAAAGTTAATTTTGTAGAAATCGAGAGGGAGGAGGAGAGGCGTACAGAGAGTCGTGCAGTTGCAGATGAATCGTTGTTAATTGATTGTATCGATTGACGGTTACATTTATATACAAGTAGAAGCACCCATTCATTTGCATCACTTCGTGATGGGCGTTCACACTCGTATAGTGGACACGAGCATTAATTCCAACAAGATCCGCTCGATTGGAGTTAGCATGGCAGCCAATGAAATGCTTTGAATAGCCATGCGCGTGGTTGGAGAGGGAGCGGCGGCCCACTGGAGATATTATGGTGAACTAAGACTGGCGCAAGTTGGTCGCCATGCAATGGAAGAGGTGACACACAGCTGGTTACATGGCGTGGAGAAGAAGTTTGCGCAATGCTGTGAAGCGCCGCAGGGGTTAAGCAGGAGTGCACATGGCGGCCCAGCTTGGCGGCTTGAACTGGAGATGGCGGCTCAGGTGCCGTGTTTCATGGCGAGGGGTAGTCCACGATGGTGGTTGGGTGGCAGCCGATGAGTGGAGGGTTTGCTTGGCGATGAGGTGCCGAGGATGCTAATGGTGAAGTGAGACACATCGCCTGGGGAAGTTAAGTTAGAGACCTTATAAAGGTTGATGGGTTGGGTGGGAGTTGACTTTGTTGGGCGAGTTGGTGTGGGTAGGAGAGGCGGCAGCTGCAAATGTGTAGAGCCGGGTGAAGAGGGCGCCATTGTGGTAGATGAAGAGGACTCCAAGGCTTTGAAGGGATGAGACTCCACATCCGTGAAGGTTTCTTCATTGAAGATTACGGAGCAACTGAAGGAGAAGTGGCGGCTCTCGGGGTGATGAAGGCAGTATGCTTTGTGACCAAACCGATCACCATAGCCCATAAAAATTGCTTTGGAAGCCTTAGCAGTGAACTTGGCTCCAGGACCAGTAATGAGCGGATATGCAGGTGCTCCAAAAATTCGAAGATGATTTGGAGGATGACCATACCAAAGAGAGTATAGGGTTCTCCCATGAAGTGTCGAGGAAGCGCATCGATTTTGGAGATAGCATGCGGTGGCAGCGGCCTCCTCCCAATAAGCATGAGAGAGATGTGCCACAGCGAGCATAGAGCGAGCAACTTCCACAAGGGTGTGATTCTTTCTTTTTGCCACTCCATTTTGTTGTGGATGATCCGGAATTGTGAATTCATGGTGGAGGCCATGTGCAAGGCAATGCTCCTTGAAAGCATTGGAAATGTATTCTCCACCATTGTCGGACCTTAATATCTTTATCTTCCTGTCATGCTTAATCTCTACCTACTCTTGAAAAGATGTAAATTTGATGAATGTAGATGATTTTTCAGAGAGAAAATAAGCATATGTGTACCTTGTAAAATCATCAATGAATAAAAGCATGTATTTATTGCGTGTGATAGAGGTGGTTTGCATAGGACCACACAAATCCGTGTGAATCAATGCAAGAGGCTCAGAAGTCCGTGAAGTTGATTTTGGGAAAGGAAAATGTTTGGCTTTGCCAATAACACATCCTTCACAAAAGCTAATGGGTGTGATTTCCTTGGGAAGCCCAAGGACAAGCTGCTTATGCTTCATTTGGTGAAGCGCATGTGCTGAAATGTGGCCAAGCTGATAGTGCCACAATAGTGTTTCTTCTTCTGCAGGGGTGTTGATGGTTGTAGAGAGGGCTTTTGCTGATGAGGATGTAGTGCCAAGAGGGTAAAGCTTACCATCTTTGGGCACACCAAAGTAATCTTCTTGCCATGAGTATCTATGGCTTGAATATGACAGCCATCTTTGAGAAATTTGAATCGGCAAGCTCACTGATAGAAATGAGGTTCTTCTTTAGGCCTGGGACATAATAAACCTTCTTGAACAAGGTAGTTTTGCCATTAGGGAGTGTGAGGAGGACTTCACCATGGCCGTTAGCTTGTTTGTAAGCTATCATCTCCTAGACAAACATCTAAGGGTTTGTGGAGAGGAGTGAAATTAGATAGCCAAGCGAGATTGAAGGTCATATGGTGAGTTGCACCAGTATCTAAGTACCAGATAGTAGAAGGAGTATTATGAGAGATACTAGTGGCAAATAGCTGAAGAGGGTAATCATGAGAAGTAAGAGGATTATAGAAAGTAGGAGAAGTAGTTTGATTACCTACTTGAACCTTAGTGAAATGAGCTCTACCAAATGGCCTTTTGTGATTGTTGTGATGATTGTTGTGGGAGAGTGCCCTTTGCTTGGTGCGGCACTCCTTTTCTTCATGCCCATGGCGGTGGCAGTATGCGCATTGCACATATTGGAGTAAGGGGTATTGCGAGCATGAGCATGTTTGTGAGGTTCCCTCTTAGGATTGAAGTGATGATGCCGCTGGGAGTGGTGAAAATCACTTTTGTGATGACCATGCTTGTGAGCATTGAGAGAAGTGGCTAAAGCCACTGTTTTGGTGGTGGAGTGGGATGTTTGATCCCGTAATGCCTCCTCTTGTTGAATTTTGGCCACCAAGCTTTGGAGCTTGACCTCCGCTGTTGAAGCATGGGTTGTGATGAATGCTCTCCATGTTGATGGTAAGGCTACAAGCAAGAACATTGATTGGAGAGTCTCTGGGATTTCAATACAAGAGAGAAGGGTTTCATTTAGAAGACCCTGCCAAGAATCTAGGAACTTGGCTGTTGTTTGACTTTCTTGCATGTTAAAATTGACAAGCCTTTTCATAAGAGACACTTGATAGATTACGTTAGTGTGTAGATAAGAATCTTTGAAAAATTGCCATATTTCATGTGAAGATTTTAGGCTTCTCACCATTTGTACTTGTCAATCTCCGTAGTGAAGGATGATCTCCATCTGCGCCATGATATCTTGTTTTTTCCATAGCTTGAGAGCTTTGATTTATTCTTCATTGGGTTGACATACTTCCATAGTTGCAGTTATTTGAGGTATAGCTTCATTCGTAGCTTCCATATGAGGTAGTTGTTGCCATTGAGCTTGTCAATGGAGAACAACCTTGGCTTGGTTGTTTCAGCAGAAGAAGAGACTACCTCCATGACCTCTATTTGAAGCTAAGAAAGTAAGACCTCGAGATGTAGAAAGCTTATGGAAAGGCTATGTCTCAAAGCTCTGATACCATGTGAGAACTGCACATAGACTAGACAAATGGTAAGGAGAATGATATGAGAAGAGAGAGGAAGAGAGAGAGAGAGAAGGAGAAGAGAAGGATATAAACTAGGAAGCAATTACTTGATGTATTTCATTCATATCAAACATTTACAATGGTTGGGCCTTTACACAAGATTTATGGAGGTGACCGTTAACAACAAGTGACTGTTGCATTCTAGATAGGAAATAGAAATATGCTTCCTAGAATACTTCCTAGAATCATGCATGGAATAAAGGTTATTCAAATGGACACCTTGCATTAATTGCTAACAGGGTGGTCTGGACGTTGCATTAGTTTAAAGTAGTTCAGTGCTTCATGGCCATGCCAGTGTTGGATGTACCCTACAATATTCCAAGCAAAGGAGCCTACATCCCAAGCAAGAAGCTTATCAAACACTTGTTGTGCTTTCCCAAGTTCATTACATTTGGCATACATGTCCATCAATGCGTTGCAAGGGACTAGTATTGTCTTTGAGGAACTCAGAATGTGTTTCTTCACCCTGCTTTTACAACACCACATGCTTTCTAAATACCTGTAAAGGTGATGGCATCTGGAGGGAGGCCCCTGTCTGACGACCTCATGTGTACTTCTTCACCCTTATTAGCTGCATTTAGGCTCCACGTCTGGCATACATGTACACCATTGCATTGCCAAGAACAATGTTGTTTTTGAGCGGCCCCTATACGACAACCGCATGTGTACTTCTTCACCCTTCTTAGTTGCACTAAGGCTCCGCGTCTCGCATACATGTCCACTATTCTGTTGCCAAGAACAGTGTTGTTTTTTAGCAACCCTGCCCAAATACCCCATGTGTATTTCTTCACCCTTTTCTCAGGTGCATTTAGGCTCCATCTTTGGCATACATGTCCACCATTGTGTTGCCAAGAACAGTGTTGTCTTTGAGCATCCCCTGTCCGACAACTTCATGGGTAGTTCACCCTTCTCAGTTGCATTTAGGCTGCCACAGGCTTTTAAGACACATATAATGGTGACGAAGTCGGGGGACAACCCTGCGTTCAGGCTGAAGTGGAACTAAGGACTTGACCGACTGCCCGATCCTACAACTAAAAAGCACAAAATCATGGCAGAGGTGAGGCGAGTAGACGAAGAATGGGCTGTTGGCACGTAGCCATTGACCTTGAAACTGCACTTTTGAATCCACGCCTCGGGGCCGGAGTGATCCAACCAGAGCACTGTTGCCTGATGTAGACTTTTTGCTAAACCTGAGACAGCACAAAAGTCCTCGAAGGTGGAAAGAAATAAGTCTAACATTTTTTATTCTACATGCTAGGATCGAGTGGCTATCGTCCGCACAGAACTGACTGGTCGAGGAGCGTTATATACACTCATCCTCATATGGAAGTGTGTCAATGACAGATAGTACAAGTGACTCCTCCATTGGGAACTTGGTTGCCTTCACAAGATGTGTGAACTGGAAAGAAAGAGGTTTGTCCATGCGCAACCGGTAGTGCTATTCCAATACCTTCTGATAGTAGGTTCCAACAACGTAATATGATCCTTTTGGACACTCCATCTTCCATCCATCTCTTACTGTGTGTACTGCTTGTGCTTTCAGCTGTGTGCACTTCAAAATGTAGTACTCCACGTTTTCCTTGTTCCCCTTTTCACCGTTGACAACAAAATTGTCCCCTTCAGCAAGCACATCAGCAAGAAAGCCCTCATAATCCTCCTAGACAGGATCATCTATTACAACCTCATCATCTCCCACATCATCTTGTGGGACAAAGTTGTACATAAGTCCATTTTTTCACATGGGACTTGTTGGAACAATTTCTTCAAGCCTCCCGCATGCATGCATCACAAAAGCACAAGAACCCCCTTGTTTGGATTTGTGTGCAGTTAACCGCACACGTAGTGAATAGATTGAGCTCCCTCCAGGCTTGCACATGCACATTTGGTCTCCCTATCAGCATCACCCACCTTTAACTCCCAGAAAAACCTTTGAAAGGGTTTCTCCTCCCGTTCTTTGTATGTGGATTTGCATGCAGTCCAGCTTAGAATAACCGCATACATAGTGAATAGATCGAGCTCCCTCCAGGGTTGCACATGCACATTTGGTCTCCCTATCAGCATCACCCACCTTTATCTCCCAGAAAAACCTTTGAAAGGGTTTCTTCTCTCGTTCTTTGTATGTGGTGACAGCATGATAACTTAGAGTCTCCGTCAGAAAATGAAGGACATCTTGCACATTATTTAAGACAACACCATCCGTCTTGAGTTGCTTGTGTGTCAATGCCCAAAAGATAATAGTTGCATATGCGATGTCCAAAAGATCGCAAACCTCAGCTTAAGCCCAAGCATAATATTTGGATACTTACTAAAATCTCCCTTTGGTGGAGAGGGATGGATCATGAGCGTAGTTCTTTTATAGCAGACAACAGAAGTGAAACAGTGCTATATAACATACTATCAAAGTGCTAAGGCTTCAAAATAGCATACCTGCCAACAAAGTAAAAAGGCTTGGATGCCTTGAATTATGATGCTACCCCGTCTGACCACACCCAATGTCTTTCAAGGGTGATTCCTTGCTTCTTCAGCTACTCAAAATGAAGCATAAAACAATGTTGAACGAACAATAAAACAATGTCGTGTATTTTGTCATCCGGGATATAAAAGTGCATTTCCTTGATAATGTTCCCATCCTCTTTGCTTCATCTGTAGGTTATGTGGACAAGAATGGTGCACCAATCAGTAAAGCAATGCAGCCAACAGAAGTGACACAGTGCTATATAACATACTATCAAAGTGCTAAGGCTTCAAAATAGCATACCTGCCAACAAAGTAAAAAGGCTTTGGATGCATTAAATTGTGATGCTACCCCGTCTGACCAGACCCAATGTCTTTCAAGGGTGATTCCTTGCTTCTTCAGCCACTCAAAATGAAGCATAAAACAATGTTGAACGAACAATTCGTCGTGTATTTTGTCATCCGGGATATAAAAGTGCATTTCCTTGATAACGTTCCCATCCTCTTTGCTTCATCTGTAGGTTATGTGGACAAGAATGGTGCACCAATCAGTAAATCAATGCATCGATTGAATCTCATTTTGCTCCTTGAACGAGTAGTTCTCAACAAAGTCGACCACATACACAACAACATCATCCGGAAATGCTTCAAGGCACCGTTTTAATTGCTCAGCTTGCCAACGATATCTGAAATTGTGGATGATAAGTTTTGTTGTGTGTTGTTTTAGCACTTGTACAACCTCAGTCACAGGAAGCTCATTCATGGATAAGATTACACGATTTTGTGCCTTTCCAGCCTTGGTTACACCATTCTCTACGTTCTCAAATAGCTTGATGGGACACACCTTGTTCTTCTCTTTCTGCTCATGGGAACAAGTCTTTAACTTCTTTTTCTAACCACAGTTATTGCAGGTATTCTTGAGGCAACTTAGCTTGTGGTACACATTGTCTGGCTCTCTTGGGCAAAGACATGATTCCCAAACTTGTAAACAGATTGTGTGGCCATGCATCCACCCTGTGTAACTGGCAATGAACAGAATTCACAATGAAATTGACAAGCACCTCCATGGTATCCAAATCTCTCTGCACGGATGCAGTCGATGGCTTCCTTCAGGTATAGCATCTGAACATGTGATATACAACATGTATTTCTGTGCTTTAGCTTCCGTACAAAGGTAGGCTTGAGCCTTTCAAATGACCATTGCCCGACTTCCACTTCCAGATGCAAGGACTTGAACCTTAGAAAAAACTCAGTCTCCAAGCAAGGCCATGAAGATAGCATATTCTTAATGGACTGTGTATTACAAATATATGTGTATCTAGCACCAATATTGCTATCTATATTACAACGACAGTGGTATATAGCATACAAAAATAGTGCTATATGCACATAGAGTAGTGCTGTATAAATCATACAATAGCAGTGCAAAGCTTAAGTTCTGCTATACAACACAGTTACAGTCCTATGTATAGCAATACTTGTGGCTATAAAGCACAAGTACGGTTGTGTGTGTTATCCAGCACCAACAGCACTACGCATATAGCACTACTGGTTCTTTCTAGTACCGCGTACTAGTGCTATATATAGCATACAATAGAAGTCCAAAGATTAAGTGCTGCTATATGGCACCAATAGTGCTTTGTATAGCAATATTGGTGCTATCTAACAACAGTACCGCTATGTGTGTTAGAAACAGTGCTATATAGCAACCAGTAGTACTATGTATGTAGAACTATTTGTGCTGTCTACAACCACAGTGCTATCTAACAGACAGATGCTATGAATAGCACTACCTCTGCTATCCAATACCTATGGTTCTATGCCTGCTACTTACGAGACGAATCTAAAATGCTAATAAAGCAAATTGCTGCTATATTTAACTCAGGAAAAGAATCAATGTACTTGGGTTTCATCGACAAAGTGAATGGGATGTGGTGTGTATTGTTTGCACCCATGCTTGATACGAATCACATCCTTCTTGTTCAATGACACATGGGTATTTTGAGTCCAAAAAATGGTACTTCAACTCATCTGACAGTGTTGTTGTCTCTTACATAGAAAGAAAGAAAGAAAGAAAGATATACTAACGTCTCCTAAAGGCCGAAATGGCCCATGAGACCAAAACAAGGTACAATTGATGATGATGATGTCTCATCATAACAAATCTGAAAGAAAAAATGAAAATAGTAACATCCTAAGAGAGCTAAGAGCTGAAAGCTGAACCGCTGAATCGTCGCCAGTAAACTCCTCCGGTGGTGGGTAATGATGGCTCGAATCTGTTGATGATGAGGGAGTCGTGGACGCGATCCTCGTGGTTGTGGGTGTCTCGCTCTACAGATGGCAATGGCTCTGTCCAGGGTGACTCCTCTGGAGGGTGGTCTGCCAGGTAGGCCTGTAGATGGGGGAGTAGAGGCTAGCGGGGTTACAGTGCTGGCTCTAAAAAAATCTGTGAGGGCTCTCAGTCTAGGCCGCTCTGGTCCCACTGCCCTCCTGTCCCTCAATACGCTCTCTCTGTGGCGTCTAAGCTCATGTATGAAGAGCCCTAAGCACCTTTGGTCCTCAAAGTCCATGATCCGATGCAACGGTCCAAAGCCTTCATGGAACAGAAAGTGGTACCTCCCTCGGATCTCAGATAGTACAACGACATATATAGCATTCCTCGGACTCCACCTCCTAATGGCAAAGCTGGCATATGCGGTCCTCTAGTGATATATCCTCATATCGACCTATCTCTATCCTCAGCCAGTGTGAAGAGGTGTGAATCTATCTAATAGCACTCTGAATACCATGTGAGAGGTGTGTGTCCATGTAAGCATGGCGTATAATAAACCCGTCCGAAGAGAGGTGTAGAAGATGACTATGGTAGTGTGTCATTTTCGTGCCCAACGACTGCGGGGGCTTGACCCATGTCCTCTCTGTATCTAGTCTCACAATGTCCATCATCCTGATCACCCGATTCAACTTTGAACGGCTCAGATCTAAGAACAGGCAGTCCAAGCTGTAAGCAAAAGGCAGAAGTGCATCAATACTCATGCCATGCAAGGCCAGCCATGTGCGCATCTGGGCATACCAACACTGTGGGTGTCTCCCTCATCTTCAAGTTGTTTGGAGGAAGTGAGTGCTGGGCGAGGGTATTTCTGCTAAGGGAGCTCCCATATTCTATGGAGAAAAGTAACTGCACAGAACAAAGCCTCAGTAACCACTAGGGCAGCCCCCATCTCTGTCTTGATGATCTCATGTGGTACAGATAACTTGCTCCGAATCATGCGTGCAATCATCATCATTAATGGCCTCTCCATATGCTACCATCCATCATAATATTCTTTCTCTCGTCCGTCCTGTCCTACTATTGGCTCTGTGAGAGAGAGAGATATATATATTTTGATCCTCTAAGCATAGCAAGAAAAAAAAATAAACTTGCTTATGTGTGTGTGTGTGTGAGAGAGAGAGGTATTAACATCGGTAGAATGCAACACGAGGGTAAATACGACCAACTGTGGGACTTGAACTTGGGTGTAGAGAGAGAGAGAGCGCACTGCTTTTGATCCTCCACCTCTCCAGTTGAAGTGCTTCTCAAAACCATCCACCTGGAGAGGGTCCTTATGCCATTTGAAGTGCATAAGTAGTGTAAGTGAGAGAGTATCCTACTCTTTAGCAGTTCTTGCCTAGATAATAACCAAAAATGTAGAGGGCACAAATTCATTTTATATGAATAAAAGCATATGGGTTGTTGCATGGTAAGGTGGACCTAAAGCAAGTGTCTCGAAAAATTGCTATTAAAAGCAAATAGCAAGTGACTTTTTAGTTGAAGATTTTATATTTTAAAATATAGAGAGGTGCCTTTTTAAACTAGGGTTTGGCTAACTATACGGCCACCTATTTCCTAGGCTCTGGGGTTCTCCCCCCGAAACCAGGGGGTTCGGCTCGGGCACCCTCAAACAAGCCTCGAAGAAACAAACACCAAAAGTTCCTCTCCATTCGGAAGGCGCCTCGCCCCAAAACAAGCATCAGCACAGGACGTGCATGTTCCAGGCTCGTCTTTTCAATCAGCAACATCATTGCAAGGCATGCAAGGAGTCTAGCAATCTGCATTCAAAAAGGAGGGAAATCATGCAGACACCTCCCCCACTACATGGCCACCACGTGGGCTCGTTTCTTGGGATAGATAACCTCACATTTGGCCATTTTCAACCCGACCCACAGCCTGCCTTTCGCTCAACTCTCAACCAAGAATATGGCTTCTATGGGGATTACCCCCAAGGTGGAAGTGGAGTCAGAGACGGAGGAGCCATCGGGGTCATCTTTGCAGAGCAAAGAAACGGTGATGCTGGACATGGACGAGATCCGTCAAATCAACGAGGCCCTCTCTAGAGTGACCAAAGGCATAGTTCTGAGACTCCAGCCAAGAATGACAAAATAGGAGGCGACCATCGTGATAGAGTCCAAGATAAGCAATTTGGAACTAGTAAGTCTATTCCTATTTCATTACCTCAAAATTTCATTACCTCAAAATCTGGTTAATGAATGGAGTTCTTCTTACCAGGCAAGGGTCGTTGTGGGTCTATGTTTTGGCCCTCATCCCCACTAGTAGAATTTCTCCGTACATGGATTAGAAATAATTGGGCAATAAGGGGTTGGGAAGTCGAGAAAACCCAATTTCTTCCCAATAATTATTATTGTTTTCTCTTCAAAAATGAACAAATGGCTCTCACATACTTGGTGTAAGATAATGGATGATTAGAAATTCTCCATTGTCTATCTTTAAATTGTCTCCAGACTCCTCTCCCTTGGGTCCCAAACCCTCCACAGTTCCTATTTGGTTAGAGCTTCCGAATCTGTCGCTACATCTTTATCCTTTGTTACAGCTTATTGTTAACCCGTTTGGGAAGGTTGCTAGGGATAAGACCTATTGATGACCTCAACCCTAGATGGCATCCCCAGGCTTTGATTGAGATAGATACTACTCAAGAACTTCCAGTGAGCTTATCCATTTGTGCAAGTAGTGGGTACTCAATAGACCAGCCAATAATATATAAGAATATCCCTAATACCTGCTTCCATTGTGGAGCCAATAATATATAGGAATATCCCTAATACCTGCTTCCATTGTGGAGCTAATGATCATTTTATCAGGAATTTTCCTATCAAATTTCCCCTCCTCCTTCTAAGCCAGAAGAGCAAATGGCCCAGAGCCATATAATCAAGGATTTTAGAATGTAGGAAGGAGAAACAAACCCTTCGAAAGCTGGC
The DNA here is from genome assembly GCF_041138505.1 of Cibotium barometz. Lineage (NCBI taxonomy): Eukaryota > Viridiplantae > Streptophyta > Polypodiopsida > Cyatheales > Cibotiaceae > Cibotium > Cibotium barometz. The sequence goes on from NC_141091.1 coordinate 14,889,085, forward strand.
ATCCCAAGGGAAATTTCAAAGTCAAACATAATAATAGATTTCCCCCCCTTCTCATGGCCCTTTTTGATCCTTCCCAGCCTGAGGAGGAGTTGTTCCGAGTTCTCAGGTAGCAAATCGACAAGATACATTTGCTAAGGAAGTGGATGATATGGACTTCTAGAAGGAGTTCCATGTAGAGCAACTCCTCCCCTCTCAAGCAGATGAAGAGTCCCTTCGTGGGGGAAGGTTCAAAAAATCCCGCTTTAGTTGCAATTAAACAAGGGATAAGGAATGGTAACCTTAGTGACATAGGAACCTCCAAAAGAAGGTAATCTCAAGTGGGAGGGATGCATGCCCCAGCCCCGAATGAGAAGACCCCCAAGCCTTCTGGGAAACCTCCTTCCAAAACCCCCAAAACATGATGCTAGACAACTTAATAGTTATGTCCTTTAATACTAAAGGATTCACTGATGAAATTAGACCTAGAGTGATAAATGACTGGTTATGGCCGTCAAGATTGAAGCCTACCATTATATGCCTTCAAGAAATCAAGGTAGTGGGAGACATATTGTAGAAGAATCTTCTGGCAGTGTCCAAGAACCACCGTTGGTATGTGACAGATCATAAGCAGGGCAGCGGAGGCACAATCATGGGCATAGATGAATCTCTAGCTGTATGCATTAAAGAGGTCAACATTGACCCTAAACACAGGTGGATTGTTGTAAGAATTAATACAAGTGAAGATATGTTTATTGTTGTGTCAGTGTATGCTTCGGACCCTGTAGGGTCCAGACCAAAGTTGTGGACATCCTTGATGGGAATACAGCCACCAATTCTCCCCATAGGAGATTTTAACATGGTGGAAGCTCAGATAGACAGATACAAACAAATGGGGCACACTATCAAAGGTCAGGAAAAGAAGAGTTGGGAAGAATGCAAATTGTTTCATTCCCTTCATGATTTGTCATCCTCAAATGACTTCACTTGGAGAAATGGTAGATGAGAATAGCTTAAAAGGAAGGCTCGGCTAGATAGATGCTATCTATCAGATGCCCTTAGTCAGAAATAGATGCTATCTATCAGATGCCCTTAGTCAGGAAGGCTCAGCTAGATAGATGCTATCTGTCAGATGCCCTTAGTCAGAAATATCTGAGCTCATCCATAAAAGTCATGAAGAACATTGGTCTTTCAGATCACTACCCCATTGTTGCAACTATCAAATCATCGTGTGTAAGGATAAAATCTGGATGGTTCCACTTTGACCCAAAACTATTTCAATTGCCTTCAGTTCAGGAAGGAATCAAACAAATTTGGGAGGAGTCCTTTTCTTCCATTCATGCTCCTGCTAGAGCTTTGGTCACAATTAGTGAGGGAATCTCAAAACTTTCTATTATTTGTCAAAAAAGAGGTGACCAAAGCCCATGCCCACAAAAGGAACAGCAAATACTCCCGCAGAATGTCCACATCTCAGGATGACCTGAGTTGTGAAATTAATATTCTCAGAGAAGAGCTGAAAATGAGGAAATAATTCAAAGCCAATATTTGAAACTTTTCATTAGGGAGTGGTGGGCCGGAAAAATAGACAGACCTTCCAAAGACATGTTTAGAATTCTTAAGAAGAAAGTAGACAAGGACTACTTCCCATTTTTGAAAACCCTGCATGGACAGCTGGCAAATTCTATAGAAGAAAACATGAACGCAGCAAAAGAATATTTCTCGAATATCTTTAGTAAGCCTTCGTAAAAGAATGCAGAGAAAGACAGGGCCAAATGTATACAAGATCTTTGCTAAAGTTATGGCAAGAAGGCTTAGTAATAAGCTGAAAATGTGGGTTAGAGAGGATCAAAAAGGATTTATAAAGGGCTGCTTTATTGTAGATGCCATTATTGCATTATGGGAAGGGGTGGAACATGCCCAGGAGACAAACCGAGACTTCATTTTCTTCAAAATTGATTTTGATAAAGCCTATGATATACTCGAGTGGTACTTTATCCTCCAATCCTAAAAGGATATGGGGTTAGGTCCTCGGCTTATCCAAAAGGTTGCAACCTTATTTGGGAATGCTAGAGCAAGAGTAGTGATTAATGGAAAACTATCTGACCTTTTGAGCTTAATAAATATATAAGACAGGGATTCCCTCTAGCCCCTCTTCTTTTTGCGATAATAGCAAATGCTCTATGTTGGATTGTACAAGATGCAATGCAGAAAGGGGATATGAAAGGTATTGAACTGCCTCACAACAAGGGCCAAATGTGCCTACAGCCTTTTGGAGATGACACCAATGGATTGATTCATAATGATGACAAATCTATCAAAACTTTTTGGAAATGCCTTCAGATTTTCTACACGACCTCTGGGTCCATAATTAATCATCAAAAAACAGGAATCAAAACGATGATCAATGACCCGCCAGAGTGGATTGTTCAACATGGCTATCAAATCTTAAAACAGGGATGTATCTTTTGACTGTTGTTGGGAATCCCAATGGGTTTCAGAGTCTCATTAAAATAGTGGTGGCAGTGGGTTATGGATAAAGTTAAAGAAAAATTTGACAGATGGAAGGGATACCAACAGAACTTAGCAACAAGAAGATGCCTGGTTCTCAAGCACCTTCTTATACCTACAACCATCTACTTCCTATTGTGTTGGATGCCATCCAAGAGTAATATCAAAGAGCTACAACACCATATTAGTGAATTTGGGAATTTTCCAATTCCCATTTTTGAATATTTAAAAAAGGGGACATGGATAACATGTTTGTAAGTTTCTCAAAACCCTATCATATGACCTATCGTTGGAAAGCGCTTGAAAAATGGAATCTAAAGAGCTATAAAGCGCTCATTTTGGATTAGTGGTGTTCAAGTTATGGTTAATCCAAACTTTTGACCATGTGTCCCAAACTTGTGGGAAATTCTCATATTCCCCAATATGGTGTTCTACAGTCTTTATGCAGGAACTTCCTATGGTCAGGAGATACGGACATGGACAACATCCCTAAGGTGGCGTGGAACTACTGTACACAACCTAAATAGAAAGGAGGACTTGGGCTCCCAAATATAGAAGACCTTGCCACTCCATTGGCAGCTAAATGGATTATAAGAGCCTTGTCCCAACCAAATTCGGATTCATCAATACTTATTCATAGGAATTTGAGTGCTCACAGGATGATGGAGCGACCCCAATGGAGAAACATTCCATTTGTGCCTCTATTCTTCAGTAGCATTATTATCAAACCCTCTGGATCAGAGTTGGTGAGGAGCTTTTAGTCCTCATGGAACAGAGTAAGAGGTCTCCTATGTCTCTTTCGAAGAACACTAGGAAAGCAGCTGGCTTCTTTGGTAAGGATTCTATTTGGTTCTCCATCTCCCTACAGAATTGTGTGGACATGGACAGTTTGAAGAAAGCCCACAAACTTTCAAAAAAGGGAGTTCAATGCTGGGAGGATATCTGGGAGTTCACAACTTAAATGTGGTATGCAACAAAAAAACTAAGGATGCTGTATAGGATTAACAGAGAGGATCTCTTGTTCATTCGATCCACGATAAACCAATGGGACCGTGACAAAGCTAATAAGAGCTAAATATCTTTGGTGTGTGTGGAATATGAGAAACTATGTAGTGTTTCAAAATACAGTATCACTCAATTACCCTAGCCTAAAGAGTGCTCTGTCTACCGATGAAGATGAAGATGATTTTAAAAGTGGATAGAACTCTCTATTGAATCCAAAAATCACGGATTGATGTCGAAGAGTTACTTGCAGTCAATGAAGCTTGGGAGGAATACAAAGAGAAAATCAATGGTATCAAAGCAAACCGGGCTAACCAGGAACGAGAATGGAATGAAGTAGGGAATCAACTGACGGTCTGACGGTCGAGAAAGAAGAGCTCGCACAAGCCATTTTGGCTTTAACTAGCTTAGAAAACAGTATCCAGGAACTGATTTAAGCTTCTCTAAAAATCTTGATGTATATGTTTTGATAGCCTTTTTTGAATAATACATTATGTGTCGTTCTAATTTAATTATATATATAGAGAGAGAGGTCTTGCAAATTGAAGGGGAGCAACCAAAGCAAAAGTAAGATGATCCTTTTTTCAAAAAGCCAAAAGCTCCAGGTGTATTGTAGGAAAAGATATTAACAATAAAACAACCAGAAGAGTGCCCTCTTGTAGATTATGGAAAAAAATGTGGTATAGCAAATACATGTGATGACTTAGTAGTGTTTTGGCTAGAAAATAAAAACCTAAATACTTGTACATTGCACTTGGATGTGCTCTTATTTCTATCTATGATCTAGCTATCCATCAATAATCTATAAAAGTTTTGTTTCCCTCCACTCTACATACTCCTTTGCACATGTTAAATCCTTAAAGTTTTTCTTTCTTTGTTGCTTTTGAACAATATTGAATGCTAGTTTTACTTGCAATCTTGCGAATGTCTTTTTAATGTGCAATCTCTATAGGATTCCTTGTAAGACCAATTTAGATGCTATTTGCTTTCATTGCTTCTTCAAAATACTGTGTGTGTTGGAAGAAGGCATTGCATGCTATGTAGTGAGACTTTTCCATCCCTCCTACTATCGACCAAATTGCATCTGGAACATCCATATTTCTTTGCAAAATAAGGTAGATGATTGTAGATTATATGATGTAGAAAAAAGACATAGGATGTTACTTTGTAATGTGAAATTGCATTAAAAAATTCATAGGAGAGATAGTAAACTTATTACCATATAGTGCATTATATTATAGTATGTCTAAGTTTGTTTCATGTTTCTTACAAAATTCTTCAATTCTTCTTCAAATGCCCGGTGATCATCTTTGCTTCAAGTGTGTGTTCTAAATATTCCCATACTTACGTCTTTACATTTTGTGCAAGACTATCTAGTTCATGGTCTTTCACCACATTGTTGATCAACTTTTACAAGTTGTATTTGACACTATAAACATAATTTGATTGTCTTTTGAGTTGTATGATAAGTTTCACAAAGTATGAAAAGTCTTTCTAAAGATTCCAATACTTTTGTCTTTACATTTCGTGCAAGGCCATCCACTTCATGGTCTTTCACCACATTATGGACCAACTTCCATAAGTTGTATCTGACACTAGAAACATAATTTGATTGTCTTTTGAACTTTCTTTTACTTTGTGGTGTAATAAAAACCTTTTGAGTCTTAACACCACCAACGAATGGTTTGATAGGAACTTCTTTCTCATTTGTTGATTTTTTTGAATCCTTTGTTATTTAAGCATCTCCACCATGAAGTCCAATGTTTGACAATATCTTTTCCAATGCCTTGATTGCATTATTTTTTATGTGTCTTTGGATGATGATTCCAATCAAATCCAATGTAAAGAAATACAAGCTTTCAATAATTTGGCATAATGCATGCAATGTGCATATGTGTACACATAAAGGATGCCACATACAACTTTAAACTTTGAATCAACCCTGTCTCAGTTTGGTGCTCTCTTCCACCACTTGTTTATTAGTACCCATGTTGGCTCCTTTCTATTAGCATTATGGTCATCTCCTGTTAATGGAACTTCCTCAGAAACACCTCTTTCTATGATCATGTCTCCCGAGAACTTGTCTTAGAAGCTCTCTTTTTGTTGGATAAACACTCTTGGTCATGGGCTGCTTCACAACCCTAGGTGATCACTGATTCCTTCTTGGCGTTTGTTGATGCTGCCATGAATTGTGCCCATGTCTCCTTGAGCTGTGTCCATCTTTGCTCGTATAGAAGTTGACCTTATTGCGCCTCTTCTTGAAGCTCTTCTATGAGTTGTTGCCTAAACCTGGCCCCAACGATGATTTGTTCATACTGAGCATAGTGTTCTTGTTCCCTTTTGTATCGTTCTTCGTCTTCTCATCCCCGACGACTCTGCAAAGTCTTGAGAAAGTCATCGTCCATCTACCCATATATTTGCTAATGAGAATATCCATGTCTATGAGCATTGGGATTAACGGATGCACATGACACATATAGCATATCAACATTTTTGTTTGAGCTCTCACAATCGGGCAGCAGTCCACTCTCTCTGCTACATCGGGACAGCAGCCCTCTCTGCTTCAGGTATGCAGCATGCATGTCACTAGAGCTTCACCACTCGGGACAACAGCCCTTTTTGCTTCAGGTAAACAGCACCACTGTCACCAGAGCTTGCACCACTCGGGACGACAACCCTCTCTGCTCCTCACCACTTCAGGTACGTAGCACTCTTGTCACATAAGAGCCTGCACCCTTTAGGTACAACATCACCCTTGTCATCATCAGAGCTTGCATCACCTCATCTTCCGTGGCCACATCACCTTGGAGTGCCTCTGCTTCCATTGATGCGAGCCTTCGACACCGACCACCACTTGGTGTGTTTTGCCTCACATCCACGTGAGCCTTCCTCACTGACCGTGTTTCATCTCTACATCTGTACTGGTCTCTCTACTTAGAGTCACCTCACACCTGAGGGATCTTGTACATATTTGCACTCACCTTAATATATATATTCACTCACATATTTCATGCCGTGTAGTTTTGTTCACTCACATATTTCATGCCGTGTAGTTTTGCTCTAATCTCTCATATATCTGGTCCTTTCATCCTTTTTCCCTCATAGAGGGTTCCTCTAGAGCCGTTGGGACCTCATCACAACGGAACCAAGCTACAGAAGAGGCACCTTCATTCTTTCCTATTACACTGCCCATCCATATTCCCGTTCTACCCAATCTACCCACATCAGAGAAGCTAGATGGTGGCAAGAGCTTCTCCTTTTGGCAAAATACAAAGTGGAGGCTATATTGGAGACATATGACTTGTGGTAGTTTGTCACTCTTCCTATCGAAAGACCTTGTATGGTGGATTCCAACTCCATCAAGAAGACAGCATCGGCTCAATGCTCGAGCGAGGAGCTTCTTCTTTCTCAACGTCGACAATGGCGTGCTTTCTCACATCTCGGATCTTCGCGAGGCTTCATCGAATTGGGAGAAGCTTATCAGTGTCTTATATGAGCTAAAGACTTTCTCTCGTCATCTTGCACTTGAGATTCAGTTGTATCAGCTCAAGTTTGTTGGAACATCCGTTCGAGAGCATGTCTCGAAGATGGAGGCAATGGCCACTACTCATGGCCCCCCGAGAATACGCTAATTATGATACTCATGAAGAAAAGATGGAGGCAATGGCCACTACTCATGAGAATACGCTACTGATACTCCTTCCACCCTTGATCCTTAATCTCCCTTTGATTCTCCTTAATGCTCCATTGATTCGCTAATTTCGCCTAATTACTCGCTAGTTTTGCTGACCTCCATTCGCGACCGTTCTTGTCATGATGTGTTGCCAAGGGATAATGACGGATAATGCTGGTTGATCTCTGCTAATTCTCTCTCCCTCTAGTCCTCAAAAATCACCATGAATGCCTTCTATGGAGGGCGCACATCCCTGGTGAGCTCCCGCGAACACTGAACTCTAATCATAAAATCTGAAAAATCTACTCTCCTCCTTCGAGCCGCGAGCGTCCACGCGAGCGCAGCTACTCAGCTACACTGCTACTCAGTGCTTAAATTTGATGCTCTTGAAAGGTCAAATTGGGCTTCATACGACGCTCTCTAATTTCCTTAAGGTTGCGAAGGTGAAACCTCTTAAGTTTCAAAATGAAACCTTACGAAAATGCCAAAGGTTGCATAGATGGATATAGGATATAAGTGTGTATATGATATGTACGCATATTCACTTTTATTGGTGGTGCATATTCACTTTTTTTGTTGATGTATATTCACTCTATGCTATTAATTAATTTTTTTTGTTGATGTATATTTTTTAAAGGACCTTAACGAAGCTTTAAGGTTGCATAGATGGATATAGGATATAAGTGTGTATATGATATGTAAGCATATTCACTGTTATTGGTGGTGCATATTCACTTTTCTTGTTGATGTATATTCACTCTATGTTATTAATTAATTTGTTGTTGATGTATATTTTTATAAAGGACCTTAAAGAAGCTAAAGCTTCTTTAACACTAGTTTGGTACCAAAAAAGGACACTTAAGTGTTCTTTTTCAGACGATGCAAATTAAATGCTACTTGCGCTAGGAAAGACATATTCAAAATCCCTCTTGAGGAGTTTGAATATGTGACCTAGTGTGTCTTTACAAAATATAACCTTGCAATTTGGATACTGGCACGATAAGGAATTACACCCATAAATAGGACTTGCATGAGACTGTAACTCAGGTTTGAGAAAACCGCCTTCTAAGTTTAGAGAAAAAAATCACTAAGCCCCGTGAAAAATTTCAAGTAATTATTTTATATTTGTGTCAAAGATTTTGCCAAGTCTCACATGAAATAAAACTCAATTGAGAGTGTCTAAAATAGTAGGAAGTTGTGTGTGTTTGATACACCACTTTTTAGCATCCATTTGTATCCAAACCAATACATGGTTTTAATGTGTTTGCAAGTTTTTTAAGGTGATACAATGCTTACTCTATCCATTGAGATCTTAAAGTTATATGTAAAAGCCCCTTAGTAAGCTACAAATATTAATTGTTTCAAAATGTCAAAACTGCACACAACAAAAATTCTGGATTTAGATTCTTGAGTCATACGCATTACATTCCTTAGTAAACTTGCAACATTTTGTAAGTATAGAATAATTCCGCTAAGGTACATTGTACAAACATAATTTGGGCACCTAAAACCTTTGTTTCATGGTTGTTGAGAGAGAATTTAGAAACTTTGAAAAATGTAGCACTACTACATGATAGCCTAATACTGACGCTTATACCAATGTCACTGAACAGGGTCTAAAAAAGCCCCGTCATCGGTATAAACCTCGGTATCTACGTCGAAACCACAACGTCGGTATTTGCATCAGTAATACCCGATATATATACCGGCGCTCATACCAGCACGCATACCGACGCACATACCAGCATGCATATCGACGCTCATAACAGCACGCATACTGACGCTCATACCGGCGCTCATACCGGTGCTCATACCAGCTCGCATACTGGTGCTCATATCGGCGCTCATACTAGCATTCATACTAGCATTCATACCGGCCTTCATACCGGCGCTCATACCAACACGCATATCGGCACTCATACCAGCACGCATATCGACGCTCATACCAGCACGCATATCAGCGCTCATACCGATGCTCATATCAGTGCTCATACCAACGCTCATACCAGTAAATTTTTTTGGACGAAATGGTGTTGCCTGCTGCCTGCAGTCAACAAGACTCAACAACAGTAAACAGACAGCATCATTCTGTCCAAAATAGAGCACAAAAGACAACCATGCTCGTTTTTGTATTTTTCAGATAAAGAAACAAGAAACATTACTCATGAATATTTTGATCATATACTAATAGTTTAGAGGACTTACATTATGGTAATGCCTCCCAATTGATGGTCTCTCCTTCTGCTTCAAGCATCTCAAATAAGGCCACAAGGCCATATTTGTGAGCGTACTTCTCTTCTCGCCTACTTGGTAGACGATTCATGGCCAACTCCTACATAAACGATTAACAATTACAACTTTTAGAAATCAACATTTAGCCCACATACATACATTTAGATAAACAAAATTGCTACAAATACTTACGAATTCATGGCGTATGGTTTCGTAACCACCACTCCCAAGATGAGAAGCCCCTACTGTTTGGAGTCTCGTCCTTGCCGCCTCTCTTTGTTGTTGAAACCTCTCTGGTGTCTCTGTGAGCTCCTGAGCTATGGCTTCCCACTCCCTATCATCTAGCCAAACAGGTTTCTCTTTCCCCTCTCTAAATGCATCCCTCGCCTCTGACCTACGATGACCTACGATGCCCCATCAAAATGCGAGCTGTATATTGTATCCACTCATTAGAGACGAGATTCCTAGGGTCAGATGGCTGAAACTCTTGCTTTATCTTTGTATTTATGTAATTTTTCTTCTCCTTATCTTGCTGATCCCATAAAGTCATAAACAGAGTTGTGAAACTGTATAGTGCACAATTGTCGAATTCGTGTCTTCATTGCCTTCCTTGCACTATTCATTATAGGTGCCCCATCCCTAATTGTGTATATCTTGTTGTTGTCATGGTCATGTGCACCCCAAAGAGTGGAAGGTGAACCCATGGGAACAGATGAGAGCGAAGGACGACGCGGTGGTGTCAGCATCTGTGGCACTACCACCACAACAACCTCCCCCTAAAGACCTACTACGTGAGCGACGTCTATGTGAAGAGGTGGTAGATCGAGCTGTAAGAGGAGTGGAAGGCTATGTGGTATGAGGTGTGGGAACTGCTGTCGTACCTACAGGTGTGGGAACTTCCGTCGTGAAGCCAGATGGTGAGGCAGATGTCCCTGCTCTAGAACCCCAATAAGTCTGAGCCATGGCTCTCTGCTCTGGAGTCATGGACGAGAAAAAACCATATAACTGGTCGAGACTCATGCCCTGAGATGAAGGGTTAAATGAGAAATTAGAACTGTAGTTTGAGCGACGGTGAGTCATCACCCATGGCCTGTTGGACAAAAAACCATATGACAAACTTGTGCGAAATGAAAATTACATGGTAAACAATGAAAGAACCATATGACAGACATTAACAATGATAAACAACAATGGTAAACCATATCACTTTGCACCTGCACTAGTGATTATGACGGTAGACATTAACAATGGTAAACAATGAAAGGACCATATGACAAACATTAACTTCCCTAAACAACAATGGTAAACCATATCACTTTGCACCTTCAATGTCATAAAATCATTACAAATATGTCATAACTATTTGCATAATCATTAAGATACATCATTTTAAAAATCATTATCTATTCTATCATCCTCATTAAGATCAGTAGCCCCAAAGAGATCTATTTCTATGTACATTTCAGCATCCTCATCATTAAAAGTCCCTTGATGAAGGCTGTCCTCATCATCTATGTCTTCTTCCTCAACAGGTTTTCCAGCTTCATTGGTTTGCACCTCTTCTTTCTCAATAGATTTCCCAGCTTCATTGGTTTGCACCTCTTCATTTGGATCTTGTTCTAGTTGCTCCTCTTCATTTGCTTGCTCCTCTTCATTGTTGATATCGGCTTGTTCTTGTTGCTCCCCACCACCCTGTGAATCCATATCACCCTGTTGTAGCTCTAATTCTTCACAAATTTGCTTACTACGGGGAGCGACTTGAACCACAAATAGCCAGCGTGGATCTTTTGGATCCGCTTTAAAGACAACCTGCTCAATGCTCTAGGCGCACAAAAGTATCTTGCTGATTGGTCCATACCTTTGTGGAGTCCACTTGGATGAGGCCACTCTTGTCTCTACGTACTGTTGCATATGGCCCATTTGTGATTACCTTGAACCACTTCATATCAAAGATAAACAACTCAAAACTTCTAAAGCCAACCTTTAATATGTCTTGAATGGTTCCAAAGTAATCAAGCATTCCACTAATTGTGTTATCATCACTTGCACTTGCTCTCGACTTTCTTGAACAAATTGTGCTATGACACCACAATCAAAGGTTGCTCTTCTTTGGTCTATTCATTCTACCCAAAAATGACGTCCATGTGACCAAAACGCCCCATATTTGTGATACTACAAATAGTACATAAAGATTGATGGACAAATAATAACTGAGACATGTAGAGAAAAAAAAGAGAGACATGTAGAACTTAAACACTTACATGCCAATCGCATCCTTTTGTAAGCTCCTCCTCCTCCTCTGTTATAATTAAACCAGCACATTTGGCTTCTAAAATTGTAGCTTCTAGCCATCTACCTATGGGAAAGTCCGGAAGAGTGTGCAGACCTTCTGGATATGGGAGATTTCTTGTAGTGCGATTCCTTCTGAAACTTAAACGATCTTGTACTCGCTGTCGCTTGAGAACTTCATATGTCTCAATCCACTTCTCCATTACATGCGAGTTCAAGATGCAAAATTTATTGATTTTTTCCCGCAAATTGTTATCCATCTTTCTCTTAATGCCTTGGCCTTGAGGTTCCTCACCAATGACTCACCTGTTAGACTCTTGAGACCATAGTCGAGGTATCTCTGGATCTGATGAACTTAAATATTCAGTGATGTAAACAAGGGACTCTTGTATCAGCCACCCTTCTGACATACTTCCCTCCGGGTGAGCTATTTGGCGAACAAGGGACTCTTGTATCAGCCACCCTTCTGACATACTTCCCTCCGGGCGAGCCATTTGGTGAACAAATCCCTTTAATGTCTTCATAAACCTCTCCAAAAAGAACATCTGTCTTGAATGGACTATTCCAGCAACTACAACCTCATCTACAACATGAACTAGCAGATGCATCTGGATTGTTAATAAACTTGTAGGGAAAAACTTCTCTACCATGCAGAGTGCCTCTATGGAGTTTAAACGCGTTGTCTCCAAAGTGTCTCTCTTTATCTCTTTTGAAGAAATCCAACGCACCAATGTGCTAATCTTATAGATAGTAGCTCTAATGTCTTTAGTGAGGCAATCCTTTATTGCTATGGGGAGCACAAATTGTAGAAACTTGTGTCAATCATGACTCTTGAGGCCACTAAGATCATCATCCTTTGTAAATGCACTTTTCAAGCAATGCATACAACCTGTAGGAGTCCGAAACTCTGAAATTGTCCTCTTCACTTGTTGTTCCTCCATCTTACTAAAAACCCATGGGGCTCTTGGAAGTAGCACCTTTCCATTGGGTCTAGTACGAGCCACAACTCTTGCATGCAACCTATCTCTTCTAAGTCGTCCCTTTGGCCTTTAGTCTCCTTTTTTCCTGTCATGGTCTTCCACAGAATGTCAGCTACATTCTTAAAAATATGCATCGGGTCAAGCAAATGGTTTATAAGAAGATCACCCCAATAGGGGAGTTGGTGAAAGATAGAGAGCCTCTTCATCCCAGGACATGCCAAGTTGCCACATTCCTCCCATTTGAGCTTCCAATCGCTTGCCTTCAGTGCACTTGGAGGAGGTCTTCCTAGATTACCATCTCGCAATTCATGATTTTCTGGAAGATACCTAACATGTCCTTGGTAGACATTCTTTCATAATGCCTTTGAGTATCTTGAATCAAGTCGAGGACCACATAGAGGACATGCATTATAACCCGATATAGACAAACCTGAGCATTCTCCATAGCCAGGCCAATCATGCATTGTCCACATGAGAATACCTTGCACAGTTGCAAGTCTTTGGCCACTCTGCTGCTTTGACATGTCCTTCACTTCAATTCCGTTCCACAAGGTGCGTAACTCATCAATAAGTGGTGCCAAATATACATCCATGTTCTTCATCTTTTGTACTTTCCCTGGAACTATTAATGAGAGCAACAAATGATCTTTCTTTATTGCTAACCATGGCGGAAGATTATAATTCACAAGGCAAACAGGCCATGTGCTCCATGAAGAGCTGCGTAAACCAAAAGGTCAAATTTGAAGCCCTTGAAAGGTCAAATTGGGCTTCATACGACGCTCTCTAATTTCCTTAAGGTTGCGAAGGTGAAACCTCTTAAGTTTCAAAATGAAACCTTACGAAAATGCCAAAGGTTGCATAGATGGATATAGGATATAAGTGTGTATTCACTTTTATTGGTGGTGCATATTCACTTTTTTTTGTTGATGTATATTCACTCTATGCTATTAATTAATTTTTTGTTGATGTATATTTTTTAAAGGACCTTAACGAAGCTTTAAGGTTGCATAGATGGATATAGGATATAAGTGTGTATATGATATGTAAGCATATTCACTTTTTTTGTTGATGTATATTCACTCTATGTTATTAATTAATTTGTTGTTAATTAATTTGTTGTTGATGTATATTTTTATAAAGGACCTTAAAGAAGCTAAAGCTTCTTTAAGGTATTAAAACATTAAAGAACATTCATCTAAAGAATTCAATGATTCTTCCATTGATAACCTTAAGGATAATTTTACATGAGTAAATTTTTTAAAATTGACATGCTTATTGCATAAATTCAAACCATAGTGAAATAAAAATTGAGTTCAAAATCTATATTACAAAGAGCTTTGTAAACCACCATGAAATTACCAAAAAAAATATACGACAAAATAAATTCCAATAAATCCAAATTACAAAGAGCTCCGATATGTAGGTGCATGTCAGCATAAACATTAGTTTCTCGAAGGTTAGCAAAGTTAGTGACTTTACGTCAAGTAATGATTTGAGGTTTGGTGTTTATTTACAATTCAACAAAGGAATTGTGTTGTTTTAAAGTGCAAACGGAATCCAGTCGAAGTTAGAACAATAATAGTACATTCAACAATAAGAAGGAAAGCAATTTTTGGAAGAAAGATGACTTGTATTATACATCCAGTGGAGCGGTTTAATTACAAGCGGAGCACTATACTTTGCATACTTTGAAAATGACTTTTCTAAGACAGCTACAAAAAAACAACCATCTTCCTCACTCAAGCCCACATATTTATATACTTCAGGAGATAGAGGTACAAAATTGTCTCCTTCCACAATAGATCTTTTGAAGTCCGCAGTCCTTTCCCACACCGAAAGGAATGATGTGTTGTATTCTTGTTGTGATTGTTCTGGCACATCATCATCAACTACAATCGGGTTGTTTCGAGTTCCGAGGTTGTTGTTGTTCACATGTTCTTCTTCAATGTTGTCATTGTCTTCATCTTCATGTTGGGCTTGAGGTGCTGGATTCATATGCTCGAAGTATCTTCTCACTTCGCAGAAGAAGATTTCGTCGATGTCGATACATTGGGTTAGATGAGATAGTTTCATTACTTTCCAAACTGCTGCCGATCTTTGCTTGCTCATGCCAAAACCTATTTTGGGAATGATCCATGAAGCAGCGGGGTAGTATTTACCCGTACACACCATCTTCAAAAGTGTGCTTTGCAATGAGGCTCCTAGTTTATTAGCTATGTAGTTTTCCATATATACATAGGCTCTCTCAAATAAGTTTACAGGTGAGAGGCAGACCTTATTTTTTAAGTCTGCCTGGCCATACAAAGCATATAGCTATCTACCTCTTGTTATCTCTTCACTTGATATGTTGTGCGAGAAAAATTTAAAGTGTGGCTTGTGCAAATCCTTCATACAATAGCCTATCATTCCTTCTAGTGTGTGCATCACCAAGCCTCCTTGCAGCTTAAAAAGATCCCAACCTAACTATCTCTTTATGGTTTTGCCTATGCTAATCAACGATGGTGTCATCAAACTAGCCACCCATGATTTGAAAATGCAAGTGATTCAATGTGTCCCCTTTCTCTAAAGCAAAAAGGCCTTTAGAGCATTCGATTATTCTAATGAATTCTTCTAAGGGTTCCTAGGAAGACAGTTTAATATCACCATTCCCAATACCTATAGTCACATACACCTCAAAAAATCTTATTTTTTTCTTTGTTGGGAATTTTGGTATCTTGTGAATTGATGGTTCGGATGTCTCTGGCTTTTTTCCTTTCTTATCCAAGTATGTGGATTCTGTTGTTCACAGAAATGTACTATTCAAATTCAAATATTATCATTTCAAACATTACAAAACTGTTATACGTAGTAAAAGAGGACAACACAAACACTTTATAGTGTTATCAAGTGGAAAACGCTTATTGGCAAAGCTTATTTAGTAATAAAGGCTTTATACGCAATGCTTATTTACATTTTTTAAAAGGGGATTATTTAATTAATTATGGCTGTAATAAAGACTTTATACGCAACGCTTATTTACATTTTTTTGTTGACCCAAAAATGTAACAAATTATAGTCTTCTTAACTGCAGGACATGCATATTTATTGATTTTGAACAATGCTTTTAAACAATGCTTTATACGCAACGCTTATTTACATTTTTTTGTTGACCCGAAAATGTAACAAATTATAGTCTTCTTAACTGTAGGACATGCATATTTATTACTTTTAAACAATGCAAGAAATTAAATACACAATGCGTATTTTCAAGAATGTAAATAAACAAATGAAAATAAATCAATAGAGATTGTGTATTGCGTATAAATAAACAAATCAAAATATATAAAGAAAGAGTGCGTATTGCGTATAAATGAACAAATCAAAATAGACTTATTTAAGTGGAACAGACATAGTTTCAAAAAAAGGGAGTTTATTTCTTTATTTCACACATGCAGGCAATGAACCGCATGCAGATTTTCTCTTCTACTGCGTACTGTGTATTCAGTGGAATGCATTTATCTATTTTCTTGCATAGCGGACAGAAACAGACCATACAACTTAGCTTGATATCTCAACACACACTAGCATCCGGGCATTCCCGTACAACTAAAGGGTGGACATTATGTAATATTTTAGGAACATAGACATAGTTTCCAAAAAAGGGGATTTCTTTTTTAATTCACATGCGGAGAACGAACTGCATGCAAATTTTCTCTTCTTCCTACATATACCGGACAGAAACTGTATTCAATCAACGAGGTACAAAACAAATGAGCGACAACAAAATCAAGTCCAGAAACAATTTTATATACCCGAGGATCTTGCCATTTGCTTGACCGCACCACGAAGATTACGGACTGTAGAAGGACCATATGGTGGAGTGGTGATGCGGGGCCCCATAGGGAGTTCTCTAGGTAGACTAGATGATGTAGGGCAATCTGAAATTTGAGATGCTTGTGTCGGATTTAGCATGCATGTAGCAACTCCTTCAAAAGGACGACAAGGGACACCGGAGGGAGTCCTTCACGACAAGTCGAGGTAGAAGGATGGTGATCAACACACATAAAGTTGGTAATATCATTCATAGCTGCTTTCCTTTTAGGAGCCATTTCATAGAAGAGGATCACCCAAACTATAGAAAAGAAAACTGTAGCAACTATGATACCAAAGACATACAACAGAAAGACGAACACAATATTCGTTAAATAGGCAGAAGAATCATAACCTGTCAGAATCATAAGAGGTAAGAACGAAACGTTGCCACGTACGTAGGCAGCACGAGTAATGCTGTCGACATGCCACGAAGGAGATCCAAAAGCAGGCGAAGAAGACCCAGTCATGCTGAAGAACCGCTTTAAGCTGCTTTCGTGGCCACTCTAGAAGCAGGCGAAGAAGACCCGCTCCCACAAACGAAGAAGGTTGCATGCTCTCGTGGCCGCTCCAAAAATACAGATGCAGGGAGAAGAAGCATAACGTACCATAAGAGGCCAGAACGAAGCATTGCCACACGTACTTAGGCCGCACATTGCTTGCAAATGATGTCAACAAGCCATGAAGGAGATCCAAAAACAGGCAAAGTTGCATGCTCTCGTGGCCGCAGGAGAAGAAGCATAACCTGCCATAAGAGGCCAGAACGAAAAATTGCCACGTAATATGCATGCAAGTCTTCACAACAAGTCGAAGGAGAAGGACGGCGATCCAACACGAAAAATTGTCATGTACTGTGCATGCAAGCCTTAATTTAAATGGGTGCCATCCAACACTTGTCCAAAAGCCAAAGATGTGTCCAAAACTGCCATAATTAATTAAATAATCCAGTAAAAAAAGTTTGGAGTGCATATCCAACACGAAAAATTGCCACGTACTGTGCATGCAAGCCTTAATTCAAATGGGTGCCATCCAACACTTGTCCAAAAGCCAAAGATCTGTCCAAAACTGCCATAATTAATTAAATAATCCACTAAAAAAGGTTTGGGATGCATATTCACTTTTATTGGTGGGCATTAAATAACTAATGCCCACTAGCCTGGGCATTTACTATTTAATGACCCACACCCTTACCTTTACGCTCACCTGCTAGCGTGGGCATTTATTACTTACAACGGTCACCTAAGGTTGGCCACCTCAGCCCAAGCGGGTGAAGGTAGTTGAAGGCGGACAAAGAGAGGCAACCGAAGCTGCGTGAAGGAGGGCGAAGGCAGCCCACTGCAGAAGAAAGGAAAGGATGAGGTCGTAAAAGAAGGGAAAGAGAGGAGAGATCGGCTGTAGGTGGTGAGGTCGCAGGAGAGCATGGAGAAGGGAAAGAGATGAGAGATTGGCTATGGAACGATGACACAGAGACAGCGAGCCGGTCAAAAAAAATTAAAATCACATGCAAAAAAGAAAGCAATGAAGGTTGGCGTTTTTTTTGTTTCATTACTAAATACGAACATTAGGAAAAAGGTTAGTTTGGGACTCATGCGCTATTTGGCACGCATTAAAATGTTGGTGGTGCATACTATGAAGAAAGCCGTTGGTAGAGAAACCCTCAGGAGGAAAGATGACTCTCAGCTCTATACATTCTCCCCGACGTCCCCGTCACCCTCTCTATAGTCACACTGATTGGCCCCTTGTCGCCTTGCCTCTCGCATACACCATCAGTCTCTTGACTCGAGTCTCAGGCTTGAGGCTCCCTCTCCCTAACCCTCGACCTTCTCTTTTCTACAACCCAAACGAAGACTGCACTATGGATGTGCATGATGGCGGTGCTACGCAGCCAGGGCCCACGACCCGAGATCCAATCAGTCCGCACCCCGCCAGTCCGGCTCGCTCTTCTTGCCGCGGCGCATCTCTTGCCTCTGTCTTCGGTCGGCGTTCGCTCGACCACTTGGCATTCGGCCGGATGGATGATGAGGATTCTACATGGTGTAAGTATTTAATGGTCCCGCACAGTTGCGCTTCATTTGCTGGTGCGCCGTAGGCGTGGAGCAGCCTGCAGGGCTTTTGCCGCCTCGCGGCTTGAAGCTCGGAGCTGGAGAAGGGCGATGACATTGTCCAAGAAAAGATGTCTGGAGCCTTGTCGGTCTCAAGCTGAGTTCACACACACGGCGGTGGCACTGCCGTGTGTGAGACTTTTCCGCCCGGCACCGAACGTTGCTGCACAAGGGCCCTATTCACACACGCATGGAATGGCTGTGTGCCCCAGTGTTCCCGAAAAACCAAATTTGATTTGCACCAAAAAAAAACCCTCTAACTTTACACTTGCAAAAAAAAATCAAATTTTAAGATTTTAGAATTACAAGTTCTAATATTCTCAAGAAAAAACCCTCACTTCAATGATACAAGACCACAAAACCTTTTCACATCAAAACTAAACTTTAAAAAACTTTATATTGAAAAATTAAAAATTGGACAATGATGAATGATCATGGAATCCATATTGCATTAAAACATTACATAGTAAATTTGATACAATCAAGTTTGGCAATCAGTTCAATAAAAAAACATAACACTTTTTAAGAACTTTGATTCAGTCAAATATCCCAAGACACATGTGAATAAACATGTCTTGAGGTCTTTGCTCTAGCTCTCCATAAACCAATAGCATCTGTAAAATCAAAGGACATGAGTGGTAGTCCTTCAATAGAAATGCGCATCAATATATCCATGTTCTTGGTTTCCAATCGGATAATGACCGTAACAAATAATGAAGCGTAACAAAAGCAGACGCAACAAGCACAGACGAATGAGAGGAACGATTGCATCACTATTGTGCTCGGATGCGATTGCCGAAATCCTACAAAAACCGTACAAACCACAGGAAAACCATACAAACCACAAGAAACCCTACAAATCCGTACAAACCAAAGGCCATAGATTAACTGTAACCCTACAAATCCGTACAAACCAAAGGCCATAGATTAACTGTAACCCTACAAATCCGTACAAACCACATGCCACAGATTTAACCCTATGTTTAATCCTGGTATTTATGATAGAGTCCAGTCTCTAGCCTCCAGCGGCGGTGGGCGGCCAACTCCAGTTCACCTAACATGATCCATCCAAAATTTCACTTAATGATTACTTCACCTACCATCCAAAATTTCAATTTTCAAAATTTGAAAATTAATCTACCTACTCCTAGTACTCTACCAGTGGTCCACTTGTCCATATCTGATTGGAAAAATTCAACCACCTTTAAGCCTTCTAATATCACCTTAGAAAACCTCTCAAATAAAAAGTGATACCATTGAAAACCTTCTAATTTTTTTTAAATTAATAACTAAAACCTTGAAGTTATCTAGTATTAAATAGATTCACTTCAGGTCACAACTTTTGCAATTTTACAAAAATTGTAAAATTTACATTTACAAGTGAACCCCAAATGTGTGTAGTTTCGTTGTCACCGTTTGCAGGTTTTCTGTGAACAGTGGTGTGCCCTGCGTCACAGTGGACCCTCGTGTGGCAGGGAAATGAGAGAGAGAGAGTGGTTGGTGTTGACACGAGAAAGTTGCTCGTTGCTCCGTGCACTAGTGTGGCTGCAGCCACCTCCATGGCCCCACCTCGATTGACGGCCAAGGCGAGTGGCCGGGGGTGCCAGGTAATGAGAAAGGACCAGGAGGTGGCATCCACGTTGGCATGAATGCACCTGTGCCGCCATGCACGTGTGAATGCCTCAAGGCTAGCTTTTCCACGTGCCAGCCTATGATTGCTCATTTCCAATGGCAAAAGGTGCCGCCGTCGTGTGTGTAAACCTAGCCTCACACTTGACTTTCTTGCTTTCCCTCTCTCTAGAGCGCAACAGCCTTTTGCTGTGTCCTCCCCTCATGTCATGTACTCGCAGGCTAGACACTTCACACGCAGTTAAAAGATCAAGAAGGGGTTGGGTCTCCAAAAATCCATGCAAAGTCTTTCCGCCCATTGCATTGTTTTTTCGTCTTCCCTATTTTGCAACCATCACAAGCTTGCCCTTTCCCATAGCCTTGTCGCTCCCTTTCTTTGTGTTTGTGTTTCTTTCTTCACACCCTCCCGCCATTGCATCTCTCCTGCGGTCTGCTTTGTGACCAGCACAGATCCGACGGCGACAACTTTTCTCTTTCATCCTCGTCCTCCGCATCCTCGTGTTGCTTATGCAGCTTTTCCGTTGCTCCTCCCCCTCAAAAAAGTCTATTGCTCCTAACCCTTACGCAACCTGTTTTCTCCTCTCTCTCTTTCTCTCACACACACACCTCTCTTCGGACGGGTTTATTATACGCCGTGCTTACATGGACACACATCTCTCACATGGTATTCGGAGTGCTATTGGACAGATTTGCACCTCTTCACATAGGCTGAGGATAGAGACAGGTCGATATGAGGATATATCACTAGAGGACTATATATGACAGCTTTGCCACCATCAGGAGGTGGAGTCGGCGGAGGAACACTATATATGTCATTGTACTGTCTACTATGAGATTCGAGAGAGGTACCATTGCCTATTCCGTGAAGGCTTTGGACCTTTACATCGGATCATGGACTTTGAGGACCAAAGGTGCTTAGGGCTCTTAATACTTGAGCTTAGACGCCATAGAGAGAGCCTATTGAGGGACAAGAGGATAGTGGGACCAGAGCCGCCTAGATAGAGAGCCCTCAAAGATTTTTTCAGAGCTAGCACTGTAACCCCACTAGCCTCTACTCCCCCATCTACATGCCTACCTGGCAGACCACCCTCCAGAGGAGTCACCCTGGACAGAGCCATTGCCATCTGTAGAGCGAGCCGCCTACGACCACGAGGATCACGTCCACGACTCCCTCACTATCGGCAGATTCGAGCCATCATTGCTCCCCACCGAAGGAGTTTACCGCGACGATTCAACGGTTCATCTTTAAGCTCTTAGCTCTCTTAGGATGTTACTATTTTCATTTTTTCCTTTCAGATTTGTTATGATAAAACATCATCATCACTTGTACCTTGTTTTGGTCTCATGGGCCATTTCGGCCTTTAGGAGACATCAATATATCTTTCTTTCTTTCTCTCTCTCTCTCTCTCTCTCTCACACACACACACACACTTCTGCACTGCTCCTCTCTCTCTCTCTCTCTCTCTTTCCCAACTCCACACCAATTTGCATAAGAGACTAAGAACATGAAATCCCTTGAAGAACAGTATGGAGAGTATTGTGTGAAGTTTGACAAGGAGTATGCCACAGAGGAGAAGGCGGTTAAACTAGAGTATTTCAAGAGGTCTTTACAACAAGCTGGTGAGCGAAATCAAAGACCTAGAACATTGGTTTTTGGCCTCATAGAGTTCTCTGATTGGAGCCCCGTAGAGTGGACTAGCTTCACCACCACAGTACCGAACGATCTGCTACCTGAAGAATTCTACTAGAGTGTTGAAGCCAGCCATGTAAGTCTTCCAGATCTGACGTCAAGCCCAAACCCTTAAGAATTCGAGAGTTCTACGATTGATTGGGTTAGGAAAGCGGTGGTCTCGCCTCCCTCTGTAAGAGAGCAACAGGGCCCATTTTGATGCAACTATCTCTTGCATCGAGGCACAGATGCAAAAGCAGAGTAAAGAAGACATTAGAATCGTGGAAAAGGAGAAGCTGAGTGTCCAACAGTTGGATTGCATGCAATCTGGAACATCTACTGCTTGTTTTAGGCATGCTGTTGAGGAAGGGATCCTTATGTGGGACCTCCTCCTCGACCATGCTCTCCTGCAAAAGCATCCTCAAGCCGAGGACATTTCTGACTAAGGTGGAGAAGCCCTAACCATGAGACGACTCTTGTGGGTGCTAGCAAGGACGAGGGAAAAAAATATTGGCTCTTCAAGAACTCTTGGGGCCTCAAGTGGGGTGACCAAGGTTTTCTTGAACTGGTGAGAGGTGTAAAATCGTGCAGGATTGGCCAATTTTTACATCATCCAAGAAGGATTCGTCACACCGTAGCAAAGAGGGCAAGAGGAATAAGATGGGCAAACAAAAGTATTGGGACCAATGCAAAGGCTAATTTTGGAAATGTTGGACGCTATGGGCTATTTCGTCGGCAAGCTACGAATATGAGGGGGGCACTTTGTGCTAGTCTACTCCAAAGGTATTTTAGCTAGTAGGTTGTTGTATGTTTCCAAGATAGGAAAGTCTGAGATATTCTAGTTAGCAGGCTATTGTATGTTTCCAAAAGAGGGAAGTTCGTGTAGAAATTGCAGTGCTCACAGTTGGTATCATGTGGTTGCAGGATCGAAAGAGTCTCTTGTTGCAGCATTCTCTTGGTAGCTCCAGATCAATCCTTTCTCTGGACTGGGCATTCTGGTTCTCTGGCCCAAACAAGACTATGTGGACGACGTCTACTACCATGGTGCCTGGAAGGACTGCGTTGGAAGATTTGAAGGGTGGGATGTTCGTAACAACCTTGTCTAGTTCTAAAGCTAAAAGAGTGGACATGCACATATGCGAGTCTAACAAAACAAGAGGTTTTTCATGGAACGAAGAAGCCTGCAGACCTGTTGAACTTACCGTCTTTCAAATCTTCCAACACAGTCCTGCCTGGAACCATGGTAGGAGACGCCATCCACACAGTCCTGTTCGGGCCAGAGAGCCAGAATGCCCAGTCCAGAAACGGGGTTGATCTACAACTGCCAAGAGAATGCTATAAATAAGATACTCTTCCAATCTTGAAACTACATGATACTAGCTGTGTGAGCATTGCAATTTCTACACGAACTTCCCTCTTTTGGAGACATACAACAGCCTGCTAACTAGAATATCTCAAACTTCCGTGTCTTGGAAACATACAATAGCCTGCTAACTAGAATACCTTTGGAGTGGACCAGCAAAAATTGGCCTCCTCGTCTTCGCAGCTTGCGAGGAAATACCCCACAACATCCAACATTTCTAGAATCAGTCTTTGCGTTGGTCCCACACCTCTGTTTGCCCATCT
This sequence comes from Cibotium barometz, assembly GCF_041138505.1. NCBI lineage: Eukaryota > Viridiplantae > Streptophyta > Polypodiopsida > Cyatheales > Cibotiaceae > Cibotium > Cibotium barometz. The sequence goes on from NC_141091.1 coordinate 14,912,620, forward strand.
GCTTCCTCTTGTCTTGTTTGCCACGGTGTGACGAATCTTTCTTGGATGACGTAAAAATTGACTAATCTTGCACGATTTTACACCTCTCACCAGTTTAAGAAAACCTTGGTCACCCCACTTGAGGCCCCAAGAGTTCTTGAAGAACCCATATTTTTTCCCCTCCTCCTTGCTAGCACCCACAAGAGTCATCACCATCGCATGGTTAGGACACGAAGCGTTGCAAAGACAGTCTCCCAGGATCCCTCCTTTATATTCATACATCTGAGGATCACATCCAACAACTGCGTACAATGGTCCCGCTTTGAGTTTATGCTTGATCGTCCGCTCATTTGCGTGCATAAGGGCCTTCTCCACCTTAGTCAGAAATGTCCTGGGCTTGAGGATGCTTTTGCATGAGCATGGTTGAGGAGGAGGCCCCACAAAAGGTCATGTATCTGCTCCAAGGATCCCTTCCTCAACTGCAATCCATCAACTGTCGGACACTCAGCTTCTTCTTTTCCATGATTCCGGTGTCTTCTTTTCTCTATTTTTGCATCTGTGCCTCGATGCGAGAGACAGTTGCATGGCACCAGCAAAATGAGCCCTGTTGCTTTCTTACCAGGGAGGCGAGACCACCCCCTCCCTAACCAAATCAATCATAGAGCTCTTAGATTCTTCCAGGTTTGGACTTGAAGTCAGATCTGGAAGACTTGCATGGTCGGCTTCAACACTCCAGTAGAATTCTTCAGGTAGCAGATCGTTCGGTACTATGGTGAAGCTAGCCCACTCTGCGGGCGGAGAACTCTGAGGCCAAAAACCATTGTTCCAGGTCTTTGATTCCACTCACCAGCGTGTTGTAAAGACCTCTTGAAATACTCCAGTCTAATCGCCTTCTCCTTTGTGGCGTACTCCTTGTCAAACTTCCACAGTACTCTTCATATTGTTCTTCAAGGGACTTCATTTTCCTGGCCTCTGATGCAACTCGATGTTGAGTTGGGAGAGAGAGAGAGAAGCAGCGTAGAAGTGTGTGTATGTGAGAGAGAGAGAGAGAGAAGGAGAGAGAGAGGAGAAAACAGGGTTAAGGACTAGGAGCAATAGACTTTTTTTGAGGAGGTGCAGCAACGCGAAAGCTGCAGAAGCAACACGAGGATGTGAAGGATGAGGATCAAAGAGAAGACCTGTCTCGCCGGATCTGTGCTGGTCACAAAGTAGACCGCAGGAGAGATGCCATGGCGGGAGGGTGTGAAGAAAGAAACACACACACAAAGCAAGGGAGCGACATGGCTATGGCAAAGGGCAAGCTTGTGATGGTTGCATAATAGGGAAGACGAAAAAACAATGCAATGGGCGGAAAGACTATGCATGGATTTTTGGAGACCCAACCCCTTCTTGATCTGCGAACTGCGTGTGCATGAGGGGAGGACAGAGCAAAAGCCAGTAAAAGGCGGTTGCGCTCCAGAGAGGGGGAAAACAAGAAAGCCAAGCGTGAGGCTAGGCTCACACACACGGCGGCAGCACCTTTTGCCACTGGAATTGAGCAATCACAGCCTCTGGCACGTGGAAATGCTGGCCGTGAGGCATTCACACCTCGTCTCTAAATCCCACGGTGCCTTTAAGAGGTACCTCAAGTGGGATCGACGCCTCAGGTGAGCGCGCAGATCTCGGCCGTCAGATCACAAGCGCACAAAAAGTAAACTAGGGATAAAAAGTAAACTAGGGATGAGGGTGGCGGCTGGGAAAAGGACGTGGATCATAGATTCAGGAGATTGTGGTAATCATTTGCATTCATTGGGTTTAGAGATTTTTGAATCTTAATCATTTTTCAACATTTTCTTCTTAAGAAATCTATTGGTTGCATGTAGTGGTCAATTAATAAGGTTTGAACGTCTTCCCAAGGTAAACTAGGACACGTAAGAAATATGCAAGATTTTCATTGTCATTCAAAAATGCCCGCTTCCACCTTGTCATATGTTGCTTCCACCACCTCTTTTACTCAAAGAAGCTTGCTATTGACTAAACATTGAAGGTAATTTGCTCTCTCTCTCTCTCTCTCTCTCTCTCTCTCTCTCGTCTCTAAATCACACAGTCTATTTGATATGTGGTAGGAAAATCAAAAAACAAGGTCTGCGCAGTAAACTAGAAAAACTAGGAAAAGTAGGACTGTGTAGTAAACTAGGACTGTGAGCAAACTACGACGGTCAAAGGGATAGATGAATAGCATTATATTAAGAATTTTTTTTTTCCTTTTTAGAACATGATAACTTTCTAAATATGTCCATGTGTGTGTAGGATGAGCTTGTGGATTGAAGATCCTAGGATTGAAGATGGCCCAAGTGAGCAAACTACGATTGAAGAATACTTGGTGCCTGATACAAGTAGCCAAGAATCTAGTGAGAGTCAAGAAGAGGATGGTTTCTTTGCACAAAGAGTTGAAAGCAAAGAAATTGAAGAAAGTGCCAAAGAGTCACTTAATCCACTGCTTTATCTATCACCTATATATTTCTCCTTTGATAGGAGAAGTTATGATGTAATGGTCAGTGTTATTCAAGGGGATTTGTCGATGACCATTGAGAGTCTTAAGACTTTCAATTCTAGAGGAATCCTTTATCTGAAGAAATGGAGGCGAATGAAGGAAAACCTTTGCTTGGATTAAAATCAAGATGGCTCCCTTGTGCTTTGCTTAAAGTCATTTCCAAATTTAAGGATATCATGCATAGACAAATGGGAAAATATTGTCATAACATGTCATAATATATTGGAGTGTGGAGATCATAGAGGGATAAAGGAAACCCTTGAAACCATTAAAGAAACATGGTGTGTTGACATTCGTCAACATGGAATCCCTATTTCTTATGTAAAGGACTTCATTAATTCTTGTGCTTGCAGAAACATGGTAAAAGGAGTTGATAGAGATTCTATTCCACGTTGGCTTCATAAGAACCCAAAAAGAGAACCCACGACCATTTTGAATATTGATAGCTCTAATGTGGAGAGGCATTTGATAGAGCATAAAGTGAGGCTTGTGAAAGTTCGCTCAACAAAAAACCAAGGGCCATCAAAGAGGGTTGTGGATTACTTTTGCCATAGAGGTGGAGAACCTAGTCAAAAGGGGACACTAACGAGATTGAGGACCTCAAAGAAGTGTCATTGTCCATTTAAGGTACAAGTGGAGTATTTGAATACAAAAGACAAAGTAATTATTTCATTATATGCTTCTCATAAGGGACATGTTCTTGGCACTCGAAATGATCTATATCATTTGCTAGTCCATCCTATTGTCATTGAGCGTTGTATAGAGGCCAAGAGAGCCTTTCAATACCGAGTCCAACTTCATTTGACGAAGCTGAATTGTGTCTCCCCAATAAACGAGCTCATGTAACCGGTGTTGAGAAGAAAACATCAACGTGGTAGACATCGTATTCACTTTGATAAAAGACCACGTATTTGGTGTCCACATTGCTGCACAAAAACATTGATGGTAGACCCCCTTTCTACCCTCTCGTGTCACACTTGCCATGGTTTATTGCCTTTAACTGAAAGACATGCTCCTATCGGTGTTGAAGGCATCCTCATAAACAAGGATGTGCTATTATGCGATGGATTACAAAGCTTGCAATGTAAGATCATGTCTTATTTGTATGGTGATTGTAAGGATGAGGAGAGACACTTTTGTTTGACTCTTCCAAGTGGACAATTCCTCGAGAAGATATACGCATCGCGCGTTAGACCTATGCTATTGTACACTTGATATATATCATGTGGAATGGAATGGTTGAAATGTTTTGGTGAAAGCTATATGAGGACACTAATGTTGTGAAATGGTGGCAAGTACTGTCTTGTTTTTCAGTATTTGTGTAGCATTGGATGTATGTATGATCTCTCTCATTGGTAAGCCTTTCCACATAAACTAGGAGATTGCAGTAAACTAGGACTGTGCAAAAACTAGGACAAGCGGAAGTACAAGCTTGCAATGTAAGATCATGTCTTTTTTATATGGTGATTGTAAGGATGAGGAGAGATGCTTTTCTTAAGATACTATACACTTGATATCAATCATGTGGAATAGAGTGGTTGAAATGCTTTGGTGTGATATATATGAGGAAACTAATGTTGTGAAATGGTGGTAAGTACTGTCCTGTTTTTCAGTATTTGTGGTATCATTGGATGTATGTATGATCTCTCTCATTGGTAAGTGTTTCCACATAAACTAGGAGATTGCAGTAAACTAGGACTGTGCAAAAACTAGGACAAGCGAAAGTACAAATGGAAGTACAAGCTTGCAATGTCAGATCGTGTCTTGTTTATATGGTGATTGTAAGGATGAGGAGAGACGCTTTTCTTTGACTCAAAAAGATATACACACCGCGCGTTAGACTTAAGATATTGTACACTTGATATCAATCATGTGGAATAGAGTGGTTGAAATGCTTTGGTGTGATATTTATGAGGAAACTAATGTTATGAAATGGTGGCAAGTACTGTCCTGTTTTTTAGTATTTCTGCAGCATTGGATGTGTGTATGATCTCTCATTGGTAAGCGTTTTCACATAAACTAGGATTGTGCAGTAAACTAGGACTGTGCAAAAACTAGGACTGTGCAGTAAACTAGGACTGTGCAAAAACTAGGACAAGCGGAAGTACAAATGGAAGATAGCGTAAGCGACAATGGACTTTGCCTTTGAATTTGCCAATGGATGATATTGAAGACTCATAAAGCCAATGAGGTTTGTAAGTAGCCTCACATCGATAAAAAGCGCAGTTTTGCATAAAAAGTAATAACCAAGGAGTAAACCGAAAATAACTACTGCATTGACACATGTATTGAACTTATCTAATACAAAATCTTTACAAGCAAAAGATTTAGCATTCCATGGAAGTGTAGCCTTTCAAGAAGTGTACAACTTATCTCGAAATGTAATTTTGTACCAACTATAAAATCCCAAAATAAGACTTATCTTCACTATTGTGGAGACATACGATGTCATATATCATAAAATGGCATAAGCCTTCCATTGACTAAGTTCGCAAATCTAGTGCCCAAAAAACTAACATAGCAAACTAAGAAGGTCACAATGCTAAGAGCAGATGCTCATCCAATACATGGCTGAGCCAAGAACTGAACTCATCCTTCAACTTCATGACATATCCATGGTCGACGAACCACTTCTTTGATAGCTACACAAGAAAAAAAGCAATGTTAGAGTTTAGAACACCAAAATCACATTAAGCACATACATAGCAAGAGATTTCGTATGGAAGCACACACACATGGACATATTTAGAAAGTTATCATGTTTTAAAAAGGAAAAAGATTTTCTAAATATAATGCTATTCATCTATCCCTTTGACCGTCATAGTTTGCTCACAGTCCTAGTTTACTACACGGTCCTACTTTTCCTAGTTTTTCTAGTTTACTGCGCAGACCTTGTTTTTTGATTTTCCTACCACATATCAAATAGACTGTGTGATTTAGAGACAAGAGAGAGAGAGAGAGAGCAAATTACCTTCAATGTTTAGTCAATAGCGAGCTTCTTTGAGTAAAAGAGGTGGTGGAAGCAACATATGACAAGGCGCAAGTGGGCATTTTTGAATGACAATGAAAATCTTACATATTTCTTACGTGTCCTAGTTTACTTTTTTTCCTAGTTTACCTTGGGAAGACATTCAAACCTTATTAATTGACCACTACATGCAACCAATAGATTTCTTAAGAAGAAAATGTTGAAAAATGATTAAGATTCAAAAATCTCTAAACCCAATGCAAATGATTACCACGACCTCCCGAATCTATGATCCGCGTCCTTTTCCTAGCCGCCACCCTCATCCCTAGTTACCTTTTTATCCCTAGCTTAGTTTTTATCCCTAGTTTACTTTTTGTGCGCTTGTGATCCGACGGCCGAGATCTGCGCGCTCACCTCAGGCGTCGATCCCACTTGAGGTGCCTCTTAAAGGCACCGTGGGATTTAGAGACGAGGGCATTCACCCGTGCACGGCGGCGCTCATGCTCTTGGGCCCTCTCAATGGGGATCATTCTTGTATCCTCACACGTGAGTACAAGGTATGATGGTCTTATCTCATTTTGGCACATGCTATTTCTGTGTTTTCCTGTTATTTTAGTATATTGTTTTGTCCATTTTCATAGTTCAACTTGGAGTTAGCTCTGCTATATTTGGAGGTTCCTGCAACATCTGGTGCTTCTGCTAAACTCGCAGTTCTACTATATTTCAAACTGCTACATCTGGAGTGTTACTTGGTGAAAACGTGGCTACCATTGGCTAGACACATGCTCAAGTTCATACCGCATGTTTGTTAGCTTAGACATACAGCAAGCACACTAGGCTAAGTTAGGCTCACACAAAACCTTTTCCGTTATCATACCCCTTAGCAAAAATAGCACTTGTAGAGAGTAGATCATGCAGCTAGCATACATGCACTTGCACCATCACTTGTTGTAGTGGTTGTTCACAAAAGATTCCACTTAGGCTCACTCCATTAGAATAGGGTAGGTGCACACGCACAAACATGTCATATTGTCAAATAAATACAATATGTACATTGGAGATTTAACCTGTGGATTGTCTTCATTGTCCACGTCTGCCTTTCCATTGTCATCCTTTCAAGAGCACACGCCCAACCCATCAACAACTATTGACCTTGCCAATAACTCACCAACAACCTGCATGATTGATTAATGCAAGATCCATACCCTGACCAAGTCAATTTGGAACAAGCCACACTGCAAGTGCAGTATCCCTCATATGTCGTGACTAAACTGGATAGCTCCCCATCCACATCATCAAAACCAAACCTGTAATAGTGCAAGACCCATCTTGCCTGTGGCAAAGATTCACAAAGGACATGCCCACTGGTGATATCCAAGAGATAGTTTCATCACTAGCCCACAGGATCCACTCAAGTCCAATACTCTTGCAACATTTCACACATCACCTGGCATTGCATTGTTTGAGCTACCTGCCTCTGGGTCCTACAATATGCCGAATCTAGGTTTGCAAAAAACTCCTCACACTGCGTTCCCAACATCTTGCTCAATTCTGCCAAGCCCAGTTCTGACGTTGCTCCTCGTTGTCTTGTGCTGGGCTCCTGGACATATTGCTGCAGCTCTTTCATGAAGGCGCGCAACCCGTTTGATGGCACACCAGGTAGTGGCGGGTAAGGCCATCGGTGGCGATCATGGTCTGCTGCAAATACGCCGAGCACCTTTTCAGTGCGGTAGAGTGTTGCACACCTCGACTCAGCATCCTGAGAAGAACTTTTGCAGCTTCTTCGGCCTTCTTGCATTCTTCTTGCACCATGCCCCAGCTGGAACCCAGGCTTTCAGTGTCCTTGCTCAATCACTACACGGAGAGTAGAAATTTGCATGAGCGCTGCATCCAATGCCTCATCCGGGTCGCCACCAGCCGTATCCAATGCTTCCAGTAAACGAAGGCATTCTGCTCACCCTACCCTCTTTTTTTCCAGGGCATCCCTCTCTAATGACTAGGTCCTTCCATCTCTTCTCCGCATGTAAGGCTCATTCTTTCCACCTGTTGGGGTCAAATTTAGCATGTGCCCTCTCAGCAGCTTCTAGTGCCTTCTCCAATTCTGTGATGCGAGTTCGTAGCCTAGGCACTTGTTGCTGGGAGAGGTCCTTCTTGCCAATCTGATCAGCAGCTTCGTCCCACTCTAGCTGCATGGCTTGGAAAGTCAAGAGGTCATCCTGATAACCTTTGAGCTCCTCCTGCAACTGGATCTTCATTATCAGTTCTTCCATGGTGTAAATAGATAAATACCCCTGCGTTTTTGAGAGACCAGCACGGGTGACATCAACTTCTTGCTGCAGAGCAGCCTGTGTAGTTTGCGCAGTGGAGAGCACACTCTTGATGTTCTGATCAGCCGTACACATGTTCTGCAACTTGTCCCGCTTTGCTACAAGAGCGCTGCTGTCAGCATGGAGCTTGTCCACGTGCTGCTTACACTCAAAGATTTTCTTTTGTAAGGCCTCCATGTGCTGGAGCATGGTCTTTGCACACCTAATCCATTTCCAATTTGGAAACATGGCATTCCCAGCATGTATCTACAAGTTCAACATTCTCGATAGTCAGCCTTGCACAGCACACTCCGCACTGTGTAGCTTCAGTTCATCTAAGGCACGGTTGCAATCCGCAAGCTGCGCTTGCCACTGCTTAGTCAAGGCATCCAGTTGCTGCAACAACCACTTGATCTTTCTCCGTTAGTGACAACAGCCCAGAATTCCAGCAATTCATCTTGCACCTTCTTCTCCACTCATTGGGCCTCAATTAGTTCCCGCTGTAGGCACTCCACCATAACAGAGATGGTACTCTACTCACGTAGCTGCTTTTCTAATTCAGCAAGACGGACAGACAATTTTGTAACATTCCTCTCCAGGTCCGCATCTGGGCATTTATAAAGCAGCCCGTGTGGCATCATCATCACAAGGAGATGGAATAGTGGCTTGCGTCGGTACCAATACAAATGGCCAGTTGTCCATTAGTTTACTCCGTGCCTCCAGGATAACCTCTTCAACCCACTCTAAGCAAGTGGCCAACAAGACTTCAAACGTGTCCGGCGGAATAGCTATAATGGCCTCAGAGGTGTCCGTTTCCAAGGCCGGCTTTTCTGCACGGAGAGCAGATTTCCTTGGCATGATTCACCTGAGTGAGTGAGTACCAAGGCAGTACTCATTCGGGTGCGGCTTCTTCGATTTCAAGCACAACCTTATCAATTTCTGCTTCATACTCATCTTTTGACTGAGCCTGACACTCTACTGCAGCTCCTTTTCAGAATTTTGCAACATGAAAAAATTATCCAACAGTGCATCATTGTCTCGGGCAAGCCTCTCGGCTTCCGCATGGGCTTGCTCCAGGGAGGCTTCTAGCTTTTTAGCCTTTCTTTCCAAAAAATGCAGATTTTCGTCAAGATCACCGAAGTGCATTTTGCACTGAGCGAGATGATCCTCATATGTTTGTTGCCACGCCATAATCTGCGCATCAACCAGCCGGGGCAGCAGCCATATGATGGTACAAGGTAAGAAGAGCAGCATGGTGCCTCCGTGTGCTATCCAGTGTGATGCCCCAAGGCTTAGCTTGGTCCCAGGATGGGCTGGGCTCATCTTCTTCAAACACATCTGCCTCCTCAGGAGGGGGCTCTACATCTTCAGTTGCAACTGTTCCTGCAGAAACAAAGAATGAGGGAGGGTTTACCTCTGTTTGCACAGGCGGAGAAGGTGTGAGCAGCTCCGGAGTAGGCTGAGGGTGCCACCCATGGTAGTGGCTCGTTCCTCCTCTTGCAGCTCGCCTGAGGGCTTGGTTTTCTTGCGCGGGCGCGCATGGATAGCAAACCCCTCGAGGAGCGACGCCATGGTCCGTTTCTTCTGTTCTGCCTTCTTGGCCGCAAGAGAGAGAGAAGTCTGAGGTCGGTGGCCATTGCCTTCCTGAGTATGGTCAGCTGCTGTGGGCCGCCTATGAAGTGCCAGTAAGCGCCGCTGCATACAACAAGGGGCCGGCTCTGGTTTTGCCTCCTGCAGGCTGTGCATTGAGGCTTTCTAGTTGCACACCCGCCAGTTGATGGCCTCACCTTCCTCACCCCGTCGAATCATGTCCCAGTTTTTACGACTCATTTGAGTCGACCTATCCATCAAAAACACAGTTTCGAGCAACGACTTATAGTGTGCTCACCGCCGTGAAGGATCAGCCATGGTGTTCATTTCGAACTCCGTGTCACCCATTGTCATTTCGAACTCCGTGTCACCCATTGTCATTTCTTCATTGGGATGGAACCATAGCTGTTCCTTGCCACATTTGTGAGCCTATTCTGGACATAGGGCAGATGCAAGGGCCTCAGATTGATAGGCTTTATGTAGATCATCAAACTAAACTCTCTCAATTAATCTAGTCGTCAAGTCATCTTCTTACTATTTGTTAACTGTGTCATTGTTCTCTAGGTGACATGAATATCTTGCAAGATCCCAAAACACAACCACCAGCTACAGACCTATAGGACCTTATTTTTATGTCAAGGAGAGGCTCAAACATGTTCCATAAGATAGAAAACAAGTGCATGGTTAGGTTGGGATTTGGATTGGGTTATCTTTAACCATGTTTAGTTTGTGTGTGTATAAAATGATTTAATACAATCACGGACATTGATCTTAAGTTCTAGCTTTTTTCAGTAATGATTTAATACAATCATGGACATTGATCTGAAGTCCTTTTTCATTTTGACAGGTGGCTCCTTGGTACTTTCACACTGAAGGGGGAACTAGTCCTTGAATGCAAGGGCTAGTGTAATGGCTAAGGCATGCAAGGAGCTTCACCGACATTGTATAAGCATAGAAAATGATTGGTTGTACTATAATCAAGAGCTGACTCATTTGCAAGAGGTTCCTGTAGACCTAGGTTCCCATTTGTTTGAGGAAAGGAATCTAAAAAGATTATTCAACCAAGCAGGCAACCTCATATTTCGCTGGAGGCACCTTTTGGCATGGACAACACTAATGGTTGCTAGGGCATGGTGCCTTTATAGGTAACTTTCATATTTTCCACCACCACCTGTAGTAGCTACCAATACAACCCGGCAACTTGCTTATTATTTACTACCACCTGGAGTAGAAATGACATAAGCAATAATGCTATACCTTTATTATATACCACAACCTAACATGACCAACCCATATCAGTATCCAAATTGGGGGGGACCTCCACGGCCCAACACAAACCATCAAGATCATGCAACTTTAAGTAGTGCTGGTGCCCCACATGGAACAAGAGTCATGGAGTTGGCCATGTCATTGGTTGCCAAGAACACTTCTTGATATTTTCCATGGATTTTGAATTCAATGTCCCATGTATGGAAGTGGCTTTTATCAATATCTCATGTGAGTTTGCAATGTGTTGGTAAGTACATGTGTCAATAACCCGAGAGAGAGAGAGAGAGAAACTAATGTTAGAGCTACCTATGCAGTACAATGTCAACCGCTCGCATGCAATTAATCACCAAAAAAATGCACCCCGTATACTGTAGCAGCATGAGAAGAAGCCTCGTCCCCCGTATACTGTAGCAGCATGAGAAGAAGCCTTGTCCCAAGCCCCCTGCACAAGCACCACATCTTGTAGATGCAAAATGCTCTCAAGGCAATCCTCTTAGCAGTCAGCCAGGCATCACCAAGACTATCACTCCACAGGGTGGCAAATCTCCATCAGCTCTTGATTACACTCCTTTCACAGAAGAAGGCCCACATGGCGCCTTATGAGTTTTGGGAAGACATCAAGAATACTAACCTAGATCTCAATTTGATTAGCTGCTTGACCTCGTCCCTCACTTAAAGACTGATCTCTGCTAGCATTTGAAACTACCTAGGTCCTACCCTCACGGCAACGTGCCACAATGATGATACCACAAGCAACAATATCACCCCCATTGATTGTGATGCAGACAAGGATGACATCATCCCCACCATCACCATCACTCTACGGGGGAAAGGAATCCCGGGTGTCCTCATCGACGGGCGACTCAGGTGTCAACATCATGTCACAGGCGACAACCAACAGTTTGGGTACCACCAAACTAGAACCAACACCCTTCAATGCTCGCATGGCAGACCAGCGGTCTATTAGTCCTCCCAAAGGGATTATCCGCCGACAAAGTCATGGATGTAAGTATAAGTTGAGTTTCCTAGTGCTTTGCATGATGGATTCGGTTCATGCTTATCCCATTCTCTTGGGAAGACCTTGGCTCCGCGGTGGCTAGATTAAGCATAACTCAAAAACAAATCACATGACCATGAAAAAAGGAAAGCGAAAAGTGACTAAAAGGGTTACCATTATGAAGGACATCCATCCTCTACATGCGGAAGCATGGCACATGATGGAGGCTTTTGATGATGATGGAGAAGAAGAACTATTGTTGCAGCATCACGATATTGTGTCCCTTTTTACCATTAATGTGGATGGTATTTACCATTAATGTGGATGGTATTTACCATCGTTATGAGAAGGTTGTCGAGGTGTGCCAAGTTTTGGATGATGAGCAGTGGAATGAGTTGTAGCAGTGGGTGACTGAATGCATAGAAGAATTGCCAGTCACAAGTTTCAAGAGTCCAAGAAGATGAACTGCATGTCGTTAACCTTGGGGCAGGTGGGGATTTGAAGCACGTGCGAATCAACACCAAGATAGATGTTGAATCTCAGGCAGAGCTCACAAAGCTCGTGGAATTTTGCATGGGAGTATATTGACATGAAGGGAATTAATCCAAAGTTCTACCAACATCGAATCAATCTGAATACTGATGTCATCCTTGTCCAACAACATCAGTATATAGGATGAATCCGAACTATGCCGAGAAAGTAAAAGGGGAAATTGATAAGTTTTTCCAAGTTGGGTTCATTGTCCTTGTGGAGGATGCGGAGTGGATTTTGCCCATTGTCATTGTGCCAGAGAAAAATGGGAAGCTACGGGTTTATGTGAATTACAGGACTCTCAATGCGGTAACCTTGTCCGACCCCTTCCCATTGCCATATATGGATTCTCTTAGACGATGTGGCCGGCCACGAAATGTATTCATTTTTAGATGGGTTGAGTGGGTACAATCAGGTCAAGATGGCCCCTGAAGACCAAGCGAAGATTGCCTTCATTACAAAATGGGGTGTCTCCATGGCTGTGGTTATGATGTTTGGGCTCAAGAATGCCCCAGCCACTTTTCAAAGAATGGTGCAAGAGATTTTCTTGGAGTATCTCACGAACTTCATGAAGGTGTTTGTAAATGACTTCAATGTCTATGGTGACGAACTTAAGCATCTCGGTCACCTATCTCTTTGCCTAGCGATGCCACGAAACCTGCACGAGGAGGTACCCTACGTGCAATATTCTTAGTTCGAGCCATGGGTGAGAAAGTGAGGAGAGTGAAAGTGAAATGACAAAAATGAGGCCATACAGTCTTATTATAGGCACTTGAACATCAGGTCAAATTTTCAAAAATAACAATTTAGTGTGAAACCCAAAAAATTAATGTCCTTTACAATTTAATGTTGTTTCACTCAAAATTTGTGTCGGAGTTGGACTGCTTATGTAATTTGAGATGCCTTTGCTTTCTCCGTCCATAAGCTTCTACTCAATGTGTATTAGATAAACCAATCAAACATTTCAATGAGGTAATTTGTTCATGTCATCCCTCCACCATGACGAGTGTTTTTGAAATATATTCCCTTTGCTCTATAATGTGACTTCTCCATCTCTTGGGTGCTCCACATGTTGAGGGAACCATACTTTTCCAAGTAATATGATCCATGAGCATAAACAATATGCTGGAAACAAGCAATTGCATGAGTGATTATAAATACATATAGATTGTACCAACTTGATAATAACAAAAAAGTACCATGTAATGGGTCAATGACCAGTTGAGTAAACTGGATGACTGTTGTCTTGAATATGGTTTGTTATTCAGCATTGGTAGTAATTAATAGCACGATTGACACCATCTTGTCAAAGCAAGCCCAAACCTTTGCATGCTTATTACGAAGACTTACATCCTCATCACAATCACTAGTACACTTGCATAACTCTTTCCACAACTCCCATCTTGCTTTGGAGTTTTTCCCCAACATGTGCAAAAAACACCTAGTCTTTGCTCCACTCATTGATACTTGTTGCACCACAATGTGATTATCTTAGACATCTTTGCATCTTTCACTATTTTGACGTTGCCTCCATGCACCTCTAGAGAGTTGAGTAGATCCTCCACTTTGGAAATGGCTTCCATGGATTGAGCAGCTGACTTCATAGTGAATGCAAAGTGAACGTGCAATTTGAGCAACTTCTCAAATCTTCTCATCATGGCATGTAATGTGCAGAAGTGAATTTTTTCACATGGGAATGAAATAATGGGATTCCATGTAGGATCCTTTGCATCCCTGTCTGGCGATGCTTCCAAGTTGCATGACATGAATCCATCAATCCATCACAATTCATCTTCCTTCTTACACCTTTTCTTTGATTTCTTTATGCATAGAGGGCAAGGAAGTAAAGAGGTAGCACTTGTGTCACAACCAAGCAAGCATACATTTGATTGTTTTCAAATCTCCTCGTAAATGCCAATCCACTACAAAGGTACCCACACATGAAACTTCAAGTTGTTCACCATTTATTTGTTGCTTGATGACCTCAACAATCTAAGGACATCTTTGAAGCATCCAATCTAGCATTTCATGGTTCTCCTTTGGCACCTCAAAGCTCCTAACCACACCAATTGTCTTTTTCAGAAGAAGGCACCTTGTCCTTTGCATGTGCCATTGTCTCATTCATGAGTGTAAGTCCCATTCTTTTTCCAATATGCATCCTTTGACAATTTGGCACTCATCTAGCTTCAATACGAAAGAGACCACTCCCATAGACTCTACAATCATGAAGCAACACATGATTAGATATACATGTTATTTGATTGTTCACCATGAATAAGACAGTTTAAATCATACTAACCTTCATGAGAGACTTTATAAAACTTGATCATTTCTTGTTGAAGTCTCTTTAAATCCATGAAAATGTTATTGAAGGCATCGCAATCTACTTTCATATCACTCTTTGATTTGTCCTTCAATGATCCACTGGGTCAAGAGTTAATAGTAGCAGCACAATCCACTAATCTCATAGTGATTTGCTGAAGTCATTATCGTCATTCTAGTTACGAACATCAACACAGGGACTCATCCCATTCATCCTCATTGTGGTTTTGCTCAATTTATCGCTTTGCAACCAAAAATTCAGGAATCATCATTTTTCAATCAGAATCCAATTCAACTTATCAATTCTCAATCAGAATTTTAAAATCATATCAACCACATTCGAATTCATCATCTGGATAGCATTTTAGCTTATAATTTCAAGATCTCAGATTTAGTCGTATATACTGCCAGTAAAGAGCTACAGTTATACCCTCGGTATATACGGGTAGTCACAGTCCTTGGAACTATAAGGTAAATACCATCATGTCTAGGCCTCAAGCCACATGGAAATACTCACCGACAAGTGATCTTAAATGTGCATTGTTTGTCTTCTTTTCTAATGCAACTTTGTACGGAGGTGGAAGTAAGTGGCTTTTGATCCCTCACTTGTGATGAAGAGCCTTCTTTGTGATGGCATGGATGGACTCATAGCCCTTACAACTTATACCTGCTTCATCACAAGAACTTTGAATAGCATTTGCACTCAAAATCCCCTCAATGTCCTTCATGTTATCTTTCATTAAAACATCACGAAATCCCTTGTAACTGGGGTCATGAACAATAGCCAACATGTCTTGCTTCCTAGTGCAAGATTTCAAAAGACTCTAGGTATGTGTTTGTGAATTCCCCGCCGATGCATCAATCAAAAAGTTCCTGCAATGTAAACATTGAAGAAAAGTGTTAGTTGTAGAACTCTTATTTAAATTATTGAACACTCAATTGTTGCTATGATTTGCCTTTTCCTAGAACCACCACCTACTACTGCAAGCCTATCAATTTGTGATAGATCTCTTTGGCGTTCCCTTGCACCAACAACTGGGGTTTTCTTCAAATGATCTAATTTGACTCTAAGCTTATTTAATTCTTTCTCTTGTTCCTTGATTTGTATGTCCTGGTCTTTATTCTTATTCTCTACAATTTTCACTTGTTTTGTTAAATCTTGAATATTTGATTGAAGATGCAAATTTGATGTGTATATATGTTCCATGTAAGCCCCATCACAGATTGTTAAACGTTCATGTAAGCCCCATCACAGATTGTTAAAAGTTTACATTATCCAAGAAGCCCATTTTTCCCATCACCAATGTGACGTACTATACCAGTCAGATCAATTAATAGTGGGTTATCTAAGGTTAATGGGTCACGTGGATAGAGCGCACCATTAACCCATAAGTCCTAAATAAGAAGTGGATGCATTGTCTAATGGTTGTCTTACGTATGGATGTTTCATTGATGCATATTCCTCTTCTAGAAGAATATGAAGATCTATCTTACGTAAGGACGAATATGAAGATGTATCTTACGTTTTCTTGTGTTAGTAATATCTTCTAAATGAGGTATGGTTTAGACTAAGGTCAGTAATGAAAGAAGGATAAGAGTAAGATAAAAGAATTATTAAAGGAAAATGAGGTAGTTATTTGTTGAAAATGATCTTGAAAAGGTACTTCCGAGGGTAACATATGATTAAGGGACTCTTTTTTTATTTAAAAATGTTAAAATTTAAATTTTTTTAAAAACAATCTTAATTTTAGGACTCCTTATACCTGCGTTTTTCATATTTGAAGAAGAGAGAGCTACCTCGCATGGTGCCATGGGGCAGCACCTCTGTACTCAGCCTCTGTACTCGATAGAGCAACCGTAGGCTGCTTCTTGCTGCTCCAAGTCACAACAACACTCCCCAAAGAAAACATGAAGCCACTAGTAGATCTTCTATCTGAGATACTACCAGCCCAATCAGCATCCGTGTACCCAATGTACACATATCTCTATCCCAGTTTCATAAAATAGTCCACAATGCAAAGTAGACCTCACATACCTCCGTATGCATCTCAATGCATCCAGATACGGCTTCCGAGGAACCTGCATAAACTGACTCACCAACCCAACAGCATAGCTCAAATCTGGCCTGGTGATCGTCATGTAGATCAAGCTTCCTACTATGCACCTATACTTAGTAGGATCCTCTAAAATCTCTCCTGAATCTACACTCAACTTGCCATTCTGATCCAATGGCATTGAGATAGGCTTACAGCCTGTCATACCATACTTGGACAACATGTCCAAGCCATATTGTCTCTGCAGTAATCCAATACCATGTGGTGACCTAATGACCTCAATGCCCAAGAAATGTTTGAGCTCCCCCAGATCCTTTATCTCAAACTTCTATCTAAGCAAGATCTTTACATCAAAGATCTCTGCATCATGGTCCTCCATAATGATCAGGTCATCTACATAGATGACAACAAGCACTATCACTGTGTCTCACATACAGAGAGAAATCTACATTGGCTACATGGAAGCCAATAGTGACAAGATATTCAAAAATCTTGTCAGACCATGCTCTTGGTGCTTGTTTTAAGCCATACAAGGCTTTCTTCAACCTGCAAACATGCTCGAGGTGACTCACATCCTCATAACCAGGTGGCTGCAACATAAACACCTCTTTCTGTAAATCCCCATGCAAGAATGCATTCTTTACATCCATCTAATGTAAAGACCATTGCTTTGATGTAGCCACTGCTATCACAACTCTCATTGCTGCCATCTTGGCAACTGAGCTGAAAGTTTCCTCATAATCAATGCCATATGTCTATGCATATCCTTTGGCTACCAATCTAGCCTTGTACGTGCTTATGCTTCCATCACTATTATGCTTTACTTTGTGTACACCCACTTGCATCCAATGGCTTTCTTGCCTCCTTCAGGAAATTTCACTAAATCCCAAGTCTCATTTCCATATAGTGCATCCATCTCCTCATCCATAGCTTTCTCCCAACACACATTTTCAACAGCCTCATCAATGCATGTGGGCTCTACAACCTGCACAACTTTTGCCATGTATGCAGAGTGATGTGCACATAACCATCATAGGTAAACCTCTGCACAGGACTCTTCACTCTCCCAGATCTTCACAGCTTTGCATTCATGGCTTCCATAGCCTTCTTTACACTAGGTGTTCTCATAGCTGGTATCCCAAGATCCTCATCAAGGCTCATCTCTGAGCCACTAGACTCTCCATCAACATGAGAATGCCCTGCAGAAATGTCAGGCATACTAAGGGGCTCAACCACTTTCTCTTTGCCTTTATGTGCTGTACTAATCACATTTGCAGGACAAGTATTATGATGCAGCCTGCCACTCCATGGTCTATCAACTGAACCACTAGATGAGGACTCTCCAGGTCCACTCAAGGACTGTGATTGCTGACTTACATTCTGTGCAACCACATTTCCACTCAAGGACTGTGATTGCTGACTTGCATTCTGTGCAACCACATTTCCACTCACATCAGCCCCAACAACTTCTTTTTCAGCACCATACCAGCTACTCATCTCATCAAAAACAACATCCTTGCTTACCCTCAACTCACGTGTAGCAGGGTGTATCCCTTTTGCTCAAGGGAATACCCAATAAACACACATTTTTTAGCTTTTGGATCCAGCTTAGTTCTCAGCTCATCTGGCACATGCACATATGCAATGCATCGAAAGACTTTCAGATGAGACAAATCAGGTTTTCTGCCAGTAAACCTCTCCTCTGGAGTTACATCATGTATGGCTGCAGTTGGAGTCCTGTTCATGAGATGTAAATTGCTATAGAAACAGCCTCAGCCCAATAGCTATGCGGCATATTCTTCGCTCCCATCAATGCTCGTGCAATCTCAATAATGTGCCTGTTTTTCGCTCAACAATTCCATTTTGCTGCGGAGTGTATCTGCATGTAAACTGTCTCCGAATATCATTCTTCTTCAAAAATTCAGAGAACTCATTGGAGAAGTACTCTTCCCCTCCATCTGACCTTAGGCACTTTACATATTTCCCTGTTGGCTTTTCAATCATAACTCTGAAATTCTGAAAATGAGTGAACACCTCACCCTTCTTCTTCATGAAGTATAGCCACACTTTCCTTGTGTGGTCATCAATAAATGTCACGTAATACCGCAGCCTCCCATAGACATGGTCTTTGTAGGACCCCATACAATGCACAACATCTAGTGCATTTTTGCTCAAATTTCTGTCACTTGGAAATATATGCTTTGTTTGCTTTCCAAATTGGCATGCTTCACATATTTTCTGTATACCTTCAACTTTAAACTTTGGCAGCCCTGTCACAATTCCTTTAGTCTGCATAGACTTCATTCTCTACACATTCACATGTCCAATTCTTTTATGCCAAATGTCTGTGTCTGCAATAATTCCTGAAGCATTTGTGTTCTTGTTGGAAGAGGATGAGGTAGACATCGAAAGAGTCACTTCACGCATGCCTAATGTCTGTGTCTGTGCCTCCTCTACCTCGTCCTCTTCTTGAACTTGTGTAGAAGGCCTGCTGCTCTCTGAACTGTTTTTGTTTTGTGAAGACTATTGGTCTTCACCCAAGCTCTTCTCTTCTAGAATCAACATAGACACCAAATCTATGAAATCGAGAATGTTTTTCCGAGTCTGAATAGACGTCTTGAACGCCTTGTATTGTGGCCCGAGACCAGGTAAACAGACTTCCACCTTATCATCATCATCTACTGAAACGCCAATATATGCAAGGGATTCCACAATACCCTTGATCTTCAATGCGTAGTCATTCATAGACATACTCTTTTTCTCCACAGTATGAAGTTCATTCTTCAACTGTATCTTTCATCCCTTAATATTCGTTTCATAGAGTTTTACCAAGATGTCCCATGTCTCCTTGGGGGACTTGGCATCCTGTATGTGCCTAGTCATGGTGTCCTGTATACTGATAGAGAGCCAATACATAACTTTTCTGGCTCCTTGGTTCCGATCCTTGAACTCTTTCACATCCGTAGCAGTCGGATTGATCTCCGGTATCCCCGGTGCCTCTTCATGCTCACGTTCTATGTAGTCCCACAGTAACCCTTTCCCATCATGAAATTTGTCAACCTGAACCTCCAAGCATGAAAGTTGTTCTTATCAAGCTTCTCACAGCAACAATCTGGTTTATGCCATCATTTAACATCTTGCTAGACACACAAATTTACCAGAAACAGCACTCTGGTTTGTCCTGCACAAACTGCTATATTTTCTACACCAGTAAAATGTACTACACTCAAATGTCGCAACTAGTGATTTCAATGTGCATACATACACCCAATGGTATCTGTTGACCTCCTTGTAGCACACACAATGTCTGCACAACCAATCTGTCTTCCTACAGTTCTTAAAAGAGAGTTCTGCAGAGAATCGATGACTTACCCCGCAGTGCTCGAAATCGCCTGCTTTTCTGAAAAACAGAGGTCCTAACGCGCCGAAAACGCGTTTTATAGTTTCCCTATAGCTTTACTCCCACGAAGAAAGCTCCTCATTTAGAGATCGTTTGCTGGTGCCTCCCGTAGAGCTCCTCCCGAGGACAAGGGTGTAGTTACCAACACAAATAGGGAAGAGTAGATGAAGCTCTTACCCTCGTACCGCTTCATGTGCTTCTCTTACTTGCAGCTTAGCCCTTACCTGGCTCTGATACCATGAAAAGATGCAGGGGAGAAGAGAGCTTGAGCTCTTGCGCACACACACTTACAAAACCCTAAAAGAGAACACACAAGGTGAGAGGCTGAAAATCTTCTTCTTCTTCACACAACACTCAACACACCATATACAAAGATAAGAGTACACACAATATGAAAGGTAATCAACCAAATACATACTAGGGTTCTCTATAGTGTGAACCCAACTAAATGAGCTGGCGCTATAACTATGCCAGTCTCTAAAATGGCTGTCACACAGCCTGTCATCCCATTGGCCGCATATCACCCATGATCTCACCAACCATGCCAGTGGTGTAAGTGTGGGGCCTATCCCCCAGGCGGTTCATCAGTGTCCACCACCTCACTAGATGAGCTTGATATCTCAACAAAAAACAGTGAGATTCTTCAAGAACAAACATCAAAAGTCTCTGTAGCCTAACAATGTACGTCTCCTCCTTCAAAAAAAGCAAGGAATAGTTGAGAAAAATGTTGATCTGAGTCTGTAACAAAGCTCCACCTTAGGGATCCTAGGGAGCACACCTCCTACAAGAGCCTCTGCTTCCCTTGCACTCTCTAGTCTAGAGGATCCCACGCGTTCTTACACTGTACTATCTTTTTGTCTGCAAAACTTTAACTATTTGCAGGAACTCACTTCACTGCAGTCTCAACTTTGCTTCTCTCTCTGGTGATCACTTATTTCTTCCGTCGTTTTGAAACTATCTCCCCTACCTTCTTCAGCCATTGGCATCCTTGATTTTTCCAGAGTACATCACAGCCCATCTTCCTTGGATCACCATGCACCTTCTATGTTCATTAGCACACCTGTGCCTTATCCATTTGCCTAGGATGCATTGATTCTACCCTTATGGCTCGACACACCATCACATATACCTTGCATCCATCTATACATTGGATTTAGGAGTGTCTTAGGATTCACCTCACATATAGCCCACCGCCTAGGTGAAACACATTCATGTGTTTCACTCCATCCTTTTAGCTCCAAATTCCTTTCTTCTTCAAACCACTCAAAGAATTCATATTCACAGCCGACACCCTACCTTTGTACATCATTCTCCTCTTTCCCAAACACATATTTACCATCAAAAAGCTTTCCATCTAGACCATTCTCATGTATATCAACCAAAAAAAATCATATAAATATGATGATTATCTTGCAGCACAGATCCATAACTGTTTTCACCGCTTTGTTCCCCTACAAAACAACATCTATGTAGAAAACATCATCACAGTTATTCTTCACCTCAACCCAACTCTGCATCTTCTTCATTTGCTCTGCATCATGCAAACCATAGCCAAGCATACCACAATCATCTATCAACACCATATTAGATAATTTGGAAAAAATCCCATTCCCATTTGAAAAATGGGAGCATGGTGAACTTGTCCAAAAGTTTGTCAAAACCCCCTCATGTGACATATCATCGGAAAGATCTTGAAGAGTAGAATCTAAATATATTATCTTTGACAAATTTGGAGTTAGTATGTTTAAGATATATCCAAAACTATATGGAGTAATTGATTCCCAAAATGTGAGATTTTTCCCAAATTACCTAATATTGACTTTATCTGAATTCCCACATCTAAGGGCGCACAACATCATCTACAATACCACTCCTATTATCAACTTCATAAAAACAGTTTACATCCATCTCATCAAGGAAGGCTCCAACAAAACATAGAAAAACGTCATTCAACTCTACTTGACCACACACTTCATCCTCAATACCCACTGAGTTTCCTTTCTCCTCTAGACCACACTTAGGTTGTTCCACATTGATATCTTCCTTTAGATAACCTTGCAAACCTGTGCAATTTCCTCAATAGTAGGCACCTTCGCATCCAGCTCCAAAGTTCCTCGAATATCAATACACGGATTGTCCTGCTCTGCTTCCAACAGACTCTGATCCAGATCTACATCATCAAACTCATCTAAGAACTCTTCCTCCTCCATTAGAGTTCCAATCATATTCACATCATCACATTGCCCTTAAGGCTATGCCTAATCCCAATAAATTCTAAGAACCTCTAGGACAACATGATTTAAACTCCCAACTTGCTCAGTCAACCTTTGGATTTCTTGATGTAGTCCATTCTACCCTCTACCTGGTTCTTCAGCCCTTGGGGCTTCCACATAGGTCTCCCTCTATACATGCAAATTCATTGGCAAAGCTGCCATTGCAGAACTGCTTGCTTTCCTCTCCCTTCTTGCCAGCTCCTTCTTTATCAGTCTCTTCCTCCACTGCTCAGTTGTTATCTTGACTACCCTATCACGTGTCAGGATCTTTCAGCTCCACTTTCAATGTAATTCTCTCATGCAACACACAAATGAACCTGTCTTTTTTCGAAAAATCAGGTGGCACCTGATTCTCATCCAAAGATTTTAGAAGCTTTCTCTAAACAACTTCAAACATGCCAAGACCAAAACAAAAATGTCTTCATTCTCTCGTTGTTTCAGTTTACAAAACTTTCTCCACAACTCTTCTGGGCTATCAACTCTCCCATAATTTGTTTTCAAGGCTTTGTTTAGCCTGTCCTTTCTTTCTCTATCAGCATCTTGAACCTCGTATTCAAACCATTCCCTGGCTTCATCTTCCAACAACATATATTCCATCCTCAACTTATAGGCATCATCATCTTTGCCATTGCTTAGACCCACCAATTCAATCCTCCTTTTAGAAATTGAGTGACATCCTCACCCTTCTGACCTCTAAACACCTCATATCCAAAATTAGCTATTGGTCCTGAGTTGCTCAACAAATGGACTCTAACATGTTGACCAAAGCCCATGACATGAACTTTTTGTTCCTTAGTGGGGGCACCAAACGATGTGTGGTGGCTGGGTGATGGCCTCTACTACACCACCAGTAGGGACACAAGAAGAAGACAAGGTGGGATCAGAACTGGGGGGACACCCAAATCCCAACTCCAAGGGCACCAACCAATGAGACCTGGCTCCTCTCCCCAGCCCTCCTGCTGACTCAATTGGACACTTTTAACAATCTTCAACACCCTCCCAACCTCCCTATTTGATCTAGGTGTCCTCTTATGTCAGCACACACTGACCTCCATAACCTCTGATATTCCACCTTAAAGCCAGGTGTCCTCTTATGTCAGCACACACTGACCTCCATAACCTCTGATATTCCACCTTAAAGCCTCTCCTAACATCTCACATCCAGCTGACCAAAATCTTCTAAGGCTTGCACATAACTGCTTGATTCTACCTCCGAAATTGTCCACTTGTATTCCAAGCTCCTTTATTGTACTGCAAAGTCAGCTGACCCTTAGACCCTTTGCTGACCCACTTCTACCCTCTCTCTCACTAGACTAAACTAAAACTGAATTCTGCCTCAGCAATATGACACAGAATTGACTGACTTAGAAGTCTCAACTGAGATAGAAACTTCCTCCAAATGTCCTTTGACACACATATGCCCTCAAGCAACTCTTAATGTGAAGGGACATCACATTACACGCTCTCTATTGACACGGCTGACACACAACTTCTTCTGAACTCATTGTCCACCAACTAATTAATACAAGTGATGCATGTATCCTCTCCAATGTATCACCTAACACTTCTATACCCTCCAGACACAAACAAAATAGAATCCTACCTTGTGGAAAATTAGCTCTGACAAACATCAACCTGATTGTAGCTACCACAGAAACACCATCAGATCACCACAAAGCCTTTTGACTACTATTAAATGGCCTTTGATAAACTTCTAAATGTCGCTAACACTCAGAATCACTTCCCTTAAACTCATACAAATGAGAGCAAGATCCGTACACCTTCAGTTGATTAATCTAAAACTCAACTGACACACAACTGATTCAGAATGAATTCTCTAGTCTAACAAGAATGTGGGGGAGAGAGAGAGAGCTTGAGTTCCTTGCAAAAACACACACACACACACACACACAAAAGAGAGTGCAAGACACAAGAGAGACGGATGGCTGAATTTTCTTCTTTCTTCTTCTTTTCTCTACAACCATCAAACTAAAAGATAAGAGTACATACATAAAGGGAAAGTACTCTCCTACAATGACATACAAAGTCGACTATATGAGCTGGCATTATAACTATGCCATAACTCTATTACTCCAAAGTGGCTGTCACACAGCCTGTATCCACTGGTGGCATATCAACCATAATCGCACTAATCGTGCCAGTGACATAAGTGCGGAATCTGTCACCCAAGCGGGCCATCAATGTCTGTCGTAGCACTAGTTGAGCTCGATATCTCAACACTCCCCCTCAAGTTCAACTCTACACACTGCACTCCAAGTAAGCTCCTAAACTTGTGGAGCTTCTGTGTGTCCAATGCCTTCGTGAAGATATCAGCCACCTGATCCTTTGTGTTGACATATACTAGATCTACATCACCTGCTCTAGAACCGTCTCCCTCACCAAGTGATAGTGCACCTCAATGTGCTTCATTCTAGCATGGTATACTGGGTTACTGGCCAACTGTATGCTACTCATGTTGTCACAATAAATGACAACTGCCCTATCCATGGGCTCACCCATATCACCAAGTAGCTTATGAAACCAAGCTACCTCACAAGCTGCCATAACAACACCCCTATACACTGCCTCTGTACTCGACAAGGCAACTGTTGGCTGCTTATTACTACTCCAACTCACAGCAGCACTCCCAAATGGAAACATAAAACCATTGGTAGATCTACTGTTTTCAACACTACCAGCCCAATCAGCACGTGTGTACCCATGTAGTTGTATCTCTTTACTAGCCTCATAGAAAAGTCCATAATCAACTATGGACTTTATGTACTTGCGAATCCATCTAGCCGCATCTAAGTGTGGCTTCCTAGAGGTCTGCATAAATTGACTCACAAGTCCAACATTATACCTCAAGTCTGGCCTAGTAATGGTCATTTAGATCAAGCTACCCACTATCTGCCTGTATGTAGTGGGGTCCTCCAAAAGCTCACTTGTATCTCTGGAAATCTTTGTGTTCTGTTCCAATGGCACTTAAATTGTCTTACAACCTTTCATACCATACTCGAACAACATGTCCAAGCCATATTGCCTCTGCAATAACAAAATGCCATGATGTGATCTCACCACCTCTATCCCCAAAAAATATTGTAGCTCACCCAAATCCTTTATCTCAAACTTTTACTTCAAAAGCCTCCTGACATCATGTATGTCAACATCACTATCACCAGTGATAATCAAGTCATCCACATAGATGATAGCATGATCCCTCTATCTATCTTTTTCACATAAAGTGAAAAATCTCCATTGGACGACATCTCAAATCCAATGGTAACAAGATACTCCCCGATCTTGTTTGACCATGCTTTGGGTGCCTGCCTCAAGCCATACAAGGATTCGTGTAACCTGTGCAAAATCTGGATGTGCATCACTCTTATAACCTGGTGGCTGCATCATGTAAACTTCTTCTTGCAAATCACCATGCAAGAAGGCATTCTTTACATCCATCTGATGTAAAGACCAACCCTTTTCTATAGCCATAGCAATGACAGCTTCACGGTTGCCATTCTTGTAACTGGGCTAAATGTCTCTTCGTAGTCAATGCCATAAGTCTGCGCATAGCCTTTGGCCACCAATCTTGCCTTATACCTGCTCACTGAACCATTAGCGTCATGCTTGAATTTATACACCCACCATTGACATCCAATTGCCTTATTTTCCTTAGGCAAAGACACTAAATCCCATGTTGCATTTGAATCCAATGCTACTATCTCCTCATTCATGGCATCTTTCTATTTCTTATTTCCAAGTGCCTGCTCAAAACAAGTGGGCTCCAATTCCTGTATTGCTTTAACCATGTAAGCATAATGATGGGCTGTATATCCATGATATCTCATCTTGTCAATAGGGTACTTAACCCTCGTAGACTTGCGTATACTTCGATCACTGCCAGGTGTCCTCAAAACAGCCATCATACTCCTTATATGATGAGTAACCACAGATGGAATACCAAGATTCTCATCATGGCTTTGCCCAGAGCCGCTAGAGTCACCATCTACATATGAGTGACCTGCTGGCAGATCAAGCACAAAAGGTTGATCTACCTTTTCCTTCCCTTTGCGTGATACATGTGTACCTACATCTATCCTCAACCTGCCTCACAATGGGCTAACATTGGCTAGAGGACTCTCTTGGTCCACTTATAAGCACCTGTGTGTGATTGCTTCTCTACATGTGGTATAACATCAACACTTCTTTTATATGCATCTTCTGTTGCCTTCACTACTGGTGCATACGAGCTAGTCATCTTGTGAAAAGCAACATCTCTACTTACTCGCATCTCAGGAGTGCTATGGTTATAACATCTATAACCTTTCTGCTCCATATCATAACTAATAAAGATGCATTTCTCTACCTTTGGATCTAGCTTTATTCTCACTTCATCAGGAACATGCACATATGCAATACACCCAAACACTTTCAAGTGAGACACATCCGATCTTATTTTTGTAAACTTTTTTGAGGCATCATACCATGAACAACTGAAGTGGGTGTCCTGTTCATAATGTACATAGTAGTTGCTACTACTTCTACCCAAAAATAATGTGGCATATTCTTTTCAGCCATCAAGGCACGTGCCACTTCTACAATGTGCATATTTTTTCTTTTTACAACACTATTTTGTTGTTGCAGAGTGTACTTGCATGTAAACTATCTCTTGATTCCCTGCCTCCTTAGAAAATTGCTAAACTCATTGGAGAAATATTCTCCACCACCATTTAATCTCAGGCATTTTGTTTGCATGTCTTTTTCCTTCTCGACCAAGGCTTTAAATCTTTAAAAGTGAGAAAACACCTCACTTTTCTCCCTAATGAAGTAAACACACACTTTCCTAGTTTGGTAATCAATGAATGTAACATAATACCTGCAACCTGTAATTGTTGCAGTCTTGGTCGATCCTCATACATCTATATGTATGACATCTAATGGCCTTGCACAGTGACATGCTTTTGATGTGGGAAAGCATGTTTAGCTTGCTTACCAAGCTTGCATGCTTTGAACACTTTGTGTATACCATCAACCTTAAACTTTGGTAAACTTGCAACAATATTTTGGGCCTGCATAGACTTCAGTCGCCGTGTACATTCACATGACCAATGCGCTTGTGCCATATGTGAATATCTGCAAATGACCCCTGTTCTATGCACAAACATAGTTGCCTTTACTTCAGGCATGTTCACATCCTGCCATTTCTGTTACTCTTTGCAACCAAGCAACACTAATTTTTGAAGTCTTCCACAAAACACCTTTGAGGATTAAACCTTTCTTTGCAGACCCTGCTCAACCATCTATCCAACAGAAACTAGGTTCTTTGTAATATTTGGAACATGAAGTACTTCATTTTTCCATTCTGCATAGACAATGGCACTTTACCAACATGCATAATGGGATGCACAGTATCATCACGTGTTTCTACATAACTTGGTTTTTCCATTTTTCTACATGTCTCTAAAAACCACTCACCATGACTTGTCATATGATTAGAGGCGCCAGAATCCACATACCATGTATCTTTAGATCTTGACACATCTCCTGTTATGGAACTGAGCATGTGTTGCATCACAAATAGCTGCTCACTTCTGTCATCACCTCCCTATTTTCTAGATGATGCATAGTTGCCTTGCTCCAACTTTTCACTTTTAATGCCATTTTGCTTTTCATAGCAGTCCTTTGCCATGTGCCTTGATTTGCCACAATAATATCACTCTACGCAATTTGCATTCTGATTTCTTTGCCAACCATCTCGGCCTCATTGGCTCCCCCTGCCTAGATAGACTTGCCTCTTCCCCCCTGTGTATGATTGGCGTTGTGAATGTTTGGACTGTTGTTTAGAATTTTTATCTTTCTCGGCCACCACGTTGGCCTTGATCACGACCTCTGCATGTATTGGAGTATAAGGCATGTTTTGATGTGTTCTTCCTTTGTGAAGAAGAGTCCTCACCTAAAGCCTTTTCTTCTATGATCAGCGTAGACACCAAGTCCCAAAAGTTGAGAATATTCTCCCTGGCTACAATGGAGGTATTGACTGGCTTATACTCTTTGCCAAGGCCATTCAAACAGACACTTCTGCAGCCATCATCTTTCATCGATACATTGATAGACCCAAGGGATTCAACAATTTCCTTGATCTCTAAAGCATACTCATTGATCGACATACTTTTCTTTTCCACAGTATGCAGCTCTTGCTTTAGGTGCAGTTTCCTTACCTTTGTGTTCGTCTGAAACATATGCACCAAATTTTTCCACGTAGCTACTGGAGTGTTGGCATCCTATATATGACCTATGATCATGTCTGTGACACTAATGGAAAGCTAATACTTGACTTTTCTTGAACCCTAGTTCCATTCCTTGAATGCCTTTATGTTTGCTAGAGTGGCATTCTCTTTAGACAACTCAGGAGACTCCTCATTGTCTCCTTCAACATAGTCCCAAAATCCTTTACCCATAAGGAAATTGGTCATTCTGAACTTCCAGGCATGAAAGTTGTTCTTTTCCAACTTCTTACTGACAATGTGATTGATTCCATCACTAGACATGTTTTCCTACAATAATAAAAAAACTACAGCAGACAGTTTCTGTATGCAACCTATAACACAAGAGTATCTTCTCTCAGTGTGACTACTATAGCGGTACTTTAGCACAACCTATAGGTCACCAGATCTAACCAAATTTCTGACCAAATTACATGTACATACACCCAATGTCAACAATATATGTGCAGACACTATCTACACTCCAAAAATGCACTGCTGCATTGCAAGAACCAGATTTCGACTAGAGACAGTTCTCAATTGGAACTTCTCAAAATTGTCGAAAATACCTTGCAGTGATAGAACAAAGACTAAGACGCGCCAAAAATGCACTTCCAGGACTAGAAAAATTTAGGACAAAGTACTACGTACCACACATACACCTCCAAGCTTATGAAGAGAACTCCTCAATCGGAGATGTGTAGCTCTCGGAGCTACCGAGGGGTGTTGTACCTAAACCAAGAAGGGAAAGAGATGATGATACTCTTACCCATGTACCGCTTCCTTGCTTACTTGTTCTTTCCTCTTGCTTGCCTCCTTAGATCTCACACAAGCTGGAGATCTGATACTATAAAGAGCATGTGGGGGAGAGAGAGAGCTTGAGTTCCTTGCAAGCAAACACACACACAATAGAGTGCAAGACACAAGAGAGATGGATGGCTGAATTTTACTCTTTCTTCTTATTTTCTCTACAACCATACAACTAAAAGATAATAGTACATACATAAATGGAAAGTACTCTCCTACAACAACATACAAAGTAGTCGGTACATAGTGTGAACCCGACTATATGAGCTCAAGCTATAACTATGCCATAACTCTAGTACTCCAAAGTGGCTTTCACACAACCTGTCGTCCATTGGTGGTATTGAAACCATAATTGTACCAACTGTGCCAGTGATGTAAGTGCAAAAGCTATCACCCAAGCGGGTTATCAATGTTCGTCGTAGCACTAGTTGACCTCAATATCTCAATATAGTCATCCGAGTGACACACATAGGGATTCTACCACTAAGAACTCAATGAAACAACACAATATCCACAACTAGAAAGAAAAAGACTTTGTATTCATAAATAGTAGATACAATCCAAACTCTCAAATATCTTTAGATATTCTAAATAATAATGTCCCAACATCCTTCGAACATGGAGCTCAGTTAAGATATAGAACCAGCAAGAAAACAATGAGATTCTTCAAGAACCAACATCAAAAGTCTCTTCAACAGTCTGACACTGCAGGTCTCCTCCTTCAAAGAACGCAAGGCAATTGATCTAGTCCAAGTGTCTAATAGAGCTACATCTTAGGGATCCTAGGGAACATACCTCTTACAAGATCCTCTTCTTCCCGTGCACTCTCTACTCTAGACGATCCTGCGCTTTCTCACACTATACAATCTTTTTGTCTGCAAAACTTTAACTACTACAGGAACTTACTTCACTACAGTCTTAATTCTACTCCACTCTCTAGTGTGGTCTCTCCCAGCCACCGTTATTGCCTCCATCTCTCCATCCTTCTTCAGCCCGTCGATGTCCTTGATTCTTCCAGAATACTTCGCAGCTTGTCTTCCTTGGATCACCATGTACCTTCTATTTTCATTAGCACACCTGTGCCTTACCCATTTGCCTATGTGGATAACCTACAAAATCAAACCAAATAAAGGAAAAAATGTATTAGTAATCCTAATAGAAAGTATATACGAAACTCTAATCTTAATAGAAATCTTAATGAAAGATTTTGCATAACATAAAAAATTTATTGAATTGTTTTTTTCCCTTCTCATTATAGCTTAACCCTAACCCTAGCTTCTACGTAGAAGCTTTAATAGAGAGATCTCTATCAAAGCTCTCTATTAGGGTTTCTATGTAGAAGCTAGGGTTAGGGTTAAGCTTCAATGTGAAAAGGGAAAAAAAAAGAACAGAAAAGCCTTAAAAGAGAGGATAGATAAGGAAAATACTCACAAGAAAGCTTTCCTGGAAATATTGTTTGCATAGGAGATGAAGGAAAAGAGAAGACATGCCTTGCTTGAGCTTGAAGAGGTAGAAGGGATAGATTAGACATAAACTTGCAAAAAAACCCAAGGTATCAAGGTTAGGACATTCAAATGATAAAATCGATGCGAAGAAAAAAAAAGAGGGATTACCTTTTCTAGGTCATGCTGCTGAGCAACGTTTTATTTTTTAATAGTGTAGCAGTGTTCTTTTTCCCTTGATGTGTTGTAGTGTTTTATTATCATTTCTCCCATTACTCAAGCTCAACACACGACTTGAAGGGCATCACTTGTAGGTACGAGTCTATTTATCTCTTTAATAGCTTTCAATTTTTTTATATGCAGATTCATTACTTGATTAGATGGTTTTCTATACAGTAACAAGTGTATGCTCATACATGTTGTATGTATAGTCACTTTATACTTCCATACATAAAAGTTGTATTTTTAACTTAGATAGGTTTCTTATACCAAGAAACTCGTAAGATAAACTAGTACTCAACCCGCGGGTTGTTGTAGTATGTAAAAGACATTAAGAAAGGAATGGAAGGTGGAATACAAAGGGTCAATTGAAGGGATTTTTTCCTCTTATTTTTTAGGAATCTAGGCTTTTCTCTCCTCTCCTTGTGCCTTGGTTGTCCATTGTTAATATGTAATGGTTTGCATAGTCCCCTACATTGTTTGTCTGGATATGTAAAATTTTGATTGGAGATCATTTTGAGAGAGGTCTAGGTTTTTGTAATTGTGTAATCAATAGCTATAGTCTTGTGAAGGATTGTGATACCATGTTGTAACAAACATGGAAGCCCAAAAGAAAAGTGAAACTCACATTTTTATGCCCATAGGAGATGCTTTGTATGAGAATTTAGTGAAAGAAAAATAAAAGCCCAAGTTTAATGGTGGAAAGGTAGCAACTTGTTTTTTTCATGAGGTCGCATACTGGAACTTCACCCAGCTATACAGACACAACCCATACTACTCACCACACACACCCAAGTATCACAAGGGGGTACTAACCTTCTGAATATTTGCCACTTTGCAGGCAGCGGACAAGCTTGCATATGGGACGAAGCCCACAAGAGTTGTGTGGGACTCATTGGAGTGAACACCCTACACAAATTTGGTAAAAGTGGGTGTCACAAATTGAGTTATGATCTTCGATGTCCATAGCAACAAGTGTCCCTGATCTGTAGAACATGAGCTTGAAGGGCAAGCATTGCACATTGATCTCATATGTAGATAATTGAAAAAGAAGGTAGAAGCAAGTACCGAAATGATCAATTGATGAGACAGTCTAAGCTATATGGATGGCATCCTATGCTCCCACTAGCAAATGAACACACCCTTAGTATGAGATATCCCCTGCTGCAAGAAGAATTGAACGCACAACCTCCTGTGGCAAGTCCAAGCCTTATCTACTAGCTATACCACCTTAGGGATGAAAGGTAGCATTTTGATACTTATAAGAGAATGGTGCTTTTATAAAACTAGAAGGGTAGGTAGATGTCAAGCTATTTTCGGTGCTAGAAACATTGCTATTGTCGCTACAATGGGTTCACTCTCAATATCAAAAATAGCAGTAAAATATCGTTGCTTAGTGTGACAGTCCCACAATGAAATTATGCTGCTCAGCAGCGTTATTTTGCTATTATTTTAGCTGCTCTCATCAGTAGAGCAGCGAAAACTCTACACAAAAAAAAAGAGTTGCGGTAGACTCAGGAGTCTACACAGGACTCCCTAGTCTTTTTATATTAAAAAAAGTGTTAGAGTTTCAGTTTTATGACACAAACACAAACATAAGAAACACATAGACTGTGGAGATATAGCTTCAGCTCCCCATAGACATAGTCTTCACAGGACCCCATACATCTGAATGCACAACATCTAGTACATTCCTACTCACAATTCTCTCATGTGGAAATACATGCTTTGTTTTCTTTCCAAATTGACATGCTGAAACCAAAGGCCCATATGTAACTCATCGAGACGTTGATGACTCTCTATATTGATATGGGTAACTCGAGACGTCGATTATTCCATATGCAGATGTGGGTATGTCGGGGTGCCGATGAATCCCTGGTTTCTGCTGTTATAATGCCATGCTTTCCTACTTTATTCCGAAAGGTTTACAACGAGGAAGTTACCTTGAATATGAATTGCTCTGATCATCCACAGTAGTCTGATAGGCAAACAGAGTGTATGAATCAGATTGTAGAGGATATGCTTCGTGCATGTCTCTAGAAAATCATTATATTGAAAAAAATATCTTCCAATGATGGAATTTGCCTATAATAGTTTTAAATTTACGGCTATTATTTTTTAGTCCGTGCATACTTATGTATGGGTATCAACCCAGGGCACCTATTGATGTCGGTCTTAAGGACATCGAGCTTGATGCATCGAGGGATTTCTTGCGAGATATGCAGGAAATGCTGACCGAAGCTCAGGATTCTATCAAGAGTGCTCATGATAGGGCACGGTTTTATGCTGATAGGGGATGCTCATCTCGGTCTTTTGAACCAGGAGCGTTGGTTTATTTTAATGTTCCTAAAGATTCTCAGACTTTGTCAAAGGGAAAATGCTTGAATTTATCTCCTAGATATTGTGGTCCATTTCGAGTTATACATCGGATTGGCACAGTTGCATTTGAACTTAAAACTACCTCCACATATTAGAGTTCATCCAGTCTTTTATATCAATAGATTGAAAGGGAAACTGGGAGGTAAGGATAACACAGTTACTCCTCAAAGAACTCGTTGAAGTCGATGAATTATCCTATGTTCCACATGAACCTGATAAGGTACTTGAATTCAGGGAAAGGAAACTTTCTAGTTGACTAATCCCTGAGGTTAAAATTAGGTGGAAAGATAGGGAAATTGAGGATTCTACTTGGGAGTCGGTTGAGATTGTTCAGTGCAATTCTCCTTCTTTTCATTGCAAGAGTGCAATGTTTTGAGAGAGGGGAAGTATGTTATATGTACATTATGTGTGCTATGTTATATACACATTATGTGTGCATATACTAGGAGGCTAACCCACATTAGGCTTGTGAGCATGGGAGCATGGGAACAAGCTCTAGTGGAGCATGGGTTAGGACTAACCTTAAGGATTAAGGTTAGGGTCAGGCATCCAAGGGTCACACATGAGGAATGGAAAGTCAAGAGTCACTTGAGGGCCCTCCTATATAATAGAGGCATGGGGCACACTCAAGGGTTTCCAAACACATCGGCATTTTCACTTGTTGAAATCGAGCCCAAAATTTATTATATTTCACAAAGTGTTGGGCCTTTGGCCATATATACATAAAATGATTACAATGAAGAGGTATCTAGCTAGAATCTTCATCAGATTCTGAGTGATCATGATCATCATCTTCTTGGTCCTCTTCACTTGCTTCTATTGCTTCATGCTCATAATCAGGATCCTCCTCTTTATCTTCCTCTTCATCATCCTACACACATGCCATCAAGTGCAAGGTAAGGAAGGGCATTAAAATACAATTAGACGTAGAAAAGAGAATGGTTTAGGCTCACTTATCTCATCTTCTTGA
Organism: Cibotium barometz; assembly: GCF_041138505.1. NCBI lineage: Eukaryota > Viridiplantae > Streptophyta > Polypodiopsida > Cyatheales > Cibotiaceae > Cibotium > Cibotium barometz. The sequence goes on from NC_141091.1 coordinate 14,946,922, forward strand.
GTCCCCAAAATGAACTCATCCAAGCGTACACCTCGCGTATGCATCCACGGTCACAATTACGGACGGGGGACTCTGTACACATAGTCGTACTCCTCCTTTGTTGGGTCATGCCCAACAACCTCTCTATACAAAAAATAATTAAGAAAATATACAATTAGTTAAAAAAAATAATAGAGTACAAAACAAAATGAAAGAGGACAATAAATGATTACTTACAAAATGAGCAATAAAGGAGGATTTTCTGCTGGAGCCAGTGTGAAGCCCCTCGCTCTTCCATAGTCAGAAAGCATTCACTACCGCTTGTTGTTGAAAAGAACCTAAGTGCTGTCTCAGGAAGCTACATGCGTGCCTCCACTCCTTGGTCGTGTACAAACGCTGGGCTTCTCTAAGTTATCCTTTGCTGCTCTATTGATATTTTCTCTCCTATTAGAGAGCAAAATCTTGATTCGCCTTGCCATCCACTCCTCGGAGAAGCAAAGACCCGCACGTGGAACATGAAACTCTGATTTAAGCACATTAATAATGTATTGCTTTAAAAGTTCATCTTGTTCTTTCCACTTTTTGAAGGAGTTCATAAACTCCAGGTTTGCAAGTACATGCATGTGCTTCATGACTTTCTTTCTCGTGCATCCATCATGAGGGCACCATCCACATCCACGTTGTATGATAGGGTGCGTGGATCGAATGGTGGAATGGGTCTCCTGGGAGGGCTAGCTCATAATGTGTAGATGTAGAGCGTCCTTGTTGGTTGGGGAGACATATTGGGAGACCTAGTGCTGCTTTTGCTTTGGCAAAAGCAGCTTGCTCCCCCCCCCACTACTAGCACGTATACTAACCCCCAGACTCCCTACTACTTCGTCGTCATGGTGGTGAAGACGGATGTGAGGGAGTGGGGGTGGGTCTAATTGAGGAGGGTGGTGTAGGCTCATCATAACCATATCGTGATGGGCCTGTACCACTTGGCCCTGCACCTATCAAAGGCGTGATCTACCTCGACGATGACTGGCCAAGTGGGGTAGATTGCCTCCAAGACGTTGACTGGCCCGCCGCCAATTGTAAGCCCACCTGTATATAAGATCAAAAAATAAGACTTATAGAATGCATAAAAGATTACTATGTGTATGTGAAAAGGTTTTATGGAACCATACGTGTGTTTCAGTAAACTGAGACCATGCTTGCTGCCCATATCGTCCTTTTATAAGATTTGCCACTTCAGGGTCTTGTGAGGGGTCGATTGCATTGCCCTTACACACATGCATGAGGCAACAAAGCACGATTTCTCTAACAAAATCCATGCTTAATACTTAGATAAAAAATACATGATGTGATATTAGAACATTATTAAGACCTCCTACAATACTACTTAGACTGGACAGAACTCCTTCGAATGATAGATTTGGAGGACTTTCCACATGTTGGTAGTTACAGGCATGCATTGTAAGCTATCGGCATGCCTAGGTAGCACCCTTCATGCATTGGGTGCTCTCGGTTCAGCTATCTCATGCCTATATAGCACCTGCTGCATTCGGTGGTCCCGGTTCATGCGCTATCACATGCGTATGTAGCACCAGGCATAAATTGCAAGCTCCGAAATGCATGCCAATAGTTACTCTGGGATGCATTGGGAGCTCCTGGTACATGTCGGTGGCTACTGGCATGCATAGGTAGCACAACATGCATTGGGTGCCCTCGGTGTATGCCGCATACATTAAGCTTATGTATAGTATTCATAGCCTGCATGAGGCTATGTATAAGGGTATGCATTCCTAGCCTACATAAAACTATGCATAAGCCTCATGCATAGATCTTATATATAAGCGGCCACATACACTTATAGATACATGATGGATGGCATATTAAAGACACTATCCTCTAAATTTAGCTAAAAGCAATGCATTTAATATAGCTATTTGTCTCTAGTATGTGAGTTAAGTCACTTTGATTAAGAAAGTTAATCCAATCTTCACATGTCCTTTTTTTTTGCTTTTTTTTTCCTTATGAGATGATAACTGTAGACAAGTGTCTAGGCCGCCATCTAGGTCAAATCAAGTTTTTTCAGTGCCTTTGTATCACCCTTCTTCTAATTTGACTCTTCACGAGTCTCTAAAAGGAAATAAATGTTTCTCTTCTCAATATCCACCTCTTCATAGGAGTTTCACATTAAGTAATCTTCGGGGACCACAAATCTACCAAGAATATCTAGAAAATTTGTAAGGAAATCGTGAGCTCTACACAATAGTTTTTCCAAAATCACTTCTCTTTGAAGCCAACTAAAAAATAAAAAACATAGTTGTGAAGCCCATATTATCCCACATATTAAAACAAGATACCATTACAATAGAGTGCCATGTATCAAGCCAAACTGAAATAGAAGGCTATAAATTTGTTTTGTATATTTTGTCTCCTCAAGCAAGGTTAGACATAGATTTAGTAGGCTTGTTTGACTCCAATAAAGAAAACCAATAGATTTTAGATTTGATGGGGACATCACATAGGGCAATAAGGTTTAACTTCTCCAAAGTTACATAGCTATCTGCTCCCAATTTTAGAGACCATACTTTGGATTGCCAATCATTACTATGCTTAGTATCAATTCAAAAAAATGATATAGAAACACACGAATAAAAGAGCACATGTTAAAAACCTTACATATTTTGTTTGAGGCTTGTAAGTTGACATCTATGGTGGCCACCTATTAATCATGCTATGCTTTGAAACTTTCAAAAAAATTAGAGACAAATTCTCTTCACGTTCCTATTTCTCTCATCATATCGAGTGTCCAATTCCTTTGTCCTCTTCTCCTTCAATTTCTTGATATCATGTGAGCACCATGGGTCTAATTTCCAAGATATCTATGAGTAAGAGGGTACCATGGCTTGGTAATCTTAATGTATTTTCTTCTAATCTGAACTATTAATCTCCTATCTCTCTCAGCCAAATCCTTTAAGTAGTCCTCATGATAAGTAGCAAAAATGTTTGCACAATTCACTATCTCATCGTGCAATGTTGTGCCAACCAAAGCATGTATATTCAAACTACAAAAAAACAAAAAAAACAGTCCCATTGAAGAAGAATACCACATAATAAAATTTTTGTCATAGTCTCCTTTTTTTTGAATAAATATCCAAAAATTTCTCATTCATATTTGGACACATTTTATATTTAAAGAGACACAAGAAAATTACCCATACATATATTCAAACAGAGTCATTTTATATTCAAAGAGTTATCTTCTATGGATAGTAAAGTCCATAAAAACATAAATGAACAAAGATAAAGGTATACTTACTAGTTCTTCCCATTGCAAGATTAATAGAATTGAAATCTCACTAACTCTTCTCAGATTTATGATGGTATACAAAACATAGTGATGATTTACCCTTGTATTTAAAAATTTCTCCTTTATTATAACTTTCCAAGCCACTAATTGGTGGTTCCCTTTCCAAGCGTAAAACATCCTACCTGCAATCATGTGCAAATCAAACATTTTTTGAATGTCCTCCCTCAAACTCCTTGTTTGATGTCTTATCAAATAGGATCCCAATCTGTCATTATCTGTTCAATAATCCTTGTGCTGTCTCTACCACATGTCCATATGGACACTATGAAGGCACACTCTCTTGGCACATATCCTTTCTTACCAAACATTGTATTCAAACTTGTACTTCATCTCTCAATACACTCACCTTCGCATATGGAATAAGCCTCCATAGTGGAATTATTAGACATTGAAAACAACTAAAAAGCCTCGTCTTTGGATAAAATATTCTCCCTTATTCATATATATTTTTTTCTCATCCCTATGATCGTTATGTAGAGGAATCTTAGATCTCATAACGTATGGAGAAATTTTTCATGTTAGCTTATTTTGTGGTGAGTTCATTGTCCACCTTATGACTGCTACCTACAAAATAGAAGCATCAAAAGTCTAGCTTTCAACTTCTTCACCCACATCCAATTCCTCCTGGAAATATGTTTCTACCACTCTACTAATCTCATCCAAACCCTCAAAGGAGGGTAGAGGATCATGGTCTGTATTCCTTGCCCCTTTTCCAATTTTATGACGCTTCCCTTCTCTTGCCCTAGATAATGGATACAATTCAAATGTTATGAAAAGAATTGAAATTGGAATTGGAATGTAACATGGCATACATATAATATACATATCCATCAGAGCATTCAAAGCTTACAGCAATAAAACATACATATCTTGGGGTTTTTTATCATATTATGTGGCACCTTGGGTAAGAATCCATGCCCAAAATATCCACCCTAGCACTACTATTTCCATTTTATGGTATAACTTGGGAAAGCCACCATCATTACCAGCTGTAACCCCTCATATGGCATATAAATTCATCAAACTTTTGCTATCATATGGCATACATAAGGCTTAAATGTCCATCAAATATTTACCCTCATATGGCACACATTAGGCAATGGTTCCACGAAGAAAATCTGCAAGAGAGGCCATGATGATGCATCCTTTCTTTGAGCTTGTTTTTTATGCTCTTAACACGTACATGGCCATGGCTTTACAAAAATAAATGGCCAGGAGATGGAGGCCATACTAGTTCTTTTTGTGCAGCCATGGCCATGAATGTTGGATGGCATTGTTTATGCTAGCATATAGTATCTTTAATTTTAATTAGTGTATTGTTAATTATCATTGAATCATGATTTAATGATGTGCTTTGATGCTCCTTGGAATTGTCTTTCAAGCACACAGCAGGCATGGCATAATAAAGCAAAATGACTGGTGGTATGGGCATGGCATAGGTAGCCAACACCTTCTTGTTTTTTGTTGGGAGGGTTGTTTGGGGTTATATGCCCAGATAGCTACATGGGAAGGCCCCCTTCCTTAGGTTAGCATTGAAATTCACATGGTAGCTAAATATCAAGTGTGCTTTCTTGCCCTTCACATTCACCATACATGGCCATGGCTCCACCAAAAAAATGGGCAAGGGAGGCCATGCCAGGGGCGTGGCCTCCCTTGGCCATTTATTTTTTTGGAGCCATGGCCATGTATGGTGGATATGCCATGGGTAAGCATGGTGGATATGCTATGTATTGTGGATATGCCATGGCCATGTAAAGCAACCTCACTAAAGGAATTTTCCACATGCCTCACACAATGAATTCCCCATGTCATACACAAGAAAAAATTGCCTCCAAGGTAAACTTTTGTTGTGAATTTTGTAGAGAAATTCCATAAGTACACCTACCATGCCATAACCTTAAAGGAGGTGAGAGATGAATCAAACAATGATTTTGTGAATTTTTGTCACAAAAAAAAAGCCTTGAAGTGATGTCGTCTCCTTTGAGGAAATCTTTTTGTGTATGTCATGGGTGACATGGCCTCCATGGCTTCATGCATGCTATACATTCATGAAAGAAAAAAAATGCCATTTCAACACAATAGTATAGAACTTCTACAATGAAGAGGGGAAGCCAATGAAACATGTGCAATTATTTGCATTACAACCCAAGAAAGAGTCATACAAAAAGCTTGGTGTAGTACACAAGGTACCTAGTCCATGCCTTTTCATCATTAACACCATCCAAAATCTCCAGCCTTGAGCTTCCCTTGGAACTTTTAGCAGCAGTGATGTCTTCCTCTACATTTTGAACCTATTCAAAGTTTTATGTCATAAATGTAGTTTCATACATTTTGTATATCTTTAAAGCTTTTACTCATTTAACATTTACGTAGAAAAAAACAATCTATTTATCAAATCATGATTTAGTACTCTAGAGGGATGAAGTTAAAATAATAGACTTAGTTAAATATTTTAAAGGGATATGAGAGGGAGTAAGATTTGAAGTGTATATGTATTTGGATAATTGTATTGAATGGTTGGCCAAATCTATCGTGAAAAGCATTAGGCAAGTCCTTAATAGGAATGAGATATGAATTGTTTATAGATTTGGAGAATTGTCTAAATTTATGCTAATCGCTTGGTCAAATCTATAACAGGAGCATTAGGTGAGTCCCCAATAAGAGGGATCTATGAATTGTATATAGATTTGGACAATTGTCCAAATCTATATTAAATGGTTGGTCAAATCTAGTGTGAGAGGAGCATTAGAAAAATTCCCAATAAGGGTTAGCCTTAGATAGGTCTCCAATATGGGTGAGTTCTAGTGAGAGTAGCATTTTGGAAGTCCCCAATAGGAGTGAGCTATGCATTGTAGTTATATTTGGACAATTTTCCAAGTCTATATTGAATGGTTGGCCAAATATGGTGAAATGAGCATTAGGCAAGTCCCCAAAAGGGCGCCTTAGGCAAGTCCAATAAGGGTGATGTGTAGTGAGAAGAGAATTATGGAAGTCCCCAAAATAGAAGTGAGCTATGAATTGTAGATAGATTTAGATAATTGTCGAAATCTATATTAAATGGTTGGCCACATCTAGTGAGAAAAGCATTAGGCAAGTCCCCAATTAGGGTGATCTACGAATTGAAAATAGTGAGCCAAGAATTAGGTAAATCCTCAATATAAGGATTAGTATTAGGCAAATCCTCAATAAGGATTAGTATTAGGCAAGCCCCCAATAGGAACATGAGGTCTAGTGAGAGGTGCGTTAGGCAAGTCTCCAATTGGAGTGAGCTCTAAATTGAAAATAATAAGAGAAGAATTAGGTGAGTCCCCAATAAGGATTAGCAGTAGGAGTGAGGAATAAATTGTAGATAGATTTGGATTGTCCAAATCTATATTGAATTATTGGCCAAATATAGTGATAAGAGCATTAGGTAAGTCCCCAATAGGCATGACATATGTTTTGTGGGTGTGCTTGGACAATTATATAATCTACATTTAATGATTGGCTAAAATTGTTGATGTCACGGGACCCTTTCATACTTCTTGAAGAAATAATTTAAAAACTCACGAAATTACATCCTAATTGAAACAAAGACTTAAATTAAATTGAAAAAATAAATAACATAGCATAACACAAGGCCAAAGAAATAAAATGACATCACCATCAAGAGTAAAAGGAGTAAAGGATAGAGAGTACCATACAGAAGGCAAGATTGGGTGCAATATCCCCCCTCAAGTGTGTAGCTCCACTTCCACGACTTGAGTATTTAGAGAATTTTATTCATAAAAATATCCCAAGGAGCTAAGAATAGATGTGCATACAAATTGGGCTTGATTTTTCCTCTTTAGAGGTATTGCTTTACATATTATTAACCATATGAATTCTCCTAACGTTTGTACACATAAAATCCTTTGCTCAAATATAATTGCTAATGGGCCTTGTTACATAAAATAACTTTGTGCACATTTGCACATATAATAATATTGTGCTCATTTGCACATTCCATTAAGCTGAATCCTACACAAATTAAATTAAGCATATTTTTCTTTTATTATTAATTTATATAAATATCAAAAATATGATAAAGTATATACCTGTAATAGTCCTCCCATTCGAGGAAGCAATTGTGCTCAATTGTGTAAGAAAAATATCGAGAGAACAAGATTATTCTCGTATATATTGATGTCATAACTTGTAAGGTAAACTCAGAGGTCCAAACATGGCTCAGAGGCACAAAGCCATGGCTTAGAGGTTCTTATGAACATGGAATACCAACAAGAAAAACTTGGGGGACACCTAAATTGCTAAACGTTGCACTGATTATCAAAAAAAAATGCACAAAAAGTCTAATACATGATTCACGAAAGAAAAGTGATCATTATCTTCACACTGCCGCTCAATCCACCAGTCATACGACACCTCAATTGGTACCCTCGCACATCTCATGCAGTGCGACATCTCAATCGGTACCCTCACACTTCTGGTTGGCTATACGTAGATACTATCCACATTAGTTAAATAATTAATTGAACATATCAATTAATCCCAACGTCACCTTGAGATATAGACAACCCATAACTATTCAAATATTAGCCACATAATTGTTTGCAAGGGGTAAGTAACCCGGGAATCACCACTACATATAAACCAACTGAAAAAAACAATGGAGGTCCACAAGCATGCCATATACGGGTGTCCCCGATATACACTTACATAAACACATGAGAGGATGTCTTCATGATTGGTGTGGAAGACTAGATCTATACATAATGCATATGCAATGAACCAATCAAATGAATGTATGTAAGACGAGTCTAAGTGTCCCATACCACATAGCGCGTTGCACATACACACATAGGACGGTAAAAGATAGAAAATATAAATGTGTGTGGAGTAAGTATATGAAACCAATCCGATGTCCCATACCACCACATTGATTCCATACATCACTTCCTTCATAATAGAAGTCTGAGGGCAGAGTGACCAGTTCCCTCTGAAACTTAAATTCTGACACAAATTTTTTCTATCTAGAAATTTTATTAAAGTTACTGAATCTATGGTTGAATCTATTATTAAAATTTTATTAAAGTTATTAAAATTTTTTCTATCTAGAAATTTTATTAAAGTTACTGAATTTTATTAAAGTTACTGAACTTGAAATAATTTTATTGTTGAATCTATGGTTTATTAATTAGGTTCTTAGGGTGGAAAAATATTATAGAAATATTTATGAAAAAAGTAAAAAGACTTGTATATATAGACATACCTCCATCGTCACAATAATTTTGACACTCAAAGAGACGTGCATTGTTATTACTTTTATGGATAGGGTATATGAAGTTATTAAACGAAATCTAAAGAAAAGCTTAACATTTATAATAATCAAAGTTAAGTTGGTTATGGATATAAGGATATGGAATACTAACCTTGAGTTGAAAAGTTGTTTGAGAGAATGTGAGATTATAAATGAAGAATGGATAAATTTGATAAAACACGAATGACTAGTAATGATTCTTTCAATCTTGATTAAGTGAACAAGTGTAGATGATGAAAGATTAATTTACATTTGAAGTTGAAATAGACTTGAATAACAAACATGAAACTTAAGCATAAGAGAGTCATACCTTTTATATATTCGATTGCAATGATGCTCTACATTGAGAAAAATGAGAAACAATGCAAACGGATTGAAATATAATTATTCTTCCAAACGTGACTACGGTTATATTTAATTATGACTTTGGAACTTTACAGTAGTATGATTTGAAAATGTATGTATAATTATTTTTGCATGATTATTGTAAAGATAGAAATGAGAAACTTACTTGGATGGTATTTGAATTGCTATCTGAAATATAAAACTTTCTATGACGTACCCATATTCTCTTCCATGTTCTAACAAAAAATTTCTCAAAACTTATAGAAAAATCACACATACTTTAGAAAACGAAGAGATTTAAATAAACCATATTCGTTTACAAATATAAAGTAACAATAATATTCGTTAATACAAAATCTCAAAATTAGAGAGAGAATCACCAACAAAAGATCTAGCCAAAAGGGCCTTTCTCCGACTCCCGTCTACCCAACCACCACGTTGGATGTCGCAGCTATCCCGGGTATGCCTCTAGTAAATCTTGTCCACTTTGGGTTCTACCAAATGGCTCTCAGAGGGCATAAATCACAATCTCGGTCCAGCGTTCCCTGTCTTAGGAAGGTCGGCCCAAATCTCAATCTCTCTTTCTCTCGATCCTGCACATAAAATCCTCAAGGCTCTGGAAGAAGCCCCCCAAAAAAACAGCCCACGAGAATCAGTAGATTATCATGCACGAAATTGTCAAAGATAGAGAATATCTTCAAAAAACATGCATTCAAACCAAATTAGAGAAGATACGTTAAAAATATATATATATATATATATATAAAACACTAGAAAGTGGTGTCGGATTCGTTCCACAAATACCGGCCACCCCATGCGAAATCTCCCAATTATCTGACACGGACTTTATTCTTCATGTGATGAACTAACTTTCTTTAATTTTTAGATACCATTTCACCTTCATTGAACTCTCCTGGCTTTGTTCTCTTTTCTACATAACTCTTTTGACCTATATTTCTTTGTCAAACTTGTAAAAGCTGTTTTGAAAAAAGAATCTCTTGGGATCTCACTCTTTACCTGTTCTGCCAAACTATTATGTATGACAGTGATTGCACTCATTAAAGAAACTTCTAGTTTTCTGCTCAATGCATCAGGCACTTTGTTTTCTTGTCCTAGTATATAAATGATTTCAAAATTATATTCTTGCAAAAATTCTATCCACCTTCTTTGCTTTGCATTCATGCTTTGCATTCAATTGTGCTTGGCTAAACAAATGCCTCAAAGCAAATTGATCAGTTAGCAATTGAAACTTAACTCCAAGGAGATAATGTCTCCATACAGGCAATGCATGCACAATAGCCAATAACTCCAAATTATATGTTGAATAATTGCTCTCATGAGGGTTTCAGCTTACATGACTCAAATGCAACCGGATGCCCATATTGCATAAGAACCCCACGAAGCGCTATAATACTAGCATCCGTTTACAACCAAGAAAGTTTTTCCAAGGTCAGCCATTTTAAGCACAAGGGGTTGTAGTCAATGCATGCCTCAAAATCTGAAAACTCTGCTCACATTGTACAATCCAAATGAATATTCTACCCTTCTTCAAAAGGTCTGTCATAGGACTTTCTTTATGAGAAAACTCAAAAATGAAGATTCGGTAAAAACTTGCTAGTCCCAGAAATCCACAAACTTCTCTAACAGAAATGGGAGTTGACCATTCCACAATGGCTACAATCTTCTTGGGATCCATTGAAATACCTTCTTTAGATAAATGTGTCCCAAGTACTCCACCCTATCTTTAAAGAATTCACATTTGGATCTCTTTGCATACAACTTATGCTCTAGCAATATGTGAAACACTTTTCACAAGTGTTCTTCATGCTCTTCTTTACTTTTGGAAAAGATCAATATGTCATCCAAAAATACCAACACAAAGTCATCCAAGTTCTCCTAGAAAATGTGATTCATCACACACTGAAAAGTAGCGGGTGCATTTGTTAATCCAAATGGCATCACAACAAATTCATGATTCCCAAAACGTGTTTTGAATACAGTCTTTGCTATATCACTTTCTCTGGCGAATTTGATGATAACCAGATCGCATATCAATTTTAGAAAATATGCAACTCGCTCTGCCAGCCGATCAAAAAGCCCCCCCATTCTTGGCAGTTAGTACTTATTCTTGATCGTTAACTTAAATAAGTGCCCCCTGTAATCAACACTTAGCCGCATAGTCCCATCCTTCTTTTTTACAAAGAGAATAGGAGCACCCCATGGCGACACACTAGGCCTAATAAATCCTTGCTCAAGCAATTTTTGTAATTGCATTTTTCAATTTTGGACTTTCTTCCACAGATAAACGATAAGGAGCTCTACATACAAGTTTTGTACCAGGTATGAGCTCTATTTTGTGATCTCAATCTGTGCAGAGGAGATTCAGTCAAATCATCAGGAAATAAATTCCGGAATTCTTGAAGCATAGGATGATCATCACCCTTTTTTTGTTTCTTAAGACTTTCTACCAGCGATTCCACGGCATATACATGACAACCTTTTCTTGCTGTTTTAACAAACTGTATAGCAGATATCATTCTAAAGTCTACATCACATCTCTGACCCTGTAAGCAATAATCTCTATCGTTATCTCCAATCATGCAAACCCACTTCTCATGACACATTATTCTAGCCTTTCTAGGCACTAACCAATCCATCCCTAAAATGACATCATACCTTCCTACTAAAGGCAACACATGGAAATCTGCTTTTGACTTGAGGTCACCTATGACACAAAAGGAATATTCTTGACATAATCCTTACATGTTTGCTACTTTCCCGAAGCAAGATCTACCATAAGATTCTTTTGACAAAATTCAGTTATTCTTAACTGTTTTGTCAGGTGGGGTGATAGAAAACTATGGGTGCTTCCCGAGTCAATCAACACTTCAAAAACATTATTTGCAATCTTGATAGGAATTTTTATAATTGAAGCTCAATTTTCAGCCTTACTTGCATGAACAACAACATTAGATGTGCATATTCTTCAATCGCCTCGGCCACAGCAACAGCTTTTCCTTTTGCTCCACGAGCATTGTCATTCCTTGAAATTCCATGAACATTCTCCTGCACATTTTGTCTTATTTTTTAATCCTTTGTAATTATTCCCTCACGTTCCTCACGTGATGCTAGTTTGTTTTTGCACTCATAAGTTCTATGACCCCCTTGTAAACAATGAAAACATAAGCCTTCATGCCGCACCTTTTCTACCATCTCTAGAGACAAATATGTGAAAGGTTGATTACCATTCTTCTTCACGCCAGTCTGCATTCTCCTATTCTGCATAAAATTTTCCTTATCATCATAAAACACATTTGATCTCTTTCTTTTATTTCCAAAACTTTCTTCATTCTTTCCCATCTGTTTATATGTCATGGCACACAGTATAGCATCTTGGACTTTACTTGGCTTGTTACCCTTAACTAGAAATTTTATTTGCCTGTTTAAGTCATTCACAAATCGGGAGGCTCTTTCATTTTCTATTAATGAGAGTGAATATTTCTACAAGTCCCAAAATTTATGATGATATTTTGCAACAGTAAAATAAGTGCCCTTTGTTCCAAGTTTAAAAATTCATTCATTTTCTCCATATGGTGTTCTGGTTGGACAGTAATGCTGAATCAAAGGCCTTTTTATTAGAGGCCACGTGATGTCCTCATTCTGTAAGTCCCTGCTATGCGCATAATAGAGTTCCACCCAATAAATTTGCAAAACATTCAAAAAGAAGTACTGTTGTCTTTGCCTTGGCTTCCTCACTGAAGTTACATGTTCGAAAGTAATCTTCAAGCTGCTCAATCCATGCTTCTCCTTATTCACTCCTCTTCCCCTTTCCATTAAAGGTTGGTAGTGATCTTTTCTTTGTAACTTGTTTGAGGGCAAAATCATCTACATGTCCCAATTTAAATCATGTGCCCATAGAAATTTTCATGGCTTTCACTGTATCCTACAACTCCTTAATAGCTTGATGAACTGAAAGGTTGAAACCAACCTGTGCAGCAACTCTTGGTTGAGGGCTTATAGGAATTTCACCAGGTTCTTCTTGCTCCTCATCATCAGAATTTCTTGCTCCTTGCCATTCTCGTTGACCCTATCTATCATCAAAATTAAAACGATCTTCCATCTCCCCATCGTCTCGGTCATCTCTGTCTTCTTCATTCAAATTCATGGAAGCTCGAGCGTGCATGACTCTCATTCTTTCCTCCAATTCTTGATTTGTATCAATAGGTCTGATAGCTTCCTCTAGACTTACACCCACATGCAATAATCCTTGTAAAAGCTCCTCTTCTTGCCCCGGATTGACTACTAAGTTTGTTTGATGTGCAGTCATCTTGTGTCTATACAGTGAAATTACAAAACAATTCTCAAGAGAATGAAATTCCTGGCTCTAACATAAAAATTGAAAATAATATTAGTCATCCAAGACCTGCGATATCCGCAATCAAGTGCGGATTGCCCAACCTAGGCTCTGATACCAACTATGACATACCCGTATTTTGTTCCATGTTCTATCACACAAAATTTCTGAAAACTTATAGAAAAATCACACATACTTTAGAAAACGAAGAGATTTCAATAAACCATATTCATTTACAAATATAAAGTAACAATGATATTCGTCAATACAAAATCTCAAAATTAGAGAGAGAATCACCAACAAAATATCTAGCCAATAGGGCCTTTCTCTTACGCCTGTCAACCCAACCACCACGTTGGATGTCGCCGCTATCCCCGGTATGCCTCTAGTAAATCTTGTTGGAGCTATATATAGCTAGCCCTAACTCACTCTAGGTCTTGCCTATCTATATGTGACTTGTGACTAATATGATTCATTCTTGTGGAGCGTATGTGGTGTCTCTTGTCTCGTCTCTCTCCCTCTCTCAACATGGTATCAGAGCGATTCTAATCATAAGGGAAACATCTACGTCTTTTTGTTCAATTTATGATTATGATTTCATGTCTTACAAGATTGATCTTTGGTATAACAGTTTTGTTTAGGGTTGACTGGTTCTTTGATTATATGTTTCCTACATGATTTTATAACTCCACTTGTTGTAATTAGAATGGTTTGTTAATCGCATCCTTAAAATCAAAACCCAGTGCATAGATGGTACAGTGCTGGTGAATCCTATCAAAACGGTTTGTCAATCGGAGTTCTGAGTCAAAAGTTAGGACAGTTCAAGCAAACTGCATCTAAAACAATAAAACATGTTCTTTGTGAGAGCAAACAGGTAGTTGTCTCTGAGTCGTTAGCAGGATTTTATCGTCAAAGCTTTCCGTGAAAGCTTCAGATGGATGCTTGCTGTACAAGCTACAATTAGATACAAAACTTGCTGTGCAAGTTGTGTCATAACGCGGTGCTTTTTCTTAACACGGTGATTTTTCTTATTATTATTTAATCTTTTAGGGACCTCTAAGTTTGCTTACGTGCATGAGACACGGGTCTCCACTTTTAGAGTTCTAATTTTGGTTCACGTTCTATTCTTTACATGATCACTTTTAGAGTTCTAATTTTGGTTCACGTTCTATTCTTTATAGAATCACGTTCTATTCTTTACACGATCACTTTATGCTCATCGTCTGGTGCATGCCTATTTTTGGCTACGTTTCTCATATCTCATACATGGCCTGCAAGTTCTGCGATCTTACCTTGTACGTGTTCTCACAACCCGACATGGCAAACATTATACTTGTTAACGAATTTCCTTTTGGGTAGCGTTATGTTCCTCTTTTCCAAGGCCAAGGATTTCCTGGTTGAAAATACAAGATGCTATTAATTTTGGAAGGAGACGAACTGGCAGATATTGTTCTTGGTATTCTTGTATGCCCTCCTCAACCTATTGATCCACTTCAGAATGCTGTTATTATTACCAAAGGTCCTATTTTTGAACAGTGAAAAATTGATCATGCACACTGGATTCGTTGTGAAGATAGGGCTGCTCGTCTCGGTATATACTTTCTGCCCTTAACAATTCACTCATGCTAGATATTTATCTGTTATCCACGTCATATGCTATATGGGACTATCTTATCACTATGTTTGAGAAGAAAATTGTTACCACACATTCTGTATCTCCATAATCTTCTGGGCAAACTTCAATTCGAGGCAGGTACATCCATGTCTAGTCACATTGAATCATTCAAAGGTATTATGAATCAACTTTCTACTGCAGGGGATCCTATTCCTCGAAATCAATTGGTTACACACCTTCTTGATACGGTGAAGGATCCTTTGTATGATAATATTGTATGATAGAATCAGAGACAACCTCTGTTGTCCACAAACGTCCATTTCAGCAATGCCCTTCTTCCTCCTCCCAATTTTACATCCCAATTTACATCTCGTGGCTTCCAAAGAGGAGGTAATTCTTCTCATTTGAGATTTCCTCAAAAGCGTTGTTCTTATTGTGACAAAACTGGTCACTTGGTATCTGAATGTTGGGCACGAGAGTACGATGAAGAACACGATATTACAAATAAGCAACCTCATTTATCAAGGGATTCTTCCTCTTCCGCAACCTGTGAATATTGTGGGAGCACAAGGCATTCATCCAGTCGATGCTTCAAGAGGAGGCGTTATGATGAAGCTCAAAATCAAGCTTATGCCAACAAAATCCTCATGATGATGAAGATAGCGTTCGTCAAGAGGCTAATTTGGTTCATTATAATGTCTCCCCAGAAAAGGTACTACATGTTCGTGATGGTTCTCTTTATTGTTGATTCTGGTGCTACTGGCAACATGACATATCAATTGCAATGGTTAAACAATTATCATCCAATTCCTATCAAGAAAGTGGTTTATCTTGTGCTGATAATACAACTTGCCAAGTAATGGGTATTGGTGGCGACTTATATTTGGGAACTTCTTCCTCAACCAAAATACTGTGAGGAGTTTTATATGTTCCTTATTTACAAAGAAACTTACTTTGTGTCGCGTGGCTTGTGGATCTTGGTCTATTTGTTGGATTTGATAATAGAAAGTGTCGCATCGAAAAGGATGGCACCACTATTGCGGTTGCTCCTTGTTGACATGGTAATCTCTTTGAACTTTCATTGAATGAGGATGTTACAAATGTTGTTACAGCTCTAGGAGATCTGGATTGTAAGTTATGGCATCATCGGTTTGCTCACTCAAATTTCTCAAACCTTCTTGATATTCATCATCATGATCTTGTGAGAGGTGTGGATCTCAAATCTCACCTGCATATGGGGATATGTGAATATTGTGCTCTAGGCAAACATCATGGTAAGCCATTTCCAATGTCTACAGATATTTATTCAAATAATTGTTTGGATCTCATTCATATTGATATTTGTGGATCCTTTCCTCTATCCAAGTCTTGCTATTGTTACTTCATTACTTTTATTGATGATTATTCAACGGATAAACAAATGTCTTTTTGCTACAGCATAAATCAAAAGCATTGGACACATTTAAGAGGTACCAAATATTTGTGGAGAATCACACTAGTCGAAGAGTCAAAATTCTTCGAAGTGATAATGGTGGTGAATATATTTTCAACTTATTTCATGATCATTGCATCAACCACGGCATCCACCCATGAGTATACCATTCCATATTCTCCCCAAAAGAATGGAGTTGTAGAGCGAAAGAATCGTACAATTTTGAATGCAATCAGATGCATGCTTATTCATTCTGGATTATCTCGCTCTTTTTGGGCGGAAGCAGTATTGACAGCCGTTTTTGTTCAAAATCATCTTCCAACTACTGCACCTTCTGGTAAGATTCCAATCAGAGCTTAGACAGGCCAAACTCCTTTTGTTGCACATTTCAAAGTCTTTGGGTGTATTGCTTATATTCATGTCCCAAAACAGAGACGACACAAGCTAGAACCTTTAGGTTTGAAGGTTATTTTTATTGGTTATTCTGACAACTCAAAGGGTTACAAGTTTTACGATCCAAGTTCTCAAAAGGCAATTGTTAGTCGAGATGCTATATTCAATGAGCAATCGATGGGAGGTTCGTGCTCCACAGATGATGCTGATGATACAAAAACATTACTCACTTCTTTTCCTTTTCTACTTTTGGACAATGATTTGCATGATGACAACACTCTTTTGATGGATATTGGAGACAAGTCTATTGATGTTCATTCTACGGTTTCAAAGGAGACTTCTACAGATCTTGATATCTATGTTGATCTTCCTATTGAACTTGAGCACGGTGCAAAACATGTATATGATAGTGATCTTGAAACCTTTAATCACGTATTGGCTGTTTGTGAAGATCCTTCAACTTATGCAGAAGCTATGTCCTCTCCACAAAAGGAATAATGGAAGCTGAATATGAGTCTTTGATCTCGAAAGGTACATGGGTTCTTACCAATCTACCTTTTGATTGTACTCCTATCAAACCTAAGTGGGTTTACAAGACTAAAACAAAGGCAGATGGATCCTTTGATAAATTCAAAGCTCGTTTAGTTGTAAAGGGATACTCACAAATCGTAGGGATTGACTATCATGACACGTTTTCACCCGTAGTTCGTAGGACAAGCATTCGAGTACTACTAGCTTTTGCAACTCAGTTTGATTTGGAAATACATCAAATGGATGCTAAGACGGCTTTTCTTAATGAAGACTTAAAGGAGGAAATATATGTAGAGCAACCTGAAGGATTTACAATTCCCGGAAAGGAACATCTTGTATGCGAACTCCACCGTGCTTTGTATGGACTAAAACAAGCTTCACGATCATGGTACATCAAGATTGATCAATTTCTCACATCTCAGGGGTTTGTTTCTTGCTTTTATGATCCAAATCTTTATATCAAGTGCAATGTGGATAACCATTTTGTGATATTGGCCCTTTATGTTGATGACATTATACTTGTAACAACAAGTAAAAAACATTTTATCCTCAGCCTTTGATGTGGTGGATCTTGGTGACATCCATTAATGCCTTGGTATTCAAGTTCAAAGGTATCGTCTCACAATGGTATTTTTCTTCTTCATCAAACAAAGTTTATCCAAGATATTGTTCAAAAGTTTGTATTGGTTGCTGCACATTCGGCAAACACTCCTTGTCTTGCAAGCTCTACTACGAGTACTTCTACAAATATTGAGGCTGAATCATTAGCTTTAAATCAACCCTATGCTAATCTTGTTGGTTGTCTTCAATTTGTGGGCATGAGCACTCGTCCTGATATTCTATTTGTAGCAAATCTATTAGGACAATACTTGTCCTCTCCATCTACAAGACATTGGTCTCAAGCTAAACGTGTTTTGAAGTACTTGAAGGGCACTACAGATTTTGGACTTGTATATCGCTATCAAGAAGACATATCTTCATCAACTTCTCTTAATCTTTTGCATTATTCAGATGCTGATTGGGCAAGCTCTAACTCGTCCATGCAATCCACCAATGGTTATTGCTTCTTTATCAATGGCTGTTTGGTATCTTGTGCTAGCAAGAAACAACGTTGTATTGCAGTTTCTACTACAGAGTCTGAATATGTAACTGCATCTTTAGCAGCTCGTGAATTAGTTTGCTTCGACAATTGCTTGCTGATATTGGTCATTATCCTTCCTCAAGCACTCCTCTTAGATGTGGCAACCAAAGTGCTATTAATCTAGCCAAGGACTACGTGCAACATAGCAAGTCCAAGCATATTGCAGTTCATTATCACTATGTTCGACATGAAGTAAGGAAAGGAGAAATAATGGTAGAACATTGTCCAACTGATCAAATGATTGCAGAGATTCTCACCAAAGGACTCCATGAAGCTCGGTTTACACTTTTGTGATCAAAACCTAGAGTTGTGGCGACCTCTCTTTTTGGAGATTAGCACATCTCATGTCATGTCAATTTTGTCTAATCTTGTACATAGCCTATAGACTATAGGACACTTCACACATTACTTCACATCATGCACATTTATTCTTTGAACTTTGTATATAGAAGCACATTACACATGAACTTTAAGGTGGCATTGTACATTTATATGTAGGAGCTCGGGTTTTTTCCTTGTGCTCCCAAGGGTTTTTTTTTACTCGCAGCTGGAGACCTTTATTTGAGTGGGGGTGTTGGAGCTATATATAGCTAGCCCTAACTCACTCTAGGTCTTGCCTAATATATATGTGACTTCTGACTAATATGATTCATTCTTGTGGAGCATATGTGTGTGGTGTCTCTTGTCTCGTCTGATCTCTCCTTCTCTCAAAAACAAATCTCGTTCACTCTGGGTTCTACCAAATGGCTCCTAGAGAGCATAAATCACAATCTCTTTCCGGGGTTCACTATATAAGGACGATCGGCTTGAATCTTAACATTTCTCTCTCTCTCTCTCTCTCTCTCTCTCTCTCTCTCTCTCTCTCTATCTTGCAGAGAAAATCGTCAAGGCTCTACAAGAAGCCCCCCCCCAAAAAAAACAACCCACGCGAATTAACAAATCATCATGTACGAAATCGTCAAAGATAGAAATCTCTTCTAAAAACATGCATTTGAACCAAATTAGAGAAGATACGTAAAAATAAAATAAAATTATAAAGCACTGGAAAGTTGTCGGATTGATTTTGCGAATACCGGCCACCGAGTGCGGAATCTCCCAATTATCTAAACACACACTTTATTCGTCTTGTGATGAACTAACTTTCTTTAATTTGTCTCTCTAACAAATAAAGTTGTCTACACCCTCATGCAAGGCCGTTACTAAAAATTAAGGGTCAATTTGGTGTCCAAGCCCTGTTTCGGGTGCTCATTGCGGTTATATTTATTATGTAAACCCCCATATGAGTTTCCTTTCAGCTAAACCACTCACTATGACCCTCTTATACATTATCTGACATGGTTAAGTATAGAATAGAAATTGCATACAAATAACACCACAAAACATGCATAAAAAGTCCCAAAATTGACCCAAAATCGACATATCTAAATTACTAAATTTGTGACCAAACTTGGAGCCACGTGGTAGAACGTGGAGGATGTCATCTATCATCACATTGCTTGTTTCATGAGGACATGTAGTTTACGCAATAGCTTTGCCATACTTTACTTGTGTGATGATGATTTCTTAGTAGCCGAGGTGGTGACGTAGCGACAATATGAGTATGTGATGGGCAGTCAAGGAGATTAGAGCTAGTGGAGCACCATTTAGCATGTGGTGAGTTTATGAACACATTTACAACTTCTATCTATGCGTACATACATCATG
Source organism: Cibotium barometz (assembly GCF_041138505.1). NCBI lineage: Eukaryota > Viridiplantae > Streptophyta > Polypodiopsida > Cyatheales > Cibotiaceae > Cibotium > Cibotium barometz. The sequence continues at coordinate 14,967,073 of NC_141091.1, forward strand.
CTCACGGGTGCCAACTAGCAAGACCATCAGTTTCTATGGTTGACTTTGCAGAGAATTACACATTTCCACCACAACAGGAGATTCAATCAAAGTACTACTTTTTCGAGTAGTTATTGCATACATTGCCTCATTTTTCAATTTAAGGTCTTGAATATATTTTATATTGATGTTGTTTATGAATCTAGCATTTCCCACTCGTGTGCTTGACTAGGTGGTGCGATCATGGTGCATATTAGTTATCGGCATGCAGAGGTGGGAGTGGATGACATAGAGAGCACCCCAGATGAGTGAGTTAGTATAATTTTAACATTAGTGATGGTCGCTCTCACATCACCCACTTTGTGTAGCATTGCTTCCATCGTCACATGAGATGACCGTTTGAGAGAGCATGGAGTCACATGGACAAGGCAAGGGTGGATATGGTCAGATGGATGTGGGGCACAGTTCAAGAGTGCTCCTTAGTTTTCTTGGCTATATTGTTGGTATCGCATGACATGCTACCAGGTGATTTCGAGCTTCTTTGAGACAAGGCATGGAAAAGGGGGAGCACGATGGTGCGGATGTATGTGTCAAATGTCCCTCAGACAACGTCACCAGCCCCGTCGTAGTAGTGAGCACTTTCAAGAAGCACAACAAGGAGTGGATTGGTGCAATGTGCATTTGACCACTGGTGCTACCTTTTCCTTACCTCAGCGTGATACCAAGACTTTCAGGAGGTTCATTTGGTGTGTCGACAATACTGTCCTTAATGATGCTTCTCTAGATTATTTTTGAAAATGGAATATGGTACAATTAGGCTACACTCTCCATTAGGAGCACATTCTGTGATGACCCCACCATCTTCACATGGTGTCATTCATGCTTTTTTGGGCCATGCATTGATGGTGACTACTCATTGTGCGAGATGGGAGAGTAGGTTGATCCTCGGTTGGGGACGATGTGGAGGCCAGAGTGAGGAGCATTACCCTACACCACTTTGGTCCTCTCACACTATCTAAGGGGGAATATCGTGCTTTTTTGAGACATATTTTGACACTGGGTGATGTTTTTGTAGTCTCATTGCCGAGGAGGGTAATGAGGAGGAAGTGGACTACTACATTCTTAGGTGCAGTAGGCCTAAGTGCACCCTTGAGTGTGTTCATTGATGATTATGGATTCTCATTTGATGCCCATAGCATGATAGTTTTAAATCACTACTATGCATAGGGTCAGATGAGCAAGGATAGCATTGAGTTTGTGCATTATGAGTGGATCAAGTGTTGAGAGAGCTGGGAGAGAGACGAGACAAGAGACACCACATATCACAAGTCACATATATATAGGCAAGACCTAGAGTGAGTTAGGGCTAGCTATATATAGCTCCAACAGCAAGGATGTAATTATATACTCTCATATAGTTCTAACTGTGAAACTCACACTTCAGCGAGTTAATAGCAGTAAGGGAGGCTCCCCATGGTGATCCTAGCCTAGCATGAGCATGTGAGTATCTTGGAGACCCTCAAAGCTAGAGAGTCTATGGAATGATATTGGAGCCTCCTCCCTCTTATTGTTTGTGTTTATGGTCCATCATTTTGTATCTTTCTCACAGTTTGTATCTTCTACCCATATATATTATGAGTTGGCTTTTCATTTGTGCCCATATATTTTGTATCTTAAATTTAGACTCAAATTGGGCCCTTTAAGGATTTCTACATATATTCTCTCTACAAAAATGGTCTCATGGTGAAATTTTTGCAAATCAACTAAGACATGAGTGAAGTTTGGACATTTGGAATCTATTCTTCCAGAACTTTCCAATGATATATAACATGATGGAAAATTTTCATATTCAAGAAGCCCCCAAATTTGGGGATGATGTGGCATGTTACATGCCACATCATCACTAAATTTGGGGACTTCTTGGATATGCAAAATTGCCCATCATGCTATATATCATTGGAAATGTCTTGAATACTAGATTCCAAATGTCCAAACTGTGCTCACCTCTTAGTCGATTTGTAAAAATTTCACCATGAGCCCATTTTTGGAGAAAGAGAATGTATAGAAATCCTTAAAGGGCCCAATTTGAGTCTAAATTTTCCCTAGTGATGTTCATGGTTTGAGAGTGAAACTTTGCGAGTGGGTGGGATGTCACACTCGTATAGCATCTGATGGGGTTGAAACTTTGCGAGTGGGAGTAGAAGTTGCTACCCCTCCAATCGCAAAGTGTATTGCCAACTACTATTTTCTACATAGTGCCCAAGGGGTCCCCTATGAAAAAAAATAGCGAGCTTGGGTGGGACATCATGCTTGTAATGGCATCCAATGATGGGGTTTATACTTTCCTAGTGGGTCCATGGGGCTTCTGCTCCTCCACTTTGCAAAGTTTCACCACCATCGAATGCTAGATGGGGAGGACAGTGTGTTGCCACACCTGCTATTTTTTCCAAAGTGCCCAAGGGGTCCTCTATGTAAAAAAAAGCGGGTTCGGGTGGGATATCACATTTATATGACTTCGATGGGGTGAGAATTTGCAAGTGGGTCCATAGGGCTGATACCCTCCCACTCACAAAGTTTCACCACGAGACGGGCGGGATGGTGTGTTGCCCCTAGCTATTTTGTGCCTAGGGCCCAAGGCGTCCCCTATGCAAAAAATAACAAGTTTGGGTGGGATATCACACTTGTATGGCATCTGATGGGAGTGAGACTTTCTGAGTGGGTCCATGGGGCTACTACCCCTCCACCAACAAAGTTTCACCACCATTAGACGTCAGATGGGTGGGACTATGTGGTGAAACTCGCTATTTTTTGCATAGGGGTGGGATATTTTCTAGATAGGTTAGCTCACAGTAGCTACTTTACATACACCATGGGCATAATTTAAGGTTATTCATGGGCAAGTAGGAATATTACTAAATCAGAAAGAATATGGCCTTAAAGTTTCCTTATGTGGCACTAAGAAAGAAACTTTTGCCCAATCATCATAAGGTCTTTTAGTTTTATGAATTCATGTAATGATATGCAAGAACAATTTTAAAGTTGAGAGTAAGTTAGGATACACCTAAGCAAGTGAAAAAATTTGGTCCGTATTGAGGTTGCACGCCAACTACAAGTTCTAAATCTGGATCTAGTCTACATGACTATACCTCAATAACCTGTAAATAAAACTCATGTCAAATAATCATAGTTTGTAAGCATGCTCTAATTTGACATCACTAGGTTAATGTTTCCCCTCACTTGGGTTTGCTTCATATATATATGTGCTCTTTGGTATACTAGGCAATAGTGTGTGTGTGCATCACTGTGATATGGCGGCATGGATACTATAAGTGAACTAACTAGCTACCATGAGCTAAGCTACCTAGGAAATCACTCACTATGCTCTAGAAGGGACAAGGAGTTAGAAACATTACTGTAGTAAATGACAGTGTAAGTCCATAAGTTCTTGCCCTCCTCCCCTTCTCTACAAGTTGTTCTTGTGTTGTTCTATCTTAAGAGGGTCCTCCCACTGGGTAATGTACACTGATGCGATCGTGTCATTGTGGTGTCTCTCCTACCATGGACTGCAATAGTCCTCTCCCATAGCACCTAAAATAAGTTCTACAGTGCCAACATAAGTAGGGAGTCCACATTAGGGAATTTGGAAAAATCCATGCATTTTGAAAAAAATGAACTTGATATCTTTAAATTAATTTTGGTAATTTGGAAGAGAAAGTGTTGCTACTCAAGGTTGATAATAACACATATGGGGTGTTTACAAACACCGTTTAAGCTACAGTGTAGCCAAGACAATATCCATAAAATTTGAAAGAAATGTATAAAAAACAATCAAATTCTAAATAGTAGGAGACTAATATGTACTAACTCATTAAAAAAAAGGTGACCAACATAGATCCAACTAGTACTATAATGATCTATTTACTCACTAACTTTCATCACAGTCCTTGGATATTTCGAAACTCTCCTTTGCCTTAGACAACACATTTGCTAGAATCTTAATCTTTTGTAGCACTTTTTTCCCCTTAGTGACCCATGCAAAAACTATTATGTTTGATAGTTCCCAATGCATAGGATCCATCTTGTTACACATCCATAATTTTTTCCAACAATATCTATAAACTGCAACATGACTAACATTTCTCTTTTTGCATACTGGTGCCCAATATTGTATTAAAATCCTCTTGTAGTTTTCACATGTTTTGTTGGAGTCTATGTTACTCTGAGCTACACCCAACCATATAGGATATATTGGTTCTAATGGTTGAATAAGAACAAATTCTCGCTTTTTAACATCAGCCATGGGCTGAAGAGCTTGCTTTGGCCTTTTACTTTATGGTCCATAATAGTGATCATCAGGTTCCTCCAATCCTAAGACTTCATCATCAATATCAATAGTTATGTTATCCACATGTGTGCCTAGAGTTCTTGGTCAAAAGTTTTGATAGAAGCCTCTCTCATGGACACTTGGTCTCTCTAGTGCCTAAACCATGGCCTCCCAATACTCAATCATTGGGCTGATGTACAAGGTGAAAGCTGCATCAGATCCTTGAACATCAACCCATATTTTCTAATATTTTATGTAATCCTTAATTCCTTTTACCACCTTGTGAAAACCAATTGCATGATGGTAATGGTGAAACACTAAACCATAATCAATCTTTCCCTCCCTCTTTCTCCACCAAGCATAATATGAAAAATAGCTTGTTGTGCGGAGATTTTGTAGGAGGAGACTTTATCTCCTCTCTCTCTCTCTCTCTCTCTCTCTCTCTCTCATCTTTGGCACGACTCTCTCTCTCTCTCTACCATGCACATAGAGTAGGGAATCTGCACACCAATAATGAATCTTGATTAACTAATCTATATTTAGAGTTTATATTATAAGTAATTATATTAATTAATTAATCTTTATTAACTATTTAAAATTAATATATTAAATCGATTCATCACTAATTAAACTTATTATACTAACTTTTCATTCATTGCCGCTAATTTGACTAACGTGTGAGATTAGGGTATTTAATCTATCATTAAACAGTCTTTAATCTATAAGCTATTGGCAAGTCATTTACTCTAAGATTAGGGTTAAGTTAGCATGCTTTATATTTTTTGATGTATACTTGTACGTGGATTCGCTTTGGCTCTTTTGCTCTTTGAATGGATTCATTAGCTCTTTTTCTCTTCAAATAGATATCCTTGGCTCTAGAGTTAAACAAGAAGTAAACTTCTCCATAAAAATGAAAACTGCCTCTTTCAATATAGTGCCATTCACACACATAACATGAAGATTTAGATAGTGGACTATTACCTTGGTCACTCACTTGGCCAAATCCTTGGGCATCTACTTAACCAAATCCTTGGATGCCATAATGGCTTAACATGGGAATTGGACAAAGATATGGACAACTATTAAATTTGTCTAAATCCCTTCCTCATAGATGCCCAATGCATTGTTTGACCTAAATCATTATCCCTAGGGTATATTCTTTCTCACCCACTTGGACGGATCCTTACGTATCCACTTAACCTAGACTATAACCTTTCTCACCCGCTTAGCCTGATCCTTAGTAATCCACTAAACCATACCCTTGGAAAAAAGTTCTTACTTGACATGGGAGTTGCACAAAGATATGGACATTCATTCAATTTGTCTAAATCCCACCAACATACATTTGGCCAACTGTCCAAATCTACATCGAATAGAAATGCATAATGACCATCACATGTGCCCTTGCCCTTTTGGGGAATTGCCTAATGGTAACCCCAATTGGAGACTAGCCTAATGCTCATCTCACTAGATTTGGCCAACTCTTCAATATAGATTTGGACAATTGTCTGAATCTAACTACAATTTGTAGCTCAATTCTATTGGGTACTTCCATAATGCTCCTCCCACTAGAACTCACCCCTATTGGAGACTTGCCCAAGGCTAACCCTTATTGGGGATTTGAATAATGCTCATATCACTAGGTTTAGCCCACCATTCAATTTAGATTTAGACAATTATCCAAATCTAACTCTAATCCATATCATAATTCTATTGGGGACTTCCAAAATGCTCCTCCCACTAGAACTCACCCCTTTTGGAGACTTGTCTAAGGCTAACCCTTATTATTGGGGATTTGTGTAATGCTCATATCGCTACGTTTGGCTAACCATTGAATATAGATTTGGAAAATTGTGTAAATATACCTACATTTGGCCAACCCTTAATAGCGATTTTTCTAATGCTGCTCATTCTATTTAGCCACAAAAATTCATTGATATATATTTAAACAAATCCATATACATACATACATCACTCATATTGGGGGTTTTCTCAATTCTCCTCTTAGTAGAACCATTCAGTAAAGATCTGGACAGCTGTCTAAATCTATATAAAATTCATAACTCATTCATATCAGTAGCTAATACTCTTCTCACAAGATTTGACTAACCATTCAATACACGGATTTTGACAATTGTCCAAATCTATCTATAGTAAGTTCATATCTCACTCCCAATGGGGATTGGCCTAATGCTAACCTTAGCCATGGACATTCATGACTAATGCTCTACTCACTAGATTTGGCCAACCGCTAAATGTAGATTTGGATAATTTCCCAAATCTATATTTAATTCATAATTCACTCCTAACGCTAAACTTACCCATGGACATAACTAATGCTCCTCTCACTAGATTTGGCTAACCGTTGACTGTCGATTTGGATAATTCTCCAAATCTATATTTAATTCATACTTCACTCCTATTGGGGACTTGCCTATCTAATGCTCTTCTCACCACATTTGGCTGACCAATTAAATGTATATTTGTTGAACCATTAAATAAATATTTTCATAATTGTCTTAATATACCTACAATCCAAACCTCAACACTATTGGAGACCTCCATAGTTATCCTCTCACTAGACCTCAACCCTATTGGATACCTTGCCTAAGGCCGATCTGAATGGGGGTTTCTCTACTTCTTCTCTTGTTAGATTTAGCCAACCATTCATTGATATAGATTTGGAAAAATGTATATACATACATACACCACTCCTATTGGGCATTTGCCAAATACTCCTCTTACTAGAACCATTCAGTAGAGATTTGGACAGTTGTCTAAATCTACATACAATGCTTAGCTCACTCTTATTAGTAACTAATTCTCTTCTCACAAGATTTGGCTAACTATTCAATATATAAATTTGGACAATTGTCCAAATATATCTATAGTTTAGAGATCACTCCTAATGGGGATTATCCTAATGCTTGTCTTAATCTACCTAAAATCCATACCTCAACCCTATTGGGGACTTCCATAATTGTCCTTTCAGTAGACCTCAACCCTATTGGAAACCTTGCCTAAGGCTAACCCTTGATACAAATTTGTCTTATGCTTTTCTCATTGTATTTAGCCAATCATTCATTTGGTATATATTTGAACAATTCCATATACATACATACACCACTCCTATTGGGGACCTAATGCTCCTCTTACTAGAACCATTAAGTATAGATTTGGACACTTGTCCAAATCTATATAAAATGCATAGCTCACTCATATTACTAACTAGTTCCCTTCTCACAAGATTTGGATAACCATTCAATACACAGATTTGGATAATTGCCTAAATCTTTCTCTAATTCATAGCTCACTCCTAATGGGGATTGTCACTCCTAATGGGGATTGGCCTAATACTAACCCTAATCTAGGACATGACTAATGTTTCTCTCACTAGATTTGGCCAACCACTCAATGTAGATTTGGACAATTTTCCAAATCTATATTTAATTCATAGTTCACTCATATTAGGTACTTTCTTACCTTATTCTCCTCTCACCACATTAAGCTAACCAATTAAATATAGATTTGATCAACCAATCAAATGTAGATTTGGCCAACCATGAAATATAGATTTTGATAATTGTCTTAATCTACATACAATCCATATCTTAACCCTTTTGGGGACTTCCATAATTATCCTCTCAGAAGACCTCAACCCTTTTCAAGACCTTGCCTAAGGCCAACCCTTGATATGAATTTGTCTAATGCTCTTCTCATTGGATTTAGCCAATCATTCATTGATATAGATTTGGACAAATCTATATACATACTTACACCACTCCTATTGGGTATTTGACTAACGCTCCTCTAAATAGAATGAATAACTATAGATTTAGATATTTGTCCAAATCTATATACAATGCATAACTCACTAATATTACTAACTAATGCTATTCTCACAAGATTTGGATAAACATTCAATATACAGATTTGGACAATTATCCAAATCTATCTATACTTCATAGCTCACTCCTAATGGGTATTGGCCTAATGGTAACCCCTCATGGAGGTTCACCATAAGTAAACCCTCTGTATCACGTGCGTTTAAGGCCTATTTTAAAAATCCCTTATCTGTGAATATTTTAAAAATCCCTTATCTGTGAATCTTTCATGAATAAAACATACCCTTTTTATATTCAACCTATGAATTCCCCCTTTAAATGGTTCCCTTCCATATGAAAAAAATTTGTAAGAAAGGGATTTTAAAAATCCCTTTTGTTGAACCCACATGCTATGCTTACATATTTAACAATGACTCCCCCGACGCGAGGGTAATCCTGACCATGGAAATGAGCAATGCTCTTCTCACTAGATTTGGCCAACTGCTCAATGTAGATTTGGACAATTACCCCAATCTATAATTAACTCATAGTTTACTCCTATTAGGAACTTGCCTACCTAATTCTCCTCTCACCACATTTGGCTAACCATTAAATGTAGATTCAGCCAACTATTAAATATAGATTTTAATAATTATGTTAATCTACCTACTATAATCCATACCTCAATCCTATTGGGGACTTTCCTATTAATCCCATCACTACATTTGGTCAACAATTTAATACAGATTTGGACAATGCAAATATATCTATAATTTATACCTCACTCAAATTGGGGACTTGACATGCTTATTTCACTAGATTTAGCCAAAAATTTAGTATAGATTTCGGAAATTTATCTATAGTTCATAGGTGTTATGACTACATCCTTATGCTAACCATTACCACGGACTTGCCTAATGCCCCTATCACTACACTCTTATGCTAACCATTACCACAGACTTGCCTATGCTCCTCTCACTATATTTGAACGACAACTCAATTTATAGATTTGGATAATTGTCTAAATCTATATGCAGTTCATAGTTCACTCCTATTAGGGACTTGCCTAATGCTCTTCTCAATACTTTTGGCCAACCATTAAATGTAGATTTGGATAATTTTCCAAATCCATAACCCCTATTGGAGACTTGCCTAATGCTATCTAGCCAACCCCCCTTCAATACAGATTTGGATAATCCAAAATTTTCTATGATATATAGCTCTCCTATTGGGGACTTGCCTAATTCTCATATCACTATACCTTATGTCCCTATTTTTGCAGAATTGCCTAATACTAACCCTAGTTGGTATTTTCTTGAAGCTTCTCTCACTAATTTCAATTCTTAGCTCACCCTAATTAGGGAGGATAATTGTCCAAGTCTAACTACAATACCCAGCTCACTCCGAAGAATGGGGACTTCCAAAAAACTCCTTAGACCTCACCCCTATTGGAGACTTATCTAAGGCTAACCCTTATTGGGGATTTGTCTAATGCTCCTCTCAATTAATGCTCCGTAGATAGAGCTTGATAATTTTATAAAATTCTTACATAAGAAAACAATTGAAGGTGATTATGCAAGTAAGTTTGAAACAATTGAAGGTGATTATGCAAGTAAGTTTGAAACAACAATTAAGACGCTTGTGGAGATAATTGTAGCTACATGGGAGAACAAGGACATAACCTTCTACTTAGTAAGATATTTTGATTTATGTAATTCATACATTGACTAATTAATATTACATAAATTGGTTATTTAATATGTTCTTTTTTCTATGTGAAGCATATTTGATTACACATGGCTCATACTGTGTGAAGAACCGAGGGCCTATTGCTACATGGAATACTCAAGGCATAGGAAACTCACACTATACCACCACTCGCAATCAACTTTTTTCGTACAAATCGACTTAGTGGATGGAAAAAATAAAAAAAAGAATTATGAGATCTCTTCAAGACATTCTACTAAATGTAAATGCCACGATACAATGTAATTCTGAAAAGCCAAGTTAGTTTATAACTCATAAAAATATACTCACTATCATTAATATCAATGTATTGTAAACATTCATCATGCTCAATAAATCATATCGTTATTCAGGATGGAGATTACAATAGAGAAATAGTTGTGGTGATGTAAATCTTATAAAATTTTGAAGAAAATATTGGCTTTGAAATGGGGAGGCCACACTATGTATTGAGAATTACTTTCCAATAAGACAAACACTATGCAACTGATTTTTTTCTCAATACAAGTAGGGAAAGTTTTATTTTTCTTTAAAAAAGTCTTCTTTTCCCTTTCTTCCCTTGTTTCTCTTCCTTGGAGAGTTTTCCCTCCTTTTTGGGGTTCTCTTCTTTAGGGAAGTTGTTCACCTTCCTTTTCAGGGTAGTCCTCTTCAAATAATTGTTTTCCCTTATCTTCTAGATCGTCTTATTCGGATACCTTGCCTCTATATCTCAGTAAATTTTGGCATTGGTAGCCTCCAAGAGAATAAGTGTTCAAATCAAGAACTTCCTTGGCATAAGCTGCATAACATTAAAAATTCACTCCCCTTGATGCCCGCATCCTTGGACCATATCCAAATATATGCATTGCTTCTCTCGTCTTTATCAACATGATCTTTTATGCATTACGTTGTATCTTAGAATATCCTAAGTATGCTAATAAAACCTTTAAGGCCATTAACAGAACGTGTAGATCATTTCACATAAGCCACATAACATAAAAATTTCCCTGCCCCCTTGATGCCCACAACCCTGGACCATATCCAAATATATGTATAGCTTCTTTCTTCTCTATCAACATGATCTTTTATGCATTATCTTGTATCTTAGCATATCCTAAGTATGTTAATAAAAGCTTTAAGGCCATTAATAGAACGTGTGGATCCTGAGAATACTTTGAATGGTAAATGATCAACATATATGGAGGTATCTTTGAAATATAGTGTTCGAGGCCTGAATCTCTGCCAACAAAAATATGTTTACCTCCACCTCGACCAAGGAATCCATCTTCATCTATACCAAGCTCCAAATAGACAAAAGTTAATTTATTCAACAAAAATGAAAGCCTAGAGAAAATAAATTCATAATTTATTCTTATAAATATCTTTTTGTTTTCATCTTCAACAAGTCGTCTATTCTCCCACAAGTCAATTGAACCTGTGGAGGAATCTCTCCTTCTGAGCATGGTGTCTTTGGTGGATCTCTTCTTATATTAGAAATTCCCATGCTTTCTTGAATATCTTTAAATTATTCTTTTATGGGGAGAATTTCTTTCTAAGCCAAAAGCTAGGTGCCTTGAATCTAGTAGAGGAGAACATTTAGGTTCAAATTTGTAGGTAAGATAGCTCACTTTATGGTGCTACAATCAAGGGCGACTTTCTAGGAAAAGGTAATCACACCTAATCATGGATTAGTGTTACCTAATCAAGTTGTACACTTACCTATTTGAAGAGGCATAAATCTAATGCAACATACATGCTCATTGTAGTAGGTCTTGAGATATGGCTATATAACAATAGATTTAGTCCTTAGACTGAAATTGGCTAAGAAATGGGGGAAATTGCAATAGGACCATATCCTTCAAAGAGATGACTGCAATGCCATATCTTCGTACTTTAAGCCACTTATCTCTAAAGGATATATGGCCCTTGGGTTATTTATTTAAAATCACCTGTAGAGGAATGGGCTGCAATAGCTCTAAGAGATATGGCCCTAGCGCCATTACTTTAGAGCCTTGCCTATAAAGTTTAAGAAATAGATGGCCCTACATCCATTTCTTTACCTCCATGGCCATGCACCTCTAGAGCCAAGTGCCCAAATTTAAAGCCCATTTTATGGGTCTAGATCACTACCCACTGGGAGGGGAAATATGGTTTTGTGGCCATATCTCAATACCTTGAGCAACCCACCCTAACATGAGATATTACCCAGCTCTAATTAACTATATGACTTGCCCTATCTCTGGAAGATGCATGGCTCTAATGCTATAATCCATTATAGTAAGGATTGTCTAAATGATATGGTTTGATGGCCATATCTCTATGCCATGATCTACACCTTGCATAAGACTTAAAGTTTCTAACGTGGGTTTAAAGCAATACTTCACTAGTGGATGAGGAGATATAACTCTTTGGGTCATATCCTTAAATGATATTTGTCTTGGGCCATATCTTTATACCTTGAGCTAAGAACCTCTAAAAATGATATGAACTTATAGCCATTTCCTCACTGCAATGGCTACATACTCTAGAAGCCACGAGATAGGCTATAAGCATAATCTATGGTTTTAAAAGCGATATTTGTTCTAGAATGTCAAAGAGATTTTTCCTAGTGCCATTTAATCCACATCTTGAGCTTTGCATCTCTAAAAATGATATGGACCTGACTCATTTTTTAAAATCCATCTCTATATACATGAGCTACATATTTCTAGATGATATAATATTATGGCTCCATAAACATTTCTTATGAGCTGTGACTACTTGGCTTGGGCTAGGTGTTGAGCCCAGCCTCAAGGCATATCATGAAATGATATGGCTATAGGGCCATATCTCCATAGCCAATAGAGATATGGCCCTAGGCCCATATCTTCAAACAATTATTGAAATATCATCTAAGATAAAACTTAACACGTTTCTCTATACCCATGATTGCCAAACAGAGGAATGACTTTTTGGATCCTAACCCATAATACATTTTACAAGGCAAGTTTGTAACCATTCTCAGTTTCAACTTTCAAGTATAAATTAAATGATGTAAACTTTATTTTTGTTAAGTGTACGTGAAGCTATTTTAATATGTTGACATTACTTAATTTTTTTTGATGTTTAACTTGGTTTTTTTAACATCTAACTTCACAAAAACTAAACTTTATCAAGAGGATGTGGAATCAATAGAAATCACCACCTCGGATATGAGAAATCTAGGAAAGAATAAAGTGCAAGGGGCTCCAAGTCAAAGTGACCAAGATAGTAGTATTAGTTCTACTACTTTCAAAAAGACTGGTTTGACTGTGATATTGGACTTAAATGGACTATTGTTGCCAGTGTTGCATGTTTAAGTCACCAACACATACTTCCTTGAGGTATGATGGAATAAGAATATGGTTCTTCAATGTGAGTGTATGGATTTCTCTAAGACCTTGCTAGAGAGGTTCAATGTAGGCATCTGCTCAACTGCAATGGAGTATAATGGTATGAGTATAGTTAGGGTCTTGGAGAATCATGCTAAGAAACAACTACCTTTTTTTGCTATCTAGAGCCAGAGAAAATGGAGTATAATGATAGGAGTATAGTTACAGTCTTCGAGAATCATGCTAAGAAACAACTACCTTTTTTTTCTATGTGGAGCGAGAGAAGATGCTGTACTTATCCTAAAAATAAACTAATCAAGACAAGAAATCTGGGGTCTAGAGGCAATGTTCAAACCCTTGGCATTTATCTCATCAAAATTCAATTGTGATGCTAGGAGGGCAGCTCTTATTCACTAATCTCCATTTAAGGGTTTTATTAGTCCCCCAAACAACTGCATTTCTCCATCAGTTTTTGATGTTTAATACAAGGATGATCACATTCTGTTAGGACAGTTTCTTCCTTACTTATACATGCTTGATGAAGCCAATGACATACGTAGTATGATAAGCTCCAATCGGTATGGCCAATCTCCAGTGCTATAGAGGCATGAAGAATCGCCAATGGTCATTTGTCTCAATAATTAGGATACAAAGGAGGTGCAGAAATTCCAAGGAGTGCTAAGTCCTTTGACATCTCACATCATGTCAATTTTGTCTAGACTTGTACATAGTCTATAGCCTTTAGGACACTTCACACATTACTTCACATCATGCACATTTATTCTTTGTACTTTGTATATAGAAGCACATTGCACATGGACTTTAAGGTGGCATTGTACATTTATATGTAGGAGCTCGGGTTTTTCCCTTGTGCTCCCAAGGGTTTTTTTTACTCGCAGCTAGAGACCTTTATTTGAGTGGGGGTGTTGGAGCTATATATATAGCTAGCCCTAACTCACTCTAGGTCTTGCCTATATATATGTGACTTGTGACTAATATGATTCATTCTTGTGGAGCGTATGTGGTGTCTCTTCTCTCGTCTCTCTCCCTCTCTCAACAAATTTCTCAATGCCAATTTGAAACCTCTTTAAATTAAAGTAACTTTTTGTAGAGTATATGCTCATAATATATGACTGTAATACAAGTAATGAGTGCAAAAATTGATAACACTTAATTTTTAGTGAATATGCATGTTGTTGTTGTAAAAATATGTGGGTTTATTTTGTAAAATTTAATCCTAGTTTTCTCATTATCCTTGTCCTCTTAAATTGCATGAGTGATTTTTCTTGAAACTTTGTTGTGTGTAGAGAATAGCTAAATCCACAAGATCCAATGATGCTCTAGTGCCATAAATAGTAATAAGACATTAATTATAGTTAAATTTAGGCAATTTTCCTAATCTATATTGAATGGTTAGCCAAACGTAGCGATATGAGCATTAAATAAAAACCCCAATAAAAAGGGTTACAAGTCCCCAATAGGGGTGAGTTCTAGTGGGAGGAGCATAATTACCACTTGATAGAATTGACCAATTGTCCAAATCTATATACAATATGAGTATATACAATATGAGTATTTTTGAGGTCACTAGGTGGAAAATCCTTTAACTCCACCGAATACGTGGACTACTCCTCTTTTTGGGATTATTACCCAAATATTTGTAATATCCCATTCCATTTTCCAAATGCCACAACTGATCTCTAAAGAAATGGTCAGGTGTACAAATCTATCTCTTAGAATTCTATCACATCCTAGTTTTATGAACCTAGCCATTTATATGTATATATCCCCCCATCCAATACCACTCAATCGACTTTTGGCCAACTCTCCAAAACTATATATAATATGAATTGTCTCATAAACATATCATATGAACAAGCTAATTTTACATACCCTCTCCCATCCAATGCTACTTTTGTAGTATTTATTTAGGTGTCTAAATCTATATCTGAATGGACACACATAATATCCTACTTTTAAGGACCTAACCATCTATATATACCTACCCCTTTAATGCTAATTCTCTCCAAAGATTTGACCAATTGTCAAAGTGTTTTTGCATATCTTTTGCGTGTTTCTACTGTTGGAGGTTGAAGCTCGCTTCTAGGTGTTGAGGGTAGGGTTGCTTAGAGATTTGCTTTCTCTATTTCTCTTTTCCCACCCTCCCTCCATTTATTCTCTCTCCTCTTGTTGTGCAGAACTTGATAGGAGGTTATTTGATGTTTTCCTAGAGCTACCCTCTTTCTTCAGAGAAGGTTTCTTGTGAGAGGACATGGCTTTAGGAGATTTCTCTAGTGCTTCTCCTTCTCCCGTTGATACTGCAGCTCCTTCATTGCTTGGATCCCCTACTCCCACTCCCCAGTGGTTCATATTTCCAATATTCTTTGAGTTTCTCTCATCCAGGTCTTGCTCCTACCCCTTCCCATATAGCATCCTACAATCCTCCCTAAGGAAGTCACTCCATAAAGCTTACAACAACCCACTATCATACATGGTCTTTCTACACTCAGTTATTGTTGAAAGGAGCCGGTGTGTATGAATGGACCCCACTTGGTGGACCCTGCTTTGAGAAGCATATTGGATGCTCAAGCTCGTTTTATCATCATCCATTGCATGACTCCATCTATATAAGCACAATTTGTCTCTACATGGAGTAATGCTCATCAGATGTAGACAGAGAACTAGAGGAGGTATGGGAGAGTTTAGACAATGAAGATTGCCAAATTGGAGTTAGATCTCAAGAAGCTTACAATCAATGAGTCAGATAAATTAATTGAGAAGATTGAAGAGTTCACCCATATCAATCTATAGCTTGAGAAGTAAGGGAGCACCATCAACAATCCCATCCATAAACTTCTTGGTAACTTTCTTGCTTCCTTTGATTCTTTGAAGATAATATTTATTTTTGTGATTCTATGTCCCCTTTTGAGGAAGTTATGAGTTATCCCCATGACAAGTGCATGCTTTGCAAAAAAGGCAAGCCGGAGTTTGCTTTTGTTGCCTCTGACAAGGGCAAAGTTAAACGTGAAAAATGACAAAGGCATGCTTCATGAAAAAGCGAAGTCTGAGTCTACTTTTGTTGCCTGTGTGACAAGGGAAAAGGCAAAGGCAAGGGTAAACAAGATTCAAAGGAGTCCAAGGACAAAAGCAATGAATGTGATTACTGTTGGAGAGCAGGTCCTACTAAGGCTCACTGATTTTCTCATCGTGATGAATCTCGAGCAGCCAAAGCCAAGTATAAAGCCCACAATGCTTCCAAATAATTTGACAAGCACAACACCAAAGGTAAGGGCAAGGACAAAAGTTCAAAGGAGGGATGTGCCAAAGTTGCATACATGGCAGCCATAGATTCATCTACTTCTTCACAAGATTCAATCCTCGCGTGATCACAGTGATGACTTCTCTAGAAGAGGTTAGTAACATATCTGAAGTGGTGGAATGGTTTGGGTGATAGTGGTTCCTCTTCCCACATGACCAATCAAGCCCATATCTTGGAGGACTACCCGACTCTCTCTTCTTGAGTTCGTATGGGGGTGACCACTCTTCGCTTCCTTTCTCATCGGTGTTGGTAATGTTTTTTTGGTTTCCTCTGTCACCTTACATGATGTTTTACATGTTCAATAGATTTACAAAAATCTATTTTCTATATACAAACCTTCTAAAAAGGGACTTAGTGTGTACTTTGATGATGAGTTCATTGAAGTGATCAACAGAAAGACTCTCACAGTTGTTGCCAATAAAGTCCATGAGTGAAGGGGGTCTCGACAAGATCACCAACTTTTCTTCCCAGATCTGTCGCACCACTAACTCACATATTCATTAGCTTTTATCCCCCTTGATGGCTTTGGTTTCTGAGGCAGATACTTCTCTGTGGCATTCTCGCTTTGGCCATGTACCCATTGCTACCTTACATAAGTTCCATTCTCATCAGGTTATCAGCTACCTCATCTTAGGTCTCTTTCACACATTTGCTCCTCCTGCATGATGGGTAAGCATCATCGAGATTCATTTCCCAATGAGGCCACTCATCAAGCAACCAAAAGATTGGAGCTTATACATGAAGATCATGCTAGACCCATGGAGGTTGAGTCTCTTGGAGGGGCTCAATATTTTCTTCTTGTTGTGGATAATTTCACGCGCAAAGTCTAGGTATGTTTTCTGGCTCGCAAGTCAGATTCTTTTGCTAGTTTGAGGACTTGGACCAAGATGGTGGAAAATTAGTCTAGTAGTACAATTTCTTTTCCCCAGACTGATAATGGGTGACTTTCTACCATTTGATAACTTCCTTCCGTCGAAGGGCATTCATGCAACAAACCACAGTTCCTTACACTCCTCAATAGAATGGAGTTGAGGAATGGAAGAACCGGACCGTAAAATTGATGGCTAGTTCTTTGATGCATCATGTAGGCCTCCCTCTTGCTTTCTGGGTGAAGCTGTGGCTACCTTAATTTATCTCATTAACTTCTCTATCATAGAAGCAGTTGAGGGGATAACCCTCGAGGAGGATTTTATGATGTGAATCCTAAGCCCCTACTAAATCCAATGTATAGATGGATGCAAGGTATGTGTGATGGTGTGTAGTCGAGCCACGATGGTAGAATCGATGCGTGGCAGGCAAATGGGTAAGGCGCAGGTGCACTAATGAAAATAGAAGGCACATGGCGATGCAAGGAAGATAAGGTGTGAAGTATTCTAGAAGAATCGAGGATGCCGATGGGCTCAAGAAGGAGGGAGAGATGGAGGCAATAACGATGGCTCAGAGTGATCACACCACAAAGCGGAGTAGAGTTGAGACTGTAATGAAGTGAGTTCCTATAGTAGTTAAAGTTTTGCAGACAAAAAGATAGTACAATGTCAAGAAGTGTAGGATCGTCCGGATTAGAGAGTGCATGGGAAGACGATGATCTTGTAGGAGGTGTGTTTCGTAGGATCCCTAAGATGCAGCTGTGTTAGAGACTATGACTAGATTAACGATTTACTCAACTATTCCTTGCTTTGTTTGAAGGAGGATACCTAGAGTGTCAAGCTATAGACTTTTGATGTCGGTTCGTCAAGAATCTCACTGTTTTCTTGGTGGTTCCATATCTTGACTAAGCTCCATGTCCGAGGGGTGTTGGGACACTATTGTTTAGAATATGTGAATAAATATAAGAGTTTGGGTTGTATCTACTGTGTATGAATACAATGTCTTTTGCTTTGATGTTCTAGCTGTGGATAGTGTGTTGTTTGATTGAGTTCTTGGTGGTAGAATCCCTATGTGTGCCACTTGGATGACTCGAGAATTGGTTCTGAGTTAGTTGTGTGTGCGCTCGAGTTTTAGAATAATCAGCTGAAGGTGTACATATCTTGCTCTAGTTTGTATGAGTTTAAGGGAAATGATTATGAGTGTTGGTGACATTTAGAAGTTTATCACAGGTCAGATAACATTAGTCAGAAGGCTTTATGGTGGTGGTCTGATGGTGTTTCTGTGTAGCTACAATCTAGTGGATGTAAGCTAAGTGTCCATAGGGGAGGATTCTAGTTTGGTTTGAGTGTCTGGAGGGTATAGAAGTGCTAGGTGATGCAGAGGAAAGGATGCATGCATCAGTTGTATATCAGTTAGTTGGTTGGTCGGGGATTGAGTTCGGAAGAAGCTATGTGGCAGTCGTAATCAGTAGATAGTGTGTAATGTGATATCCCTTCAAGTTAAGAGTTGCCTAAGGGCCTCTGTGTGTTAGAGGACATTTGGAGGAAGTTTCTA
Organism: Cibotium barometz; assembly: GCF_041138505.1. Taxonomy (NCBI): domain Eukaryota; kingdom Viridiplantae; phylum Streptophyta; class Polypodiopsida; order Cyatheales; family Cibotiaceae; genus Cibotium; species Cibotium barometz. The sequence continues at coordinate 14,986,015 of NC_141091.1, forward strand.
TCTTAGTTGAGGTTTCTGAGTCAGTCAATCCTTTGTCAGATTCCTGAGGTAGAATTCAGTTTTAGTTTAGTCCAGTGAGAGAGGTTAGAAGAGGATCATCATCATCAAAGGGGGTCTAGGGAGGTCCTTGGGTTTTGGCACAGTAAGGTCAACTGACCTTGGAGGATAATAAAGGATCTTGGATGACATATTCTTTCTGGGCACAAGTGGAGAATTTCGGAGGCAGAATCAAGAAGTTCTACGTGAGCTGGAGAAGATTTTGGTCAATTGGATGTCTAAGGTCAGGAGAGGCTTGTAGGTGGAATATGAGAGTTGCTGTAGGTCAGTGTGTGTTGACCTGAGAAGACAGGTGGAGGAGATAAGTAGATCAAATAGGGAGGTTGACAGGGTGTTAAGGATTGTTGAAGTGTCCAATTAAGTCAGTTGGAGGGCTAGGGATAGGATCTACGTTTGATTGGTTCCCTTGGAGATGAGATTCAGGTGTCCCCTCAGTTCTGATCCCACCTTGTCTTCTTCTTGTGTGCCTGTTGTGGTGGTGTAGTAGAGGCCATCACCCAAGAACCACTCATCATTTGGTGCCCCCATTAAGGAACAAAAAGTTCATATTAAGGGCTTTGGTCAATAGGTAAGAGTCCATTTGATGAACAACTCAGGATCAATGGCCAATTTTGGATATGAGTACATTCCCAACCTATATTTTGTTTCAGTGTGTAATACTTTCTCAACTTTATCATGATCTGAACTGATCGGCAACCAACATCATGATCTTAACTGATCGGCAACAACCAACATCATGGAGTACATTGCACATTGTCGTTGATCTCAATGAAGGCTTGGATTTGGATCACATAGCTTTCTACTACTATTAGTTATAATACTTTCTAGGTCTACCATGTTACCTTTGAAGATATCATCCAAACTCACTTCTACAAAACACATGACATGGCTTACCACCATCGATATACACCATTCCTAAATCACCGATCACTCTACTTTAAGAGGGATCTAAAATCTTTCATTGTGCATCCCTAAACAATCTAGACTCAAATCCCTAAAGGTGATGGAGATTTGTAAGTGTTTGTTAACCTTTGTAGCATTTTCCCTATCATAGTCTTCTCTGTTTTTTTCTAATTGCTCACCACTGTCCAAGTCATGTTTTCTGGAGAGACATGCATAAGAAACTAAGTCAAGTTTTTTGTGCTAGAAGAACAAGCGTAAAATGTCAAACTATGTTTTGTATGGAGGAGGGAGGAGTATATTATGCAAAAACTCTCTCATGGTTATACATCACTCATGCACGGTACACCAACATTCATGCACTATGCACAAAGAATGAATATGAAGCTAAATAAGCCTAAACAATCAAGGTCATACCAGCTATGGAGTTACTAAGTTCTCAAGGTGACATACCCTAAGAAACATTTGATTGACTTGATTGTGTTGTAATCTTACATAAATTACATTTCAATTTGTAACCCAAGGATTGTCTAGGCCTTGTGTGAAGGCAACATACCATGCACCCACATTCTTGTATCTACATTAGATAAACATTAGATTAGGTTCTACTTTGGTTCCCAAAAATTAGTGGTTTGGATAAATATTAGACTAAGGTCTACTTTAGCACCCAAAAGTTAGTGGCTAGGATGTGACTTGTATATAAGTGAACATGTGTAATGAGAAAGCATTATTCCCTTGGGTTAGATTGATAATAACTAAGCTCTTGTCTCTTTCTCTCTAGCTCTATGATCTCTTGCCTCTTCGTAGTGCTATGCTTGTGTGTGTCGGTGTGAGAGTGTATGTATCTCTTATTCTCTCCCATATGCCTCTCTATATGGGAGACTGTATGTTTCTCTTCTTCTCTCCCAGATGCTCATCAGAGTGTGAGGAGAGGGCTATTTACTTGAAGCTCTGGGAGTAAGACAACCCACATGGTTACGATGTGAGGCAAACTTATCAAGTGCTATCTTGCTATAACATGCATGCCTCTGCTCCAACATGGCAAAATAAATCATCTAAGTTTCCCACACAACAAGAGAATGGTAAGTGCACTCCATAATTACTCCAATGTTCTTCTCAAGCCTTTACTTTTTCCTCTTGTGTTTTTCTCTCATCTTTAGTATTATTGTTGTCTTATTTCTATACCTTGTGTTTTTTCTCTCATCGTTAGTATTATTGTTGTCTTATTTCTATACCTTATTTTGAGATTTTTCTTATTTTTTGTTGGCATCCTTGGCTTTCTCCTACTCTTCCCTTTTCTACTTTCCTAAATAGTTTACCTTGACACTCTGCTTTTCTCCTACCCTTCCGTTTTCTACTTTTCTAAATAATCTACCTTGACAATCTTTCTTTTCTCTAAGATTGGATCCACCCCTTTTTTTGGCTTATATTCTTATTTCTCTACATTTTTTTACTACCTCTCTTGTTTAAGAGCCTTTTCTCCATGTTTTGATTGGGTTGGTTCTAGTCTCTAAGCGTTTATAGCTTCACCTTTTTTTGCTTTTATAGTTTCACTGTTACTTTTTTTCATAGTTTCATCTTCCTCTTGCGCCTTAGTCTCTCTTGCTCCCTTGTTTTTGTAGTTTTCTTCTCTTCTTCTCTTATCATCTATTAATTCCTCTACCTCCTATAGTTTTTCCTACTTGGACTTGACTTGGTGTTTTTGCGAAGATTCAAGAATTTTTCTTCTCTTCTTCTCTTATCATCTATTAATTCCTCTACCTCCTATAGTTTTTCCTACTTGGACTTGACTTGGTGTTTTTGCGAAGATTCAAGAATTTTTTGTCTCCAACATGCCTTAATTTGATGAGAATGCTTGAACTTATGGGAATTTCAATTCACTTTGAATGGTAAAGAATGGACCAATGGTGGCCCACAATGGTAGTGTGTTGGTTCTTTGCCCAAGTATTCTCCAATTTAGTTTGGGAGATAACCAACATTCCTCCAAGGTCAATTGGGCAACTCTATGCCCTTTACAACACTTAATTCATCCTATTTTGTGATATTATGGTGATTTGTTTCTTCACTACTATTCTGGAGGCGATAAAGTATAAGAAAATTTTAATAGTTAGGATTGTGTATTCTTGATATTGACTCGTTGATTTGTATCCTTGCTTATTCCTTTTAGAAAAATATATAGCTACATTGTTGTGATAACAAAATTTTTCTCCATTGTGGATAGCTTCAGGTTTAGTATAAAATGACCTTCCACCTATACATGCACACCCTTATCCTTTGTCTCACAGCAACTTGTTAGGCTAGATTCAGATATCCAGAGAGACAAGAAAGCTCATAAAGCTGATTTGTATCATATTTATCATGTGCTTTATCTTTTCATTGAATAAATGCTACTATTCTTGATCTTCATGATGAGAAAGAATATGAGTTCAAAAGAGATTTATTATTTTGTTGTAAAATCATTTCAAAAAAAATCCCTTACTTGAGTACATTTCTTTAAATTTATCTAAAAATGTTAATTTTAGAAACTCATTTTCGTACTGAATCCACGTGATACACACATATATTTAAGTGAACCCCCCCGAGTTTTGACTCAACCTAAAGAAACAACGAATCTTTGAGTATAGTTTGCTAGTAAGAGGTTTACTTTCCTACAATAGGCACATGCATGTGGAAGCCTCATGAATGGTATTTAATGTGAACACATTTAGGTACCATTGACCTATAAATTTTATCCTTTTAATATTGTGGAAGTTCTCTTCCATTTGATTAACAAAGTATTGATCTAGGGGAACTTAATATAATGTTTGTAGTTACTTTCAGAGCTAAATTCAAAAGAAATTTATAAGCGAAGAAAGTCCTCCTCTAGAGGAGTAGCCTTCCTTTCGATAAGGAACTAGTCTGGAGATGTCACAAAGACAATAAAATATAAATTTCCTATTGTGGAATTATTTAAGGTTGTGATGGAAGTGGCTCAATAACAAGCTTGAACATGATCTTTTCATACTCGATCATGTGTAAACAAATGGCACATTTTTTTGTAAAGGTTTGGAGGGAAAATCACTTACAACTATGTATAGTGCTTCCAACGCGACAAACGATACCAACCAAATATTACAAAGCAGACACTTATGAAAGGTAACAAATCCAAATAAAGGGCTCCATCATCAAAACCCCAGTCATGGAGATTCAAGTTGATAAGATAAAGCAAAGTAAGCATATCAAGTCACCATCATTTTATACCTTCAAGAAACATATTCTACAAACTAATGTGTGACTGTGCTTAACATTTTCCTTAATATTTCACTTTTTTCTCTCTAATATCATTTTTTCATTTTCTTTTCACCTTCAATATCTTTGTGGTTCGTCATTCACATATGTCTCTTCTTTTCTTCTCAATTGCATCAAAATGTTTCATATATGTAGATGACAACATCTATTACATTAAATGTTAATGAAAATACTTCTCATTATCAATGCTAAGTTAATTATTTCCACCGTGAAAGTTGAATCCAAGCTACAAATCCACACTTGAAGATGACTTTATAGAATGAGTCAATTTTTAAGATATAAATATCACCAAGGTGAAAGAAGAGGAAAAGAACATCAAGAAGAGAGGATAACAACATCAAAGCTAGTGATCATAGAGGATGTAAGAGAAATGTACTCAAATATGGGATTTTTTTGAAATGATTTTCGAGCATTGCACAGTTAAGATGATAACACCTATTGCTATGCATGCTGGATGAGGGGTGTGTAAGAGTTCAATTCATGTCACTTCTGCGAAGGGACAAGCATAAGAATCAATAACATTGTCACTTCTTTGTATAGAGGAGAGAGGAGATGTTATATTAACTTTTCTAACATTGTCTACATCACACACGAACTTGTGCACTTTGACATCCAACACATAGCATATTCAAACATGGATGATGCACTTGTTAATAATAGAACCTTGACCTTGACAACCATATCCCTTCTCATATTTCTCTTGCATTGCATATGTTTTTTGAAAATTTCATGAAGCATATAAGCAGATAGGAGCTCGCATCTTTCAATCACATGCATTTGGCACTCTTTTTACTTTCTACCCAGGCACATGCATGTGAACAAAATCAGTATCCTCAATAGTGACATCCAACTTCATCTCCAATAATCTTTTCATCTAGCTATCTTGAAAGCGATGTGATGTATCTCTACATCAAGTCTTTTCATCTAGCTATCTCGAAAGCGAGATGATCTATCTCTACATCAAGTCTTTTATGCTTTTGAACTACACCACACATGCACTATATGCTTACACTCACACACAAAACACTTTCACTTAGTGAACGTGTAGTCATTGCTTCTTCATCAAGGGCCATTCCCTATTTATATATCCTTTTTCCATAGCATAATTTGTTAAATCTTGTGATCCATATAAGTAGGTAGATGCTTGCCCTTTGCAAGCACATACATTATGCACACTTTATTCTTTTTATCCTAGGCACTTGCATTTGCACAACATCTGCATTCTCATCAACAACAAGCCATTTGACACTAGTTTGATACACCACTCAAGAATTTGTAGTAGTATCCTCGTAAGACAATATCTAATCTTGACTTCAATAAAGCATTTACCCTGTTTCTAATCCATCAATCAATTCCCTCACCACAATACCCTCAACACCATTAATCATGGATAGGTTTGGGGATAGACGTACAATTGGGAGAGGGTAATGTTAACCCTAGGTTAACGGGCACCACCAAAAAGATCTTGTTGATACCTTGTACACAATGGATAATGGAGAAGTCATCATCAACAAATGAGCTAAGAACACACATCCATCTTGTGGAAGAGAAAAGAAAAGGTCTTGGACATCGCAGTCAAGGAGGAGTGGCCACCACATACATTAAGAACTATCAATTGGTTGCCCAAACCATGTAATGTTTTGCCAAACCAAGACTTAAGATGCATGGAACATGCCCTAATGTTGCATTTTCACTTTATGTTATACTCAATGGGGATGGCATAGCTTGTATAAAGGCCATCATCCTATGCACTTCATGAAAGATTTCTAGTTACTTCTCATTAGTTCACTTTTTAAGTGTTGGGCACCCAACTTCAGTGAATGTGAATGCCTATGGCCAATAAGTGACATGTATATAAGTAACTTTACTAATGAGAAAGGGATATCACCTTGGGTGTTGATTGAGAGTGTTCTCTTATTTCTTGTGCTCTAGCTCTCTACCCTATCCTCTTATTCTCTTGGTAGTGCTTATGTGAGAGTGAGTGTGTGTGAGAGTTCTACCCTCTCGCCCTCTTGGTCTTGCCATGTCTTGCTAGTGAGAGAGTGATGGTGAGCTATTGTCTTTTCATCATGGAGCACGGTCTTGCAAACATTATTTGTTCATATTATATTATTCATTTGATGCACATATTATTTGGTGTATATCTTAGGCATGAGGGTGATTGGGTTTAGCCACACCTCAGGGGTGCATTACTAAGAAATCCTATGTATCACCTACATTCAAGGGGTATTTAAAAAACCCCATTACTTGTGAATTTTTCATGACTAAAATGATCCCTTTTTCTTTATGGACTTACGGGTTTTATTTTTTCAAAATTGATTCAAAAAACCACTTCATTTGAACTGGTGTGGTATACTTACATATTTTTAGGTCAACCCCTAGAGACCCATACCTTATTGGTTGTAATCCATGAAATCTCACCCATGCGGACATGTGGCAGTGTATTTTCTATATAATGAAGGTATACGTGAGGGAGAGCTCATTCCCCTCTACCCTAGAGTTGGAATCCACTCTTGTGTCTGGTCTTTGACTCAGAGTGTGAGCTTGCTCTTGTGTAAAGCCTCCTCTTGTTCCCCTTGACCTCTTTTTCGTTCTTGTATGAGAGAGAATGCGTTCTGCAAGGGTGAAAGATCTGTTATCCCTTGTTCTTGCCATGTAGCTATTAAGAAGGTGTGAGGTTGTGTTACAAGACAGAGGTTTGTGTGCTTGAGGATTTGCATCTTACTTGGAAGAAAATGGGGAGAGGTAACCGTCCTTTCTTGGGCTCCTTGCATGTGGAATGGTGAGAACACTCTATATGTGAGTCACCCTTAACCTTATCCTTGGGATTGTTCATGGAGTTGGGGAGAGTGTTGTGTCAAGGGATGTGTAGTTGTGTGTAACCTTTGATAGATTGCTATGTACGTTTTCTTATTCATTTGTTCATTTCATTGATTAGAATGCTAGGTAGTATAGGTTCTCTCCAACTCTCACTCTCTCTTCATTCCTCTCCCCGAGATCTTGTGTGACAGGCAAGCCTTTCGGGCACAAGCCTCTTATGCATCTTCCAGCAGCGTGCCAACATCGAGGAGCATAAATTAAGGATACACACCTTACCCTAGCCACAAAAAAAAAAAGATTACTAATCTTTTACTTAATAACTTAAGTGAACTATTAAGGCATGCATGATACAAGAGAAAGAGAAGAGGGAAACCTAAGGAAAAGAGAGAGAACAAGCACATTGAGATAACACTCAGACCTAAATAAAACATGTAATCATTTTCTTTTTCTTGATGTTACCTTAATCTATCTTCTGATGCTTATGGAGAGAATGTTTTCTTGCTTGTAAAGAGGAAAGAGAGATTGTTTGTGAAGGCATAAGAGGTGAGAGCTTTGTAAAACCTACACAAAACATGTTATTAATTAGTTTATTTTCAATTAAAACCTTAAAGAAAATAAAAAAACAAGATCTTGAGATTACCTTAATGCTTGTGATGCTTGTAGGGTGAGAACTTTCTTGCTTGTGAAGGAAGAAGAGGGTTTGCTAATGAAGGGAGATAAGGGAGAAGAGGTGAGGTCTTGGGAGGAAAATGGTTTGTGGGAAGAGCTTAATAACAAGGGCAAGAGGGAGATTAGGGCAAGGTAAAAGTGCATGCCATAGCTAGGGTGTGGAAAGAGACCTTTCTTGCTTATGAAGGGGAGAAGAGGGCTTTCTTGTGAAGGTAGATGAGGGAGAAGAGGTGAGGTCTGGTGAGCAAGGGAAAGAGGGATATTAGGGAAAGGTACAAGGGCATGCTACAACTAGGGTTTGATAGGCAAGATTCAAGCTCCAAGGAGGAGATGTTTGATAGAGAACAGGTAGCGCACTGTGCAAGTAGGGGGTATCTTATTTTTTCACAATACATGGCTATGCACATGGCTAAGGATGTAGCTATACCCATGTACTAGAATTGCACACCCTACATGTGGCTATACCCATGTACTAGAATTGCACACCCTACATAGCCGCGTTGAGGCACGTTCCCTCTTACTAATCTCTCTCCTATTCACACGAAGATATCCTATGTGGCTATGCTTCCCTTCCCTTGTTATATCTCCTTGATTTCACGACCTATATACTCTCTCTAGTCTTGTAATGAATGGACATTCCCAACCTAGATTTTGTTTCAACGCGATTCTTTCTCAACTTTATCCGGATCTTAACCGATCTGCAACCAACATCATGGAGTACATTGCACATTGTCTTTGATCTCAATGAAGGCTTGGATTTGGACCACATACCTTTCTATTGCTACTAGTTATAATACTTGCTAGGTCTAGCATGTTACCTTTGAAGATATCATCCAAACTCACTTCTACAAAACACATGCCATGGTTTACCATCGATATACCCCATTCCTCAATCACTGATCACTCTACTTTGTGAGGGATCTTAAATCATTATTGTGCATCCCCAAACAATCTAGACTCAAAGCCCTAAACGTGATGGAGATTTGTCAGTGTTTGTTAACCTTTGTAGCATTTTCCCTATCACAGTCTTTTTTTATTTTTTCCAATTGCTCACCATTGTCCAAGTCATGTTCTTTGTAGAGACATGCATAAGAGAATAAGTCGATTTTCTTGTGTGAACAAGCATAAAGTGTCAAACTATGTTTTTGTATGGAGGAGGGAGGAGTATATTATGCAAAGACTATCTCATGGTTATATATCACTCATGCATGGTAGAGCAACATTCATGCACTATGCACAAAGAATGATTATGAAGCTGAATAAGCGGCGTGAGCAATCAAGGTCATACAAGCTATGGAGTTACTAAGTTCTCAAGGTGACATACCCTAAGAAAAATTTGATTAACTTGATTGTGTTGTAATCTTACATAAATTACAGTTCAATTTGTAACCCAAGGATTGGCTAGGCCTTGTGTGAAGCCAACATACCATGCACCTACATTCTTGTATCTACATTAGATGAACATTAGATTAGGTTCTACTTTGGTGCCCAAAAATTAGTGATTTGTATAAATATTAGACTAAGGTCTACTTTGGCACCCAAAAGTTAGTGGTTAGGATGTGACTTGTATATATCAGTGAACATGTGTAATGAGAAAGGGTAATTCCCTTGGGTTCGATTGATAACTAAGTTCTTATGTCTTCCTCTCTTTCTCTCTAGCTCTATGATCTCTTTCCTGTGAGAGTGTATGTATCTCTTATTCTCTCCCATATGCCTTTCCATATGGGAGAGTGTATGTTTCTCTTCTTCTCTCCTAGATTCTAGTCAAAGTGTGAGGGTGTGTGTGAGGAAAGGGCTATTTTCCTAAAGCTTTGGGAGTACTAATCTTAACATAGACAACTCACATGGTTACGATGTGAGGCAATCTTATCAAGTGCTAGCTTGCTATAACATGGATGCATCTTCTCCAACATGGCAAAAGCAATCATCCAAGTTCCCCGCACAACAAGAGATAGATAAGTGCACTCCACAATTATTCTTATGCTAGTGAGTGTGGTGTGTTATGCTTTCCAATGTTCTTCTCAATCCTTTACTTTTGCCTCTTGTCTTTTTCTCTCCTCTTTAATATTCTTGTTCTCTTATTGCTATAGCTTATTTTCATATTTTTATTAATTTGTGTTGGCATCCTTGGCTTTCTCATACTCTTCCCTTTTCTACTTTCCTAGATAGTTTACCTTGACAATCTTGCTTTTCAGCTCTAAGATTGGGTGATCCACCCCTTTTTTGGCCTATATTCTTTTTTCTCTACATTTTCTTACTACCTCTCTTGTTTAAGAGCCTTCTCTCCATGTTTTGATTGGGTTGGTTCTAGTCCCTGAGCCTTTACAGCTTCACCTTTTTTTGCTTTTATAGTTTAACCATTATTTTCTTTCATAGTTTCATGCATCTTCCTCTTTCACCTTAGCCTCTCTTTCTCCCTTGTTTTTGTAGTGTTCTTATCTTCTTCTCTTATCATCTATTAATTAGTCTACCTCCTATAGTGTTTCCTACTTGGACTTGACTTGGTGTTTTTGTGAAGATTCTTGAATTTTGTGGCTCCAACATGCCTTACTTTGATGAGAATTCTTGACCTTATGGAAATTCCAATTCACCTTTGAATGGTAGAGAATGGACTAATGTTGGTCACGATGGTAGTGTGTTGGTTCGCTGCCCAAGTATTCTCCATTTTAGTTTGGGAAATAACCAACATTCCTCCAAATTCAATTGGTCAACTCTATGCCCTATACAACACTTTATTCATCCTATTTTGTGATATTATGGCAATTTTTTACTTCACTACTATTCTGGAGGCGATGAAGTATAAGAAAATTTTAATAGTTAGGATTGTGTATTCTTGATATTGACTCCCTGATTTGTATCCTTGCGTTATTCCCTTGGAAGTTCTTGAGTTAAAGCCTTAAATTTTTTCCATTGTTTAGTGTAGTACATAGCTACCACAACGTATGGTTGTTCTTCTTAAATGTCCCCATAAAACAAAAATGTTTTAAGGGGTAGTGTATAAATAAGAGAAATCACATTTATAGATATTAGTCTCCTAGTTCATTCACACATTGCTAGCAATATTTGTCAGAATTGTTTTCAACACTCTTGGAATGATACGTATTTCCTTATAATTTCATTCGCTCCCATGCACTATAACGTCAAAGTTTGTTGGAGATTTCACAATTACTACTTTTCTCTCATCAAGCTACATAACCTATAATCTTCAAATATCCAATAACATCTTATCATCTTACCATCTTTTTATTGAGCCATTTCCATCACAACCTTAAATAATTCCACAATAGGAAATTTATATTTTACTGGCCTTGTGACTTCTCCAGGCTCGTTCCTTATCGAAAGGAAGGCTACTCCTCTAGAGGAGGACTTTCTTCACTTATACATTTCTTTTGAATTTAGCTCTTAAAGTAACTACAAACATTATATTAAGTTCCCCTAGATGACTACTTTGTTAATCAAATTGAAGAGAACTTTATGCTCCACAATCTTAAAAGGATAAAATTTCCAGGTCAATAGTACCTAAATGTGTTTCACATTAAATACCATTCATGAGGCCTCCACATGGATGTGCCTATTCTAGGAAAAAAACCTCTTACTAGCAAACTATACTCAAAGACTCGGTGTTTCTTTAGGTTGAGTCAAAACTCCCGCGGGGCGGGGGCGGGGGGGGTTGTGGTTTTCACTTAAATATATATGTGTATCACGTGGATTCAGTACGAAAATGAGTTTCTAATATTAAAATTTTAGATAAATTTAAAGAAATATACTCAAATTAGGGATTTTTCTAAAATGATTTTGGAACAAAATGATAAGTTTTGGAGCATTGCACAGTTTAGACGACAACACCTATTACATTAAATGTTAATGAAAATTCTTCTCTCATTGTCAATGCTAAGTCAATTATTTCCACCGTGAAAGGTGAATCCAAGCTACAAATCCACACTTGAAGATGACTTTGATAGATTAATAAGTCAATTTTTAAGATATAAATATCACCAAGGTGAAAGAAGAGGAAAAGAACTTCAAGAAGAGAGGATAACAACATCAAAGGTAGTGATCATAGAGGATGTAAGAGAGATAGTAATGAGGCACTTCAACTCTAGATCATGTAAGAGAGACAGTCATTAGGCACTTGAGCTCTAAAGTCACAACCAAACTGAGGGCGGTTGAGCTATTCTCCAAGTAACTTTAAGATCGACTTCAATTACATAGGGTAGAAGTTGTTTTATTGAAAGAAGTCTAGCTTTCTGCTCAGGGACGCACATGAGGGACTTGGGGTCTAACCTACCAATTCCACTACAGATTTCTTTTAAAAATATGAAAATAAAGCAGGCGCCACAAAGATGGTAATAACACTTTCTTTTCGTCGATCACACCCAAAAAGCTATTCCAGTGCATAGCTACGTCTAACAAAAGGGTTTGAATCAAAAGTTCAAAAAGTTGGGACTAGACGACCATGGCTTTGGTTCAGATTGTGCTGCTTCTATCAAATGCATTGTCGTCAAGGGGGTACTTCTCCATGATGACAATGGGCCGCAGAAGAACAGCGGTTTGAGATGGGAGCTTGTCCACCAAGCAGAAGCCATCCACTTCTTCCGTTATTGTGGCATACCAAAAATCACTTTGAACTGGTAGCTTCTCCTCTGGTTCATCGATGGTCTCGATGGTCAGACCTTCATGTCCAGGATTATCGTAACCTTCTTCATCATTGTATATCGTCGAGCCGGACCGTTCACCATAATCTGCCTGCAGCCTGTCACTTGTGCCTTCACCAGCAACCGATGCAGATGCATCGCGATCAGGCACTGCGCCATCCAGTTGCAAGTCCCTTCCACCTAGAGAAAGTATAAGATTAGAATAAGAAAAATTCTTGCACAAGTGCCAATGCTTCAGCGGCAACACGTCCGTTAACAAATGGTAACCTGCAACCGTGCTATCAAAGTTGTGATAGCTGATAGAGCCGTCGTTGGGGTTAATGATTAGGCTCTTGTCAGTTGCCTGCAGACTTGTTCCTGCATATGAGCTCTCTTCAAGAGCACTGTTGCTTAATGTTCCAGCATGTGATGCTACCCTTTTAGGCGGTGAAAGGCAAGTGAGGGAAAGAGAGGCCTGCCGTGATGTCGCATATTCACATGGAACGTTGCTTGATATTTTTGCCTCCGGTCTGTCACTGCAATTCTCCAGCTGGTTTTTTCTCACGCTTTCGGACGTGGAACCCTTGTTTGTGCGCCTCGGTTCAGCGTCGCCAGCAGCCATTAAAGCTTGGTAACCACCCAGTTTGTCTGAACACGTGCCACGTTCCAGCTCCGTCGAAGCAATATTATCAGTGGTGGATAACTGCTTGCTCTCTTGGGCGGACCAACGGCGAATTCTCACCTTTATATGAAGGAGTTCTCGCCCAATGCAGGCGTCGGCAAGGTCATGATCCTCCAGCAAAGGCACAGGCTTGTCCTCGTCCTGATCGTCGAGGAAGCTCATCTCAAACTGATCAGCCAGAGAAATGAACGAGTTAAAGAGCTCACGAATTTGATACTCCAGCTCATCCAATCGGGGGCCCGTATTCGAACCTGCATCCAGATCTTGCCATGCGTTAATGCATCCGTGAACGGCGTTAGGTGTGTCCTCCAACGAAATCTGCACACAAGAATGTATTCAGTGGAATGGTGGCAAAAACATCAAGAGGTGCAAAACAACGACCAACAAGATTCTGCCAAACAATGAAACCTAGACAACCGATACCAGGATAACGAGTCTATTCATTGTCGTCGCAAAACGAACGTACAAAACGCAGGTTAACTTCCGTCCCGACACGAGACTATGTAAGAGTGCGAGAGAGAGAGAGAGGGGGGGGGAGAGAAATCGACGACTTATGGTTCCAATCGCACCTGCTAGACGTAGATTTATATACACATTAGCAAGGAAGAGTCCGCCGACCGGTAGCTTTCGTTTTTAGTGTACCGACCCATTTCTCCGAGTTTCCACGAGCCCTAGAATTGGCAAGGCCTTAAATTTCAAGCCCAAGACGGAAACTTAAATGACACTTTTGCCATCTCTTATAAGTATCAAAATGCTACCTTGCATCCCTAAGGTGGTATAGCCCGTGGATAAGGCGTGGATAAGGCGTGGACTTGCCACGGGAGGTTGTGCGTTCAATTCTTCTTGTAGGGGATATCTCATACTAAGGGTATGTTCATTTACTGGTGGGAACGTAGGATGCCATCCATATAGCTTAGACTGTCATCGATTGATCGTTTCGGTACTTGCTTCTACCTTCTTTTTCAATGATCCTACATATGACATCAATGTGCAATGCTTGCCCTTCAAGCTCATGCTCTAGATCAGGGGCATTGGTTGCTATGGACGTCGAAGATCGTAACTCAATTTGCGACACCCACTTCTACCAAAATTGTGTAGGGTGTGCACTCCAATCGACCATTTAATTCACCTATGCTTGGCAACAGTATTACAACTTTAGTCCACTCTTGAATGTTTTCTAAAATATAATCTTATTTAAAATATTCGAATCCATAACATACTTCTCTCTTCCATAGGGCATGATGTGAGTTTTTCCTTCTCTTTTACTTTTATTGTCTTTTTCTCTCTCTCGCCATCTCTTGCTTTCTCTTTTAATCTTCATCGTTTTGTGATCAATACTACTTTCTTTCCTCTTCCTGGTATGGCAACTTAAGGGGTTTACTCTCCCTCAAAGAGAAGACACCATATCAACTTGGTGCTTGATAAACACTAGTTCACATGGAGAAGTATTCATCACATAAATGTCTACATGATGAGGTTGAAGCTCAAAGACTACATGTAGAAGGGAAGGAGCATAAGGATTTTGTGGGTTCGAGGAGGTCTATACCCTCTTGACCCATCAACTAGCAAGGCTCTATCATTTTTAACTTTGCATGATCTTGTTCAATTCATTGGGCATTGTAGAGAAGGGTTATTATGGTTGGGCATTGTAGAGAAGGTTTATTAGGGTACTACTCAAGAGTGAACAATCAAGATACTATCACCCATTGTCAACACACACACTAGCCGGAACTATGCTTGGTGTGTATAAGCAATCCGTTAAAGGGCTATAAGACATTGTGATCTCACAAAATTAGCATGTAAATGAGTTAGAAAGACTACTTCAATCATCATAGGAAGAGGTAAAATAGATTAGACAAACTAACAAAAAACCCGACTAAAAGCCACTCCTTTTGGGTTAAAGGTAAGATCTAGATAGTTTAAGAGAGTTACATGCTTAGAAACACATGGGGGTGCTAAAAAGAAATAGATGAGGCTTTCTCAAAGCTACATGAATAGTGTGGGAGGTTTCTTCTTGGATAATACTTCAGATAGAATTACCATAATCAAGTCTGCTATAAAAAATAATGACTTGATTAAAACGCTCAAACTTCCAGAGTGTGTAGGGCTTCGAAAGGAGGGTAGTCAAGGAAATTTTCCAATGACGTTCTTGACTTGATAAAGCCTGGTGAGGTGGTGGAGGCATGTGACAAGGTTTCAATAAGGAGGAAGGGATACATAGCCATATGAAAGCTGTTCATCTAAGATATAAATCCTCCTCATCTTCATGTTTTTAGATTACCCCAACTACATACCATAACAATGGCATGACACCAAAAAAATTTAGCTATTTGAGGGTTTATAGCTAAATATAAACACATTGATTGTTTAATGACTATACAGAAGCCAAAAAAAAGGAATCACCATTAAAGTATGACATGTATAATAACATATTTATAGATATTATAAGAGTCTAATCAGGCATGGTGAAGTTCTATTATAGTCCACATTAGACAATTGTGAGGGTAATCTGTTTTTTCTTACCAAGATCAATGAGGTAGAAGAGAGGCAGAAATACTTAAACACCAATTGTAAAGGTATGATGAACAAAGATTTAAATTACTCTCAAGGTAAGGGAGACGAGCCATTACATAGAGCATAGTCAGAAATGAACAAATATTTAAATTACGCTCAAGGTAAGGGATACCAACCATTACATAGTGCACAGTGAGAGATAGAGATATGGTACCCACAGGAAGCTCTAGTGCCAGCTGAGAGTCATGATACTTTCAAGTGGTCGTTCTCGCACATAGAAATTCCAAGCATCATTGATGCTCATAATAAATATGAGAATCTTGTGGTGGATGCGATATGAAACTTTACGATAGAGTGGCACATAATTGATGACTAGAAAGCATTGAAGTGCATGTATATTGGGGTGTGTGGTGGTCCTAGATCCGTTAACCCATGCCTCTATTGCATGGAAAACATGAACAATCTAGAATGGTACAAACCGAAAATGGATTGTATAAAGCCTCCATCCAAGGAAAAGACAAAGAAAGTAATTAGAGATGAATACCAAAACAAGGCTAAAGGGAAGTCAAAGACCAACATCAAGGGAAATTTAACAAAAAAAGCAGAAGTATAGAGTGAACCATGTATTGTGCCAGAGGATCCGAATTGGGATCCAGTGCTTCCTATAAATCTAGAGGGAATTCACATTTTTACTTTGCATGTAGAAATTAGAATATTGGATACGCTATTAAAGCTTTATCTTGACTATGATTATTCCAGTTTTCCATAAGAGATATTGGATGCATGTTTAGAGCAATGTGAGATATTTCTTTCTAATATGGGATTTCATGGTGGACATGTGCAACTTTAAAAGGATTATATGTAGTCATGTACCACTGATGATGTTCAAGGAGGCAGGTCAATGGGAGGAGACAAATCTAGGAGGTTGCACTTGGAGCCTCTTGTACGTTATTTTTTCCTAGATTTCTTATAGTAGTAGAGGTGGCTATTTCTATTGATTCCACATTCTCTTGAGCAAGTTTAGTTTTTGTGAAGTTAGATGTTAAAGAAAACCAAGGTTAAATGTCCAAAAGAGCTTTAGTAATTTCAACATATTAAAATAGTCAACATATTAAAAGAGCTTTAGTAATGTCAACATATTAAAACAGTGTCACATATGCTTAACATACATAAAGTTTACATCATATAATTTATACTTGAAATTTGAAACTGAGATTGGTTACAAACTTTTCATGTCTAATGTATCGTGGGTTGGGAGCCAAAAAATCATTTCTCTTGTTGGCAATCATGGGTATAGAGAAACGTGTGAAGTTTTGGCCTAGAGGCTATTTCAGTAATTGTTTAAAGATATGGGCTTGGGGTCGTATCGCTCTTGGCTATAGAGATATGGCCCTATAGCCAGTGATATGCCTTGAGGCTACGCTCTACGCCTAGCTCAATTGAGGTAGTCACAACTCATAAGAAATGTCGATAGAGCCATAATATTATATCATCTATAGATTGGTATCTCATGTCTATAGAGATGGATTTTAATAAATGATCTAGGGCCATATCATTATTATAGGTGAGAAGCTTAAGATGTGGATTAAATGGCAATAGGTAAAATCTCTTTTACTACAAAAGAATACATTATTAGCAGCATTTATTTGTGGCATTTTAGTGGTGTTTTACGCTACACCACTATAAGAGCCATTATTAGTGCCTCTCAATGGTGCTGGGGATAAGTGCCCCTATTAACATCGTTACACATTCTGTCCACCATGCATTTCTTCTTCAACATCTTGATCTTGAAATATACATTTATATCGATAAGCTACTGGTACTACATATAACACCAATTAGGATCTCTTTGGTCTAGATGAAATATAACCTAAAAGAAAGAGCCACAAAATAGTTACAAGAAAATATATACAATGCCTTCATTCTATCTATAGATTCATAAAAATTAAAAATCAAGTGTCAACCTGCTCACAATGTTGTCGTAGTGCTTTTGGATTGGGCAATAATCCTATTATTTGACTATTTTGGCCCTTGACATAGACAACTCACCCTACATTATTTTGCATATAGAGTATAGTGTGCAGATTAGACATCTTGTGCTTGATTTGGCTTTCTAGCATCTCTTACACTCTTGTAGAGTTTTCTGCCATTTAAAACTTTTGTCTTTATGTAAAAATATGATTCTAAACACACGGAAAGATAAATGCTTCGCAAAACAGTCCCTAATGAAGGCTATACCTAAAGTATAGTCACAAACTAGTCAAATATTCTATCTTCTAATTCTTTACCCCACCAAAATTGTTTATTCTATGAGTCTATGTGTCATAGACCAAGATGATCATGTATAATTAAGAAAGTTAAGAATTACTATTCGTTAAGCATGTCCTATATCGCTTAGATTCTCTCATATACACTTATCAATTTATTTTTTTCATATCAAAAGAATTTGAAGAAAAATAATAAAAAGTGAGTTTGTGTACTTTCATGATATGTTTGCTGATTTCTTGATTTATTGGGAATCCATGTCTACTCTCTAGAAGTTGTGGAAGAGAAATTTGTAGATTTTGCAAGCCTCTCTGATTCTATTCAGGGTTGCAACTTGCAACAGGTATAACTTCATGCACAACTATTAGAAGCTAGTCATGTGGGTACTTAAATTTACCAAAACATGTGCGGTCTACAACCCCAAAATCATATGTATGTGAAAGTCCACTCCAAAAATAGGTCATGTTTTAATTTTTTATTAAATTTGGATTTTCATGTCTATCTACACACTCAAAGGCTTCCTTTGAGTATAGTAACTAATTGAAAACTCAATCTTGAATTTTCACTTATTTAACACTTAGAATTTTTTCGTGCTGAAAAACTACTAGAATTCATTATTGAAATATGTAGCATCCAAAACTTAGGATTATCTTTAATCATAACTTGGCTAATCTTAGAGGTATGTTACAATAGGTAATCAAAATTATGGTCAGCAACAACAACAGCCCCATGAATCACAACAACAACACGTAGGTGGAAGAGGCCAGTTGAGGAGGCAAGGGGACTCAAAGAGCTCGTGGGAAATCGGTAAAGGTAGAAAAATGATACATGAGGCTATATTTATTGTGGCAAAGCTACGCATTTGTGACATATTACTATAAGAAGAAAAATGACATGAGAAATGGAAAAGTGCAAGAAAATAACTATGCATCTCGTAGCAAAAGTAATGAGTACAACAAAAGGTTGTTTGTTATGTGGCATGTGGAGTGATGATGTATGGTATGTTGATTCAGGTGCTTCAAACCAAATGACCAATCATGGTGAGTGGTTCAAGGAATAAATGATGTTAATATGGACCTTTTTTGTGCAAAATATATTGTAATGTGCTATTGATTTAGTATAAGAGATTTTATACTTTTGCATATTTATCTACAACTTATAAAAATTTCGATTCACTATATGATGTGCCCATGGGGCCATTTCTTCTGTGTAGTAAGAGATTTGACATGTATCCATTAACAAGGCCTTCTTTTGTGGAAAAGATATTGTAATGGTGTTATTAATTTTGTGTAAGAGATTTGTTAATTCTACCACTAAAACAAGACCTCTTTTTTTCAAGAAAAGATGTGGTATTTCTTTGGAGCATATAAAAATGTTGATTCATTATAAAGGGACAATTATACAAAAAAATAGTATGCCAACTTATGTAAAATTTGATTCACTTCTAGAAAGAGATAAATATGCTGAAGCACAATATGATATCTTGACACTCAAGAATATACTCTACAGAGGGTTCACTCCAATCATTTAGACAACACATACGAGAGTCCTCTTATAGTAGGGTGCAATCCAATAACACAAAAAACTTAGAGGGGAGTTCCCACACACTAGGGTGAATTTTGAGAAAAAATGTAAAAGGTAGTCTTCTTAGAGTAGGGTACATTGCTATAATAAAGACAAACACAAGAGGGAGTCCCCTTAGAGTAGGGTGCACTCTAATAATAGAGACAAACATAAGTGGAGTCCCCTTATAGTAGGGTGCACTCTAATAACACAAAAAACTTAGAAGGGAGTCACTTTAGAGTAGAGTGCACTCCAATAATATAGAAAACCACAAGAGAGAGTCCCCTTAAAGTAGGGTGCACGACAACAGAGAACAAATTATGAAAACACTTGTGCTGTCAAATCTGACGAAATTGTATAAAATCCACAACATAAAGTCCATTAATAGTAAATATATGTCAAAGAGTGGGCTAACAAATAGAACTATAGCTCATACGATATAAAAAACTGCAAGTCTCCATTGAGAGAAAATTCTAAAAACTCATATCAAATGAAAGATGCAAGAGCAACGTCGTGTAATGAGCTCCCTAGCCTCTCATTGATGATGATGATTCCGAAGGTTTCCCACATGGAAATAGCTTCATTCGTAGTAATGGCAAACAATTTTTTATAGTTGGAACTTGGAGGTGAGCCATTAAGATATTACCGAGATTTTTGATAACAGAGGTTGTAACTTGAAAATGGTAGAGATATGGGTGCTTGAAATTTGGCCCATGATTTCATGGCTTGATATTGTTGTAGCTTATCCATGGCTACTTGAAGAACCTCATAAATCTCTTGCATCTAATGTGCATTTAAAACTCGTGGCGCTAGAACATCATTGGATCTTGTGGATTTAGCCATTCTCTACACACAACAAAGTTTCAAGAAAAATCACTCATGCAATTTAAGAGGACGAGGATAATGAGAAAACTAGGATTAAATTTTACAAAAAAAGCCCACATATTTACACAACAACCACATGCATATTCATTAAAAATTAAGTGTTATCATTTTTTGCACTCATTACTTATATTACAGTCATATATTATAAGCATATACTCTACACAAAGTTACAGACCCAAAGCTATACTTTAATTTTAAGAGGTTTCAAATTGGCATTGAGAAATTCTAGGTGTCCAATCATACCTTTCAAAGAGATTTATAAATATAGAGATCCACAAATCTAGCTTGCCAAGTCTGTATAAGAAAAATGTTGAGTTTTAGATATAAAAAATAGGACTTTATTCAACTTGAGAGTTTAGAAGAAAAAACGTAAAAGTGAATTCCAATTGTACCTTTGTGTTTTTTGGTGAGACCATATTCTTTTTGGAGGTTCCTAAAAAAAGGACTTAGCATTCCTTGGAATTTTTTGCACCTCCTTTGTATCCTATTTATTGATCCAATGAAAGGAGTTGCATCGGCTTCATTTTTTCTATGTCTGGTTTAACTTTCTTAACAACTTGAATTTGTACACTACTAACATGTTGAGTAGAACCACCACTATTATGAGTTGTATGACTTACATCTTCTAATGATGTGTCATTGTTGGAACTTGTTGGATTCATGAAGTGTATAGCAACAATAGAAAGTCTACCTTTTTAAGCATGCTTTCTACGCATTTCAAATTCTTATGTGCCCATTCCTAAAAAACTTCTTTGACCATTATATCATAGTCAAGCCATGCTTTTTGAAAGTAGTACAACTTGTACTACTATCTTTGTCACTTGCACTTGGAGCCTCTTGCACTTCCTAGATTTCGCGTAGTAGCAGAGGTGGCTATTTCTATTAATTCCACATTCTCTTGATCAAGTTTAGTTTTTGTGAAGTTAGATGTAAAAAAAACCAAGGTTAAATGTCCAAAAAAGTTTTAGTAATGTCAACATATTAAAATAGTGTCACATATGGTTGACATACATAAAGTTTACATCATTTAATTTATACTTGAAAGTTGAAATTGAGAATGGTTATAAACTTTCCATGTTTAATGTATTGTGGGTTGGGAGCCAAAAAGTCATTTCTCTTGTTGGCAATCATGGGTATAGAGAAACGTGTTAAGTTTTGGCCTAGAGGCTATTTCAGTAATTTTTTAAAGATATGGGCTTGGGGTCGTATATCTCTTGGCTATAGAGATATGGCCCTATAGCTAGTGATATGCCTTGAGGCTAGGCTCTATGCCTAGCTCAATCCAGGTAGTCATAGCTAATAAGAAATGTCTATAGAGCCATAATATTATATCATCTATAGATTTGTAGCTCATGTCTATAGAGATGGATTTTAATAAATGATCGAGGGCTATATCATTAATATAGGTGAGAAGCTTTAAGATGTGGATTAAATGGCAATAGCTAAAATCTCTTTTACTACAACACAATACATTATTAGCAGCATTTTATTAGTGTTTTACGTTACACCACTATAAGCATTGTTTATTACTACTGCTTAATGGCACTGGATAAGCACCGCTACTATTAACATCTTTATTGGAGCCAACAGTGGTTACACTTCAATTAACACCATTATTGGCACCGCTCAGAGGTGCTAGTTAAACACCGCTCTAACTGTCACTCAGTGGCACTCTAAAAACGTTGCTATAAGCATTATTATAAGTGTCACTCAGGACGCTAAAAAAAAAGAGTAATGAATTTTAGTAGAAATAAAAACTTAAAATAAATTAGAACCCAAAAAGCTTGACAAACATCCAAATATTTTTGAAATACAATAACAAAATCATTAAATAGTTATACGAAATGATCAATGTGTTTATATCCTATGATGATATATATTTAATTTGTACCATCATCAAATCCATGCATGCTGATTGGTCTATCTCTAAATCCACCATTTCGATGGCTCCTATATCAATACAAAGTCCTATTCCACTACTTGAAGAAGATGTAGAGGTATTATCATCATGGTCCTCATGATAGTCCTCATAGTGATTGTTAGTTGCATTCTCCATTGATTGTCTACCATGCATTTCTTCTTCAACATCTTGATCTTGAAATATATGTTTATATCGAGAAGCTACTTGTATTACATAACACCATTTAGGATCTCTTTGGTCTAGATGAAACACAATCTAAAAGAAAGAGCCACAAAATAGTTACAAGAAAATAATACAAGGCTTTCCTTCTATCTGTAGATCCATAAAAATTGAAAATCAAGTGTAAACCTATTAACAATGTTGTTGTAGAATGTATGTGTCTCTTGAATCTTGCCATAATTTGAGTGCCAAAATGTCGACCTTTTGACCACATTGCATTATGCGCTTTTTATACTGCAATCCAATTAAAATATTTAATATGGCTTATATGTAAGCAATTTTGTACTCAACATTATATATCTTGGCAAAACATCTTTACTTACATGGAAGTCTCATCCCCTTGCGTACTCCCATTCTTCTCTTGTAATCTCCTCTTTCGTCTTTTCAGCTTGATCTTGGAATCTCTAAGCCATTCAATACTGAAATCCTTTGGAAGAGCCTTTAGGCTAGGTGGGTATGCCATGTGCCTTTGTGTTGATCTCTTAAATGCTCTTCTCTCCTTTGTCCTTGTCTTTCCCATGTGACACCATTGGTTCATCCTCATCATTATGCATGAATCTAGGCATAGATGCATCAATTTGTTTCAAATATTCAAAGATGTATGCGAGGGACTTTTGCACCAACCATGCTTCCTTCTGGCGGTCTTGCTCTTTTCCTCACAAATCCTTTCAAGATTTCATGAAGCACTCAAGAAAGAACATCCCCGGCTATGAACAACGCCACATATAGCCACCTCATCCACCAAGAAGAAAGTATATGTAGCAAAACAAGTGATCTTATAGTAGGATCTTGAACTTCCTAGACATCATCGAGGTGTTCTCATTCATGTTACTCTCACTCTCACTTTTACTTATAAAAGAGTCACACTCTCACTCTCACTCCCATTCAGGTCACTCTCACTCTTTTTCATAATGGAGTCACACTCTCACTCTCACTCTTCATTAACACTCCCACTCTCACTCTCACTCTCTCACTCTCAAGAAAAGGCTTTTAACCCACATTCCAAATTCATCATAAAAAATCATTTTCCTTCTTTTCAAGAAGTTCAAATCTCATCTTGTCTCCCTTAGGTCCACCTCAAAAGAGATAGAGTATTTTGATTACAAGATTAAGTCTTCTCACACTCTTCATAGCCATACTTTCGTTGTCTCTCATAATCACATATCCCATTGCATGCAAAGTATTATGTTAGCACTCGGGGGAGGGGGGTGTCACTGATAAATATGTAAATGTAGCACATGGGTTCAACAAAAGGGTTTTTTTAAATCTATTTTAACACATTTTTTAGATACAAAAGGATACCATTTGAAGGGGGTATTTAAACATTGAAAAGAAAAAGGGTGTGTTTTATTCATAAAGAATATACAGATAAGGGGTTTTTAAATTAGGCTTTGAATGCACGTGATATAGAGAGTTTACATATAGTGAACCCCCCGAGTATTAGCACACCCTCTAGACTGAAGATAACTATCCAAAACATTATTAGATTTGTTGTGTACAATCTAGAGTGTAAATTCATCAATATACATCATCACATTCTCTTTTACATTTAAGCTATCATGAAAATCATGACTTTGTGGGAAATCAAGTCAAATTATTGTAATATGGGTATCAACTTGCACATTAGATTCAACAAAAGGAGGAACAAATCTTTTACAAAGGGAAAGATGTAGAGTAGATGAAGAACATGCCCTATAATCAAGGGGCACACTAAATTTTACCCTACTCAGTAAAAAATATACCCGATTGAGCTAGCTCTCTTGCACATCGACCTTGGTATTGTTGTTCTCCTATCGATCCATGCAGAACATCTATAAATCCCAGAATACAATCGATGTTTTGCCATGTCTCATACGATGAAGGGTATAAATTTGAAATAAAATAACACAAGAATGTCAATAAGCAAAGAAAGAAAGCTTCATCTTAAAAATCCATACACCTCATAAAGAACAAAACCACAATAGAAAAATATACAATTAGGCCTGTGTTGCGGAAGATCATTTGGATAGTCTTGCAAGACAAGTTCTTTATGCATGTACACATGCTGAATCAAAACTTCTTTCACCGATATCTTCCCTCTGGTGATTTTAAAATCTTGTACTCTTCCCTTCCATGACGCCAAGAAAATGTTTTTTGTCTAGGGTCTCTTTCTTTTGCTAGGTTGCATGAGCACCCATGCTCCTTTTGAAACACTAAACCTTTCCCAAGTTCCTTCCGTTTTGACTGTACTTGAATTCTCTACCGAAGAAATAGAAGAAGCAGGTTGACGGGGTAAGGATGTGTGGTATAATTCTGCCTTCATAGCATTATCATCCACAGAGCATCTTCCACAAGAACAAACATAGTTTTTATTCACCATGGAGACCTTATGAATCTGTAACAATAGCAAAGTAATGTAAACAAGATAACAAAGTGAAGTTTCAAGAAAGAGAAAGTGGGCAGACAGACAGTTGACAAGAAACATCTTACTCTAAGCCAAACAGGATCAAGGGAGCAGTTTTGGAAAAGAAGAGGCTGCTACACAATGAGGCAGTGGTGTAGAATGGTAGACCTTTCGAAGGAAAGGCAGCACAACATTTCAAAGTTCAAAGGAAGGTGGAAGCGGGAAGGCCCTTGTCAGAGAAAATGTCAGACTAGATTCTATCTTCATGTCCAAAGATCTTGTGAGAATAAAAAACCAATCTCCACATTAATGTAGCACGCTTGTACCTACATAAAGTATTGTTTCTTTTATCTATTTTCTCTTATTTTTGTGAATTTCCAACGTTACGTTGGCCCTCTGTTGATTGGTTGATAGCTTATTTTTCCAAACCGTAAAAGGCCCCAAAATGAGCTCCCTTTTTTCCTAATGTTTATGCATAGGGTATGCATACGCTATGTATAGGCTATGCATACACTATGCATAGGAGTCCTCGATCTTCTCACTATACTTCTCTTGTACAAGAGGAGGTGCTTTTGGCTTTAATAGTGGGGAGTGTGTGGAAAGTCCTTAGAAGCTATCACTCGAAAGGGGCACTATCCACCCTACTTATCTGAGCAGTATTGTAGGAGGTGGTAACAATGTCCCGATATCATAGGTTGTATTTTTTCTCTAAGCTGTGTTGTTGTTTTCTCTTGGTTGGCTTGACATTGTTGAGGTAAGTGGCCTTATTCATTCAATTTCATGTTTATTGCACCCTTGGTGGTTGGGTTTAGGAGATGAACTTGTGCATAGAGATATGAGGCATTGTTATATACCATCTAGAATGCTGCTTATGTCAAGGTAGGAGTGGTTATTCGTGAGTAGGTGGTTATAGTGGAGGAGGATCCCTGGATCTTCTCACTATCCTTCTCTTGTAAAAGAGGAGTTGCCTTTGGCTTGAATAGTGGGGAGCATGTGGAAAGTCCTCAAAAGCTATTATCGGAAAGGGGCACTATCCACCCTACTTGTCTAAGCAGTATTGTAGGAGGTCTTAACAATATGCTAATATCACATGTTGTATTATTTATCTAAGCTTTAAGTATGGCTTGGGTTAGAGCAATCATGTTTTGTTACCTATGCATGTATGTAGCAGCAATGTCGATCAACCTATCACACAAGATCCCAATGTAGCCAATCTGATGTCCATTATAAACGAACGATATGGGAAACAAGTTTGGTCATAGTTTACACTGACACATGTATGGTTCCATCTCAGACCTTTTCACATAAACAAAGTTAATCTTTTATGCATTCTATAATTCTTATATTTTAATCTTATATGCAGGCGGGCTTACAATCAAACCAATGGATGCCATGGGGGCAGACTACCCCACTTGGCCTGTCGATGCCATGGGGGAAATCTACCCCACTTGCTCAGTTAGGGCAAACCATGGCTTTGATAGGCGCGGGGCCGAGTGGTGCAGGCCCATCACGATATGGTTGTGATGAGCCTACATTACCTTCCTCTACTACTAGACCCACCCCTGCTCCCTCACGTTCGTCTTCACCACCACAACCACGACATAGTAGGGATTCTGGGGGTTGTAGACGTGCTAGCGAGGGGGGAGTAGGTTGCTTTTGCTTTGGCAATATCTTTGGCAAAAGAAGCACTATGTCTCTCAATGCGTCTCCCAAACAGGGGGTTTTTATCTACACATTATGAGCTATCCCCCCAAGAGACCCATTCCACCATTCGAGCCACGTCTCCTACCATACAACGTGGATGCAGATAATGCCCTCATGATGGATGCACGACGAAAGAAAGTCATGAATTGTATGCATGTATTTGCGAACCTAGAGTTCGTGAACTCCTTCAAAAAGTGGAAAGCACAAGATGAACTTTGTAAGGAATATGTTATTGATGTGCTTAAGTCAAAGTTCCCCATGCCACATGCACGTCTTTGCTTCTTTGAGGAGTGGATGAAGAGGTGCATCAAGCTTTATCTCTAGAATAGGAGAGAAAATATCAAGAGAGCAGCAAATAATAATTTGGAGAAGGCTAGCATGTGTATGACCGAGGAGTAGAGGCACGCACGTGGCTTCATGATAAAGCACGAAATTTATTTTCAACAACAAGTGGCGGCGGCGAGTGCTTTTCGACTACAAAAGTGAGGGGCTTTGCACTTTGGCTCCTGCGGGAAATCCTCCTTTCTTGCTCGTTTCATAAGTAAACATTTCTTCTCTTCTTCCATTTTGTTTTGTACTATATTATTTTCTTAATTATTTTTTGTAGAGGGAGGTTGTTGGGCATGACCCAACAAAGGAGGACTATGACTATGGGCATAGAGCCCCCCATCCGCAATTGTGGGCGTGGATGCATACGCGAGGTGTATGCTTGGGCATGACCCAACAAAGGAAGACTATGACCATGGGTATAGAGCCCCCCATCCGCAATTGTGGGCGTGGATGCATACGCGAGGTGTATGCTTGGACGAGTCCATTTTGGGGGCTCAAGAAGATGAGGTAAGTGAGCCTAAACCATTCTCTCTTCTACATCTAATTGTATTTTAATGCTCTTGCTTACCTTACGCTTGATGGCATGTATGTAGAATTAGTAGGGGGAAGAAGAAGAGGAGGATCTAGATTATCAGTTTGAAACAAGTGAAGACGACGAGGAATCGGATGATGAAAATCACTCAAAATCCAATGAGGATTCGAGTTAGACACCTCTTCATTGTAAAAACTTTATGTATATATGGCCAAAGGTCCAACAATTTCTGAAATATAATAACTTTTTTGGCTTAATTGCATTCTCCACAATGTATGTGTTTCTTATATTTGTGTTTGTGTTATAAATCCGCAACTGTGACTGTTTTAATTTAATGAAAAAATTGGGACAGACTGCGGAGTCCTGTGCAGACTCCACAATGTATGTGTTTCTTATATTTGTGTTTGTGTTATAAATCTGCAAATGTGACTGTTTTAATTTAATAAAAAAATAATTGGGACAAACTGCGGAGTCCTGTGCAGACTCCCCAGTCTGCCCCCGAGCTCTTTTTTTGTTGTGCAGAGCGCTACTCTCAGCAGCAAAAATAGAAGTCGCTCCTCAGTGTGACAATATTGCTGCTCAGCGATATTTAGTTGTTCCACAGTGATATGTCGTTTTGCTGAGGAGCAATATTTCACTGCTATTTTCTCTGCTGAGCAGTGAACCCATTGTTGCAGCAAAAATATTAGTTTTTATAGCAACCAAAATGGCTCCACACCTAGCTACCCTTCTAGTTATAAAAATGTTGTTGTTTTCACGCTGCTAGACCCTCATTCTATTGTAGTGATAGTGGAACCTCGTAGCAATGTAGATTTGATTGGCCACCATCCAATGTATTTTTTATAGCTAGACATGCCATCAATGTACACTTGAGAACGAAACTACTCTCACTAGAAAGCATGTCGAAAATGGCTTACACGGCCAAATATATTAATTGGAAGACCCCTCAAAATTTTCTTTTTAGGTTCAAGGTTAGTCCAAAGTATAGTACAATCCTTTTTGAAGCTTCATGATCTTTTAAATTTTGTTTATTAATATCACCTATGTCCATGAGATCATATTCGCCAATTAAAAAATAGTCAAGCTCGGCTCACATGCTGTGTTCATTGCACATACAAGTAACGTAGATAATAGTATGAGTTAATATATGTGCATTGCCAATCATTATGGCTTATATTATCATGTATTTAGAGATGGTGTACTATAAAAAATACATCATTAATTAGGTAATGATTATTTATAGAGGAAATTAAAATATTTAGGCGAGGGTATATTCTACTCAACTAAAAGCCTTATGGTTTTCTATTGATATGGCCATATGCCTAATCTAAAGAGTCATATTTACCATGAAAATCAAAACTGGTAGTATGTTTTCTACTAATGTCCATGAAAATTGACACTAATTTTTATTTTTTCTTTTTTTTCCCAATTTCAATCAAAAAGTTGTTATTAGGTCAAAACAGAGCCATGCTGGGAATTGAGATTTTCCCACTTTATCTAGATTCTAATATCAAGTTATGTGGACATATTTGATGTTCATAGTGTGGAAAACTATGTTTTAGATTCGCCTATGGAGGGTTTTTTGAGCTCGGATTGAAAAATTTAAGATCGTGAGCTCTATGAGACGACTTCATGCATAGATGCCTTATCAAAGTCTGCTTATGATGATCTTGAGGTTCATACTTTGGATACGTGACCATATTACACATGTGGTGATGGGTATGCACATGAGGGTTTGTAATGTGTTGATCAAAGTGTTGTGCATGATAGTGATTCCTTACACACACATATTGGAGATGCTTCTCACTTTTATGATGTGTATGGAGACTCTCTCTGTAGTACATGAGACATTGACATGTGCTATGCTCATTGCATAGAGGATGTAGAGAGAGAGCCATATCTATGGAGAGTTTTTAGGATTATCATCGTACTATTGTGACATGAAAAATTGATATCTTTTATTTTCAATTTTGTGCATGGTTTCTCAATGGTAATAAGGTGGAAGCTTGTCCAAGAAGATTGCTACGCCCATAATGGAATAACGGCGTGGTGATGCGGCGGCTTGGCGGCTACCTTGATAACAACATTCTATCTTCAAATATAATGGTTTTACTTGATTTAGGGTGTACACATTGTAAATGCCACAAGTGTGCTTGATAAATACTTTGGAATGGTAGATAGGCTAGTGATGTGGAAAATAAAAGTGGGCCTTCATGCTCATATGGATTTTAATTGTATTATTAATACGGTATTCACCATAAGGCTACAAGTTGGGGAGTGTAGAAGGCATGTGGAGGAGTGTGTGTAGGTGCATAATTGGGAAAGATTCTTCTGGAATGCCTACATGGAAGAGGAGAATTCTGCCATGTGTAAGTGGGATCTCCACCTACATGCCACTTAGACTTAGCTATTATCTCATTACATTTTCAAAGTAAAAAAGTCTTCAATTTAATAATCAATAGAAGACTTAGCCTCAGAGGACAATTGATGGTGACATCTACCCTTATGTCACTGAAGGGTTGAAAATTTTTATGTTGTAATTTGTAATAATGGAAGAGAGGGTGATTCTCCACCTATAAAAGGAGCCCTCCTCTCCCTTTCAAATCAATGAATGAGCCTCCTCAATTGAGCATTTTGTGTCATTGCCATTCTATTATCTTCAAACCCTTATTTCAAACACTCTCTTTACATGTGAATGGCTCCTCATGCTCAGCCCAATTTTAGACCTCTTTGATGATTCATGATAAGTGGGATAAGGAGTTATTATCTTGGTGGGCCTGTGACTTCTCAAGGTAGCCCTTGCCTTATTGCTGCCCTCCTTTGAAGGTACCAATGGTTTTAGCGGTAATGAGTATGTGGAAAAACTTTGGGGACCATAGGTAAATCTTTACGATTGTCTGCTGAGCAATGTTAACCCTTACCCTCTAGCTTGAATCATGAAGGAGATGAGAGGCAAGAGGCTATGTGAAAATTGAGGTTTCATGCAAAGAGAGGGAAGTGTAGTTTTTGTGGTCCAATACCCAAATTTCAACTGGTAATTACACTCGGGTGTTGGTTTCTAAAATTGATCATATGGCTGGGAAGCTCTTTATATTCTCTTTCCACTCATATAACTAATTTCTTAATCCTTTACTTCATTGATCATCAGAATTTCTCCCAAAGTTGCTAACTTTTAGGCGAATTTTGGCAGTTTTATAGTCTTGTAGTAGTAAAATGCTCATAACTTTTTGCTCGGTTGCCTGTTTTTGAAAGTTTTTATATAGACGCAAAGCTCTCTTCAAGCTCTACGTACCTATGTAATCCTCTTTTACATAGTCAATATGGATTTAAAACTGTAATTCTCTGTGTATCTCTGTTTTTATAGACTTTTGGCCATTCTTTCTTCTTAATAATGATTAATTCCTCCTAATCTCTTATCAAAAGGCAAATCCCATGTGTCTTATCCTCTTGTAAGTGATTGCTATATTCTTTTGCTTTAATATGTTCCGTCCAAATCGTCCAATTTGAACGGATGAACCTTACCAACATTCCCCGTATGTTTCCGTTCACATAATCCTGAGTCGGAAGATTTTCTTCCAACAAAGAATTGCGCTCTTGTTTGGAGCTGCAAGACTGGCAGAAATTCTTGCTGCTCCTGAGCCTTTCATCTTTCCTTCCATGAATTATGATCTCACCTTTAATGTGTATATCTTTATCTTAACCTAGGGAGAGAAAGGGAGGTGAGGAGGCTGTGAGGTTTCATGCAAGTGTGTTTTGATTCTAAGCAGTGAATGACAGAAGTCAAAACCCCAACTTTGTGTCACACTACCACTTATCATGAGGATGGGGATACCTATGATGATGCATGTGATGGTAGTCTTGATAATGGAGTTACCCACTATAACATTGCATGCTCTATGCTTGATGGTGAATATCTTTGTATTCTTGTTGCACATGTAACTTACGGTGAGTTGTGGGTTTGCATTTACACTAAGCATGTGTATCTGTATGATGATTACACCCATGCGCATGTGGATGTAATCTATGAGGTGTGTATATTTAGGTCTTGTGGGTGCTAATATGATGTGATGGCTTATGTAGTCTAGGCATTCACTTTTGTATGTGTCATTAACCACCTCGATTGTATTTCCTATGGAGGACACATGACTAGCTTTGTCCGAGATGAGGATTCTTTGCATTTCAGATTTGATTCTGACGGTCATGTGGACTGTCAATCATGGCACATACTTTGTTTCAAGACATCTTGTCATGCAGATTTGCATATGAATCAGGCTAGCTCTTTGGATTCCCACTCGGGGGGGGTCACTTAGCAAAATTGCCTATATCACGTGCGTTCATGGCCTATTTTATAAATCCCTATGTAACCTACACTGGCCATTTTTTTTAACCCTTTCTGTAACTTTTGATAAAATATATAATTCCCTTTCTGTCAATAAAATTTTTTTTATAGAATAATTTTAAAATCCCTTGTGTAAGAGATATGTAATTCATTTTAAGTCACTCTAGAAGTATTGGGGGGTTTTGAAAGTGACAAATGCAACTGTTTTGAACTATGAAAGTTGCTACATTGTAAGCTCTTCATTTGTGATATTTTGAACAAGCTACTAAGAGTATAAGTCATAGCTCTAATGTCCACGAATGAGAGTACAACCCACAGTATCTAGCTCCATGATACCAAATTGCATAGCAAGAGAGTAGCTCTATGCATATCAATAGATCAACTAACCATGAGTTGTTTAGAACCACAAGTCAAATCCCATGACCTGTCTTGCATAAACTCTCAATGCATATTCTCAATCAACTAGCTCAATCTAGAGCTCTCCCAGTGGATCCAAAAGTATCCACCAAGTACTTTCCCAATGTCCAAAACAAAAGCTCAAGCAAGCTCTAGGCAAAACAAATGCTAAGAGTAAACAATGCATAAGCATAAACTACTATTACTCTTATGCATTGTTTATGCTTGGCAAACAATGCCAAGCATAAACAATGCATAAGCTCAAGACAAAAACTTTTGACTATAGCTCCAATTGAAGTATCAAAACTCCAAAAGATTACTCAATCCATGGAGCATACCATAACATACATGACCAACACGATCCTCAAAGCATTTGAATCCAAAATGTTACATACAGATGACCAAAGAAGTATCACTCCTAATCAATAAGCACAGCTTGCCAAACATTTAGGAGTCATCAAGGGCCATAAGCATTTACAATACATAGCCCCAATGTCCACTACTCAATGAGACCATGCAAGTCCCATATAAGATGCAACCAAAAATACATTCACAATGCTCCAACACTCAGCATCAACACCTGCTCAAACACTAAGTATCAACACTACTCAAACACTGGTCCAAGACAACAATGACTTGAGATTTCCAAGCTGAGATTATACCAATCTCCCACTCCAACATCAACCATTTACTACTAACAAATCACAGTGATTACAAAGCACATTGCGTCAACATGCATCAAACATAAATTGTGGACAACAAATTGGTTGAGAAACCATGATGTTCATGACCTGTAAATGGCTGAAAATTATCAAATGTACACTTTCATTCCAACTTCTCAAGACCAACACTAATGGCCACATCAAAATGACCCCAGCCCATGTCCAAATGCAGCCCAAAAGTGGCTTGAATGGCAACCACAAGCTAGAGATGAAATGACCCAGCTGTTGCCTTCGTAAAATGTGTCAGAAAGTGTGGGGCTGATTTGCTGCTCATTGCTGGCTGCAATGTCCCACATCAAGGCATGAAAATCCTTGGCCAGAGAGTGTGGGGCTGATTTGTTGCTCATTGCTGGCTGCAATGTCCCACATCAAGGCATGAAAATCCTTGGCCACTAAAAAGCCCTTGTGCAAACTCAAAGCCTCTGATCAAGTATAGGGAGAGATCTCGAGACAAACAACTCATAAGCTTTCGAGATGCAAACAAAAGTGACTCCGTTAGCCTCATGCTAAATCCATTGAAACAACCACAATACTTTCTTAAATATTATCTGAAACATCCACTTGCAGCATGGTTATAACAAAATTACCATGTCGATACATCTTGCTCAAATCCTTGCTCAAATCATACATATGGGACCTATACATCTCATACACTCTAGAATTATTTTTGCAAAAAATAAGATAGAATCTTGTGGACACATCTAGCAAAACTAATACATCTAATAGCTATACATTTTGTATAATCTGTACCGATTTTTATAGATGTACAAAAAGATAAATACACATTGTCGATGGTCACCTTCTCAAAATCTGAAGATTTCATTCTCCAATTCAAATTCCTGCATGAGACAAAGAAGATGTTGAGTCAATGAGATTTTCATATTTTGAATTATTTTTCAAACTCATACAAAGTATGTCTCATCAAACAAAGAAAAAAAAAACAGATGCATCCTTTCTGCGTACCTAGTGATCCCTCACAAAATCATTAAAGACCTTCCAATCATTCTCATCAAGTTCATACTTGTTGCTGCCACAATCATATGTAAGGTTTGCGAGAGCGATGACGCTATCAATGCTTATCATATCAAGATCGGTTAGGTCATACGTAAAGCACCTAGTTCCTTTTGCTTTTTGATACCAACCAAGTTGAACCTCCACCCCTGATGGCCTATCTGAAAGGCTAAATCCTCGCTTATATTCCACACATGCACCACTAACCATTCTTCTCATCTTTTGAACTCGTCCCAGATACCATACACTTTTGGCTTTCTTCTTGCCTCCTGAAGAGCTTGGCTTACATGACCTTGTGATCTTCCCTTGTACTATTTGTTCATGAAAGAACACAGCACAATCTGAACCAATGCCAAATAAATTCTCGTTTGTCTCCATATACTTTTTTTCTTCTTTGGCATAGTACACACCTTGTCGGACCCTGGTAAGTCTATCCTTTGACAAAGTTGGATTGCCATTGAGCTGGCTGACCAATGTAGACTTGAAGAGAAACTTATTGTCTTCAACTTCAACAACCGGGTTCACCTCTTCTTTCTCATCCAAAATGGAATCTACTACATGCCTTAATTCACTTGTAGAAGCATCCTCATCTGAATCTAATGCATAGCCCACCTCAGTAGGATATTCCTCATCTGTATCAGAGTCTTGTAGATTTGAATTTGCATATGTGTCAAGCACTCTAATGGACCAAGGCTGCACCCACCATTTCTTGTCCTCTTTACCTTTTGGTCTCATGTGTAAGCGTTCACATAATTCTTGGGCACTTTGCAATCCTTTTTGCAAGGTAGCAATGACCTTCTCATCATCAGTTGAAACACAATCATAGTCACCTAAATTGGCTTCTTGCAAGTCCTCGTTAAGATTTAACTCTCTCCATATATGTTCCTGCTTCTTGTGAGCTCTTATGAATGCCACACCATCCTCCTTGCATTCAAAA
This sequence comes from Cibotium barometz, assembly GCF_041138505.1. Classification (NCBI taxonomy): domain Eukaryota; kingdom Viridiplantae; phylum Streptophyta; class Polypodiopsida; order Cyatheales; family Cibotiaceae; genus Cibotium; species Cibotium barometz. The sequence goes on from NC_141091.1 coordinate 15,020,786, forward strand.
TGGGCAAGCCTATTCAAAATGCCTATGCTGTGAAGCATGTCCATCAAGTCATAAGTACGCTCTTGCCCAACCATACTTCCGACTTTGCTGAAGAAGATTTCAGCCGCATCTGTGCCGGTGAGATATAGAGGGCACTTCAAGCTTGGGTGAAAGTCTCTGAAATACTTTATTAGCAACACCACAAAATGGCAAGAGATTTGCACATCCAAGAATGTCTCCTTGCTAATGAAGTTTGCTGATAGTGTATATGTTGGATGTTGTAATATCCAAGATCTCCAAATCTGAAAGAAAAAAGTCACTTTGGCTGCTAAATGAACTCTCCCTGCCAAGCTCAAGTGTGGAGACAAGAAAATGTCAATATAGTCTCCACAAATTTCAAGGTAGGCTTGTGTCCCTACCATACTCCGCTCTTTTCTGTGCTGCCCATTGTTTGCCAACTCTCCCAAACACCATTGCACTTGTCTGCTACATATCCTTTGAGCTGCTGCCCAATTTTGACGATCATCTCGCCTCATATCGCCTTCCCTGAGCATATGCTTGTCAACAACAAAGGAATCATATACAATGGTAACATGGTTCAAGGTAACCCATACATCACCAAGAGCCAACTGACGCTTTGGTTTTTCAAGAACATTGACGAGCTTCTTTCCATTGTGTACAAAGTCCTGATCATGCATACTTAAAACATCTCCGTTTGACAATTTGGCGGAAAGAGGCCATCCATCCCATCCAATCTTGAATCTAGTAGCATGTTTATCAACATAATCAGCCAGCATCAACATTCTTCGGCGACGACTATCTCCATCTGAGGCGTGTCCAATAATCGGACCTACTTTAGACTTGAGCTTCTCATCCCATAAGCTCAAAATCTCAGCCCATTGTCTTCGAACAAAACATGCATCAAATCGATTACAAGTGCAATGAGCAACCAAAACTAAGCGTGGAAGTGCTTCATGAAGTGGGTTTGCCACAAAAACTCTTGCATAACCACCAATCACATGATTCTCAAATGCTTTAACAATTATGTCATAGCCTGTTTTTCCCGCTCCAACTTTGATTAAGCTTGACGTTCCACACTCATGGCTCTCCACCTTGTATCCATCAAATCCAACAAGCGTGTCATCTTTTGGGTTCCACCTACAATATTAAGATTGAAAACATAAAATATGTAAGAGCCACTACGATTCAACATGTCTCATCAGAACTACTTTTGCATTATACTATGTTTACCTTATCCGTTTCTTTATGGCGGTCTCATCCTCCACCAAGATGAAAGGAATTTGTGATTTGATTCCATGTTTTTCTTTCTCGTTTTGATATATTTCAGCAATGGCATCAAAGATATAGCCATGTATGCCCGGTAAAAATTGTGTGGCAAGTCTTTGGCCTCTTTTTGTCGTTGAGAGTGAAGGGCCATTGAGGTTGGCAGCAAGAAAATCATGCAACCTTGGTCCACCCCACATCCTTGCAACCTCAAACAAAGCCTTAGTATTTGCACTATATCTCTTGCCTGCCTTTGGCCTCGACATGTTTGTAGCCACATCCTGTAAGAAGTCCCATAGAGCAGGTTTTCCACCAAACTTACCTAGTCTATGGGCTTCTACTATATTGTTACAAAACCTCTTTACATCCTTGCGGTTTAGGGACTCCATGCTTGCTTCCCTTAAAGTTCGTAGTCGCACCGAAAGGACAGCAATATGAGCCTTTGCTGACCATAGTTTGAGGGTGAGATCTCTTGCATGCTTCTTAGCAATGAAAGTTGTTTGCCGAAGCTCTTGTTTAGTGAGAAAGTCTAATCTTCTTCCGCAATCCGTTGCTCTAGTGCCTCTCTTCTTCTCCGCCGTCTTCTCCCTATATAATCTCATCCTAAAATCATGAAGCTTAGGTATACCCTTGCAATTGTTGCATGAGAAAGCTTCAAATGGCTGCCCATTATTGGAAACACGTGGACAACTAATATGACGAAAGCAACCATCTATGTGAAAGGTTGAAGTTCCATCATTTAGGATAGCCTTTGTGAAAGGCTCTGCAAACCAAAGCTTCCCACCACACTGATCATCTAGCAAAGGTTTCACACTAATATTCTTGTTGTTCACTTTGATTTCGTGAATCCATAAACCCCAACATAAAAAATTCAAACCTATTGAAAATTTCCCACTTTCTTCATTGTTATAGAGTGAAGGAGAATCACCATGAGCTGATCTTCCGAACTTTGTAGAAACCACAAACTTGCTGAGAGATGTTTGCATTGGATCATGCTCCTTCCCCTTTCGAGGACGTCCACGTAAGCCACTTAGAACTGGCTTGGATGTTTGCAACTCCTCCTTCATGACTGCCTTTGTGTGCAAGATTGACTTTGAGTGCTCTGTGAGAATGGTACACAGATCTGACCTTGGAGGACACAAACGCAGCCATGTGTCATCATACTTACACCTCACGCGAACAAAGCTTTTGTCTTTAAAATCATGTAGTGTGGCTGCAACGACTTCAAAGTCCCAACCTACATGCAAATACAACACATAACAAAGTCAAACAAGTTACAAAATCGACTTTCCAAAACCATTCTATCTTTCAAACATTTAAGTAACTTTATGAAGGTTGAACAATACCTTCATTGGTCTCCATCAAAAAGCGTAGAGTCTCTATTGAAGCCTCTATTTCTTTCCTATCATCTTGTTCTTCATCAGCCTGCACACGTTGCATCGACTCCTTTCCAAGCCCCCGAAATGCCATATAATTTTTTTCATGTCTTTTGCTCTCCAAGATGTGGGTTCTCATAAAGTTAGCAAGACAATTATATGCAGCATACTTCCCTTCTATTGAACCTACGCCATACAAAGAGTTGCACTCATGACACCATATTCGAACTAGAGCTTTCCCATTGACATCTTCACTATGTAATTCAAACCTATCATCCCTTTCAACCTTCATCTGTTTCAGCTTTAGTTTTGTTCTAATACATTCTTGTTCCCATTGCTCAAGAACACTTGCACTTAACAATTTGCTTGTAAGCTTGGAAGTGGAGCCACTCAAAGTGTCACCTTTCTTGTTATCAATCTGATTTGAGCATTGTCGCTTACTTGGAGAAGGAAGTTCATGCATGCTATTGGCACTCCTCTTAATGCGTACTTGAACCTTATTGTTGAGTGTCCATCGCTCTTCTTGTTGTTTCTTTATAATATAATTTTCCTCTATGAAGACGAAGGATCCAATCACAAGCTCATCGCCCTCTATCTGCTCACGAACCAAAGCAAAGGTGGGCTCGTCTTTATCATTCTTTAGTAGCCTCACAAGGCCTAAATCATCCTCATTATCATCATTGATCACTTGAATCTTATAAAAAGATCCCATCTAGCCTGCGACACAAAGTATGTTTTTAAGCTATGATTGTGGCATGCAACATCAACCTCACATAAAAAATAGATTGTGGCATGCAATATCAACAAAGTATATCCGCAATACATTTTCAAAAAATAGAAAACATGAGCAGGGTTTTGATCTAAAGGTTGATGGCCCTGGAGCACATCTGTTAGAGAAGAATGACTGTAAGATGCTGAGCGTGGAGGAACCGTTAGAAGCAGCCAGCAGCTCTGATGTGCGTCTATGTGCGTGCTTCGCCCCGGTCCCCTTCAACTGGTATCAGAGCTGCGGTTGTTCCGTGTGTGCGCGTGTGTGCGCTTGCAGGTGTGCGGAACCATCATCCTCATCGCGAGAGAGATTAGCTTCTGGCCATGGAAGCTTGAGAAGCTCTGTGTTGAGCTTGTGGAGAGCCTTGAGAGAGTGTAAATCTGTAGTAGATCTTGGAGTTTATCTTTCTGCCTTCCCTGTGGAGTAGAAGCAGGCGCTCTGTGTATAGAGCTGCTGCTTACAGATCTGTGAGTAGATCAGTTGATTCAGGAGAAAATCAAGAGTTTTCTCTCTCTCCTGTGTGTGGATCTTTGTGCTGTGCAATTCACAAGTGTACAGGTTTTACAGATCTGGTGGTGTGCTTCCTGGCATCGTAGGGCTGGTACAGGTGTGCGTCTTACTGTTGTGCTCTGTGGAGCGTAGGTTTGGGTTGTGCAGGACTCCATGTGTGTATGCGAGTACAGGACAGCAGTGTCCTGTTGAGAGGCTCTTTACTTGGCTGTGTGGCCAAGGTGTTGTCCACAAATCAGGTACTGTGTGGGCAAATCGCGAGCAGCATCTATGCCAGGCAGCAACAAATTGACCAGCCACAATAAGGTCAGTGTTGGCAGATGCGGTGAGTAGTGTGTCCCTATTGTGCTGCCACGAAGTCCAAGCATCAGTTGCCGTCAACGCAGGAAAGCTGCCAAGTGTTGGAAGATTGATGCGCAGGGTCTCAATAGGCGATCAGCAGGGCAGAAGCATAGGGACTTGTGTTGCCGTGTGTGGGTCTGATTCGCCACCCTGCATAAGCGTAAAAAATTTCGGTGTCCTGTGTGTGTACAGGGTAGAGTCGCGAGGTGTGTTGAAAGCAGGCAAAAGATGTTGCAGGGCCTGAGGCGATTGGACCGGTTTGATATCTTCAGCCTTGGCAAGACACGTAGGGAGGTCAGTGCAGTATTGGGCAAGAGCCATGTGGGCATTGTTGTTGGCAGGCAGGCAGAGCACTGTTAGGTGCAGTTTTTTGGCTGTGACAAAGTATGGGCAGGTCAACAGTTGCTGAATAGGCTGGGCAGAGCCAGCAACCTAGGACCTTTGTGTGTGTATGGCGAGATTCGGGCAATAGCTTCTTTGCAACGTGTGCAGGTGTGACCGGGATCTGTAACTAGTGAAAGGTGCTTGCACTTTGTATGCTGTGAGCTTCGACATCTTGTACAAAAGGTGTGAATCAAGCCAGTGACCATAAGGTCTTGTGTATAAGGTAGGTCATTTGCAAAATATGATGCTGGTTTTGCATCATTGAATGCCCTCTTGATAGAGGTGTTTGATCCTCATCTGATGCCCTTGTTTGGATACTTGCTTGGATGCCCGGTTTATGCTCATTGTAGAGGTACTTGATCCTCTTGTACGCCCTTGTCAGATAATCGTATGCCCAGTGTATGCCAGTTGTTGAAGCCTCATATAGCTCTTGTTTCGTGAGCTACGTTTACGAGTTGCTCGAAAAGGTCTCTGGGTACCGAGTGTGCCTCGGTGTGGACATCCACATGTGCTTGTGAGATGTCATTGATGCCCGTGCTTGGATGCCAGTTTTGAGACCTTGTACCGATTCATTTATGCTCCTCGTGTACGTCGAGTGTGAGCGGCAGTTGATGCCTCATGTATGCACTTTGGAGCTGATTTGAGTCCATAAGTTTACGCCCGTTTGAAGCATTGTGTGTGCTTGTGTGAGCACTTGTATGCTTCTTGGAGATGCCATATTGATTAGCTGGATGCTCAGTTAATCTTTGGTTAGTGGTTGAGAGATTCCGGTCGAGAGTTCTCCCGGATTCTACCACTTGTATGCATGTTGGTGTGGATGATGGTTTGAGAGGTGTGCGATCCTCTTGTTGATATCCACACTTGGATGCCCGTTTTGGATGCGTGTTGTACGCCCAGTGGATGACATGATAGGTTTGTTGATGCACTTTTGTATCCTCATTTGAGGCAGGTTTGTGACGTGGTTAGCTCGTGCTTGAGCTTGGTCACTGTGTGAGCATTGGTCGGATGCCGTGTACGCCTCTTGCATATGTAAACAAAGTGTGACATCCTGTACATGTAAACAAAGTGATATCTTTGTTTGGTAGCCATTTGAGGCTTGTTAGATGCGTGTTTGCATCTTGTTCGTCGTGTAGACGATTTGGGGTTTCTTCTACATACAGGGGAGACTCTGCCGGATTTTTGGCAAAATCCGTGCTTGTGTGTTTGATGCTTAGTTGCTAGCGTGTAACTGAGCATCTTGCAGTGTTGGATTGCGTATTATGCATCCAGTTTCTCTCAGACTTGGATGATCTTGTTCGAGTGGGAGAATTTTTGACAGCCACACTCCTCTCAGATAGGAGAGTGTTTTGTACTGTACCTTCGAGCAGTGTTGCAGTTTGCCATTGCTACAGTGCCTTGAGGATTTGGCACTTGGTTTTCAACTTGTCGGATCATCTTGTGGACAGTCATGGCTTCGGAGAGTGCCCACCATGATGCAGTCAGTGTAGATGGTATAGCTGAGAGTAGAGGTACATGTATGGCTGTTGTTGAGACACATCGTGTGAGAGGTAGTCGGACTCGATCTCGTAGAGACATGGTCTGTTGGCATTGTGGCAGACGTGGCCACATCAGACAGGGATGCTTCCATCGTATGAGACAGCAGAAGAAGCGACAGCTTCTTGATTCACGGATGGCAGATGTTTCTAGCAGAGAGGTTGTACGGGATACCTCTTGTGCAGTCACTACAAGTCCTTGCATATTGTCTCAGAGATTTTTGTTGGATATGGATGCCTTGTGCCATGTTGTCCCACATAGGGATTGGTTTAGCACATATTCAGCTAGGAGACATGGGTGTGCTGAGATGGACATGCTGGATAGTGATGTTGCAGGTGTTGGAGATATACACCTCATATTTGCCACTGGTGGTTGTTTGCTGCTGCGCAACGTGAGACATGTGCCGAGTATGACACAGTGCTTAGTGTCTGTGGCACAGTTACGAGACGAGGGGTATGCTTTTACACATACAGAGCATGCCTGGAAGCTACATAGGGCTTCGCTTGTGATAGCGAGAGGTGCCATGTCAGGCACAAAGTTCCCTTTGTACTTCATGTACTCTCGTGATGGTAGAGTCTGTGTGACTCCCTTGCCTTGTGGACAGGTTGAGACGAGGAGAGTACACTTCCAGGATGCTGGAGCATGTGAGATGCATGCGAGAGGTCTGCGATTGTCAGATGCGCAGACAGAGCCTGAGGTGCATGGTTTGTCCAGCGTGGGACATGTTGACAGCAGTGCTTGCTCTAGAGATGCACTACAGGGGCAGCAGTCACGAGATGTGACACAGGAGCCAGTGCATGAGATGTCTATTGATGGACATGTGGAGCATCTGTCCTCTATGGATGCACAGGGCGAGTCATCATGTGTGATGGCGGAGATGACTGGTTTAGATGCCGATGATGCTTCGGTGGTGCAGTCATTTCTTGACATGCTGATGTCAGACGAGATGCTACAGTCAGAGCATGACGATGCTTCTGACATGGTTCCAGGACACTTGGATTATACGGGGACACTGGCCAGTACCCCGGAGCTAGCACATTCATATGTGGTAGAGTCCACTCCTGATTCGTTAGCTATGGCTGACATGGTGAGGCTATGCGAGATAGCCAGAGTAGCATCAGCGTTTGGGAGTCTCATGTATGAGATACTCATGTCGAGACCCGAGCTTGCGTTTGCCGTGGGCGCATTTGCAGTGGGAGTTGTGAGCCGTGCGGTGGCTGACTCCACGGACATTCAGCAGCATGGGGGAGAGATGCAGGTCATTACTACATACCTGCATGAGTGCATGAGTGCATGAGCTCTCGCAGACAGGATGCAGAGATGGCTGAGTCCACGGACATTCAGCATGGGGGAGAGATGCAGGTCATTACTACATACCTGCATGAGTGCATGAGCTCTCGCAGACAGGATGCAGAGATGGGTGATATCTCTGCATGGCTTCCACCGTGCATTGGTCTGCTCGGAGAGCCGGATGCACTACGACACAGTGAGCCCGTAGGTGTGGGATGAGATCCGTCGTATCTCGTCCATCTTGTACATACTAGTTGTAGGCCAGTAGGTAGTGGGTTCTCACTTGAAGGCACATTGGCCTTTAAGTGGGAGGTTGTTGGGGTTAAAGGTCCCTGTGCCTGCTTATCCAACCTCCTTGCTTCATTCAAAATGCAGTGCAAGATATCTTCCCCAGCTTCATAAGGTTGGAATGCCAAGTTGGATTTGGCAAGCATCAATGCGTGGTTCTGCAAAGGCACCTTGGAAAGGTCAAAACACCTCGGAAGATTGGCAGAAATAGCAATGCCAGTCCGTACTGCTAGTCCAGGGTTAGTTATGCAAGTCCCGCACATGAAGCAGTGCCAATCTGTATTGTGAGTCACCCTCTGGAATGATGACAGGTGTTATGGGCATTGATATGTAGTTGCATGTAGAATTGCATAGAGCGTGGGGGCAAGGGTTACCCATGCTGCCCCACACTTGGGCTACCTAGGACAGCCCATGGGCCATGACATTGGCCCACAAGAAGCTCTAAGCATTGTGGCCATCCCTTAGAGGGCATAGGCCTTGATGGCCAGCCTCAGGCAAGGGCCCAGTCGGCCAGCCCCTAGTAGGCATGGACTGGCGGTCGAACTGGGTGGCCAGTTGGCCAGCCGATGAGGCCCTCACAGCCAGTTAGCCAGGCCATGGAGGGCCAGCACATAGGCGGCCAGCATATTGGAAAAGGCGCCTATTAAAGCGCCGAGAAAAACAGGTCGTGGAGGATAAATAAACAAGCTGACAGGGTTATATGAGCAAACCAACCAGCCCTTTTGTGCCTATAAAAGCATAGATTGGCAAAAGGCCTGACTCATCTCATATTTCACATAGTGCTGAGATCCAAGGGCCAGGACAGCCAGAGGGAAAACTCTGGTCAAGGGAACTTGAAGGTCAGAACCAGATCATCTTCAGGCTAGGCTGCATGTTTATAGCCAAGAAAGATCATCAAGAAGTCGGTCTTTTTCTCATCATTCAATAAAGCAAATACACCAATCCTTGGTGGGTGCCATTTAGGGGGTATTTGGGACCCCATCGGGTGTATCTTGTCTTTATTGTTCTTCTCTCTCTCTCTCTCTCTCTCTCTCTCTCTCTCTCTCTCTCTCGCACTCTTATCTCTGCTACATTGTGCAATCGTCAAGAACTAAGGCACTTAATATTCATTATCAAAGTATAATCCTATTTGTAATCTTCCGCCTGTTACATTTAACGTCTACTTGAGGCCAAAATGACTCATGAGACCAAGAAACTACAATGTTGCACAATTTATAGTAGGAGATGCATTGAGTTCTTCCCAAGAGGTATAACACGAAGGTGAACTGGGAAGTTGCAATAAGGCATATGTCTGATTGATACATAGCTAGGCTATGTGCCAAGAGAGAGAGAGAGAGAGAGAGAGAGAGAGAGAGAGAGCATAAGCCGTACAGACCTGCTGCTGCTCCTCGCTGGCTCCTCAGCTAGTGTGTAGTTCTGCGATGCCTGCCAACGGCCGCCTTCTTTGGCCTGTTGTGACCCCGTCGGTAGCTCCTAATCAACCACGCAACAGCCTCAAGCACCTCACCCAACCATCAAACTGCGCGGTGCTCATGGTGGGCCGCATCACCTACGTGCCTGGCCATTTTTTTTAAGAAAAAGAGAAGGTTTGATCGTTAAAATCAAACCTGAGTTACTTGTGCTTGAGAGAGAGAGAGAGAGAGAGAGCGCTACGTACCTGAGTTTTCTTGTGCTTGAGAGAGAGAGAAGAGAGAGAGAGAGAGCTGCGTACCCGTCTGCCAACACTACCCGCCTGTTTTGAATGCGCACCTATAAATCGTGTGTGTAGTAAAAGCAAATTCAAATATTATCAAATGTCTTTATTTTTCAGAATCATCACGTTGCAACCCAAATAAAAATCAAATTTTATATCCAGGAAAAAATCTTCCCAAGATTTGAACCTGGATCCATTGTGTGGAAAATTATGCTCTTGCAGCTTAAACCACTACACCTATACCTTTCTTATCTTTACAACCTTTGGTCAAATTTATCAATAAAAAGGTACCTTCTGTAAATACATACATATGCTCTGAAATAAATCCTTCTGTGAATAAATATCTGTAAGTCAATTTTTTTTTTAAATTCCTTCTGTTGAACGCACGTGATATTCATTTTTTATACTAAGTGACCCCCCCGAGGATTCCCACTTAACCTAGGAGATTAGGTGATGATAAGGGATGCATGACTACATTACATTTGTGATCCAGGCGATATTATGCTTTTCAGGTTGGCAATCCATCTATGCAGTTTCCCGTTTGATCTAGATGTTGATATAGATTATTATCTCGGGATCACGGATGATAGCTACCCATTATAAATTATTTCTCAAGTGGGATATGTGCATCTATGGGATCACACAACCGATTTTAGATTTTGTATAGAGGCTTTCTATACTTTGCCTACAAGACCACCCTTGGATTTCGAGGACAAAATCATTATGGGAAGTGATGGTTTGTAATGTAGTTCTTTGTGCTTTATTTATGATTAAAAATTACATGTTCTATTTTTCTGCCACCATATGGACAGTATAAACATGGATGTAAATGTCAATAAAGTTACACATATATCAAGAGTTATATATAAGTGCTTTTTACTGGAACTTATATCGGTGTAACATAAAACATCAAATAAGCCTACAAAATAAGTAAAAATATAATGTACATAAAAAATGATGATCTAGTATCATTTTAAACTAGTCTATATAAATCACCCAAGTCATCGGCTGATCAACCCATGACTTGGTCCATAATGACAAACTGGTCATAACATTTGATTGAGACCATATTGAACTACAGCCGCATATTTAAAATTTATGTGATGATGTAAAATTTTATGTTATTAACAAACATTAATAACAAAAAAAATGAATGGCAAACATTTTGCCAAAAGCACGTTGTCCAACATCTTAAATTCAATATCAATCACCTTGACTGGAGTGCACATGGTCTAATAGTAAGAATGAAAGCATGATGGGTAAGGCTAGTGCAAGATTTGAAGTGGTGGAAAATCAATAATGTTTATATTAACGTTAATAATGGGTTTTGAGAAAATTATTAACAAATGTTAATAACATGTTAATGTTTATGTGATCACGTTGGTGAAATTCTTGACTAGAGAAAAGTCTTGTATGGACTGTGCAGTGCTCCCACCACGACCATCTGAGAGACCATCGGGGAGACAATGTGTTTGCTATATAGTGCTTACTAATGTTGTCATGTAGCCACCACACAAGCATGCATCCTAGTTGCAAAAGTGCCACATCTATAGAGGTCATCCTAATTACCATCTGTTGGCAACATTTGGTCATCATCCATGTCTAAACTTGAACTTGCCATGTGCTCGAGTGGTCACCACAATGAATACTCCTCATATAGGGGGTCTTACAGAATAGAGCACATTTATACCCGTATTAACAAGGGGGTGGAGCATTGAGAAAAATCTTTTACATATTATCTTTCATTTTTTTATCCATTTAGGTTAATTAGTTAACTGCATAGATTTAGGCAGTAAATTACATTTACTTTTAATTTATTATAATCTTTAAACAACATGGTAATTTTGGGAAACATATTAATGATTTCAGAATAATGTGTATAGAATTATATATATTTTCTTAATTCTCACACCTATTTGCATACATATATTAATCAAAGAATTTGATTTTATAAAAGAAGTCTTGTTATTAACATGTTTGAGAATGAAGAGGAGATGGTACAAGCTTGAGTGTATTATTGTCATGTGAGAATAATGGAAGGCTTATACTAAGATGCCATCTCAAGTGGATTTTGTAACACAAAAATAGAAAAAAAAAAGTTAATGGAATTTTCTTACAGGAAAAACTATCATTTCGAAAGTGATTCCCCTTGGTAGCCCATAATATAAGTTGTTATTAAGAATGACATCCCCTTGGTAGACAATTTGTGATATGGAAAATATAGCCATCAAGCATGGTGTGAGCCTCCAGACTATCATGCCCACATATAACCACACACAAGAGGAGATTTGGATCACATATAAGAAATATAACCACACACAAGAGGAGATTTGGATCACATCATAACAAAGAACATGTTTACATAATTATCAAATCGTCTTCTAGAGCATCTTTAGGAAGCTTGGAAATCTCATCACACCAAGTCAAGTCCTTATAATATCATTTATGAAGAAGGAATCAATCTTCTAGCATCAATTGAGAATTAATAAATCATATAAAGAATATTCTCAAGAAGCAATGAATCATTTTTCATTAATAGGCAATCAATCTTTCGGTATAATAGCTAATCAATCTTCTCAAATGAGTCTTCTACCTTATTTATTAGTGGAAATAGAAAAAAGTATATGTAGCAAAACAACTGATCTTATAGTAGGATCTTGAACTTCCTAGACATCATTGAGGTGTTCTCATTCATGTCACTCTCACTCTCAATGTCACTCTCACTTTTACTCATAAATGAGTCACACTCTCACTCTTTTTCATAATGGAGTCACACTCTCACTCTCACTCTTCATTAACACTCTTCACACTCTCACTCTTCATTAACACTCCCACTCTAACTCTCACTCTCTCACTCTCAAGAAAAGGCTTTAAACCCACATTCCAAATTCATCATAAAAAATCATTTTCCTTCTTTTCAAGAAGTTCAAATCTCATCTTGTCTCCCTTAGGTCCACCTCAAAAGAGAGAGAGTATTTTGATTACAAGATCAAGCCTTCTCACACTCTTCATAGCCATACTTTCGGGTCTCTGATAATCACATATCCCATTGCATGCAAAGTATTATGTTAGCACTCGGGGGGCGGGGGGGAGGGGGGGCACTCATAAATATGGAAACGTAGCACGTGGGTTTAACAAAAGGGTTTTTTTAAATCCATTTTAACACATTTTTTATATACAGAAGGATACCATTTGAAGGGCTTATTTACAGATTGAAAAGAAAAAGGGTGTGTTTTATTCATGAAAAATATGCAGATAAGGGGTTTTTAAATTGGGCTTTGAATGCACGTGATATAGAGAGTTTACATATAGTGAACCCCCCCGAGTATTAGCACACCCTCTAGACTGAAGATAACTATCCAAAACATTATTAGATTTGTTGTGTACAACCTAGAGTGTAAATTCATCAATATACATCATCACATTCTCTTTTACATTTAAGCTATCATGAAAATCATGACTTTGTGGGAAATCAAGTCAAATTATTGTAATATGGGTATCAATTTGCACATTAGATTCAACAAGAGGAGGAACAAATCTTTTACAAAGGGAAAGATGTAGAGTAGATGAAGAACGTGCCCTATAATCAAGGGGCACACTAAATTTTACCCTACTTCTACACATGTGCCTACACTCGAGTACCGTTAGGGGTACCACCATGCCAAATATTGACCACTTTTGAAGGCAAAAGACAAGCCACAAGAGCCATGAAAGTGACTTAATTGAGTGATTGGAGTGAAGTTATCAATTACTCAACGTCTCAATCGAGTCACAATCTTTGAAGTCCAAGAAAGTCACCATCTTTGATCAAGAGTGAGTCGTTTGAGTGATTGGAGTGAAGTCGTCAGTTACTCGGCATCCCAATCAAGTCACAATCTTTGAGTTGATCAAAGTGGCCATCTTTGATCGAGAGTGTTGAGCTTCAGGGGCAAGCATAGAAAACTATTGTTGTCATAGGATCATCGATGATGGTCGACAATGACATGGAAATGCTCGGACGTAGCAATGACTTGACTAATGTGTGGAATGGCCACCATCATGATCACATGCACACAAACGCACACTAGTTAGGATTTGATCCCCAAAGGGATTTTAACTCGAAACCTCTCGAATGAGAGATCCAAGCTCTATCCACTAGGCTACCGCCTTGGAGACAGCTCACTCTTTTTTGAGGAAGTGGTTAGGCACGATTAAACAATGTTAGGCCTGTTGGGTGGGGCACCTGTTGCCCAGTTCACAGAGATGCAACATGCAAACCAAGCGGCCATGCATGCTGCCACCCTCGAGGCGGGAATGTATGTTTTTGCTCCTATGCATGAATAGCACCAAAGACAATTGCTATATTCGAAGAAATATAAAATCGTTCATATAGAAAAAATATATCAAGTACCGACATCCACACTCGCATCATGCATGTCTCTATTGTCGGTCTCTTGACATTTCAAAAAAATGCTCGTTGAAAACGTATAAATATGTGAGACCATAAATTTGCGGTCCAAGGGAGCGACCATGGAAAACACTACGTGTTCTGCAGTTCATGTTGAAGTTGTGGCCTCAGGCGACCTTTTGATGAACATCCACATTACTGAACTGAGCGCAGGCATGGCCGGCTGTACCGAGAACCTTTGCGAGCCTGGCTCTTCTGAAAGCCTTAGCACGAAGCACGAAAAGCCAGAAAATGAGACATCGTCACCACAGTACGATGACGTAAATGAAGTGCGTAGTTCTCTTCTCGAAGAGGATAGTTGCGCTTCAGGAGAAGGGGCGAAGTCGGATGGTCTGCACGGCAATGAAGAGATCAACAGTCGCAATATTAACAGCTTGATGGATAAGGCCTGTATTGAGAGCCTCTTAACACAGCTTGCACTACCCGCTCAAGTTGAAGGAACGCCAGATAACTGTCTCTCTGGCTCCACCTGTAATAGTGTATATAATAAGGGTGATGCATCTGAAACATTATATCTGGCAGATGAAGAGACCAGGTCCTCTACGACGAGCTCAAACCAGGTCTCCATTCTCGAGAGCCTAGCCATGCTAACTAGCGATGCCGCTATTAGTACAGACGAGCAACGAAACCCAGACGATGAGGTGCTACGTGGGACAGTAGTCAGCCTTGTATCAGTGGATGAAAGAAATCAGATGGGTGTAGATGAAATTACGGACCGTGCTCTTGAAGAGATCAGCGCAGATTGCGTCGTTAATATCATGAAGGATGCGGCTTATAGCCCCAGTTTTGTTAATCATACAGAAGGAGGAGGTCTCAGTGTAGACATGTGTGGGATTGAGAAGGAGCCTGCTCAAGCACAAGAGTTCAGCACAGACTACGTCGTGAATACAATCAACGATGTAGCTCATAACGATGGTTGTGATAATTATACAGAGGAAGAAGGTCTCATCATCGACATGTCTGAGATTGGAGAGGAGATGGCGGAAGCTCAAGATGCTTGTTGTGATGTGAGAATGACGGAAGAAGTGGATGGCTTCTACTGGGTGGACAAGGTGTCATGTCAAGATGATTATTGTGATGTGGAAATAACCAAAGAAGCGGATGGTTTCTGCTTGGTGGACAAGGTGCCATTTCCAACCTCCGTTCTATGGCACCCCATGGTCATCATAGAGAACTACTACCCGTTGGTGGACAATGCATCCCCACATGGAAGGAATATGGACCCAATCTAAACATCAAACATGACTATCGGTATTGAAGGCTCTTCAAAAAGCTACTAATAAGATAGTCACCAAACATGATTATCGGTTGTGAAGGCTCTTCAAAAAGCTAGTCGAACATGATTATCGGTTTGGAAGGCTCTTCCAAATCTTCATTCGCTAGTCCCAAATAAGCCTACATCATCTAGTAGTAAATTTGTAGTGCTTTTAATTGATTTTTCATTGGATAAAGCCTCTTCCATCTCTTCATTGGATAAAGGAACATAATTTTGTGCATTGCCTTAATGATTAATTGAAAATTTTATTTTTTTTAATTGAATTTTCATTGTATAAAGGATCATAAATTTGCGTATAACCTTTCTGGATTATTCAATTAAACATTTAAAAAAGAAACTAAGTTTTTGCCTTGGTCTTCTATGGTTAAAGAAAAACCCTAGGGTGGAAGGTGTCACCTTTAACTAGAGCACATTCTTCTAAGGTTAAAACATTTCTCTAAGGTGGAAGGTCTCACCTTTAACTAGAGCACAATCTTCTAAGGTGAAAACAAAACCTAGGGTGGAAGGTCTCACCTTAAACTAGAGCACACTCCTCTATTAAGCAGATGACTACCATGACACATGATATAATAGGAGTATCCAAATCACTAGTAAAGTCCGTGCACTTAATTGGTTGGTGATGGTATGAACCCCATTCTTCCCAATTTTATGGGCAACATGACTAAGGTATATGGAAGGTCTACCTCTTTACTAGATGATGTATGAACACTAGTTTTCTAGCCTAGTAGGACATGAAATATAGTTCTGAAAGATAACAAGGTACTTTTCTTAGTCTAAACCCTTTCTCTAATGCAATGCTGGTGGATGCTCTCTTTCAGACCATCACATACATCACGTGAGTAGGAGATGAGCGCACATAGATACGTTAAATTACCAATGGAGTCCCAACGATTGGCAGAGACGGGAGATGAGTCTTGGTTTTCTAGTGTCTCTCAATGGTTCACATTACATGGTCTATAGATGCACTGGCTTTCACCTATGGAATATTATCTTATTTTCCCGCTTTTGCACAATACACATGAGGAGATCAACCGGGCAACTCGGTTAGACCTCTTCAAACAACACGTATAGGATACCTGGATCACATCAACAAAGTAGATGGGCACTAAGATGGCCATCTATAGAGATCACTTTCTTAGGCTCACTAACGAAGGCCATCTATAGAGATCACTAAGATGGCCATCTATAGAGATCACTTTCTTAGGCTCACTAACGAAGGCTTCATCTGCCGTTGTTGCAGACCCACCTAAGTCATGGATGTCCACATGTCTCGTGCGTTGAGAATTGCTATGGAGGTGGGCATATATAGGGTGCTTCTTCTTAGAGGTCCTCGCTCCCCTATACGCCACCCCATTAGGCCATGATCACTAGCTTTTTTTATGCCCACCACAGCCCCCCACCACAACAAAGGACTCCCTCTAGAGGTGACAGAGCTAAATTAGAGACATATTGCGAGATGATACCAATCCTTCCTCTCTCAACCACCGGTGGATCCGGTGGACCTAGGAGTTCTCATCTTAGCGGCCTTAGATTACCCCATGGCTCACATTCTACATGGCCTCTCCTACAAGGAGTACACTGAGGTGATCACACATCACCGAGATCGGATGTTGTACCTACTTAGTCTAGATTTGTATTTGATCTATGCTATTTGTATTTTCCATGACCAAATATAACATTGATATCATTGTAACAGTTTGGTCTCATAGGCCAATTTGGCCTTTTGAAGGAAAATATCTTAGATAGAAGAAATGGCACCAAACTCACATAGTTCAACGTCATCACAAGATAGATATGTTTGACTACCATCCATTGTATTTTTTATAGCTGGACATGCCATCAATGCACACTTGAGAAAAAAATTACTCTTAGTATAAAGCATGTAGGAAATGGCTTGCAGAGCCACTTATGTTAATTTAAAGATCTCTCAAAATTTTGTGTTTAGCTTAAGGGTTACCGCAAAGCATGGTAGATTCCATTTTACAAACACATGAAGCATCATACACTTTTAAATAGTACTTATCAACATCACTTATGTCCATGAGATCATGTTTGCCACTGAATACTTTTTATAGAGAGTCATTGGCTAGGCTCACACGTTGTGCTCATTGCACATACAAGTACTGTAGATGATATGATGATTTAATATAATGTTAGTATGAGTTAATATAATATCCTTGACACTATCGTATATCGAATGTGCATTGCAAAGAATTACGGCTTTTATTATCATGTATTCAGAGATGGTATACTTGTTAAAGTGGAGAAGAAGAGAGAGATGAGAGACTCTAAACATAGCTCCCAAAAGTGTATAGAGTATACACTATAGATAGATATATATAGATTGGAGCCTGGGGTTAGGTAGGCATGCTATATACAGCACCAACACCCCCACTCAAACAAAGGCCCCTAGCTGTAGATGAAAACACCCTTGGGAGTCAAGGGAAAAATCCATAGCCCCTATACATATATATCATTGTATTGATAATGTTTACAAAGCTACAATGACTGTCATAAGACTGTTACTCCTACTAGACAAAGGTCATAAGAACATCATAATCTTATGGTATAAATCATCTGAAGAACGGGAGTGTATACAAAATAGTAGATGTCCATCTCGATAACATAGCAACATCCATCTTGCATCTCGATAGAATAGTAGCATCCAATAGTGGTCCAAATAGATGTCCAATAGAATAATATAGCAGCATCAAATAGTCATCTAAAACATTAGATGTCCAATGAGATAATATAGCAACATCAGCTTCCATTAGCCATCCAAATAGATGTCCAATATATATAATAACATAGCAGCATCCAATGATCATCTAAAACAATAGATGTCTAATGAGATAATATAGCAGCATCAGCGTCCAATAGTTGTCCAAATAGATGTCCACTAGAATAACATAGAAACATCCAATAGTCCAATGAGATAGTATAGTAGCATCAACATCTAATAGTCGTCCAAATAGTATTTCTATCACAATAAACTTGCAAAATGAACACTAATCTGATGGTCCTATGGCTTTGTTAATGTGATGACATCTAATGGCTTGGGAATAGCCATATGAAGTTCTTCAGAGGGATAACTCGCGATAGAGTAAATTCGATCAACTTCGATGCCTTAAGTCATGTCGTCCTTCAATCACACTAGCTGGGGGCTACTTTACAAAATGAGTGGATGGTTTTGTGGATCAGGGTGGGGAGATGCTTTGCAAAATGAGTGGATGGCTTTGTGGATCTGGGCTAGGGGTTCCTTTGCAAAATGAACATCAAAGGTGGGTTCTTGAAAATGTAGGTTGTTGCTTGTAAGGAACATAAACAATTCTAAAAAAATGACTTGAATTAATTTATTTAATGGGCAAAAAGGACCAGCCACATGGTAGTTGTATGGCCACACGTGTGACAGTACCACGGTTGCATGTGGATTTATAGCCATACATGTGAGACACATAACGGCTAGACATGTGGAAGTATATAAGCACATGTGGCAATACGATCACATGTGAACACGTGTGACGTGACTTGTATCTATACAATTCAGAGCCACATGGTAGTATGATCCAATTCTATGAATACCATTCACACATCATTTTTTCTTTCACATTTGTTTTGCCACACGGAAGGATGGTGTGAATAGCACTAGAAACACAATGAATAGCACCAAAAATCGCATCATCTTTTCATCCTTTTCTTCTCATAGCCCTTAGATTCTCTCCATTTTTAGTATCTATTGCTCAGAGTACTCATCTTCAAATCATAATGACCTCTTGTTATCCCTTGATCATAGCACACAACTTTCAGAATCTCTTGCTCTCAGATCATGACCCCTTGTTATCTTCAAAATATCTATGGTGGGGGATCATTTAGTCTTCAGAACTAGTTGCTCATAGAAGCAAGCCCGATATCAACAAACATACATCATCGAAATACAAGAATTGTGCTGTCTTTTGAATTGGGCACAAGGTTCATTTCCATGCCTCTTTTCATAATTTTCACATCAAATTACTCCCTTCTTGTATATATAAAGCATATTCCTACTTTCTAGCATATTAAGCCCTCTAGAAGAATGATGCAGTTTTAGTAAAGGGATCTTCTTAAATTTGTTAAATTGCGCCATCCTTCTATGAAATAAAATCTTCATTAACATCTAGTCCTCTTGTGTCTAAATTTTTAATATATGGCTAGAACAAAGAAGACCACAAGAAGGGTAGAAATAGGTCGAGGAGAACAATAAGTGAAAGAAAAATACCAGGGGAGAAGCTAAAGAAGAGGATCAACTAGCATATGAATGCCCTCAGAGAGATAAGAAAGGCCTAAAAAATGTTGATCTTCTCATCGCTAGGTTTACATTCATAAGAATTGTAAGAAAAATTTATGATGATTGGAATAATATGGGCCTCTAATGCCCTCTGTGCCAGGCTACAAAAGATATATTATAGACTTTCTTTTTATAGACAGCTATATTTATTCTTCCCATACCGATAGGGTCACACTTTTGGACAAAGACATGCACACGTACAGACTTATAAGATATAGATCTGAAAAGCTCTTACATCCTATACCACTGAGCGAACATAGGGCAGTGAATATCTTAAAAGTGCCACCATCGAGGAAACCAAAGGATATGGGTATAAATATTTAAGATGTTACACATGAGAGAAATACTAGAACTATAGATTATGCCAAGCTTGAGAAGAATAAAGATAAGATATCTTCGAAAGAATATAAGAAAATTGAAAAAGAAAGAATAATGGAAGAGGAGCTGCTGGATCTTGAGAATAAAAACCTTTAAGATTTGAAGGATGTACCTAAATAGCTTCTTGTTCAATTGAAAGGTTTTGGTGATGGTTCACAGTACCTTGATATAGCACCATTATATATATATATATGTTGGAAAAGACAAAATCGAGAAATAAATGAATTAGTGATACTACAATCTCTCAAGTATGCAAACTATCGTTTTTGTAAATTGTATTGTAGTCTTTTCTAAAGATACTGTAAAAATTAATTCACTAATTTGTTCTTTGTAGAGTTCTTCTGTGGCTACCCTACCCCCATAGGTCTATTATTCTCTTTTTTTGTTAGATCCTAAAGTCTCTATCTATGTAAGAGAAACAAACCCACATTTGAATAAGCTTAAAGAATGGTTGAGGAGATCCAAATTTGAAAAGGTGCAATATATAATTGTGCCTTATAATGAGAAGTAAGTATTTTTTTTTAAATATATCTTATCTTGTTTTTTATTACACTTCTCTATCAATGATCATTAGCTTATCTTTCTAGTGTGTAGGGGCCATTGGAGTGTGTTTATAATTGATCTAAAGAAAACAAAGACTTTTTTCTTTAATTCTATGCTTGGTATACATGGAGAAGCAGCAAAATTGTAAGTGTTATTATTATTGTGGTTATGTTAATTACCCAAATGGTATTATATTGAAGAATCTGTGTTTTTTTTTGGGAGAGAATCTAACGGTATAATATGCACATTAGAAACCCTCCATCCTTCACTCATCACAATAAAATGCCACATTAGTTTTCATTATGCCAGTATGTTATTAGAGTGTTAATAACAACTTTTAAAGTTGTAATAGAGCTTTTATTGAGAGTTTTAACTGTGATTGCTTTAGGTTCTATTAAAAACTAATGGAAGCTCATGTGGGAGGAAAGTGGTTGCAAATACATGGAGATACATGCAATCAAAATTTCCAATAGACATATAAAAAGAGTAGTCATGAGTAACATATACATTTTTCTAAAACTTTCATATCATAGTGATATGTGTCAGGCATTTTTCTGTAAAGGTGTTTTGAGTCCGTGTACATATGGGATGCATGGTGTGCAATAAAACTTTGCCCTGAATGCCCTGGCAAGTGTACAGACTGAATGGCTTTGGAGTGAGTTAGTGCCTGCATTTTTCTTTGGAGCAGCTGCTGGAGACTTGAAGTTTTTATTTGTATGAGCTTTTTAGTTGTCAAGAAGGTGTCTGGGATGTGTGTAAATAAGAGGTGGAAGAGCATGAGGATGTCAATGATGGGGTTTTGATGAACCTCTGGTGGAAATGGATGTAGATAAGCTGATTATGTGGAAAGAGCCCAATTTAGACTGTAAGTATTGAAATCTACAAACGACGCCAGCAAGATATGAATTGCTCTTATGCTTGAGTTGGAGAGTCTTTCAGGTTTGGAATGGTCATGTTTGGTAGTCATGATGCTGATGATGATGGCCGTGGATAGCCCTTGTATTGGAAAGTATGGGTGCGGTGTGATGATCCGAAGCTTAAGGAGCAAGGAGCCCTTTCTCTGGTAGCCACCATTAGTGAGGCTTTGGAAAAAAATATAAAATATATACATTAAATAGCATGGTGTGGGTTGGGCGTCCAAGAGACACAAGTTCCTATAGAGCAAGCGGACCAAGCTCATGCAAACACAGCTCGTGAAGGACCCAGAGGAGGAGAAAACCAGGCTCGTGGGAGAGCACGAGGGGAGCCAGGAGCGAAGGTGTTGACGCCGGCTGTGGAGAAGAAATTTTTTTCTTTGGAGACTTGTGCAAATAAAAGTCTTGGCCTGCCATCTGATTAAGGATATGTGTATTGGGATTTTTCTCTGAAGAGGATCTTGTAAGGAGTGTTATGCAAGAAGTTTTAAGTAACTCTTCTTTCCACTGTACAAGCTTTGGGTGTGTGCATATGGTGTTTAGAGAGTGGGGAAATGGTTCTTAGTGTGAATTGAAGGTGTTGGTGTATATTCTGGCTTGAATCCGTGTGGTGTCTTGAGAGATTTCTGTTTCCAGCATTGTGATGGTGGTGCCCCTTGTGTTTATTGTATCTTCCAAGGTTGCTGGGTAGGTAGCTATAGAGGCATTTCTTCTTTTCCCAGCCTCTCGACGACAGCTTTCTGGTGCCCCCACTGAGGATTACTCTGCTATTTTCTTCAGTCTACCAGGGTGTATGCCCTAGGAGTTGAGAGTTTCAGGGAAGGTTTGTGAAGTTTGGGGATTAAAATGATGTCTTATCCAGAGTTTTATGGTGGTCCTAATGAGGATGTGGCAGATTTCCTGGAAAGAATGGAGGTTGCATGCATAAGCAACCACATCAATGAGTCGGTACAGGTGTTGCGGCTATTGAGCATCTGTTTGAAAGGGGATGCAAGGACCTAGTACAAAGCTTATGAGGAGTCATTGAGGGTTGCTGTTCCACATCTTGATATGACTGAGAATGGATTAAAGACAGCACTTAGCAGCAGGTTCAAGAAGGTAAAAGACCCCGACAAGGTTTGGCATGAGGTGCAAGCTCTGACACAAGGTGAGTTGGAATCAATTGATGATTATGTGAAGAAATTCTCTTTGCTGTGGGAAACTTTATGCAGGGCTTTAGGGGAAGACCAGGTACCTCCTAACATGATGAAGAAAAACAAGTTTGTAGCCGGGCTTAAGAGGAGTATTCACTGGAAAGTGGAATTGAAGAAGCCCAGGTCTTATGAGGATGCGGTAGAAATTGCTAAATCAAAGGATTGGAAGTTGCAACGGATGAATCAGCTGGGGATGATTCCAGTTGTAGCACAGCCGGAGATTTGTAGAGTGGAGGCTACACCCATGAATGCAGTGATGGAGAGGATGAAGCCCACTGAAGCCCAAGCTATGCAGATGGTGCCACAAGCTAGTCAAGGAGTACTTATGGTTCCTGCAGGTTCTGATGAGGGATTGCGACATGATATGAAACAAATGGTTGATCTTATGAAGAATTTGAGCTTGAATTTAATGGGAAGTACAGGTGGTGGACGTGGTAGAGTTAGAGGCAATAATCTTGAAGGGGGAGATGGACAAGCAGGGTATGGACGTGGTCGCGATAGGGGCCGTCGTTTCATCCCTACATGCTGGAACTGTGGTGAGCTTGGTCATCTGAGTACAGATTGTGACAAGCCTCAGCGAATGGGTGGTGATATGTACCCACTACCTTCACTATTACCTGACAGGTCAAATGATTATGGTATTGATATCAGGGATCAAGCAGGCCCCAGTGGAATCACAGCTGAGGAGAAGGGGAAGGCAAAGGTCGTGAATGTTGTTACTCTAGAGAATGTTCAGGTGAGAGAAGAAGGGGATGTGATGCCCATTGGCAAGCGCACAACGGATGAAAGAGAAGGAAAGGGAGTAGCTGGACCCAGCCGTAAGAAGGGGAAGCAACAGGAAGGAGAAGATGTGAAAGTTAAAAGGAAACGGAAGCCTCGTAGAAGGTTCCAGGTGTCAGACTTCCCACTGGGGGATGGGCAAACCAGCTATGATTTGAAATCTGATTTGGTGAACAGGAAGGCCAACATCACCTTTGGGCAGTTGGTGGAGATGGTGCCAAAATTGAGAAGGCAATGGAAGGGACTTGTGAATCCAATGGAAAAGGAGTCCGAGAAGAGGTCAGTCAAAGTACTATCTTTAGAAGAGCTTCCAGATATTTGCCCTATTGTGGAGGTGTGGAGTAAAGGTAGGAACCTTGGTCATGCCTATATAGATGGAGGAGCTCAAATCTGTGTGATTACCCAATCATGTGTGGAGCAGTCAGGCTTGAGGGTGTCAGGGGTTTCTGGTTTTCGAATCAGGATGGCTAATCATCAAAAGGTAAAATGTCTTGGTATGGTAAAGGAGTTGGAAATTCAAGCTTTTAATGTCAAAGCTACTGTAGATTTTCATGTGATGCCTGCGGGTCTTGGTGCTTTTCCAATTATTCTTGGACGACCCTGGTTGCGACTGGTGGGTGCAGTACAAGACTGGAGGTATGGGACCATTTCTTTGTATAATAAGCGGGGTAATAAAAAATCTTTTGAGATGCATAGTAGGAGATATTTGAATGATGTGTGGGAGAGGCCATAGGATTCGAGTGAAGAGGAAACTACCACTAGTACTTCTGAATCGGAGATGGATACATCAACTACTGCTTCTAGTGGAGAAGAGGCAGATGTGGCTTTCCTAATATCAAAGCAATAAGGTAATGAAGATAAAGAAGTGCAAGAAATGGGTGGTGAAGGAGAAGACACTTTGGGGTCATATGAAGTGATTGAGGAATTACTGCAGCCAAAGATAGAAGTGAAGAAGAAGCAGGAGCTGATTGAAGGAATGCTGAGTCTGGATCTCTCGAATGGAGAAAAGGTTAGATATGTAAATATGCTGTCTCATTTTCCAGAATTGTTTATCACCTCTTATAAGGAGATTCGAGGATTTAAAGGGCCAGATTTGAGGATTGAATTGAAAGAAGGTGTAAAAACAGTTAGGCAGAAGCTTTGCAGGATGGGACGAGAATAAATGCAGGCCCTGAGAGAGGAAGTTGATAAGATGTTGAGTGCAGGTTTCATTACACAAGTGGACACAGCTGAGTGGGTAAGTCCTACGGTGGTGAGTCCAAAGAAGGATGGCAGGTGGCGTATACGTGTGGATTTCAAGCCTTTGAATGCTGCAACAAAGAAGGATTCTTACCCCCTACCTTTTTTGGATGAGATCTTCGATACTCTAGCTGGATATGAAAGGTATAGTGTTTGTGATGGGTTTTCAGGTTATTTCCAGTTAAAGATTGCAGAAGAAGATCAGCACAAGACGACTTTCATTACACCGTGGGGATGTTTCTGCTACAAAGTTCTTCCTTTTGGATTGATGAATGGACCAGCCTACTATCAGAAAAGGGCAAATTAGGTATTATCTCCTTTTTTGAACAAGTTTGTCAAGGATTTTATTGATGATTTTTGTATATACAGCTCCAGACAAGAGCATTGTGATAGGCTGGCTACAGTTTTTCAGCGTTATGATGAGTGTGGTGGTCAATTAAATCCAAAAAAGTGTTTTTTGGCTCAACCAAGGGTGAAGCTCTTGGGCCATGTTGTTTCAGAGAATGGTATTGATCCAGATCCTGATAAAGTCAAGTCTCTTCTTCTTCTTCCTACACCAAAGAATACAAGGCAGCTGGCTACTTTTGTGCAAAAGGTGAAGTATATGGCTCGATTCATTTCTCTATCTTCACAGTTGTTATATCCTTTGCAGCAAGCAGCAAAGCATGATCCTTTGCATTGGACGGAGGAGTGTGAGGTAGTTTTCCAAAAAGTGAAAGAGGTGTTGGGAGCTATTCCTACAATGCAGGCGCCTAATTGGGAACAGGTATTTTATGTCAACCCTTCAGTAGGTGAAGATGCAATTGGAGCTATGTTGTTACAGAAGGGGAAAGAATCACATTATATGCAACCAGTCTACTGTGCTATTAGCAGAGTAAAACTTGCTAGAGAAAGGTTGTTATCGGAGGTAGAACTTGTTATGATTAGTGTGATGTATGCTTGTAGGCGGTTCCGCCATTACTTGTTGCCTCGCCCCTTTGTGTTTTTGATGAGCTACACTTTTTTGCCTCAGTTGATAAATGGCACAAAATTATCTAAGGCTATGATGAAGTGGGTGATTGAGTTGCAGGAGTTTACCTTCTCATTCTTGGTGGAAGAGAGTACCAGGGCTACCTTAGCTGATCTACTGACATATAAGGAGAGTCCTCTTCTTATAAAGGAGGAAACCATCAAGAAGCCAGTTGAGGGTGCGGCTGAGTTGGTGAATGCACACTTATTATATTTTGATGGTTCTTACAGGAAAAGCCATGATGCAGCCTCAGGAGGTTTGGTGCTTTATGATCCACAGGGTTGCCTTGTTTTTAAGAAGGGTGTTAAGGTGGATGCACATAGCAACAATGAAGCGGAGTATCTGACTTTGGAAGTTGGATTGCAAATATGTTTGAAGCATGGTGTACACAGGATTCGCATTCGAGGAGATGCGTTGCTTGTGGTAAAACAGGTATTGGGAGTTTGGAAGTCAAAGAATATGTTACTTAAAGAGATGTGTTTCAAAATTAAAAGTTTGTTGAAGGAATTTGAAGCTTGGAGTCTAAAGCATGTGGATCGAGGCCATAATGAGGAGGCTCATGAAGCAGCCCAGGGAATGATTGGTGAAGTTTTTGTTCTTAAAGCTCATGCACCATTTTATTGTGGCAGGGAGAATTTATAGGATGTTTAAGAGTTTTTGTTGACAGGGATGATTCCTAATGGTATTGACAAGTCAAAAAAATATGGTTTCATCAGGAAAGCTGCAAGGTATGTGATGGTTGGTGATGCTTTGTATTTGAAGGGAATTGATTTGATAATGCGACGGGTACCTTGGAAGGAAGAAATCTACAAAATTCTTAAGGAAAACCATGAAGGAGCATGCGGTGGACATTTTTCCTCAAAGATTACATTGCATAAGGTATTGCAGGAAGGTTATGTATGGCCAAGTGTACATAAGGATGTTAATCATTGGTGCAGGTCATGCAAACAATGCCAAGCTCACAGTAGACAGATATTAAAGCCTGAAATGAGGAAGACAATTCTTGCTTATGATGTTTTTGAAAAATGGGGAATTGATGCTGTTGGACCATTGCCTATTACTAGCCGAGGGAAGTGCTACATCTTGACTGCAGTTGATTACCTTTCTAGATGGGCAGAAGCAAAGGCAGTGAAACAAATTACTGCTAAGGAGGTGGCAAAGTTTGTATATCAGGATATCTGTTGTAAGTTTGGTGTGCCATTGGAATTGCTTTCTGATCAGGGTCCAGGTTTCAGAGCAGAGCTTATGGACTATTTGTGTACAAAGATGAAGATCAGTCGCAGTTTTACCACACCTTACTATCCACAGTGTAATGGCCTTAATGAGCGTTTCAATGGTGAATTGATCAAGATTTTATCTAAGGTGACAGAGCAACAAGGCAAGAATTGGGATCTGGAGTTTCCTGCTGCCTTGTGGGCATATAGAACAGCAATTAAGACTAGTACGGGTTCACTCCATTTTATCTTGTTTATGGGAAGGAAGCCTTATTACCTATTGAGGCGGAGATACTAGCTGTTAAAATGTTGGAAAAGCTTTTGGAAGAGCCTAAAGATGCCTTTAAAGAGCAGCTGTTATATTTACAAGAAGCACAGCTGAACAGGGATAATGCTTTGAAGCATTATGAAGATATGCAGGCAAGGACGTTGGAGAAGTTCAACAAGAAGATTAAAAGCAAAGGAATTATGAAGGATGATTTGGTATTACGTTATAATAGCAGGCTGGATAATTCCTTTCATAAGAAGTTTCAAATTAAGTGGGAAGGACCTTTTTTGGTGATGCAAGGATTTACAAATGGTACCTATCAATTGGCAGATTTAGATGGGACTTTACATGCTTCCAGGGTAAATGGATATAGGCTGAAGAAGTATTATGCACGTTTGATGGTGATTGTGCAGGATGCAGTGTCTGAAGATATGATTTCAGATGAAGGGTAATTTTTAGATATGAATTTAGGTCTTGAAATGCTTTTTACTGCTGATCATGAATGATTCAGCAGGCTGGGGGTTGGGCAAAGTATGTCAGGCGTTTTTCTGTAAAGGTGTTTTGAGTCCGTGTACATATGGGATGCATGGTATGCAATAAAACTTTGCCCTGAATGCCCTGGCAAGTGTACAGAGACTGAATGGCTTTGGAGTGAGTTAGTGCCTGCATTTTTCTTTGGAGCAGCGGAGACTTGAAGTTTTTATTTGTATGAGCTTTTTAGTTGTCAAGAAGGTGTCTGGGATGTGTGTAAATAAGAGGTGGAAGAGCATGAGGATGTCAATGATGGGGTTTTGATGAACCTCTGGTGGAAATGGATGTAGATAAGCTGATTATGTGGAAAGAGCCCAATTTAGACTGTAAGTATTGAAATCTGCAAACGACGCCAGCAAGATATGAATTGCTCTTATGCTTGAGTTGGAGAGTCTTTCAGGTTTGGAATGGTCGTGTTTGGTAGTCATGATGCTGATGATGATGGCCGTGGATAGCCCTTGTATTGGAAAGTATGGGTGCGGTGTGATGATCCGAAGCTTAAGGAGCAAGGAGCCCTTTCTGTGGTAGCCACCATTAGTGAGGCTTTGGAAAAAAATATAAAATATATACATTAAATAGCATGGCCAACTTGTAGGCCATGTGGAAAGCCTTATTCGCTGCCAAGTCGACGTCTAGAAGACGCGAGAGAAATGGGTGGCCGCTTGGGGACGTAAAGAGAGGGTCGAGGAGCCTGAGAAAGAAAAAAGAGCCGGTTTGTGGCAAGCGCAAAAAGAAAGGCAACCGCCTCGTTGAAAGAAGGGGGCTCTGGGTGGTTCTGCAGAGGGGCACAAGCTAGAGAAGCTGCAGGCTTCTGGGTGCGCAGAGACGACTGGGGAGGAAGCAAGGGGCCCTGGCGAATGGTGGAGAGCTCACGACTGGGAGAAGAGGCTGAGGTTCTAGGGAGTCGGGCAACTTGTGCGAAGGCTGTGGCGCTGATGTTGTTGAAGAGGCTGGCGAAGAGAGAGGACCAGCTGAAGGCACTCTGGTGCGTGGCTAAAAACAGCAGCAGACGGGCGTGTGAGAGCCAGGACAGAGAGGCTGTGGTGGTGAATCGCAGCAAGAGAAGAGTGGCCCGCCAAAAAGAGAGAGTCGGGTGGTCTACAGGCACAGAGAGCTGCAAGAGGTGTGAAGAGGCACATGCTGGGAGCTGTGTGTGAGTGCAGGACAGAGGGAGCTGCCCTTGTGAAGGTGGTGGTAGAGGCTGCTGGCTGCAACGAGAAGGCTGAGGGTTCCCGCCTTGTACGTGAAGGGCTGGAGGGTGAATGTGCGCAGACAGGCGTGAGGAGAGCTAGCCGCCTGCTGGAGAAAAGCGTGTGAAGCTGCTGGTGATTCTACAGAGGAGTTGAGGGTTCCCGCCTTGTGATACGAGGCATGAAAGGCTGCTGGAGATGCTGTGCGGAACCAAAGGCGAGAAGACACCTGGTGTGAAGGTTCGTGAGTGATCATAGTAGTAGGGAGCCGCCTCTGGAGGGCCGGGTAGAAGTGATCGCACTGCAGTAGAGAGAGGCTCGTGGAGGGCATTGAAGCATTGGGAAGCTTGTGAGCAGAGCTTTCGTGTGAGGAGCCACCGCCATAGCTCGAGGAGAGTGTGGGTTGGGCGTCCAAGAGACACAAGTTCCTACAGAGCAAGCGGACCAAGCTCATGCAAACACAGCTCGTGAAGGACCCAGAGGAGGAGAAAACCAGGCTCGTGGGAGAGCACGAGGGGAGCCAGGAGCGAAGGTGTTGACGCCGGCTGTGGAGAAGAAAGTGTTTTCTTTGGAGACTTGTGCAAATAAAAGTCTTGGCCTGCCATCTGATTAAGGATATGTGTATTGGGATTTTTCTCTGAAGAGGATCTTGTAAGCAGTGTTATGCAAGAAGTTTTAAGTAACTCTTCTTTCCACTGTACAAGCTTTGGGTGTGTGCATATGGTGTTTAGAGAGTGGGGAAATGGTTCTTAGTGTGAATTGAAGGTGTTGGTGTATATTCTGGCTTGAATCCGTGTGGTGTCTTGAGAGATTTCTGTTTCCAGCATTGTGCTGGCTTGTGTTTATTGTATCTTCCAAGGTTGCTGGGTAGGTAGCTATAGAGGCATTTCTTCTTTTCCCAGCCTCTCGACGACAGCTTTCTGGTGCAAACACAGCTCGTGAAGGACCCAGAGGAGGAGAAAACCAGGCTCGTGGGAGAGCACGAGGGGAGCCAGGAGCGAAGGTGTTGACGCCGGCTGTGGAGAAGAAAGTTTTTTCTTTGGAGACTTGTGTAAATAAAAGTCTTGGCCTGCCATCTGATTAAGGATATGTGTATTGGGATTTTTCTCTAAAGACCAGGCTCGTGGGAGAGCACGAGGGGAGCCAGGAGCGAAGGTGTTGACGCCGGCTGTGGAGAAGAAAGTTTTTTCTTTGGAGACTTGTGAAAATAAAAGTCTTGGCCTCCCATCTGATTAAGGATATGTGTATTGGGATTTTTCTCTGAAGAGGACCTTGTAAGCAGTGTTATGCAAGAAGTTTTAAGTAACTCTTCTTTCCACTGTACAAGCTTTGGGTGTGTGCATATGGTGTTTAGAGAGTGGGGAAATGGTTCTTAGTGTGAATTGAAGGTGTTGGTGTATATTCTGGCTTGAATCCGTGTGGTGTCTTGAGAGATTTTTGTTTCCAGCATTATGCTGTGGTGGTGCCCCTTGTGTTTATTGTATCTTCCAAGGCTGCTGGGTAGGTAGCTATAGAGGCATTTCTTCTTTTCCCAGCCTCCCGACAATATGTACTAAGATTTATGTCATAATTCTTTGTATTTTTCAACTTCATGTTATACAGACACTTACATATGGTGGGTGAGAGAAAAGGCAATTAGATTAATGCTCAATAGTCATGTAGATCTTCCTGTGGATCTAGATTCACCATCATCAGCAATCCTGCCTACGATGACAAATAAGCACTCTTTATAATATTCAGTGGATGAACATGATCTCATGACCATAAATGATGTTAATAAGGACTTTTTTTGTGCAAAATATATTGTAATGGTGCTATTGATTTAGTATAAGAGATTTTACACTTTAACATATTGATGTACAACTCATAAAAATTTTGATTCACTATACGATATGCCCATGGGGTCATTTCTTATGTGTAGTAAGAGATTTGACATGTATCCATTAACAAGGCCTTCTTTTGTGGAAAAGATATTATATAGGTGTTATTCATTGTGTAAGAGATTTGTTAATTCTACCACTAACAAGACCTCTTTTTTTCAAGAAAAGATGTGGTATTTCTCTGGAGCATATAAAAATGTTGATTCATTATAAAGGGACAAATATACAAAAAAATACTATGCCAACTTATGTAAAATTTGATTCACTTCTAGAAAGAGATAAATATACCGAAGCACAATATGATATCTTGACACTCAAGAATATATGCTACATAGGGTTCACTCCAATCATATAGACAACACATACGAGAGTCCTCTTATAGTAGGGTGCACTTTAAAGTAGAGTGCAATTCGGTAACACAAAAAACTTAGAGGGGAGTTCCCACACAGTAGGGTGAATTTTGAGAAAAAACTTAAAAGGTAGTCTTCTTAGAGTAGGGTATATTTGCTATAATAAAGACAAACACAAGAGGGAGTCCCCTTAGAGTACGGTGTACAATGCACTCTAATAATAGAGACAACACAAGTGCAGTCCCCTTATAGTAGGGTGCACTCTAATAACACAAAAAACTTAGAAGGGAATCCCTTTAGAGTAGAGTGCACTCCAACAATAGAGAAAACCACAAGAGGGAGTCCCCTTAAAGTAGGGTGCACAACGGAGAACAAATTATGAAAACACTTGTGATCTCAAATCTGAGACAAAATTGTATTACATCCACAACATAAAATCCATTGATAGTAAATATGTGTCAAAGAGTGGGCTAACAAATAGAACTATAGCTCATACAATATAAAAAAACTTCAAGTCTCCATTCAGAGAAAATTTCAGAAAACTCATATCGAATGAAAGATGCAAGAGGAGCATTGTGTAATGAGCTCCCTTGCCTCTCAATGATGATGATGATTCCAAAGGTTTCCCACATGGAAATAGCTTTGTACATAGTAATGGAGAATAATGTTTTATAGTTGGGACTTGCATGTGAGCCATTAAGGAGACTACTGAGCTTATTAATATAGCAGAGGTCGTACCTTGAAAACGGTAGAGATATGGGTGCTTGCAATTTGGCCCATGATTTCATGGCTTGATATTGTTGTAGCTTATCCATGGCTACCTCAAGAACCTCATAAATCTCTTGCATCTAAAACTTATGGCACTAGAACATCATTGGATCTTGTGGATTTAGCCATTCTCTACACACAACAAAGTTTCAAGAAAAATCACTCATGCAATTTAAGAGGACGAGGATAATGAGAAAACAAGGATTAAATTTTACAAAATAAACCCACATATTTACACAACAACAACATGCATATTCATTACAAATTAAGTGTTATCAAAATTTTCACTCATTACTTATATTATAGTCATATATTATGAGCATATACTCTACACAATATTACAGACCCAAAGCTATACTTTAATTTTAAGAGGTTTTGAATTGGCATTGAGAAATTGTGGGTGTCCAACCATACCTTCTTCAAAGAGATTTATGAATATAGAGATGTACAAATCTAGCTTACCAAGTTTGTATGAGAAAAATGTTGAGTTTTAAATATAATAAATAGGACTTTATTCAATTTGAGAGTTTAGAAGACAAAACATAAAAGTGATTCCCAATTGTACCTTTGTGATTTTTGGTGAGACCATATTCTTTTTAGAGGTTCCTAAAAAAAGGACTTAGCATTCCTTGGAATTTTTCGCACCTCCTTTGTATCCTAATTATTGACCCAATTGAAGGAGTTGCATTGGCTTCATTTTTTCTATGTCTGGTTCAACTTTCTTAAGAACTTGAATTTATATCCTCACTAGTAGAATCAACCCCTATATGGATGAATGGATCCTCAAAGAACAAAAGGGATTCATCAGGGGTAGGTATATTCTTGATGCTATCATTAGCCTTTGGGAGGGCATGGAGCATGCTGAAAACTCTGGGCAGAAGTGCCTCTTCCTCAAAATAGATTTTGATAAAGCCTATGATAGAAATGATTGGTCCTTCCTCTTCCAATCCGTTCAAGATATTGGCCTGGAGCATGCTGAAAACTCTGGGCAGAACTGCCTCTTCCTCAAAATAGATTTTGATAAAGCCTATGATAGAAATGATTGGTCCTTCCTCTTCCAATCCGTTCAAGATATTGGCCTCAACAGGAAGTTCATTAAGTATGTCCAAACTTTACTGGGTAATGCGTCATCCAAGGTTGCAGTGAATGGGTCTCTCACTGAAGCCTTTCCTCTTAGGAAATCTATCAGGCAAGGCTGTCCCCTTTCCCCCCTCCTTTTTGCTATTGTTGCGGATGCCCTGGGTTGGTTGGTTAACAAGGAACTAGCCAACAACAATATCAAGGGTATTGAGATTCCTAACAGGTTTGACCCTTTATGCCTTCAACTCTTTGGTAATGACACTAATGTGCTTCTTCGGAATGAAGTGCAGACTGCAGCCCACTTCATGTCCTGCCTTGAAACCTTCTGCCTGGCCAGTGGCTCTCAAATAAACCACTCCAAGACCAGCTTCAGAGTGTTCGAAGGAGTGTCCCCTCCTTCGATCCTTGCCGATGGCTGTAAGATTATCCCCGAGGGTGTTGTTTTTAGGTTGCTTGGTATCCCCAGGGGCTTTAACATCTCTGCTAAACAAAGGTGGGACTATGTGCTTAATAAACTAAAGATTCAGGTCAAGAAATGGAGCCACATTAACATCGGGGTTGCCTCCTGAGCCTTTGTCCTCAATCACTTCATCATCCCCTCCGTCGTTTACTTCCTGGCCTGTTGGAGGCCCTCAGAGACCCAACTCCAATCCCTTAACTCTATCATGGGTAATTATCTGTGGGGGGGTCCCTTGACAGGAAGAGGATCAGCAAATTTGCTTTTAAGGTTTGTTGCTTAGATAAAGAGCAGGGGGGTCTTGGCATTATCAATATTGGGTTGCTGGCTGAGAAGCTCGCAGCTAAATGGGTGCAAAGGGCCATCTTTTCAAATGATGTTTGGGCTGACTTGATCAAAAGGGATGTTGGTAAATTTTGGCTCAAAGGTAAAAGATCTTGGAAGGGGTTCTCGCTTAATGAAGTGCTGTTTTCAAAGGCCCATCTCTCCCCAATAGGTAGCAAACTATGCTGTAGGATGTGGGAGTCTTGGATGAACTATAAAAAGCTCTTTTGCTTTCAAACTTATACTAAGAGAGGGAGGTATTGCTATGCTGCAGATTCGGTCTGGTTTGGTCATCTTGTAGCTCCGATCTCCAAGGATCAGGTCCAGATCAGCCTATCTTGTTTCAAGGCTGGTATTAAGGTGTGGGGTGACTTATGTGATTCATCCGGAATGTTAAACAGGGAACAAATCACAAACAAATTCATCTTGCCTCGGGGTGGAATTGAGCTTGTAATGCAGAGGAGTAATTCTCTCAAGGTTTCCATTCCCCCGGGGCTGATTTGTGACTGCAAAAACTTTTCTAAAGCTATTTTGTGGGGGTGTTCTAGCAACCTTGGCAAGCTGCCTAATGGTTTTCATGCTGGCAACCTTGTTCTCAAACTTAACAATAGATGGTCCTTGTCCTGGAACAAGCATCAATGGGCCTTCCGCTTCAAGTTAATATGGGCCTTCGCTCAAGAAAGGAAACATGCCATTTTGGCCTGGCTGGTCATTCATAAAGCAACCTGGACCCTTGACAAGGCTATGAAGATAGGTCATGAAAATGCTCTTTGTCCTCGCTGCAAAACCAAGCTTGAAACTATCCCCCATCTTTTCTTCTCCTGCCCAGACACGAGTCAATTCTTAAGTGTTCTGCACAAAGCTTTTATGAAAATTAGGAACACCCCTCTCAGTTGAAAAGAAGTCCTCCTTGGAGAATGTCACACTCTTGACCCCTTTACGTGGCAGTCCGTCAGAATTCTTCTTTTATGGCATGTTTGGAATCAACGGAATGAAGCTCATATTCCGCTGCGAACTAGTTTTTACTTCCTGTTGAGGCCAATATCTTGAACGGATTGGAAGAGGAAGGACCAATCAATTCTATCATAGGCTTTATCAAAATCTATTTTGAGGAAGATGTAGTTCTGCCCAGAGTTTTCAGCATGCTCCATGCCCTCCCAAAGGCTAATGATAGCATCAAGAATATACCTACCCCTGATGAATCCCTTTTGTTCTTTGAGGATCCATTCATCCATATAGGGGTTGATTCTACTAGTGAGGATATGAGCAAAAACTTTGTAGAGGGAAGAGAGACATGTTATGGGTCTCCAGTTTCCAAGATCTTCTTTCTCATCTTTTTTGTGGATCAGTTTGATGACCCCCATATTGGTCCTTTCAGCCAAACCTCCTTTCTTCATGGCCTCCCTCCAGATGTTTAGGATGTGAGGGGTCAGCTCATCTTTAAAAGCAAGAAAGAATTCATTAGGTATCCCATCTTCACCCGGAGATTTCCTCTTTTTGAGATGAGAGATAGCCTCCTTGACCTCTTTTTCAGAGAAGGGGGCGTCAAGCTTGAGAGCTAATTCGGGGTTTACAACCTTTTTCCTAATGAGAGCAATCTTGGCCCTAGCAGCAGTAACTTCCTGAGAGGGAGGCTGGGCTGTGGAGAACAAGTTAGAAAAGTGATCCTTGATGACCCGCAAGTTTTCCACATCATCGGCAACTGAATGACCATTGGGCTTCTTGACCATAGGAATAAGATCCCTAACTTTTTTCCTTTTGAGGAGAGCAAACATCTTAGGGTGAGGTGTGTCAATTTTCCCAGCCCACACCTCTCTGTACCACAATCTTGTGGTCTTAGCTGCCAACTGTTGAGATTCAAGCTCGATGTCAGTGTGAGCCAGCTATGCTATGTGCTGGCAGATTAGGTAGGAACATGTGTGAGACATAAATGACCACGTGTCCAGCTGGTCATAGTGTGTGGACATTAGCTAGGGTTAGTAGAGTGTGGACACAACTCATTGTGTGTGTGTGGATTATGGATTAGTGCATTATGCTTTGTGTGAGTGTGGACATGGCTGCTCTCTATGGTTAGGGTTTGCAATATACATTAGGGTTTGCTCCTGTGTGTGTGTCTCCTCTCCCTCTACCATTCTTTCAACATGGTATCAGAGCCTTGTGCTGTTTATTACACATTCAGGATGCTGAGAATCCCAAAGATGCATGGGATACTTTGGTCAAGATGTTTGATACAGATACGAGTGCTCGCAAGTCTCAATTGCGACAGCAGATACACAATGTGAAAGGAGCATACATGATTATGTGCAAGAAATCAAGAAGTTTGCAGATGCATTGGCCACAATAAAATGCCCCCATGCTTGATGATGATTTGGTGGATATTACCTTGCGTGGTCTTGGCAAGGAATAAAAGGAGCATACATGATTATGTGCAAGAAATCAAGAAGTTTGCAGATGCATTGGCCACAATAAATGCCCCCATGCCTGATGATGATTTGGTGGATATTACCTTGCGTGGTCTTGCAAGGAATACAAATCCTTTGATACATCTATCTCAGTGAGGAGTACAGGTCTACCCGACTTCGATGAGTTAGTTTCACTCTTGTTGGTTGAGGAAATCAAGCTCAGTGATTCATTTCTGGATGCATCTACTAGCCATGATGATGGCAGAAATCAGGCTTTCTACTCGCAGAGAGGCTTTAGAGGTTGGGGGAGATTTGCATCACGTGGACGTGGTGGTAATGGTCGTGGATGGTAGGATAGGCCTCCACAACAGAATTTTCAGCCTTCATATGGTGCTCGAGGTGGTCGTGGATATACCCCTCAAAGAGGTCGTGGTAACCCCCGTGGTAGAGGACGTTGGCAAGGCCAACAAAATTCTATGCAAGATGTGGAATGCCATTATTGTGGCAAATATGGTCATATGGCGAGAGATTGTTTCCGCAAACAGAATGATTTGAGAGGGGGAAGAGCACAGCGTGGTGGTCATTATGGTGGAAACTATGCACAACATGGTGGTAACTATGCATCAAGTAGCAATGATGGAACTGCAAATCATTTGTTTGCCATGAAGCATGTTGTGGGTTCTATGACGACAAATGCTGAGAATGATGACACATGGTATATGGACTCAGGAGCATCAAACCATATGACATGTCATGGTGAATGGTTTGAGCATATGAAGCCTATGGATGTAAAAGGCTATGTGGAAACAGGTGATGATACCCAACATGTCATTACACATGTTGGAAGTGTACCATTGGTCATGCATAATGGTCAGACAAAGTCTATGTCAGATGTGTTATATGTGCCTTCGATCACTAAGAGCTTGGCCTCAGTTGGTCAAATGGTGGAACAGGGATTACAGGTCCGTTTCAACGAGCATGGATGCTTCGTTGAAGATTTTAAACATGGATGTAGAGTGATTGCTAAAGGCAAGAAAGAAGGAAGATTGTTTAAGCTGGATGCTGGAATTCCTGAGCTAAAATCGGCCATGTTCTCCAAGAGCAGAAATGTGGTACAGGATATTGATATGTGGCATAAGAGGATTGGACATGTCAATATACAGAGATTAAAGAACATGCAAACAAGAGGCATTGTCAATGGATTGCCTAGGTTCAAATATGATGGACATATGCATGTTTGTGAAGCCTGTCAGTTTGGGAAGCAGGCAAGGTTGAGGTTTCCTAGAGAAGGAAATATGAGTAACAGGCCACTTGAGATCGTGCACAGTGATGTATGGGGTCCTGCACAAAACCCATCTATCAAAGGCAGTTTATACTATGTTACATTCATAGATGATTTCAGCAGGATGACATGGATATACTTTCTCAAAGAGAAGAGTGAAGTGTTGGAAAAATTCATGGATTTTAAAGCTTTTGCAGAAAAGCAGTATGGCTGTTGGATTAAATGTCTGAGGACAGATGGAGGTGGTGAATACACCTCAAAAGCTTTTGAGCATTTCTTGAGGAAGCATGGAATAAGAAGACAGTTGACTTGCAGGTATACACCTCAGCAGAATGGTGTGGCTGAGAGAAAGAATAGAGTCATATGTGAAGTGGCAAGGGCAATGCTCAATGAAAAGAGCATGCCAGATTACTATTGGGCAGAAGCATGTGCTACTACAGTGTATATATTGAACAAAACACCTACAGCAGCCATTCATGGAAGCACGCCAGAGATGCGGCTTACAGGTTACACGCCAGACATTGGACATCTTAAAGTTTTTGGATGCATAGCTTATGTACATGTGCCTGATGAAAGAAGAAGGAAGTTGGATCCTAAAGCAGAGAAATGTGTATTTGTTGGATATGCACAGGATCGAAAGGCATACAAATGTTATAACCCTCAAACTAGACAAGTGGTCATCTCACGAGATGTGGTGTTTGATGAGCTTGCTAGTTGGTACAAAGCAAAAGATGAGGGAGTCATTGAGTCACTTGAGGCTGATGTGCCTGTGAACTTGCCACAAGCAAGTTCTAGTTCCATGGTCAGGACGTTTGAGGCATGAGAGTGTGAGCACTGGGAGTAGTGCTATGGATAAAGGTAAAAAGAAAGTCGAAGGAATTGGAATCACAGGTTATGAGTCATCTAGTTCAGAGAGTTTGGATGAGGAGCTTGGCATACCTGTTTTATGCACACCTGGTGCTAGACAGGATAGATATGTGTCACCACATGCTAGAGTTACAGGTGTACAGAGTGACCCGCATGCATTGCGGAGATCCCAAAGAGTCAGATATCCTGT
This sequence comes from Cibotium barometz, assembly GCF_041138505.1. Classification (NCBI taxonomy): domain Eukaryota; kingdom Viridiplantae; phylum Streptophyta; class Polypodiopsida; order Cyatheales; family Cibotiaceae; genus Cibotium; species Cibotium barometz. The sequence continues at coordinate 15,059,140 of NC_141091.1, forward strand.
TGACAGATTGACATATAAAGATTTTGCTATGCACTATGCATATATGACATCTATGGTGAAGCATGTGGAACCTACATGCTATACAGAGGCTATTGGAGAGCATGTATGGGAGAAAGCAATGGATGTTGAGATGGACGCATTGGTCCATAATGATACATGGGACTTGGTTGCATTACCAAAGGACAAGAATGTTATTGGATGTAAATGGGTTTACAAAGTGAAGTGCAAATCTGATGGTTCTATCGAGAGACATAAAGCAAGATTGGTAGCAAAGGGTTATGCATAGACCCAAGGATTGGATTATGATGAGACATTTAGTCCAGTGGCTAAGATGGGCACAGTGAGAGCAGTCATTGCTATGGCTGCAGCTAATGGCTGGGAAATGCATCAGATGGATGTCAAGAATGCATTTCTGAATGGAGATCTACAAGAGGAAGTGTACATGGCACAGCCACAAGGGTATGTACACCCTAGATATCCCACTCACGTATGCAGATTGAAAAAGGCATTGTATGGTCTAAATCAAGCACCTCGTGCTTGGAGTGATAAGATGAGCAAATATCTTATCTCACTTGGTTTTCAGACTTCTACAGCAGATTCTTCACTCTATGTGAAGAAGACACAGCATGGGATTGTTTTACTAGTCATCTATGTGGATGACTTGATTATCACAGGTGATCATGGTGCAGATGTGATGCATGTCAAGAAAGCTTTGAGTGGGCAATTTGACATGAAAGATCTTGGTGAGTTGAGATACTTCCTTGGAATTGAAGTGGTGAAAGATCATGCTGGTACATGGTTAGTACAGCGCCAATATGCATTGGATATGTTGGCAAAGTATGGCATGACAGGGTGTAAGCCTATGAGTACACCATTGGAGCAAAATGTGAAGTTGCGGGCTGATTATGGCGAGGAATTGGATGATCCTTCTATGTAGAGGAAGATGGTTGGTAGTCTCATATACATGACTATCACACGCCCGGATTTGAGTTATGCTGTGGGGCTAGTGAGCCAGTTTATGCAGAGCCCCAGGAAACCACATTTGGATGCAGTGAGACGCATCATGAGATATGTGAAGACCACAACACATTATGGTTTATTTTATGAGAGTGGTAAAAGCTTGGACATACATGGCTACACAGATGCTGATTGGGCAGGTAGCGCATATGACAGGAGGTCTACTAGTGGATATGCTTTTACACTTGGAAGTGCTGTGGTGAGTTGGAGTAGCAAAAAGCAACCTACAGTTGCTTTATCCAGTACAGAGGCTGAGTACAGAGGTGCAGCCATTGCTACTTGTGAGGCTATATGGTTAAAGAGTCTCTTGACAGATTTATGTGAACCTCTTGATGGCAAAGTTGTCATTCATTGTGACAACATGAGCAGTATACAGTTGGCAAAGAATCTAGTGTTTCATGCGAGGACCAAACACATAGAGGTCCATTATCACTTTGTCAGAGAAAAGGTGTTGTGGATGGTACAGTTGATCTTCAGTATGTGAAGACTGATGAGCATGTGGCTGATATCTTCACGAAGCCACTTAGAGCAGGGAGAAGTTTGAGTACTTCCGGACTATGTTGGGAGTACATGGGATGAGCTTGAGGGGGAGTGTTGAGAGTCTTGATATCCCAAGCTCATCTACATCTTCATCGGCAGTACATCATGAGCTTGAGGGGGAGTGTTGAGAGTCTTGATATCCCAAGCTCATCTACATCTTCATCGGCAGTACATCATGAGCTTGAGGGGGAGTGTTGAGAGTCTTGATATCCCAAGCAGGGAGAAGTTTGAGTACTTCCGGACTATGTTGGGAGTACATGGGATGAGCTTGAGGGGGAGTGTTGAGAGTCTTGATATCCCAAGCTCGTCTACACCTTCATCGGCAGTACATCATGAGCTTGAGAGGGGCTGTTGAGATTCAAGCTCGATGTCAGTGTGAGCCAACTATGCTATGTGCTGGCAGATTAGGTAGGAACATGTGTGAGACATAAATGACCGCGTGTCCAGCTGGTCATAGTGTGTGGACATTAGCTAGGGTTAGTAGAGTGTGGACACAACTCATTGTGTGTGTGTGGATTATGGATAAGTGCATTATGCTTTGTGTGAGTGTGGACATGGCTGCCCTCTATAGTTAGGGTTTGCAATATACATTACGGTTTGCTCCTGTGTGTGTCTCCTCTCCCTCTACTGTTCTTTCAACACCAACAACTCTTCAAGTCTTAGTTGATTCTTAAGCTCGATCAAAGATTGATCTAAAATCCCTTTTTTAGAAAGATATATGTCCTGGATCTGGTTCCTGATCTGGACTCTTCGATTCAGCCGAATCGTAAAAACTTTAAGCTTATGCTCCTTGCAGATAGAATGAACCTTATTGACAAGACATTCCCATCCCTTGGAGGGGGAGGAGAAATGACTGAAAGCCTCAGTGGTGGAGACTTTAATCATTTGTTGGATACACGGGAGACGGAAGAGGGAGGGGTCAAGATGAGGCCAACCAGCCCTACCTTTGGCCTGGCCTAAAGACAGCTTGCAAATCGGAGGGAGGTGATCAGAGATGGTCAGGGAGGAATCAGTGGTACAATTGATCTTTAAGCACATATCAATTAGACTACCCAAGGCGTAAAGTCTGTCCAATCTAGCAGCTCTGTGTGATAGGAACCTTTTTGATTATTAGACCAGGAGAATTCAGTTTTCATAGAAAGGTCCGAGAGATCCTTATCGACCTTAAGCAAATCCCATTGAACCTTTTCATGACCACTGATGGTTCTACCCAGAAACCTATTTCTGTCCCCCTGGGATTTAACCATGTTAAAATCACCAACAAGCAAAATGGGACCCACAATCTTAATGATAGACTGCCAGGTAGACGCTCTCAAGTTGGCCAAGCACGAGGCATAAACAGAAACCAAAGTGAAGTTGAAAGGGTTGCCCAGTCTCACCCCGCAGTCCAACAGTGATTAACATCAGACCAAGCATCTAAAATAGCATGTTCCCACTTCATGTGAATGCGAATAGCTGCCCCACCTCTCCCAAAGTGGTGGTTGGTAAAAAACCACCGAGCATTTTTGGAGATTCTTTGGAGGTTCATATGCAGCTGAGGACCACCGATTTTTAGCTCTTGTAAACTAAGAAGGTCAAAATCAAAGGCTAAGACCTTTAACCAACTACTGATGGCTACAGCCCTTTCCGGGTTCGTGAGCCCCTTACAGTTGAAGGAGAGCAATTTACTAGACATCATTTTTTAATGGTTTTGGCAGGTTTACCCGCGGACACGGAGGTTCTTAGGGCTTCTTGATTTTTATCCTTTTTCCTCTTCATTTTTGAACACAAGAGAAGGGGAGAGAAGTCACCCTCCTCGTGATGTTTCATAGGTGAGAGGGACATCCTCTTCATCATGGCAGCATCTTCTTCATCAAGTTGGGCTTTGAAAGCTTCATCCATACGTTGAGTTTTGTCAATGAAATCCTCATCTGATTCCATGGGGGAATCAAGATCTTGGCTGAAAATCACTCGGTCCTTGTTAGGGACCCTTCCCGGGGAGGGTAGGTCAGCACCTATAAGGGCTGAGGTCGGGGCCTCTTTGACCTGAAACTGAATGTTTAGACCATCTTGCACCTCTGCTAGGAGGGGGGCAAATCTGTTGGCTGGGATATGCCAATTAGCTTTGTTGTTTTTAAACTTGGACACATGTTTTTTCTGGGGCAGAACAAAGGTCTCATCTTTGGCCGGGGTTTTATCACTAACGACAGGATGTTGGAGCTCAGGGCAGTCCCTGATCAAATGCCCTTGCTTATTACAGTTAAAACAGGCGTTCAGAAGGTTCTTATAGGTCAGGGTTTGCTCATAAATAATCTGACTCTCTCTGTTTTTCAAGGGAACTTTCTCTTTAAGGGGTTTGGCGGTGTCTACTTCAATTAGCATTTGATGCGCCCATTGGGGATTGACGACTTGAAAAGGTTTTTGACCTAGAACTTTTCCTACAGAACCCCCAATCCTCTTGGCCCATATGGAATACTTAGTGGGCATATCAGTCAATTCCACCCAGACAGGGATTTTGGTGGGTTTGGGGCCTTTGGGATCAAAGGAGTCATACCATCTGAAAAAAGATAGGGGGGTGTTTCTAATTATCCACTGTCCGCTGTTGATAACAGAAGCACTTACAGGATCCTCAAAGTGGAACATATAGTAAGAATTTGGAAGATGCTGAACAGAAGCTACCTTAATCCCTTTCTGTTCCCAGTTAGATTTAATCCAGAATTTCAAAGTATCAACCGGGGGTCTCGCCCCATGACAAAGACCTATCAAAGCATGGGAAGACAGGTGGTCCTACCATGCCGCCAACTCCTCATCATCACATATTACAGCACCATCTGAATCAACATCAAACTCACCAGTTTTTTCTTCAAATGTCGGGTTCTGCGACAGATTAATCAGAGGATCAAACCTGGGGGGGAACGATGATTGACCATGACCTGAGAGCGACCGTGCGGCTGTAGGGAGCCGGACACCATCAGTGAGACGAACGATGCCGGGTGACCGTTGATAGCAGGGCCAAGATGCCCCTGAGTGGTGACATCGCGATGTGACCCAGGAGCTCCTTCATAATCACGATGGCCTCCAGAACCGATTTGCTGATGGAGGGGCGGAGTAGACGACTTGTTAGCGGAGAGTGAGCCACCGAGGAGCCTCGTAGGCACTTGATGGAGGACCAGGGACGAAGGACCAGCACCTTCGCGTGTGGCGTGCGAGGACGAAGAAGCACCAGCGAGGACGATGTCCTGAAGAGACATCACAGCACAGCGTTCCCCCCTCTCGGGGGGAGAGGGTAAAGCGAAGAACGGCTCAGCAGAAAAACCAGAGATGGTAAACAGAGTAGGGGAGATGGAAGCTTCAGCATGCAGAGGGGGGGGTGCATGAACGACACCTGTTCTCAAACGGCTCTTACGCGTCGCTCATGACCTTAGCCTGTATCAAGGCCTTAGACTTTAGCTTGAAGGGCTTGGCCCACTTTGATTTTTAAAGGGGCTTTAAACCATAGCCTGCCGAAAATTGACGAGCACCGTTGGAATGAATGGCCGCCATGCATTGAAACGAAACGCCGCCAGCGCAGCGTGGATGCGAAACGGCGCCAACGAACGCACGTTTGTTTGAAGAGGGAGGAAGCGCGGCCATTTCAAGTTGCCGTGCTGTGATTTTAAAAAAAAGAAGTTAACAGTCGCGTTGAGACTATAGAGAGAGAGGGCACCATAATCGTTGCCGGCCTGTGTGCGAGAGCAGAAAGAAGTGAAACAAAGTGTACTGTGAGCAAAAAGAAGCGGAGTGCGCCTTACTAACCGCCGTTGTGACCAGCCCCTATGTGCTGCGAGCAGAAGAATTCAAATAAGCCTTACTAATCGTCGTCGTCGGCCTATGTGCTGTGAGCAAAAGGAAGCGAAACCAGCTTTACTAAACCCTCGCTGCTGCCAGCAGTCGTGTTGAGACTGTGAAGGAGAAGAAGTAGTGAGCCCGCCGTCGTGCTGCAAGCAAAGAACTGAAGCAAGCCATCACCATTGTTGTCGCCGGCCTTTGTGCTGCGAGGATAGAAGCAAAGCAAACTTCACAGCGCCGCTACAGTCTGTTGCGCTGAGACCGCAAAGGAGAGGGCGCTCCTTCACATACGCAAAAAGAAAGACCTGCGCTCGTTCCGGTGTCCAGAAGCGAAGAGAGAAAGGCGACAGAGAAGAGCATCCGGGCTTCAACGCAGGGAAAATAAATTTTTTATTATACATTTTTTCTAAACTTCTCCATCCCTAATAGAAGCAAGATCACAGACCTGACGATATGTCAGGCCATGTGACACAGGAGCATTGCGATGGTGGGCTATCCACTCATCTACATAAACAATATCGTGAAGGCTACGAAGGGACGCAAGCATCGCCTCCAAGTCTGCCACGATATGTAATGTAGACGGTGTGTCTCTAGCACACCTACGGATAGCCGCTAACTCGCGGTCTATCTCCGCGATGAGGTCTGCAATAGATGAGCGGCCCTCCTCGTGGCCCTCCTCGTGTGACTCCATGCTAAAACCTAAGCCAAACACAAAGGTCCAATGTGAAGGGTCTAATGTGAAGGGTCTAATGCTTAGTGCTAAGTAGCACTAATGAAGCTATAAAACAATGGTAATGGGCTCACTAATGCTAATCCAAATCAAGAGAGCAAGGAGAGTGAAAACGACTTGTGACAATGAGGCAAAAAAAAAAGTTTTCCGGTTTTATAACCTCGATCGAGGTTCGGTAACATCATGCAATTTTGGGTTTGCAAGATTAACGCTTTGGATATTAGGGTTAGTGCAACATACGACCAAGATACACACCTAATTTTAGGGTTGGGGAAGGATCGACGGCTGAGATTTGATATTACTATCTCATTCGAGGTACATGGACGGCCACGATTTAAAGTCATTACCACGACAAGGTACGTCGACGGTCAAGATTCATTATATACCTCGATCGAGATATTTAAACGGCCGAGATCGCATCTTCCAACGTACGTGAATGGACGGTATAGATTGCGTTTACGTATCTCGATCGAGATAATTGGACGGTGGATATTGCATCTACGTATCTCGATCGAGATATTTGGACGGTGCAGATTGTATCTCTGTATCTCGATCGAGATATTTGGACGGTTGAGATTTGATCTCAGTATCTCGATCGAGATATGGGGATGGTGGAGATTGTATCCCATTACCTCGAACAATGAATGGTCGCGATTTGATGTTAATTTCTCGTTCGAGATACGTGGACGATGGAGATGTGCTGGTCAAATATGCCTAGGGGGATACAGCGTGGCCCTGATGTGGATCCGAGTGGCATAGATATCTCGATCGAGATAATGTGGTGGCGGTGACATGTATTGGTGACATGGATGACGCCTGGAAACCCGGACCTGCTAGCGTGGCATTAGCTGGCATCTCGATCGAGATATGTTGATTTAGGCTCGGGAGGCACGTGTCGTCTTTTAATTCGCGGCACTATTACGATCGAGGTACTCCGCACGAGATGCATGGATGTCCCAATTTTAGAGAGAGTGAACGAAAGTGAGTACCCTCATCTTGCAACCACCCCTCCAAAGAGATAGTAGTACCAGGATCAAAAGGAAAACTCATAAGCTCCTCCTCATGACCACACTATGAATCTAGCATGAAAGGTATCCGCCGAAGAAGCTTAAAACTTTTGGCCAAAATGTCGAGTGGTCCTGGCACAAAAGAATCATCATGTCTGCCAAGACTAGAATATGCCGTAGATGCACTTGAATGTCAAGCCACATATCCACAAACTATGCTCATCAAATGCCAAAGAATGCATCCAAACAAAAATGTCGTGACTCCAAAGAACACAGGATCGCCGACATCCGAAGGAGCCAAATGAACATAACTCAAGGTCGGCCTCAAGTAGAGTCAAATGTGAACTCATGCCTCCGTCGTATGTAGCACCACTCAAGAAGTGAAAAGCATGATCCACCATATCTATGTATTTATGAATATGATCTGACCCATGCGCAATATCTCCATGTGTATGACACTCTATATGTATGTGACCCTCTAAAACAGAAGCTGGATCATCATAAAGATTGTCATCACTAAGCCTGACCAAGTGTCTACACAAGAGGTAAAAGTGGTATGCTAAAAATATGATCGATATGCATACTCCTACGATGTTTCACCTCTATGAACTCATCACTACTCTCATGCACTATGCCGGAGTGCTCAATCACCACAACTGGATCCACTCGAATGCTGCCAAGAATGCTATGAAAACTAGGAGTAGTGGTCACATCCAAAATCTCTCCACATAAAACAACTCTAGAGGAGTATCCCAACACATCTAATACTAGAACCTCGGGTTATGATCCTCATGGTCTATGATGTGCTCAACGACATGTGAAGTGTCAATCCCATATGTGACTAAAGATGTATGACTAGCCAAATAATCATGATGATGACTAGTCAAATGCCCATCAAGATCATGGAATGCATTACTATGGTCATCTAATGTATCCCTACGATCATTAGAAATAGAGATAGGTAGCTCTATGATGCTCATAACAGTCAATGTGCTCGTTGCCATCTCTCCCATCAAGATCATGCCCACATGATCTGACTCACACAAATCACTCTCACTATCACTATCACATACATCATGTACATATGTGTCAGTGGCATGATGTACACGTGTATCACTATCATCATGTGTATATGTGTGTGATACATCAATATCATCATGTGTGTGTGTGCACGATACATCATCATAGGTATGTGGGTGTGATACATCAATGTCATCACATGTATGTGTATGGCCATGACCATGTGTACAAGTATCAACATCAATATCATCATCAACATGATGATGATAATCACCATCCTCCTTATCATCCACTGAATGCACGTCATAATGATACCCATCCTCAGGTATATAATCATCTCTGCTCACAATTGTAGGGAACTCAATCAAATCCCCATATACACATCCCATGCAATCAATGTCGAACTATCTAAAAATATCCACATAGATCCCCAACAAATCACCATACCATCTAGCACAAACATCCTCATCATCAAATAAATGTCTACACTGGCTAGGCAATAACATTTGAAGCTCAAACCTCCATATGTGACATGAATATATTGTGTCATCATAGCGTGATGTCGGTGAAGAAGGATCCAGTGGTCAAAGCTGCGATGTGCCAAATTTATGTATGAACTCGGCAAATGATATGTAACTCCTCACCTTAAATGGCAAATCAAGATAACGGTCATAAAGCCAGAGTAATAGGGTATAAGCAGATATCGCACGATACAAGATCTGGGATGGAAACATAATGATGTCGACGATGAAGATGGTGGGTAGCATGATGATCATAGGTGGGGTAGTAGTAATGGAAACTCATGTCATCCCACCAAAGCCCGAAAGTGTGGAAACACCACTAAATGTGCTCAAGAATCCCACACTACGTGTGGAAAAGCACTAATGTGTTCAAAATGACCAACCGTGCATGAAAAAGGGGTAAGATGCATGTGTGAAAGTCCAAAATACACCAAATAGCCTCAAATGTGCACGTGAACGCCCAAAATACACTACAATGGCCCAAAGTATGCACGTGAATGCCCAAAATGCACGAAAACAACCCAAAGTGTGCACGTGAACGCCAAAAAAATACACCAAATCGATCACACGGCACACAAACCACCTCCATGAGGCTCAAAACATGTGAACAACCCCAAATAAAATCATTAAAGTGTGTAATACACCTCACACTTGTGAATAATCACCCACCAATATGCCCACACTACACACAAACTATACCCACAAACTCAAGGCATGATGATGAACTCCATCACCGCATGTGAACACCTCTAACTCAATGGTATACTAACATGTGTGGGAACTACCACTAGCACAAACAAGGTGTGGCAAGGGTCAAAATGTAGAATGGCCAAAGAATCCAAAGGTTGGGGGTGTGGAATGGTCAAAAGATCAAGGGTTGGAGTGTAAATGGCCAAGGGGATCTAATGGGAAATGTATGGGCAGGATGGGCTAATGTGAAAAAGGAATGAAGGGTTAAGATGTAAAGTAGATGGAGGGTGGAGATGTAGATGAGAATAGGGTTTACTTAAAAGGTGACTGAACGTTGTTCTTTCTCCCTCTCACACTTATTCATCTCACACAACACTCACAATTGTTGGCTGAAAGCTACAATTTTCTGAGGAAGGTTGAGAGCCGCAAAGCTCCATGATGCTAGTATAATCACCATCTTCTCTTCTTCTTTTTTTAATGCCTTTTTCTTTGTGTGCTAGGTATTATGTATGCGACTGCTCTGATCGTGTAGCCAGTTTAACTAGTTGCTCTAGTCGTGTTGTTCTGCAAACACCCAGCTCAAGGCTGCGTAGCAACATGCGCTAAGAAGTGTGGTGGTCTTTACATGTTTAAGCAAATCCCTACTGCTTGTGATACACGAGCAGCAGCGCTGCGCCTGAGATACGAGCTGCTTGTGCTAAAATGAAACACTGATGCGATGCCGTGCCGCCTGTGATACGCCAACAACAGCGCTGCGCCTGAGATATGAGCTGCTTGTGCTATGGTGTGCAAAGAATGCTCAGCAGTAGTAGCATGCCTTCTTGTGTTAGAGTCAAGTACTGAAATTTTCACTCTCATGCTGAAGTGTGTGTCCAGTAATAGCATAGCACTTAGTACGTGCTGCTTGAAAATGTTTGCGTTGATGTTGAAAAAAACGTGCTGATTCTGAAGTGGCTATATATAGCTAGCCCTAACTCAATCTAGGTCTTGCCTATATATATGTGACTTGTGACTAATATGATTCATTCTTGTGGAGCGTACGTGGTGTCTCCTGTCTCGTCTCTCTCCCTCTCTCAACATGGTATTAGAGTGATTCTAATCATAAGGGAAGCATCTACGTCTCCTGTCTTGTCTCTCTCCCTCTCTCAACATGGTATTAGAGTGATTCTAATCATAAGGGAGGCATCTACGTCTTCTTGTTCAATTTATGATTATGATTTCATGTCTTACAAGATTGATCTTTGGTAGCAATTTTGTGTAGGGTTGATTGGTTCTTTGACTATATGTTGCCTACATGATTTTATAGCTCCGCTTGTTGTAATTAGAATTGTTTCTTAATCGTGTCCTTAAAACCAAAACCAGGTGCTGGTGCGTATATGGTGCAGTGCTAGTGAATCCTATCAAAATGGTTTGTCAATCGGAGTTCTGAGTCAAAAGTAAAACAATAAAATAGGTTCTTTGTGAGAGCAAACAGGTAGTTGTCTTTGAGTCGTTAAGTAGGATTTGATCGTCAAAGATTTCCATGAAAGCTTCAGACGGATGCTTGTTGTACAAGCTACAATTAGATACAAAACTTACCGTGCAAGTTGCGTCATAACGTGGTGCTTTTTCTTAATGCGGTGCTTTTTCTTATTATTAGTTTTGTCTTTTATGGACCTCTAAGTTTGCTTACGTGCATGAGACACGGGTCTCCTCTTTTAGAGTTCTAATTTTGGTTCATGTTCTATTATTTACATGATTACTTTATGCTCGTCATCTGGTGCATGCCTAATTTGGCTACGTTTCTCATATCTCGTACATGGTCTGCAAGTTCTGCGATCTTATCTTGTACGTGTTTTCACAACCCGACATGGCAAACACCATACTTGTTAACGGATTTCCTTCTGGGCAGCATTCTGTTCCTCTTTGCCAAGGCCAAGTATTTCCTCGTTGGAAATACAAGATGCTATTAATTTTGGAAGGAGACGAATTGGCAGATATTGTTCTTGGTATTCTTGCATGCCCTCCTCAACCTATTGATGCACTTTAGAATGATGTTATTATTACCGAAGGTCCTATTTTTGAACAGTGGAAAATTGATCATGCACACTGGATTCGTCGTGATGATAAGGCTGCTCAGTATATACTTTCTGCCCTTAACGGTTCACTCATGCTAGATGTTTATCCGTTATCCACGTCATATGCTATATAGGACTATCTTATAACTATGTTTGAGAAGAAAACTGTTACAGAGATTCTGTATCTCCGTAATCTTTTGGGGGCAAGCTTCAATTCAAGGCAGGTACATCATCACATTAAATCATTCAAAGATATTATGAATCAACTTTCTGCTCAGGGGATCCTATTCCTTGAACTCAATTGGTTACACACCTTCTTGATACAGTGAAGGATCCTTTGTATGACAATATTGTCACTATATTATCTAACAAGGATGGAATTGACTTTGAGCATACATGTATTTCTTTGATTGAATATTCTCAACGTCATGATCGTCAGACGTCGGTAACTCATGAAACAGTCATGATTGCCCAAGAGTACACAGAATTAGAGAAAGCCTTTGCTGTCCGAAGACGTCCCTTTAGCAACGCCCTTCCTCCTCCTCCCAATTTACATCTTGTGGCCTCCAAAGAAGAGGTAATTCTTCTCGTTTGAGATTTCCTCAAAAGCGTTGTTCTTATTGTGATAAAACTGGTCACTTGGTATCTGAATGTTGGGCATGAGAGTACAATAAAGAACACGGTATTACAAATAAGCAACCTCGTTTATCAAGGGTTTCTTCCTCTTTTGCAACCTAAGAATATTGTGGGAGCACAAGGCATTCATCCAGTCGATGATTCAAGAGGCATTATGCTCAAAATCAAGCTTATGCTACTCAACAAAATCCTCATGATGAAGACAATGTTCATCAAGAGGCTAATTTACTTCATTATAATGTCTCTCCAGAAAAGGTACTACATGTTCGTGATGGTTCTCTCTTTATTGTTGATTCTGGTGCTACTGGCAACATGACATCAATTGCAATGGTTACACAATTATCATCCAATTCCTATCAAGAAAGTGGTTTATCTTGCTGATAATACAACTTGCCAAGTAATGGGTATTGGTGACTTGTATTTGGGAACTTCTTCCTCAACCAAAATACTGCGAGGAGTTTTATATGTTCCTGATTTACAAAGAAACTTACTTTTTGTTGCGCGGCTTGTGGATCTTGGTCTATTTGTTGGATTTGATAATATAAAGTGTTGCATTGAAAAGGATGGCACCACTATTGCGGTTGCTCCTCGACATGGTAATCTCTTTAAACTTTCATTAAATGAGGATGTTGCAAATGTTGTTACAGCTCTAGGAGATCTAGATTGTAAGCTATGGTATCATCGGTTTGCTAACTCAAATTTCTCAAAGCTTCTTGATATTCATCATCATCATCTTGTGAGAGGTATGGACCTCAAATCTCACCCGCATATGGGGATATGTGAATATTGTGCTCTAGGTAAACATCATCGTAAGCCATTTTCAATGTCTACAAATATTCATTCACATAATCTTTTGGATCTCATTCATACTGATATTTGTGGACCCTTTTCTCCATCCAATTCTTGCTATCATTACTTCATTACTTTTATTGATGATTATTAATGATATACAAATGTCTTTTTGCTATGACAAAAATCAGAAGCATTGGACACATTTAAGAGGTACCAAATATCTGTGGAGAATCACACTGGTTGAAGAGTCAAAATTCTTGGAAGTGATAATGGTGGTGAATATATTTCCAACTTATTTCATGATCATTGCATCAACCACGGCATCTACCATGAGTATACCATTCCATATTCTCCCCAACAGAATGGAGTTACAGAGCGAAAGAATCGTACAATTTTGAATGCAATCAGATGCATGCTTATTCATTCTAGATTATCTCGCTCTTTTTGGGCAGAAGCAGTATTGAGATGACAGCTGTTTTTGTTCAAAATCATCTTCTAGCTCTACTGCACCTTCTGGTAAGATTCCAATCAGAGCTTGGACAGGCCAAACTCCTTCGTTGCACATTTCAAAGTCTTTGGGTGTATTGCATATATTCATGTCCCAAAAGAGACACGACACAAGCTAGAACCTTCAGGTTTGAAGGTTATTTTTATTGGTTATTTTGACAACTCAAAGGGTTACAAGTTTTACGATCCAAGTTCTCAAAAGGTAATTGTTAGTCGAAATGCTATATTCAATGAGCAATTGATGGGAGGTTCGTGGTCCATAGATGATGCTGATGATACAAAAACATTACTCACTTCTTTTCCTTTTCTACTTTTGGACAGTGATTTGCATGATGACAACACTCTTTTGATGGACATTGGAGACAAGTCTATTGATGTTCATCCTACAGTTTCAAAGGAGACTGCTATAGATCTTGATATCTATGTTGATCTCCCTATTGAACTTGAGCACGATGCAAATCATGTATATGATGATGATCTTGATATCTAAGTTGATCTCCCTACTGAACTTGAGTACGGTGCAAATCATGTATATGATGATGATCTTGAAACCTTTAATCACGTATTGGCTGTTTGTGAAGATCCTTCAACTTATACAGAAGCTATGTCCTCTCCACAAAAAGGAACAATGGAAGGAAGCCATGAAAGCTGAATATGAGTCTTTGATCTCGAAAGGAACATGGGTTCTTACCAATCTACCTTCTGATCATACTCCTATCAAATGTAAGTGGGTTTACAAGACTAAAACAAAGGCAAATGGATCCTTTGATAAATTCAAAGCTCGTTTAGTTGCAAAGGGATATTCACAAATTGCAGGGATTGACTATCATGACACTTTTTCACCCATAGTTCGTAGTACAAGCATTCGAGTACTACTAGCTTTTGCAACTCACTTTGATTTGGAAATACATTAAATGGATGTTAAGGAGTTGGTTGAGCCTTTTAAGCAAGGTGATGAAGCGAGATGTGTTGCATTTCCTGCTCCTTGCGAAGTACAATTTTAGCGTCCCTCAATGCCTTTTGTCTTTCAGCTCCCTCAGACCCTTGAGCACATGACCTTGCATTGACTGTACCAGCATTAGCCTAGATTGCATTCCCAATCACACGAGAGGCAGCTTCTCTAAATATTTGTTCTAGGTTCTTGAACCAAAGAATCTCAATCAAAACACACCAAGGCTCATGTAGTGGTGGGAACTGTTTTATTGTGTGGTTGTTGGCTTGCACTTTGGGTTTGATATCTTGCTACTAGTTAATTGGTATGAATCCTTGTATAAATAATAAAGCATGAGATTGTTTGGTAGTATCTTTCTGCAGAGAACTTTAATCACTATGCATGTACTCTATTAAATGCTTGTAAATTTCTTGATTCAGTTCATGTTATGAGTGATAATTGTGCACAACTTCAGAAATCTATACTCTGTGTTGCTTTTTGTTAATGTCAATCAGTGACACACAAGCATACATCCAATCGATGGCTTGCAAAAACTATCTGCATAGATGCCACTGGTTTCTTCATGCACACATTCAATTGTCTCTGTAACTTTGTCAATCTTGGACTGATTCATACCATTTTTGCTAAGCATTCATCAAGATTTGCTTGCAACTGCCTTGATTGCATAAAGATGTATAACTGTTTGACTTGTTTATTGGATATCTAGCAAGATCTGTCCATTCTTTTATAGCAATAGAATCCCTTGGTGTAAATTGTATTACATTGGCTTGCCAATTATCTCAGTTCAATTGTGAGAGGGATTTTTATGTCTTTGACTTTTCTTGCTAAGATCAACTTGCTAAACACTTTTTTTTTCATAGAAACAAGAAAAATCAATAATAGAATGAAGTTTAGGGTAAAGATCACTTACTGATGTAAAGTTTTACACCAACCTTGCTTTAAACACTTAAGTTCTTCACTCTACACTGTTTTCGTGATAATCTTTATGGAATTTCTTCATAATCTTTGCACTAACTGTCATTGTTTCAAGGAACTCTGCACAGTTACATAAAACTTTGCACAAACTTCAAGAAACTACACAAACTTCAATGAACTGGAGTAATCTTTAATTTTCTGCATAGAATCTGGAACTGTTATAATAATCCGCACCTAGATTCTATTCTGCACAGTAATCTGCACTCTGCGCAATAATCTACATAGAAATCTAAAAACTGCATAGCAATCTGCACTCTACACACAATAATCTGCACAAAAATCTAAAAACTGCACAGCAATTTGCACTCTGCATAATAATCTGCATAGGAATCTGAAAACTACATAGCAATCTGCACTTTGTACAATAATGTGCGCAGAAATCTCAAAACTGCATAGCAATCTTTGAAACTGCAATGGAATTTTCTGCAAAACTACTTAAGAAACCAACTTCTTATAAATCTGTTCCAAGAACTTCAAGATTTTGGAAAATAGAATAGAAATAGAGGCTTAATGGATTAATAATTGAAACTGTAAGCTCTTTAAGCAAGATAATGCAAGAAAATCTCTCAATTTTGGCTAAAATCTCTGTAAACTCTAATTCAAAAATTAAGAAAATCAAGATCAAGAAAATTAAGATCGAGAAGTTCAAGCACCAAAACAGTAAACTAGATTAGGGTTAAAAAAACATTGTTTAATACAAATTCAAAAATGATTAACAAAAATCTCTTTGCTAATCTTATCAAACAAGAAATTAGTAAATCTGAAAATTATGTCAAAATCAATTTTGAAAATGATTAACTCTAATCACTCCCTCAGCAAGGACCTTAGACGAAGGCTCTAATCCTACGGATCTAAGCCAAGAGCTCTGATACTAATTGGAATAGAGTGATTCATAAAGCTCAGATTAGAGACAAATCATCATGGATTAATACAAGATTAAGGATAATCTGATACAATGGCCATGATGCCTAAGTGAGTTAACCTCCCACCAAGAGGATGGAAACAGCCTTCTATAGGCCTAGGTTGAAAGCCATGAGACTCCAAGAGTCATGAGATGACCAATATCAAAAGATATCAAAAAGTATAAAAAGGTAAAATGTCCATCATCCCTATACCTCATGGGGTCCCCTAAAGGTACACATGCAAATGTCCCTAAGCCCAAGTGCCTAGGCCCCATTTCCCCATGTGCATGTGCACCCAAACCTACTACCTCATTACAAGGAAACTGCACGAATGCAAGCTAGCACTTGAGAATACCCACCTCCCATTGTCATCAATAGGAGATGTCTATGTTGAGCTTGGTGCTCCCTGTTATTGCAAGACTATGCTCCACCGCACAAAGACAATAGCCCACTTGAGAATAGTCATCAATAGGAGATGTCTATGTTGAGCTTGGTGCTCCCTGTTATTGCAAGACTATACTTCACCGCACAAAGACAATAGCCCACTTTCATTTTCTCCCTAGAAGGACATGGCAAGACCAAGAGGGAAAGAGGAAAAAACTCACAACACACACACTCACAACAAGCATTGCACTACCAAAAGTAAAAGATGATAGGGTAGAGAGCTAGAGCACAAGGAGCAAGAGCACACTCTCAATCAACCCTCAAGGGAATGTCTCTTCATTAGAGAAATTCACTTATATACAAGGGACATATAAGTTTGGGTGTCCACACATTGTCCAGGCTAGTGGATGTCGACTCTTTCACTTTTCTTGGAAAATATCCCTTAAGTACATCATTAAGAGAAATTATTCGTGAAATATAATCAGATTGAAATAAGTTTCTAATTCCCACTTAGTCACACAACACATAAGTGAGGGTGAATAAGGATCTTTTAGGTGGTGCCCATTATGTGTGTACATCCTCCTCTAGTGACTTTGCACTACTTGTTCATGCTCCTCTGGCTTGTTTTAGATGTCTCATGTCCACTTGTGACCAACGCACACTTCCACTAAGTTGTCATAGATGCGCGTGTGAATGTTGTTGATACATGTCGATGTTTTTGTTAACCTCGAGGTAACATTCCCCCCTCCTCATTCTAGGTCCATCCTCAAATCTAGGGAGCTAATGGTTGTGTTGTGAGTCTTGAGTGGAAACTAATTTGAGAGGTTTTTGGTGGCAAAGTTACAAGACATGTCATTTTTTGGCGAGGCTAGTGGTGTGTGATTAGAAATTCGATGTTGAGGGTACATATGTAGGTGCAAATATTGTTTGCTTTCTCTTGTCATTATGGATTCCTATGATTTTGGATGTTATGATTTTGGTTATCGATTTCAATGATTATTAGCTCACTGTAAGGTCAACATAGTTGTGTTTCTATAGTTGCTAGTTATTTTTGTATATGTGGTGATAGTAGTGAACGTATCTCTAAGGAGGTATGGTTGATATATCTTGATGGCCCGGTTGTGTGAGATACAGATTAGAATGTGAAACTTGTTTGTAATACGTGAAAAAACTATTTTGTTTTAAATTCAACGCGAAGTCGGATGCCCTAGTGTGTGGAAGCGATGGTAAGAACCATGCCTAAAGACCCACAATTTGAGATGAAACATAAGGAGTGACACTCCATCCTCCATTTGTTTATCGATGATGACTTTCAGAGGAAAAGTAAATTTTCTTGCACAACTTGTAAGTTTCTTCTTTCCTATGCATCTCTAATTTTAACTAGTTCATTTCTCCTCATGGATTTCATATCTTACCCAATCATCATAGTTAAGTTGAGACTTGGAAGAGTGGTTGAAATAATTGGGAGTGGTCACCACCCACTGATGCCGATATCTAATGAGCCTAAGGGAACTATGACTTTGTAAAAGTAGTCGATTCTTTGAAATCTAAATTCAATTATCACTAAAGTCTCAAATTCTTATGTTGTTTTTTCTTGAGCATTAACTTTTTTGAATTGTTTCATTATTAAATACATGAAGACCATGCTAAAGGAGGTGGTGGAACACATGGTGGTGCTGGTGGTGGAGAGGAAGATTATGGTGATGAGGATGATCTTGAAAATGAAGATGAAGATGATTTACCTTAATTCGTTTTCTTGTTTTTTTATTAAATCCTCTCAATCAACTTAAATAAAGTTTTGAGGATAGAGAATTAAGGATTTAGAGATGTAATTACAAATGTGTTAATAAGATACTAACTCTTAATAATGGCTCTTGAAATTAATGTTAATAATGTTATATTAATGTTCTCAAAAAATTGACTTAGAGGTCATGTGAAACCCATTGGGATTTTGTTAGTTTTTGCTAGGCCCATCAAGATTATGATTTTTTGAATATGATCCGACCCATGCACAATATCTCCATGTGTATGACACTCTATATGTATGTGACCCTCTAAAACAGAAGCTGGATCATCATAAAGATCATCATCACTAAGCACTCACCAAGTTTCTACACAAGAGGTAAAAGTGATATCAGTCAACTCACTGTCAAGGGATCAGAGGGGGAAGGAAGAGGATGATGGGAGGGTGCTGGCAGGGATGAAAGATGGGGAGGGAAGAGGGTTTATGGATCTGATTATGAAATCATGATTGGCACAAGTTCCAAGGCAAAAAGTGCCATTCACACGTGCCAAGTTTCAAACTCCAAGAGATCTGGGTCCCATCCACACGTGTGAAAAAATGACTCCATTCCACACGTGTGGTATTTATTAGCTGCTTTGTTTGTATTTTGCACTAATCTTTTCCCTCCTGTTTAATCTCTCCTGTCTAGGCCCTCCCCTCTCATCTCTCTTACCTCTCTACCTCCCTACTCTGCACCATTAGCATCCTGACTAGCAGCAAAGGTTCATCCCCAGCACAAGGTACTCATCACCAGCACAGCACACCTACAGATAGCTTCCAGGTCAGTAAGACTCTCTATATCCTTTTCTTCTTGTTTAATAGTATATTAGGATAAGATACTGAGTGATGTGATGTAGCTTAGATATTAGGATAAATATTATATGTATTCCTTAGCTTTATCCACTGCAACCACAAGCAGGAAGACTTTTGAATTGGGCTGGTTCAGTGAGAGATTGATCACTTCTTGCCTTCCATAGACTCAATCCATCTTGCACCAAGTTGCAAACCCAGTGAAATGACTGAAGGCATGTTCCAGTATGCTGCCTCATGAATTTGCAGGAAAACACGAGGAGAAGGCTTTAGAAATTTCAAACAGCCCAAATCGCATTTTGTTGCAAATATAAAACTGTTGCTTCATCCACCCCTATCATTGTGATTTTGTGTCTTTCTAAGCTATCCAAGGCTGTACACTCATTGTTTTTAGTTGTAAAGACAGAGAAATCACTGTAGGAATGTAATAGCATATTACTTCACGTATTTGCAGGAAAACGCGAGAGTGAGCTGTTAGGAATTTCAAACTGTCGAAATCGCGTTTTGTTGCAAATTTATAAATGTTGCTTCATCCACCCCTGTCATTGCCTTCTTGTATCATTCCATGTTCTCCATGGCTGTAATCTCTTTCCATTGCTTTGTATGCAGCTTGTCAGAGTGATGGCAAGAACCAAGTCAACTACAAGGAGGGCTGGCAAGGGGCCAGGGCTTGCAGCAGCAGCAGCTGGGGCAAGTATCAAGGAATTTAGTGTGCCTCCAAAGGGAAGAGTTGCACATGGCAGGAAGGGGAAGCCAATGAGCCTACTCCAGAAAAAGGCCAAGAGATTGAAACATGGTGCAGGTGTGCTAAACGAGATTAGGAAGCAACAGAAAGCTATAGGCTTTGCAATCCCCAAGGCACCTTTTCAGAGACTAGTGAGAGACATATGTGATAGTTTGCACCTTGGTTTCAGGTGGAACAGGACTGCCATTCTTTCCTTACAGGAAATGGCAGAGGATTACTTGGAGAAATATTTTGAAGATGCAATGCTGGTAGCAGCCCATGCTCACAGGGTAACTCTGATGGCCAAAGACTTCAACGCTTTGTCCAGAGTGAGATGGAGGTATGACAAGCTGGTCCATCCTGTGGAATGGCAGGACATCAAAATGAGAGACATATTATTAATTCCACCTACAAGAAAGTTGAAGGTAGATGAGGTTAAGGTTGTTGAAGTAACCCACTCAAAGAGCACCAGAGGGAAAGCTGCTTATGAGGAGTCACCGAAGCAGCAAATAAAAGAATCCAAATCTGTTATAGATGTGGAGACTGTATAGATGGAGCTGTAGATATAGAGAAGGTTGCAAGAGCTGGGCCCTAACATAGTTGTCCATATTGAGGATGAAACTTCAGTGAATAATTTTGACTTGACAAAACCATGCTTGGCAGCATTGGCTCATAAGAATGAGTATTGCTCAGATACTATCATTCTTGCAATGCTCTAGTAAGTGTCTTTTATTTTACATTTGTTTGCAAAACAATCCTTCTTACACTCTACCCTAGTTATTATTTGGTCCAATGCAGCATGATGAGAAGCTGGCTTAACCACGCTCTACAGCATACAGTTCATATTATTGATCCTGCCATTTCCTTCAAGTTAAGAGATCCAAAGGAAACTCCCATGGATATTTCCAATTGGTTCAGACACTACGATTTTGATGTTGTCGATATTTTGCTACTTCCATACCATAACAAGTATGTCGGTGACTGCTTCTTTTAGGATTTTTCTTCAAGATTGAGAACTCTTGTAGCCTTTGATTTCTTAATGCTTTTTTCCTTACGCAGTGACCACTAGAGCTTTGCTTCTATTGACATCCAGCAAAAGCAATCCTTTTTATTCAACTCTCTTAAAAACACACATAGAGAGCTGAAATTGTAAGTGGTGTGTGTGCTATTTTTAACTTTAAACTTCATTATTTTGATTTAATGCACACTAAAAATAACTGAATTATATGTTGCAGTTGTATTAGAAGGCTTCTAGATGCATTGGATCACTGTTCTCCTAATGTCAATCTTTTGGATTCAATAGAGCCATTAGATTTAGAGGTAGAAAGTTGTTCCCTCTACTGATGTCCATTTCATGCTATGCCTTTGAACTTATTGAATAATTTTGTTTTGTTCAGATATTAACAGTTTCTAACATATCTTTCCAAGTGTACAGACACCACAACAAGATGATTCAAGTAGCTGCGCGGCTGGAGAGTGCTGATCAGTGCTGCCAAATATATATTTTCAAGCTATTTTGAGATAGGACAGCCAGAGCTTGTAAGAAAAAATAATTTTCATTTAGCTTCAAAATAATTGATATTGGTACAAAGTGTTCTAAATCATCATATCTCATTGCAGATGAGAGAAGATAGCTTCAGCTCGAACTATGTATATAGTTTTTGAGCTGATACAAGTTGGAATTTTTCGAAGTATGCCTCCCCCAAACCTATTGTACCAGCTCTACTGTCGAGTTGGGTGAGAGCTCTAAAGTCCGAGAAGGTGTCATACACCTTGATGACACAGATGATGCTGATGTGGTGCCACAGGAACAAGGACCTAGTGGTTATGAGGAGAAGCAACAAGAACAAGGACCTGCTGATGTTATTGAGGAGAAGATGGAGCAGTAGCAAACAAATGCTCCAGGGGCAGTAGAGGAGATAATGGAGCAGCACCAAGAGACTGTACACGACAAGATGGAGTAGCAGAAAACAGATTCTCCAAAAAAAGATGATACGGTGAGCTTGGACCATGTAGAGCAGCCTCTGGATCAGCCTGTAGATAAATAGAAAATGGTTGTCAAGAATATATTCTACATATATAATTAAACACTTTTGTATAAAATTTTACTTTATTGAATATAATACCTTTGTTTATGGAGTCTGTGTTATCTCAATTTTCAAATTTTCAATGTCTTTGCATTTTATTGAACTCTCTCTTCTTTTGAGCACCTGCAAAAAAGCAATATGAAACAATAGGGTAAAGTAAACTAATAGCAGTGCTTAATGAGACTAGGATAAGTCAGATGGTGTACCTTCTTATTGTTGTAGATAAATAAAAAGTCCTTTGAAATAGAACCTTCTGTCTCAAACAGAATGTCATTGCACAATTGAGCTAGGGAGCAACATTGTCTTAATGAGATATTGACTAGCACATCACCATTCTCAACAACATCAATATCAAGAAGTTTATTTTTTGCACCAAAAGAATCTTCATCTTGGTCCATTGGGACTAGTTTTGTACCTAGCATTTGACTGCGCTTATAATAAGAAGAAAAAATAAAATTTTATGATGCAACCATGTACTTCAGTTGCGTAGAAGGTTGGACAACCTCACAAAACACTGAACTTCATGTCTTCTTATCCCAACCTTTATCCAAAAATTGTGGCATGCATGCCAGACTTGTTGCTTTAACTGTGAACATTGTTTTTGAAACCTTCACTGGAAAGGTATTAAACAAGTCTACAAAAACTATGAGAGGCATGCATAAAGAAATTTTTATTATCCTTGTGGCAATATTGGGCCTCAGAGCTTTCTGTACTTCTTTGAAAAGCTTGGCCCTATATGCCTCTGTAACACTAAAATGTGGGAGAAGCCAATCCACTGAATTCCATGCCGGAAGGTCTTGTTTTCTTAACACACCAATGATCAGTAAAAAATATACCTGATTGAGCTATCTCTGTTGCACATCGACCTTGGTATTATTGTTCTCCTAAAACTATCGATCCATGCAGAACATCTATAAATCCCAGAATACAATCGATGTTTTGCTATGTCTCATATGATGAAGGGTATAAATCTGAAATAAAATAACACAAGAATGTCAATAAGCAAAGAAAGAAAGCTTCATCTTAAAAATCCATACACCTCATAAAGAACAAAACCACAATAGAAAAATATACAATTAGGCCTGTGTTGCGGAAGATCATCATTTGGATAGTCTCGCAAGACAAGTTCTTTATGCATGTACACATGCTGAATCAAAACTTCTTTCACCGATATCTTCCCTCTGGTGATTTTAAAATCTCGTACTCTTCCCTTCCATGACGCCAAGAAAATGTTTTTTGTCTGGGGTATCTTTCTTTTGCTAGGTTGCATGAGCACCCATGCTCCTTTCGAAACACTAAACCTTTCCCAAGTTCCTTCCGTTTTGACTGTACTTGAATTCTCTACTGAAGAAATAGAAGAAGCAGGTTGACGGGGTAAGGATGTGTGGTATAATTCTGCCTTCATAGCATTATCATCCACAGAGCGTCTTCCACAAGAACGAACATAGTTTTTATTCACCATGGGGAGACCTTGTGAATCTGTAACAACAGCAAAGTAATGTAAACAAGATAACAAAGTGAAGTTTCAAGAAAGAGAAAGTGGGCAAACAGACAGTTGACAAGAAACATCTTACTCTAAGCCAAACAGGATCAAGGGAGCAGTTTTCGAAAAGAAGAGGCTGCTGCACAATGAGGAAATGGTGTAGAATGGTAGACCTTTCTAAGGAAAGGCAGCACAACATTTCAAAGTTCAAAGGAAGGTGGAAGCGGGAAGGCCCTTGTCAGAGAAAATGTCAGACTAGATTCTATCTTCATGTCCAAAGATCTTGTGAGAATAAAAAACCAATGTCCACATTAATGTAGCACGCTTGTACCTACATAAAGTATTGTTTCTTTTATCTATTTTCTCTTATTTTTTTGAATTTCCAATGCTACGTTGGCCCTCTGTTGATTGGTTGAGAGCTTATTTTTCCAAACCGTAAAAGGCCCCAAAATGAGCTTCCTTTTTTCCTAATGTTTATGCATAGGGTATGCATACGCTATGCATACACTATGCATAGGAGTCCTCGATCTTCTCACTATACTTCTCTTGTACAAGAGGAGGTGCTTTTGGCTTTAATAGTGGGGAGTGTGTGGAAAGTCCTTAGAAGCTATCACTCAAAAGGGGCACTATCCACCCTACTTATCTAAGCAGTATTGTAGGAGGTGGTAACAATGTCCTGATATGATAGGTTGTATTTTTTCTCTAAGCTGTGTTGTTGTTTTCTCTTGGTTGGCTTGACATTGTCGAGGTAAGTGGCCTTATTCATTCAACCTCATGTTTATTGCACCCTTGGTGGTCGGGTTTAGGAGATGGACTTATGCATAGAGATATGAGGCATTGTTATATACCATCTAGAATGCTGCTTATGTCAAGGTAGGAGTGGTTATTCGTGAGTAGGTGGTTATAGTGGAGGAGGATCCCTGGATCTTCTCACTATCCTTCTCTTTTAAAAGAGGAGTTTCCTTTGGATTTAATAGTGGGGAGCATGTGGAAAGTCCTCAAAAGCTATTATCGAAAAGGGGCACTATCCACCCTACTTGTCTAAGCAGTATTGTAAGAGGTCTTAACAATATGCTAATATCACATGTTGTATTATTTATCTAAGCTTTAAGTATGGCTTGGGTTAGAGCAATCGTGTTTTGTTACCTATGCATGTATGTAGCAGCAATGTGGATCGACCTATCACACAAGATCCCAATGTAGCCAATCTGATGTCCATTATAAACGAACGATATGGGAAACAAGTTTGGTCACAGTTTACACTGACACATGTATGGTTCCATCAGACCTTTTCACATAAACAAAGTTAATCTTTTATGCATTCTATAATTCTTATATTTTAATCTTATATGCAGGCGGGCTTACAATCAAACGAATGGATGCCATGGGGGCAGACTACCCCACTTGGCCTGTCGATGCCATGGGGGAAATCTACCCCACTTGCTCAGTTAGGGCAAACCACGGCTTTGATAGGCGCGGGGCCGAGTGGCACAGGGCCGAGTGGTGCAGGCCCATCACGATATGGTTGCGATGAGCCTACATTACCTTCCTCTACTACTAGACCCACCCCTACTCCCTCACGTTCGTCTTCACCACAACCACGACATAGTAGGGATTCTGGGGGTAGACGTGCTAGCGAGGGGGGAGTAGGTTGCTTTTGCTTTGGCAATATCTTTGGCAAAAGAAGCACTATGTCTCTCGATGCGTCTCCCCAACAAGGGGTCTTTATCTACACATTATGAGCTATCCCCCCAAGAGACCCATTCCACCATTCGATCCACGCCTCCTACCATACAACGGGGATGCAGATAATGCCCTCATGATGGATGCACGACGAAAGAAAGTCATGAATTGTATGCATGTATTTGCAAACCTAGAGTTCGTGAACTCCTTCAAAAAGTGGAAAGCACAAGATGAACTTTGTAAGGAATATGTTATTGATGTGCTTATGTCAAAGTTCCCCATGCCACATGCAGGTCTTTGCTTCTTTGAGGAGTGGATGAAGAGGTGCATCAAGCTTTATCTCTAGAATAGGAGAGAAAATATCAAGAGAGCAGCAAATAATAATTTGGAGAAGGCTAGCATGTGTACGACCGAGGAGTGGAGGCACGCACGTGGCTTCATGAATTTATTTTCAACAACAAGTGGCGGCGGCGAGTGCTTTTCGACTAAAAAAGTGAGGGGCTTCGCACTTTGGCTCCTACGGGAAATCCTTCTTTCTTGCTCGTTTCATAAGTAAACATTTCTTCTCTTCTTCCATTTTGTTGTAGAGGGAGGTTGTTGGGCATGACCCAACAAAGGAGGACTATGACTATGGGTATAGAGCCCCCCATCCGCAATTGTGGGCGTGGATGCATACACGAGGTGTATGCTTGGGCATGACCCAACAAAGGAGGACTATGACCATGGGTATAGAGCCCCCATCCGCAATTGTGGGCGTGGATGCATACGTGAGGTGTATGCTTGGACGAGTCCATTTTGGGAGCTCAAGAAGATGAGGTAAGTGAGCCTAAACCATTCTCTCTTCTAGATCTAATTGTATTTTAATGCTCTTGCTTACCTTACGCTTGATGGCATGTATGTAGAATTAGGGGGAAGAAGAAGAGGAGGATCTAGATTATCAGTTTGAAACAAGTGAAGAGGACGAGGAATCGGATGATGAAGATCACTCAAAATCCAATGAGGATTCGAGAGACACCTCTTCATTGTAAAAACTTTATGTATATATGGCCAAAGACCCAACAATTTCTGAAATATAATTATTTTTTTGGCTTAATTGCATTCTCCAGAATGTATGTGTTTCTTATATTTTTGTTTGTGTTATAAATCTGCAACTGTGATTGTTTTAATTTAATAAAAAAATTGGGATAGACTGCGGAGTCCTTTGCAGACTCCACAATGTATGTGTTTCTTATATTTGTGTTTGTGTTATAAATCTGCAACTGTGATTGTTTTAATTTAATAAAAAAAATAATTGGGACAGACTACGGAGTCCTGTGCAGACTCCCCAGTCTGCCCCCCAGCTCTTTTTTTGTTGTGTAGAGCGCTGCTCTCAGCAGCAAAAATAGAAGTCGCTCCTCAGTGTGACAATATTGCTGCTCAACGATATTTAGTTGTTCCACAGTGATATGTCGTTTGGTGAGCAGCAATATTTCACTGCTATTTTCTCTGCTGAGCAGCGAACCCGTTGTTGCAGCAAAAATATTAGTTTTTGTAGCAGCCAAAATGGCTCCACACCTAGCTACCCTTCTAGTTATAAAAACATTGTTGTTTTCACGCTCCTAGACCCTCATTCTATTGTAGTGATAGTGGAACCTCATAGCAATGTAGATTTGATTGGCCACCATCCATTGTATTTTTTATAGCTAGACATGCCATCAATGTACACTTGAGAACGAAACTACTCTCAGTAGAAAGCATGTCGAAAATGGCCTACACGGCCAAATATATTAATTGAAAGACCCCTCAAAATTTTCTTTTTAGGTTCAGGGTTAGTCCAAAGTATAGTACAATCCTTTTTGGAAACAAATGAAGCTTCATGATCTTTTAAATTTTGTTTATTAATATCACCTATGTCCATGAGATCATATTCGCCAATTAAATACTTTTAAAAAATAGTCAAGCTAGGCTCACATGCTGTGTTCATTGCACATACAAGTAACGTAGATAATAGTATGAGTTAATATATGTGCATTGCCAATCATTATGGCTTATATTATCATGTATTTAGAGATGGTGTACTATAAAAAATACATCATTAATTAGGTAATGATTATTTATAGAGGAAATAATTAAAATATTTAGGCGAGGGTATATTCTACTCAACTAAGAGTCTTATGGTTTTCTATTGATATGGCCATATGCCTAATCTACAGAGTCATATTTACCATGAAAATCAAAACTGGTAGTATGTTTTCTACTAATGTCCATGAAAATTCACACTAATTTTTCTTTTTCTTTTTTTTCCCCAATTTCAATCAAAAAGTTGTTATTAGGTTAAAACAGAGCCATGCTGGGAATTGAGATTTTCCCACTTTATCTAATATCACATATTTGATGTTCATAGTGTGGAAAACTATGTTTTAGATTCGCCTATGGAGGGTTTTTTGAGCTCGGATTGGAAAATTTAAGATTGTGAGCTCTATGAGACCACTTCATGCATAGATGCCTTATCAAAGTCCATTGTTGATGAGGACCATGCTTATGATGATCTTGAGGTTCATACTTTGGATACGTGACCATATTACACATGTGGTGATGGGTATGCACATGAGGGTTTGTAATGTGTTGATCAAAGTGTTGTGCATGATAGTGATTCCTTACACACACATATTGGAGATGCTTCTCACTTTTGTGATGTGTATGGAAACTCTCTCTGTACATGAGACATTGACAGGTGCTATGCTCATTGCATAGAGGATGTAGAGAGAGAGCCATATCTATGGAGAGTTTTTAGGATTATCATCGTACTACTGTGACATGAAAAATTGATATCTTTCATTTTCAATTTTGTGCATATTTTGATGGTTTCTCAATGGTAATAAGGTGGAAGCTTGTCCAAGAAGATTGCGGCGCCCACAATGGAATAACGGCGTGGTGATGCGGCGGCTACCTTGATAACAACATTCTATCTTCAAATATAATGGTTTTACTTGATTTAGGGTGCACACATTGTAAATGCCACAAGTGTGCTTGATAAATACTTTGGAATGGTAGATAGGCTAGTGATGTGGAAAATAAAAGTGGGCCTTCATGCTCATATGGATTTTTATTGTATTATTAATATGGTATTCACCATAAGGCTACAAGTTGGGGAGTGTGGAAGGCATGTGGAGGAGTGTGTGTAGGTGCATAATTGGGAAAGATTCTTCTAGAATGCCTATATGGAAGAGGAGAATTCTGCCATGTGTAAGTGGGATCTCCACCTACATGCCACTTAGACTTGGCTATTATCTCATCACATTTTCAAAGTAAAAAAGTCTTCAATTTAATAATCAATAGAAGACTTAGCCTAAGAGGACAATTGATGGTGACATCTACCCTTATGTCACTGAAGGGTTGAAGATTTTTATGTTGTAATTTATAATAATGGAAGAGAGGGTGATTCTCCACCTATAAAAGGAGCCCTCCTCTCCCTTTCAAATCAATGAATGAGTGTCCTCAATTGAGCATTTTGTGTCATTGTTTGCCATTCTCTTATCTTCAAACCCTTATTTCAAACACTCTCTTTACATGTGAATGGCTCCTCATGCTCAGCCCAATTTTAGACCTCTTTGATGATTCATGATAAGTGGGATAAGGAGTTATTATCTTGGCGGGCCTATGACTTCTCAAGGTAGCCCTTGCCTTATTGCCGCCGTCCTTTTGAAGGTACCAATGGTTTTAGCGGTAATGAGCATGTGGAAAGACTTTGGGGACCATAGGTAAATCTTTATGATTGTCCGCTGAGCAATGTTAACCCTTACCCTCTATCTTGAATCATGAAGGAGATGAGAGGCAAGAGGCTATGTGAAAATTGAGGTTTCATGCAAAGAGAGGGAAAGTGCAGTTTTTGTGGTCCAATACCTAAATTTCAACTGGTAATTACTCATCACTCGGGTGTTGGTTTCTAAAATTGATCATATGGCTAGGAAGCTCTTTATATTCTCTTTTGACTCATATAACTAATTTCTTAATCCTTTACTTCATTGATAATCAGAATTTCTCCCAAAGTTGCTAACTTTTAGGTGAATTTTGGCAGTTTTATAGTCTTGAGGTAGTAAAATGCTCATAACTTTTTGCTCGGTTGCCTGTTTTTGAAAGTTTTTATATAGGCGCAAAGCTCTCTTCAAGCTCTACGTACCTATGTAATCCTCTTTTACATAGTCAATATGGATTTAAAACTGCAATTCTCTGTGTATCTCTGTTTTTATAGACTTTTGGCCATTCTTTCTTCTTAATAATGATTAATTCCTCCTAATCTCTTATCAAAAGGCAAATCCCATGTGTCTTATCCTCTTGTAAGTGATTGGTATATTCTTTTGCTTTAATATGTTTCATCCAAATCATCCAATTTGAACGGATGAACCTTACCAACATTCCCCGTATGTTTCTGTTCACATAATCCTGAGTCGGAAGATTTTCTTCCAACAAAGAATTGCCCTCTTGTTTGGAGCTACAAGACTGGTAGAAATTCTTGCTGCGCTCGTGAGCCTTTCATCTATCCTTCCATGAATTATGATCTCACCTTTGATATGTATATCTTTATCTTAACCTAGGGAGAGAAAGGGAGGTGAGGAGGCTGTGAGGTTTCATGCAAGTGTGTCTTGATTCTAAGCAGTGACAGAAGTCAAAACCCCAACTTTGTGTCACACTACCACTTATCGTGAGGATGGGGATACCTATGATGATGCATGTGATGGTAGTCTTGATAATGGAGTTACCCACTATAACATTGCATGCTCTATACTTGATGGTGAATATTTTTGTATTCTTGTTGCACATGTAACTTACGATGAGTTGTGGGTTTGCATTTACACTAAGCATGTGTATCTGTATGATGATTACACCCATGCGCATGTGGATGTAATCTATGAGGTGTGTATATTTAGGTCTTGTGGGCGCCAATATGATGTGATGGCTTATGTAGTCTAGGCATTCACTTTTGTATGTGTCATTAACCACCTCGATTGTATTTCCTATGGAGGACACACGACTAGCTTTGTCCGAGATGAGGATTCTTTGCATTTCACATTTGATTCTGACGGTCATGTGGACTGTCAATCATGGCACATACTTTGTTTCAAGACATCTTGTCATGCAGATGTGCATATGAATAAGGCTAGCTCTTTGGATTCCCACTTAACCTAGGAGATTAGGTGATGATAAGGGATGCATGACTACATTACATTTGTGATCAAGGTGATATTATGCTTTTCAGGTTGGCAATCCATCTATGCAGTTTCCCGTTTGATCTAGATGTTGATATAGATTATTATCTCGGGATCACGGATGATAGCTACCCATTATAAATTATTTCTCAAGTGGGATATGTGCATCTATGGGATCACACAACCAATTTTAGATTTTGTATAGAGGCTTTCTATACTTTGCCTACAAGACCACCCTTGGATTTCGAGGACAAAATCATTATGGAAAGTGATGGTTTGTAATGTAGTTCTTTGTGCTTTATTTATGATTAAAATTTACATGTTCTATTTTTCTGCCACCATATGGACAATATAAACATGGATGTAAATGTCAATAAAGTTACACTTATATCAAGAGTTATATATAAGTGCTTTTTACTGGAACTTATATTGGTGTAACATAAAACACCAAATAAGCCTACAAAATAAGTAAAAATATAATGTACATAAAAAATGATGATCTAGTATCGTTTTAAACTAGTCTATATAAATTGCCCAAGTCATCGGCTGATCAACCCATGACTTGGTCCATAATGACAAACTCGTCATAACATTTGATTGAGACCATATTGAACTAAAGCCACATATTTAAAATTTATGTGATGATGTAAAATTTTATGTTATTAACAAACATTAATAACAAAAAAAATGAATGGCAAACATTTTGCCAAAAGCACGTTGTCCAACATCTTAAATTCAATATCAATCACCCTGACTGGAGTGCACATGGTCTAATAGTAAGAATGAAAGATGATGGGTAAGGCTAGTGCAAGATTTGAAGTGGTGGAAAATCAATAATGTTTATATCAACGTTAATAATGGGTTTTGAGAAAATTATTAACAAATGTTAATAACATGTTAATGTTTATGTGATCACGTTGGTGAAATTCTTGACTAGAGAAAAGTCTTGTATGGACTGTGCAGTGCTCCCACCACGACCATCTGAGAGACCATCAGGGAGACAATGTGTTTGCTATATAGTGCTTACTAATGTTGTCATGTAGCCCCCACACAAGCATGCATCCTAGTTGCAAAAGTGCAACATCTATAGAGGTCATCCTAATTACCATCTGTTGGCAACATTTGGTCATCATCCATGTCTAAACTTGAACTTGCCATGTGCTCGAGTGGTCACCACAATGAATACTCCTCATATAGGGGGTCTTACACAATAGAGCACATTTATACCCGTATTAACAACAAGGGGGTGGAGCATTGAGAAAAATCTTTTACAGATTATCTTTCATTTTTTTATCCATTTAGGTTAATTACTTAACTGCATAGATTTAGGCAGTAAATTACATTTACTTTTAATTTATTATAATCTTTAAACAACATGGTAATTTTGGGAAACATATTAATGCTTTCAAAATAATGTGTATAGAATTATATATATTTTCTTAATTCTCACACCTATTTGCATACATATATTAATCAAAGAATTTGATTTTATAAAAGAAGTCTTGTTATTAACATGTTTGAGAATGAAGAGGAGATGGTACAAGCTTGAGTGTATTATTGTCATGTGAGAATAGTGGAAGGCTTATACTAAGATGCCATCTCAAGTGAATTTTGTAACACAATAATAGAAAAAAAAAGTTAATGGAATTTTCTTACAGGAAAGACTATCATTTCGAAAGTGATTCCCCTTGGTAGCCCATAATATAAGTTGTTATTAAGAATGACATCCCCTTGGTAGACAGTTTGTGATATGGAAAATATAGCCATCAAGCTTGATGTGAGCCTCCGGACTATAATGCCCACATATAAGAAATATAACCACACACAAGAGGAGATTTGGATCACATCATAACAAAGAACATGTTTACATAATTATCAAATCATCTTCTAGAGCATCTTTAGGAAGCTTGAAAATCTCATCACACCAAGTCAAGTCCTTATAATATCATTTATGAAGAAGGAATCAATCTTCTAGCATCAATTGAGAATTAATAAATCATATAAAGAATCTTCTCAAGAAGCAATGAATCATTTTTCATTAATAGGCAATCAATCTTTCGGTATTATAGCTAATCAATCTTCTCAAAGGAGTCTTCTACCTTATTTATTAGTGGAAATAGAAAAAAGTATATGTAGCAAAACAACTGATCTTATAGTAGGATCTTGAACTTCCTAGACATCATTGAGGTATTCTCATTCATGTCACTCTCACTCTCAATGTCACTCTCACTTTTACTCATAAATGAGTCACACTCTCACTCTTTTTCATAATGGAGTCACACTCTCACTCTCACTCTTCATTAACACTCTTCACACTCTCACTCTTCATTAACACTCCCACTCTAACTCTCACTCTCTCACTCTCAAGAAAAGGCTTTAAACCCACATTCCAAATTCATCATAAAAAATCATTTTCCTTCTTTTCAAGAAGTTCAAATCTCATCTTGTCTCCCTTAGGTCCACCTCAAAAGAGAGAGAGTTTTGAGTACAAGATCAAGCCTTCTCACACTCTTCATAGCCATACTTTCGGGTCTCTGATAATCACATATCCCATTGCATGCAAAGTATTATGTTAGCACGGGGCGGGGGGAGGGGGGGCACTCATAAATATGGAAACGTAGCACGTGGGTTCAACAAAAGGGTTTTTTTTAATCCATTTTAACATATTTTTTACATACAGAAGGATACCATTTGAAGGGCGTATTTACAGATTGAAAAGAAAAAGGGTGTGTTTTATTCATGAAAAATATGCAGATAAGGGGTTTTTAAATTGGGCTTTGAATGCACATGATATAGAGAGTTTACATATAGTGAACCCCCCCGAGTATTAGCACACCCTCTAGACTGAAGATAACTATCCAAAACATTATTAGATTTGTTGTGTACAACCTAGAGTGTAAATTCATCAATATACATCATCACATTCTCTTTTACATTTAAGCTATCATGAAAATCATGACTTTGTGGGAAATCAAGTCAAATTATTGTAATATGGGTATCAATTTGCACATTAGATTCAACAAGAGGAGGAACAAATCTTTTACAAAGGGAAAGATGTAGACCAGATGAAGAACGTGCCCTATAATCAAGGGGCACACTAAATTTTACCCTACTTCTACACATGTGGGTACCACCATGCCAAATATTGACCACTTTTGAAGGCAAAAGACAAGCCACAAGAGCCATGAAAGTGGCTTAATTGAGTGATTGGAGTGAAGTTATCAATTACTCAACGTCTCAATCGAGTCACAATCTTTGAAGTCCAAGAAAGTCACCATCTTTGATCAAGAGTGAGTCGTTTGAGTGATTGGAGTGAAGTCGTCAGTTACTCGGCATCCCAATCAAGTCACAATCTTTGAGTTGATCAAAGTGGCCATCTTTGATCGAGAGTGTTGAGCTTCAGGGGCAAGCATAGAAAACTATTGTTGTCATAGGATCATCGATGATGGTCGACAATGACATGGAAATGCTCGGACGTAGCAATGACTTGACTAATGTGTGGAATGGCCACCATCAAGATCACATGCACACAAACGCACACTAGTTAGGGTTTGATCCCCAAAGGGATTTTAACTGGAAACCTCTCGAATGAGAGATCCAAGCTCTATCCACTAGGCTACCGCCTTGGAGACAGCTCACTCTTTTTTGAGGAAGTGGTTAGGCACGATTAAACAATGTTAGGCCTGTTGGGTGGGGCACCTGTTGCCCAGTTCACAGAGATGCAACATGCAAACCAAGCGGCCATGCATGCTGCCACCCTCGAGGCGGGAATGTATGTTTTTGCTCCTATGCATGAATAGCACCAAAGACAATTGCTATATTCGAAGAAATATAAAATCGTTCATATAGAAAAAATATATCACATGCACACTCGCATCATGCATGTCTCTATTGTCGGTCTCTTGACATTTCAAAAAAATGCTCGTTGAAAACGTATAAATATGTGAGACCATAATATTGCGGTCCAAGGGAGCGACCATGGAAAACACTACGTGTTCTGCAGTTCATGTTGAAGTTGTGGCCTCAGGCGACCTTTTGATGAACATCCACATTACTGAACTGAGCGCAGGCATGGCCGGCTGTACCGAGAACCTTTGCGAGCCTGGCTCTTCTGAAAGCCTTAGCACGAAGCATGAAAAGCCAGAAAATGAGACATCGTCACCACAGTACGATGACGTAAATGAAGTGTGTAGTTCTCTTCTCGAAGAGGATAGTTGCGCTTCAGGAGAAGGGGCGAAGTCGGATGGTCTGCACGGCAATGAAGAGATCAGCAGTCGCAATATTAACAGCTTGATGGATAAGGCCTGTATTGAGAGCCTCTTAACACAGCTTGCACTACCCGCTCAAGTTGAAGGAACGCCAGATAACTGTCTCTCTGGCTCCACCTGTAATAGTGTATATAATAAGGGTGATGCATCTGAAACATTATATCTGGCAGATGAAGAGACCAGGTCCTCTACGACGAGCTCAAACCAGGTCTCCATTCTCGAGAGCCTAGCCATGCTAACTAGCGATGCCGCTATTAGTACAGACGAGCAACGAAACCCAGACGATGAGGTGCTACGTGGGACAGTCAGCCTTGTATCAGTGGATGAAAGAAATCAGATGGGTGTAGATGAAATTACGGACCGTGCTCTTGAAGAGATCAGCGCAGATTGCGTCGTTAATATCATGAAGGATGCGGCTTATAGCCCCAGTTTTGTTAATCATACAGAAGAAGGAGGTCTCAGTGTAGACATGTGTGGGATTGAGAAGGAGCCTGCTCAAGCACAAGAGTTCAGCACAGACTACGTCGTGAATACAATCAACGATGTAGCTTATAACGATGGTTGTGATAATTATACAGAGGAAGAAGGTCTCATCATCGACATGTCTGAGATTGGAGAGGAGATGGCGGAAGCTCAAGATGCTTGTTGTGATGTGAGAATGACGGAAGAAGTGGATGGCTTCTACTGGGTGGACAAGGTGTCATGTCAAGATGATTATTGTGATGTGGAAATAACCAAAGAAGCGGATGGTTTCTGCTTGGTGGACAAGGTGCCATTTCCAACCTCCGTTCTATGGCACCCCATGGTCATCATAGAGAACTACTACCCGTTGGTGGACAATGCATCCCCACATGGAAGGAATATGGACCCAATCTAAACATCAAACATGACTATCGGTATTGAAGGCTCTTCAAAAAGCTACTCCCTAATAAGATAGTCACCAAACATGATTATCGGTTGTGAAAGCTCTTCAAAAAGCTAGTCGAACATGATTATCGGTTTGGAAGGCTCTTCCAAATCGTCATTCTCTAGTCCCAAATAAGCCTACATCATCTACTAGTAAATTTGTAGTGCTTTTAATTGATTTTTCATTGGATAAAGCCTCTTCCATCTCTTCATTGGATAAAGGAACATAATTTTGTGCATTGCCTTAATGATTAATTGAAAATTTTAAAATTTTTAATTCAATTTTCATTGTATAAAGGATCATAAATTTGCGTATAACCTTTCTGGATTATTCAATTAAACATTTAAAAAAGAAACTAAGTTTTTGTCTTGGTCTTCTATGGTTAAAGAAAAACCCTAGGGTGGAAGGTGTCACCTTTAACTAGAGCACATTCTTCTAAGGTTAAAACATTTCTCTAAGGTGGAAGGTCTCACCTTTAACTAGAGCACATTCTTCTAAGGTGAAAACAAAACCTAGGGTGGAAGGTCTCACCTTAAACTAGAGCACACTCCTCTATTAAGCAGATGACTACCATGACACATGATATAATAGGGGTATCCAAATCACTAGTAAAGTCCGTGCACTTAATTGGTTGGTGATGGTATGAACCCCATTCTTCCCAATTTTATGGGCAACATGACTAAGGTATATGGAAGGTCTACCTCTTTTCTTTACTAGATGATGTATGAACACTAGTTTTCTAGCCTAGTAGGACATGAAATATAGTTCTGAAAGATAACAAGGTACTTTTCTTAGTCTAAACCCTTTCTCTAATGCAATGTTGGTGGATGCTCTCTTTCAGACCATCACATACATCACGTGAGTAGGAGATGAGCGCACATAGATACGTTAAATTACCAATGGAGTCCCAACGATTGGCAGAGACAGGAGATGAGTCTTGGTTTTCTAGTGTCTCTCAATGGTTCACATTACATGGTCTATAGATGCACTGGCTTTCACCTATGGAATATTATCTTATTTTCCCGCTTTTGCACAATACACATGAGGAGATCAACGGGGCAACTCGGTTAGACCTCTTCAAACAACACGTATAGGATACCTGGATCACATCACCAAAGTAGATGGGCACTAAGATGGCCATCTATAGAGATCACTTTCTTAGGCTCACTAACGAAGGCCATCTATAGAGATCACTTTCTTAGGCTCACTAACGAAGGCTTCATCTGCCGCTGCAGACCCACCTAAGTCATGGATGTTCACATGTCTCGTGCCATGAGAATTGCTATGGAGGTGGGCATATATAGGGTGCTTCTTCTTAGAGATCCTCGCTCCCCTATACGCCACCCCATTAGGCCATGATCACTAGCTTTTCTTATGCCCACCACAGCCCCCCACCACAACAAAGGACTCCCTCTAGGTGACAAAGCTAAATTAGAGACATATTGCGAGATGATACCAATCCTTCCTCTCTCAACCACCGGTGGATCCGGTGGACCTAGGAGTTCTCATCTTAGCGGCCTTAGATTACCCCATGGCTCACATTCTACATGGCCTCTCCTACAAGGAGTACACTGAGGTGATCACACATCACCGAGATCAGATGTTGTACCTACTTAGTCTAGATTTGTATTTCATCTATGCTATTTGTATTTTCCATGACCAAATATAACATTGATATCATTGTAACAGTTTGGTCTCATAGGCCAATTTGGCCTTTTGAAGGAAAATATCTTAGATAGAAGAAATGGCACCAAACTCACATAGTTCAACTTCATCACAAGATAGATATGTTTGACTACCATCCATTGTATTTTTTATAGCTGGACATGCCATCAATGCACACTTGAGAAAAAAATTACTCTTAGTATAAAGCATGTAGGAAATGGCTTGCAGAGCCACTTATATTAATTTAAAGATCTCTCAAAATTTTGTGTTTAGCTTAAGGGTTACCGCAAAGCATGGTAGATTCCGTTTTACAAACACATGAAGCATCATACACTTTTAAATAGTACTTATCAACATCACTTATGTCCATGAGATCATGTTTGCCACTGAATACTTTTTATAGAGAGTCATTGGCTGGGCTCACACGTTGTGCTCATTGCACATACAAGTACTGTAGATGATATGATGATTTAATATAATGTTAGTATGAGTTAATATAATATCCCTGACACTATCGTATATCGAATGTGCATTGCAAAGAATTACGACTTTTATTATCATGTATTCAAAGATGGTATACTTGTTAAAGTGGAGAAGAAGAGAGAGATGAGAGACTCTAAACATAGCTCCCAAAAGTGTATAGAATATACACTATAGATAGATATATATAGATTGGAGCCTGGGGTTAGGTAGGCATGCTATATACAGCACCAACACCCCCACTCAAACAAAGGCCCCTAGCTGTAGATGAAAACACCCTTGGGGAGTCAAGGGAAAAATCCATAGCCCCTATACATATATATCATTGTATTGATAATGTTTACAAAGCTACAATGACTGTCATAAGATTGTTACTCCTACCAGACAAAGGTCATAAGAACATCATAATCTTATGGTATAAATCATCCGAAGAACGGGAGTGTATCCAAAATAGTAGATGTCCATCTCGATAACATAGCAACATCCATCTTGCATCTTGATAGAATAGTAGCATCCAATAGTGGTCCAAATAGATGTCCAATAGAATAACATAGCATCTATATGTATGTATTTTTTGGCGAGGCTAGTGGTGTGTGATTAGAAATTCGATGTTGAGGGTACATATGTGGGTGCAAATATTGTTTGATTTCTCTTGTCATTATGGATTCCTATGATTTTGGATGTTATGATTTTGGTTATCGATTTCAATGATTATTAGCTCACTGTAGGGTCAACATAGTTGTGTTTCTATAGTTGCTAGTTATTTTTGTATATGTGGTGATAGTAGTGAACGTATCTCTAAGGAGGTATGGTTGATATATCTTGATGGCCTGGTTGTGTGAGATACGGATTAGAATGTGAAAATTGTTTGTAATACGTGAAAAAACTATTTTGTTTTAAATTCAACGCGAAGTCGGATGCCCTAGTGTGTGGAAGCGATGGTAAGAACCATGCCTAAAGACCCACAATTTGAGATGAAACATAAGGACTAGTGACACTACATCCTCCATTTGTTTATCGATGATGACTTTCAGAGGAAAAGTAATGATTTTCTTGCACAACTTGCAAGTTTCTTCTTTCCTATGCATCTCTAATTTTAACTAGTTCATTTCTCCTCATGGATTTCCATATCTTACCCAATCATCATAGTTAAGTTGAGACTTGGAAGTGGTTGAAATAATTGGGAGTGGTCACCACTGATGCCGATATCTAATGAGCCTAAGGGAACTATGACTTTGTAAAATTAGTCGACTCTTTGAAATCTAAATTCAATTATCACTAAAGTCTCAAATTCTTATGTTGTTTTTCCTTGAGCATTAACTTTTTTGAATTGTTTCATTATTAAATACATGAAGACCATGCTAAAGGAGGTGGTGGTACACATGGTGGTGCTGGTGGTGGAGAGGAAGATTATGGTGATGAGGATGATCTTGAAAATGAAGATGAAGATGATTTACCTTAATTCGTTTTCTTGTTTTTTTATTAAATCCTCTCAATCAACTTAAATAAAGTTTTGAGGATAGAGAATTAAGGATTTAGAGATGTAATTACAAATGTGTTAATAAGATACTAACTCTTAATAATGGCTCTTGAAATTAATGTTAATAATGTTATATTAACGTTCTCAAAAAATTGACTTGGAGGTCATGTGAAATCCATTGGGATTTTGTTAGTTTTTGCTAGGCCCATCGAGATTATGATTTTTTTCTAGTAGCAGGCCCATGGAGAAACTATAAAAGCCTAGCAGATTGTTATTAAAATCTATAAAGTTCCCACATGGTGTCATATCTCATGTTTGAATAGTAGCAACATACTAGAGGGTGCTTCTTCTCCTGGATAGGCAACCCTTGTTTAGGTAGCTTGGGTAGGTGCAATCACTGAGAAAATCCATGTGGTGCTTTTGGATTGACCTATTATTTGACTATTTTGACCCTTGACATAGACAACTCACCCTGCGTTTTCCATATAGAGTATAGTGTACAGATTAGACACCTTGTGCTTGATTTGGCTTTCTAGCGTCTCTTACACTCTTGTAGAGTTTTCTGCCATTTAAAACTTTTGTCTTTATGTCAAAATCTGCTTCTAAACAGACCTTCTAAATAGACGGAAAGATAAATGCTTCGCAAAACAATCCCTAATGAAGGCTATACCTAAAGTTTAGTCACAAACTAGTCAAATATTCTATCTTCTAATTCTTTACCCCACCAAAAGTGTTTATTCTATGAGTCTATGAGTCTCATAGACTAGGATGATCATGTATAATTAAGAAAAATAAGAATTACTATTTGTTAAGCATGTTCTATATTGGCTCAAATTCTCTCATATACACATCAATTTAATTATTTCATAACAAAAGAATTTGAAGAAAAATAATAAAATGTGATTTTGTGTACTTTCATGATATATTTGCTGATGTCTTGATTTATTGGAAATCCATGTCTACTCTCTAGAAGTTGTGGAAGAGCTGTTTGTAGATTTAGCAAGCCTCTCAGATCTCCTATCAGGGCTCCAACCTGCAACATGTATAACTTCATGCATAGATATTAGAAGCTAGTCGTGTGGGTACTTAAAATTACCAAAACATGTGCGGTCTACAACCCCAAAATCATCTATATGTGAGAGTTGACTCCAAAAATAGGTCATGTTTTACTTTTTTATCAAATTTGGATTTTCATGTCTATCTACACATTCAAAGGCTTCCTCTGAGTATACTAACTAATTAAAAACTCAATCTTGAAGTTTCGCTTAATTTTAACGCTTAGAATGTTTTCTTGCTAAAAATTGCTAGAATTTATTATTGAAATATGTATCATCCAAAGCTAAGGATTATCTTAAATCATAACTTGGTTAATCTCAGAGGTATGTTACAATAGGTAATCAAAATTATGGTCACAGCAACAATAGTCCCATGAACCACAACAACGCATAGGTGGAAG
Organism: Cibotium barometz; assembly: GCF_041138505.1. Taxonomy (NCBI): domain Eukaryota; kingdom Viridiplantae; phylum Streptophyta; class Polypodiopsida; order Cyatheales; family Cibotiaceae; genus Cibotium; species Cibotium barometz. The sequence continues at coordinate 15,099,689 of NC_141091.1, forward strand.
AGGCCAGTTGAGAGAGGCAAGGGGACTCAAAGAGCTCGTGGGAAAGTGGTAAAGGTAAAAAAAAATACATGAGGCTATTTTTATTGTGGCAAAGCCAGGCATTTGCAGGCAGATTACTACAAGAAGAAAAATGACATGAGAAATGGAAAAGTGCAGTAAAATAACTATGCATCTTGTAGCAAAAGTAATGAGGACAACGAAAGGTTGTTTGTTATGTGGCATGTGCAGTGATGATGTATGGTATGTTTATTCAGGTGCTTCAAACCAAATGACCAATCATGGTGGTGAGTGGTTTAAGGATATGAAAAATCATGGAAAGCTAGGTTTTGTTGAAACAAGGGATGAGACTACTTATTCAATTTCCCATGTTGTAAATGTGCCATTGTGAGCCTTTGGCTCAAAAATCACAATACAATTTAAAGAGAATAGAATTTGCACAAATTTTTGAGACAAAAAGAGAACAACTTTGTATATAATCAAGAAAGTTCTTATAACAATTTGATATAAAGCACTCTTGAAAGAAAGAGCTCGAGCCATATTAAATATTTAATTAGGTTGCGGTATAAAGTGCAGAATGTAATGTGGTCAGAAGGTTAACATTTGGGGTTGTAGACCGCACATGTTTTGGTAATTTTAAGTACCCACATGACTATCTTCTAATAGCTATGCATGAAGTTATACCTATTGCAAGTTGCAACCCTGACAACAAATCTGAGAGGCTTACCAAATCTACAAAAAGCTCTTCTACAACGTCTAGAGAGTAGACATGGATTCCCAATAAATCAAGACATCAACAAATATATCAGGAAAGTACACAAACTCACTTTTTATTGTTTTTCTTCCAATTCTTTTGATATGAAATAAATAAATTGATAGGTGTATATGAGAGAATCTGAGCCGATATAGGACATACTCAACGAATAGTAATTCTTAACTTTCTTAATTATACATGATCATCCTGGTCTATGAGACTCATAGACTCATAGAATAAAAACTTTTGGTGGGGTAAAGAATTAGAAGATAGAATATTTGACTAGTTTGTGACTAAACTTTAGGTATAGCCTTCATTAGGGACTGTTTTGCAAAGCATGTATCTTTACATGTGTCTAGAATTATATTTTGACATAAAGACAAAATTTTTAAATGGCAAAAAACGCGGGGTGAGTTGTCTATGTCAAGGGCCAAAATAGTCAAATAATAGGACTAATTGCCCAATCCAAAAGCACCACATGGATTTTCTCAAGGATAGCACATACCAAGCTAACTAAACAAGGGTTGCCTGTCCGGGAGAAGAAACACCCTCTAGTATGTCGCTACTATTCAAACATGAGATATAACACCATCTGGGAACTTTATAGATTTGAATAACAATCTGCTAGGAGTTTATAGTTTCTCCATGGGCATGCTAGGAAAAATCATAATCTCGATTGGCCCGACGAAAACTAACAAAATACCAATGTTAAATTCATTTATTCATCCATTTTGTTTTTTTAACATATATGTACATAAGAAAAAGAGGCTTCTCTCCTTGACATTCAATTTTGTTTCTTCTTTACCTCAACCATTTAAGCAACAAGGAAACGAAGAAGAAAGAAACCCATATGCATATGCATGTTTTTTGAATGACATGCATGTGAAGAGTAAGAAGAGGAAAATAAAGCATGCCTATATTTTTTTTAAGTATAAGATAAACAGTTTGACCTTTCTCCATCTTTTCCTTGAATTTGAATAGGAATAAGCATCTACATGGCTATTTTTGTTATCTTCTATCCCTCTTCTCAAAATGCTTGTGAAAAAGAGAAACCCAATGAGAAAGTAGGCATGCTTATTCCTTGTTTTTTCTTTCTTCACATGCTTGAATATTATCCCATACATGTGAAGGAAAAGAGGAGTAATAAGGAGCATGCCTAGAACCTAAATATTATTCTTTATCATTTTCACATGTCTACTTTATTATCTGATACATGTGAATAAAAAGAGGAGGAACGAGAATCATGTCTATCTAACTCTTCTTTTTCACACTAATGTGAAGAAGAAAAGTAAAAATAATATGAATGTTGTTCTTCTAGGTTTTCTTTTTTGCTTTCAGTCAACTAGTCACCTACACATGTATCCTTCTCTTGTTGAGCTAAAATGGTTATTAATTATCCAATAGGGCCAGGTGATTAACACATGTATGGGTGTAGCTTTGTCAAATTGGTTAATGCCATGTATTTTCTTTATATGTGGGTCAAGTTTAATGCATGCTCTCTAGTAGTAAGGTACAATCTTGCTGGTATTGTTGAGCTAGAAGCATACTCTTACTAGGCCATGCTTTTAAAGAGTATATGTTTCAATATATCAAGGGTAGTTGTGCTATTGTCCTACTATGCTTATATGGTGTTTTCTTTAATAGGACAACACGATCAAGTTCCAAAAGGGTAAGAGATTCCATTAGCCTTAGGCAAGTTGGCCTCAAAAAGTGAGAAGAATCGGATTTCTACTATCACTAATCAACTGAATGCATGCACTCTACTAGTGAGCTATGCAATCCTTCTTCTCGTAGTGCAGCTAGAAAACTTCTCTTTATAGGTTATGTTTTAGGCAAGTTGACCTTCAAATCATACCTAATGTTAGTGTTTCCCTTCATAAGAGCATGTGCTCTAGTTATAGGTAGGCAAGACCTTCCATTGTAAGGTTTTGTTTTAACCTTAGAAGACGAAGGCAAAACCTTAGTTGCTTTTTGCAGTCACACCAATTCAATAAACATGGAGGTCGCGCACAACGTTATGATCCTTCATCCAATCACGAGAATTCAAAGTCACCACATTAGGTGATGTACACTTATACATGGCGTTGTGACTAGCTAACGAACAGGCTTAAAAATGGGTAAACATGTTTGATGACTATATATGAGATCCATACTGCTTCTCTCTCTAATCTTCTCTTTAATGTATCCTACTAAGTGTGTGTGAGTGATTTGATGTGAGAGGAGGGAGTAGTGCACATGGTAAAATGTAATGGTGTGACAATGCTCGCAAGAGAAGGAGAATGGAAAGATACCCATGGTGCTATTGAATTTAGAGACCTCAAGTGTTATAAGTGAAACGTACCCATATTTTGTTCCATGATCTATGCACAAAAAATTCTCAAGATTTGCAGAAAAATCACATCATACTTCAGAAAACAAAGAGATTTTCAATAAACCATAATCATTGACAATCCAAAGTAACATAATAATCACCAATACAAAATCTCAAAATTAGAGAGAGAATCACCAACAAAAAGATCTAGCCAATCTAGGGATTTTCTCTAACGCCCGTCCACCCCCAACCTCCACGCTGACATCGCGGCTATCCTCGGTATGCCTCTTCTAAATCTTGTCCTCTGTGGGTTTTACCACATGGCTCCGAGAGGGCATAATTCGCATGCTCTATCGGGCTTTCCCTGTCTAAGGACGGCTGACCCGAATCTCAAAATCTCTCTCTCTCTCTCTCTCTCACACGTGCACGCGCGCGCGTGCTCTATCCTACACAGAAATCACCTCAAGGCTCTGGAAGAATTCAAAAAACAAAATCCTACAAGAATTAGTAAATTACCACATGCGACAAATGATAAAGATAGAAGTCCTTTCTAAAAACCTAATCTTGGACCAAATTAGGAAGAAGTATTCTCCTCTTTGCCTTACCTTCATCACTCAAGTTACATGTTCGAAAACAATCTTCAAGTTTCTCAATACATGCTTCCACTTCTTTACTCCTCTTCCCCTTTCTATTTAAGGTTGGTAGTGAACTTTTCTTCCTAGCTTGTTTGAGGTCAAAATCATCTACATGTCTCGATTTAAAGCCTATGCCCATAGCAGTTTTCATGGCCTGTACTGTAACCTGCAACTCCTAAGTAACAACTCTTGGTTGAGAGCTTAGAGGAACTTCACCAGGTTCTTCTTGTTGTGCTTATCAAAATTTCTTGATCCTTGCCCTTCTCGTTGACCCTATCTATCATCAAAATTAGGATGATCTTCCATCTCTCCATCTTCTTGGTTATCTCTGTCTTCTCCATTCAAATTCATGGAGGCTCGAGTGCGCATGGCTCTCATTCTTTCCTCCAATTCTTGATTCCTGTCTATAAGTATAATTACTTCCTCTGGAGTTACACCCACATGCAATAATCATTGTAAAAGATCCTCTTCTTGCCTTGTGTTGACTACTAAATTTGTTTGATGTGCAGCCATCTTGTGACTATACATCAAATTGCAAAATAATTCTCAAGAGAAAGAAAATCCAAGCTATATCACAAAAATCGATAATAATATTAGTCATCAAAGACCTGCAATATCCGGAATCAAGTGCGGATTGCCCAACCTAGGCTCTAATACCAACTAAGACATACCAATATTCTATTCCATGATCTATGCATAAAATTTCTCTAGATTTAGAGAAAAGTCACATCATATGTCAGAAAACAAAGATATTTTCAATAAACGAGAATTAGTATATTATCATGCACGAAAAGGATAAAGAAAGAAATCCCTTCTAAAAACACGATCTTAAACCAAATCTCTCGAAAAGGATAAAGAAAGAAATCCCTTCTAAAAACTCGATCTTAAACCAAATCACTCGAAAGTGGCATCGGATTCGTTTCGTGCGAATACCGGCCACCCCGTGCAGAATCTCCAAATTATCCGAACACGGACTTTGTTCTTCTTTTTATGAACTAACTTTATTTAATACTTCTCTTTGACAAATAAAGTTTTCTACTACCTCATACGAGACCGTTACTGAAAAGTAACGGTCAATTTGGTGTCCAGGCCCTGTTCCGAGCACCCGTTTGCGGTTATATTTACTCTGTAAACCTCCATACAAGTTTTCTTTAGGCTAAACTAATCACTATGTTCCTCTTATAAATTATCTAACATGGTTAAGTATAGAGTAGAAATCGCTTACAAATGACACCACAAAACATGCATAAAAAGCTACAAATTTGACCAAAAATATACATCTCTAATATTTCTAAGATGTGACCAAAATTAATCTTTATCCTCTAAGTATTTTCCACTTTTCAACATTAAATGTAGATGCTAAAAATCGCCGAGTCAAATGGACCCAAAAATAGGTACATATGAGTACACTACACAAGTTCATCCATCGAAAAGGTCCCCACGATATGTTGGGGAGAGTAGAGGTGAGTGGTTCCCTCTTTGCTAGCACCTAGTCTTAACAATGTGAGAGTGTATGTGTCATTTTATTTCTCCGTAAACATCGTCATGGATGCTAGTGAGAGTGTGAGGGTGTGTGTAAGGAGAGGGCTATTATCTTGATTCTACTTTGGAGAGGGTGTGTGTAAGGCGAGGGCTATTATCTTGATTCTACTTTGGAGATCGTCAAGCCATGGGCGTACGAAGCTCATCATAGATAACTCACATGGTGACAACACCTCTCATGTGCTAGCTTGCTACAACAAGGCGTATAAGCATCCTAGTTCCCCATGATAAGAGAAAGGTAAGTGCACTCCATTTGGTTAGGCTTGTGCTAGTGGTGCTTTTAAACTTTTCAAGGAGAAAATTAAGTAGTTTTTAAATCAAGGTGTTTCATTCGAGTGTATCTCCGGGAATGTGCCAATACTTTTTTAAAACAAGAAGGATGGGACCTTGAGACTTGGTTTTGACTATGGAGGTCTCAACCAGTAGCACCAGAGGATCAAGACTAAGTATCCCATTCCAAGAATCAATGAGCTCTTCAACTACTTACACAGGGCACACTCCTAGACTACTTTAACGATGCCCACCTATTCACAAAGACCAATCTTAAATCTACATATTATGAGATCTAGATATCCCTCAGATAATGTTTAACTCGAGGGATGGGCACTGTGACTTCATTATTATGCCTTTTAGGTTATCAACAAACACTCTTGCCATTTTCAATCATGTGATGATAGAGATCTTCATAACCCAGTTGTATGTGTTCTCATCTTCTTTGATGATAAGCTGGTCCATTTTAAGAATGCAAGGGATCATGAGAAACATGTCCAAGAGTCACTTGGAATCTTAAAGGAGGCACAAACTCTTCTCCAAAAAGAGTAAATGTATCTTCTTCAGGGATATGATTGAGTAGTTGGGTCTCATTGTGGCCCTCATTTTGTGACCAAGGATGGGATTTCAACTGACACTCTTAAGGTCAAGGCACTTGTAGAATGGGATTTTTTTTTGAAGTGGATACTAATGCCAATGTTTTTTCTATTAGAAGTGTCCTAATCCAAGAAAATAGACCCATAGCTTACAAGTCTTGTAAACTCAAGTCCCAAATGAAGAGTTGTGCCACACATGATTTGGAATTGCCTGGACAATTGTGCATGCACTTAAACTATTGAGAAACAATAAAATTCTCAAGTAGAGTTTTATTTAGCTTGGTCGAAATATGATTCAATGTAGATGGAAGTGTGAAAATGGAAAGTTTGGTTTGGATTTTATTCACGAGGTGAGGTACACTTGGAACAATAACCACAAGATCTACAATGTACAAAAAATGGTATTGAATCTTGACATTAAAGTTAATTGTTTCGCTTCACTCAAGGCAATACACAAGTAATTAGTAACACATATAGCCAAATTCGCCAAATATCTTCAAAGGTTCTACAATAGTCGACATTAAGAAATATATATCAAGTACCGACACACTGCAATGTTACCAGTCGGGTCCTCGTAGAAAACGTATAAATGTGTGGCCTTTGGAGCGGGAGTGACCATGAGTCTATTGATACCGCATAAACAAACGGGAAACAGTACGTTCTGTTTGGTTCATGACGTTGTGGCAGAAGCTGTGGCACCTTCCGACGAACATGCAGAGCACAAGCATGGACTCTACGCAGAGCTTTTGCGACGTGCGTTCGCGGTTCGCATGCAGCACCAAAAGCCAGCATCACCAGAAAACGAATATGCCCTTCGTGAAGCGGCTGCTTCTTTAATCCAAGAAGATAATTGAGTTTCACGAGAAAGGGCCAGCACAGATAGGAGAAGTAGCCTTCACGTAAAGGAAGAGATGAGGAGCCGCAATATGAACAACGTAACGGATAAGGCCTGCACTGAGAAGCTGAGGAAATCTCAAGATGATTGTTGTGATGTGAGAGTAGCCTTGGAAGTGGATAGCTTCTACTCCACCTCCTGGCAGCCTCGACAGCATCACCAAATCAGCCCCTCGGGCCATCACCAACACCAGCGCGCTGCATTCATGAATACCCTTCAATATAGGGTGTGCAGCAGCAGCAGCTCTAGTATGCAGGTTTTGTTTCTAAAGAAACCCAATTGTCCTTTGTTTCTAAAGAAACCCAATTGTCCGAGCAGCGATCCCCTGGTGATTCGTTGGGCTATTTGAAGTGCTTTTCAATATTAGGTTTTCAACGATATGATTGGAGAAAACAAAGGACAAATGGGTTTCTTTTGAAACAATACCTGCATACTATACACTCTATATTGACCGGTATTTATGAATGCAGCGCGCTGGTGTTGGTGATGGCCAGAGAGGCTGATTTGGTGACGCTTGCGAGCCTGCCAGGAGCCGGAGTAAAACCTATATAGACAAGACGTCATCTTAAGCTGATCGTTGTGATGCGGAAATAGCTAAAGAAGTTGATGGTTTCTGCCATTTCAAAAGGCGGTTCTGTGGCACCCACTGGCCCGTGGTGGACAATGCAAAACCACATAGAAGCAGTATGGATCTCATATAGTCATCAAACATGTTTATCCGTTTTTAAGGCTGTTCGTTAGCTAGTCACAACGCCATGTACAAGCCTACATCACCTACTGTGGTGACTTTGAATTCTTGTTATTGGATAAAGGATCATAACGTTGTGCACGACCTCCATGGTTATTGAATTGGTGTGACTGCAAAAAGCAACTAAGGTTTTGCCTTAGTCTTCTAAGTAAAAAAAAAACCTTACAATGGAAGGTCTTGCCTACCTATAACTAGAGCACATGCTCTTATGAAAGGAAACACTAACATTAGGCCTGATTTGAAAGTCAACTTGCCTAAACATAACCTATAAAGAGAAGTTTTCTGGCTGAACTACAAGAAGAAGGATTGTATAGCTCACTAGTAGAGTGCATGCATTCAGTTGATAGTGAAATCCGATTCTTCTCACTTTTTAAGGGCAACTTGCCTAAGGTTAAGGGAAGCTCCTACCCTTTTTGACTTCGATAGTGTTCTCCTATTAAAGATTACACCATATAAGCATAGTAGGACAATAGCACAACTACCCTTGCTATATTGAAACATAAACTCTTTAAAAGCATGACCTGTCAAGAGTACGTTTCTATCTCAACAACACCAGCAAGATTGTACCTTACAACTAGAGAGCATGTATTAAACTCGACCCACATATATAGAAAATACATGGCATTAACCAATTTGACAAAGCTACACCCATACACGTTAATCGTTTGGCCCTATTGGATAATTAATAACCATTTTAGCTCAACAAGAAAAGGATACATGTGTAGGTGACTAGTTGAGCGAAAGCAAAAAAGAAAACCTAGAAGAACAACATACATGCATATTATTTTTACTTTTCTTCTTCACATTAGTGTGAAAAAGAAGAGTTAGATAGACATGATTCTCGTTCCTCCTCTTTTTGTTCACATGTATGAGATAATAATTAGACATGTGAAAATGATAAAGAGTAATAATTAGTTTCTAGGCATGCTCCTTCACATGTATGGGATAATATTCAAGCATGTGAAGAAAGAAAAGACAAGGAATAAGCATGCCAACTTTCTCATTGGGTTTCTCTTTTTCACAAGCATTTTGAGAAGAGGGATAGAAGATAACAAAAACAGCCATGTAGATGCTTATTCAAATGCAAGGAAAAGATGGAGAAAGGTCTAATTGTTTATCTTATACTTAAGCAAAATATAGGCATGCTTCATTTTCCTCTTCTTACTCTTCACATGCATGTCATCCAAAAAACATGCATATGCATATGGGTTTCTTTCTTCTTCATTTTCTTCTTGCTTAAATGGTTGAGGTAAAGAAGAAACAAAATTGAATGTCAAGGAGAGAAGCCTCTTTTTCTTATGTACATATATGTTAAAAAAATAGAATGGAAGAATAAATGAATCTTGTTCTTTCCACTTTTTTATCTTTATGTACATATGAAAAAGAAGGCATTTTTATTATTTAGGTACATGTTAGAAAAAAGAGCAAATAGCTAAAACATGCATGTGAAAGAAAGTGGAGGAGTGGAAAGCCTAAACCCTCCACACTCACTAGCTCAAGGCTAATCAAGTGAAGAGTAGTCACCTTTCTTGTGTTGTTGGGAACTTGGTAGCTCTCTCGCCACTCATGGAAGAGGCATGGAATGGAGTGAGTCATAAAGCTCAGATTAAGAGCAAATCATCATGGATTAATACAAGATTAAGGATAATCTTATACAATGGCCATGATACCTAAGTGAGTTAACCTCCCACACCAAGAGGATGGAAACAGCCTTCCATAGGCCTAGGTTGAAAGCCATGAGGCTCCAAGAGTCATGAGATGACCAATATCGAAAGATATCAAAAACTATAATAATAAAAAAGGTACAATGTCCATCATCCATATACCTCATATAGGGTCCCCTAAAGGTACACATGTAAATGTCCCTATGCCCAAGTGCCTAGGCCCCATTTCCACATGTGCATGTGCACCCAAACCTACTACTTCATTACAAACCATCCCCTCCTACAATGATTTTGTCCTCAAAATTGAAGGGTGGTCGTGCCCAATGAAAACATATACAAGTGGCTATGTAGAAAAGCCATAAAAATTCACATCCATGATGAGTGAATGTAGACGTGTGCATGAATCATATGAGCCCCTGGATCAAATGGAAAGGATAGAGGACTCCTGCCGATGATGAGGCTATAAATTCAACCTCCTGGATCAAATGGAAATCCGAGGCATACAAAATCCAAGGCAATATCGCCATGATGATCTGGTGCAAGTGGAGTAGATAAAGAACCACCGTCGATGATGAATCTAGTCAAATATCCTCCAAGATCAAAGGGATATGTATGGTATATGTGTTGAAATGTAGAGAGAAAGAGATGAGACAAGAGACACATCATGTACGCTCCCAAAGACTGATTCATATTGAGGACAAGATACATATATATAGGTGAGACCAAGTTAGGTAGAGTGAGCCATATATAGAGCTCCAACACCCCCACTCAAACAAGGGTCTCTAGCTATGGATGAAAAAACCCTTGGGGAGTACAAGGGAAAAACCCAAGCCCCTATACAAATGTGAAAATATGAACCAGAAGTAATGATGTGAAAGTGCATTGTGCATCTATGTACAAATATACAAAAGGACCAAGAGGTCATAGTGTGCAATTGTGAAATGTGCAAAGTGCATGGTGTCTAGAAGATTACAACGATATATGTACAAAGCTACCATAAGAGTAAAGAGCCTAATCTAGAAAGAGTGAACCCGAGGCAACTCCAAGCTCTGAGCACAAGAGAATGAAGCGTGACTCATTGAGACCTTTGGTAAGAATATCTGCAATCATCTGGCCACTTGGACAATGTTCAATCATGATAGTGCCTTTTCGTACTTCGTATCGAACATAATGGTAATGCACAGCAATATGTTTTGACTTGTTATGTTGGACATAGTCTTTTGCAAGACTAATAGCACTCTGATTATCACACCGCAAGGGTGTACTAGAAAGAGGAGAATGGCAAATATTTGTCAACACTTGTTGAAGCCAAATGAGTTATTCAGATTCGGTTGTAGAAACTGCAACACAACGTTGTTTCTTGTTGGTCCAAGAAATAAGACAACCATTAATGAAGAAACAATTGCCACTAGTAGATTGCATAGATAAATGTGAGCTGGCCCAATCTGCATCTGTGTAACCCAAAAGAGAAAGAGATGGAATGGAGTCGGATGTGAATTGTCATTGATAAACCAAACCATAATCTGTAGTGCCTTTCAAGTATTTCAACACGCGCTTTGCTGAAGACCAATGCTTAAGAGAAGGACATGCAAGGTGTTGCCCGAGATAGTTAGCAATAAACAAAATGTCAGGACGAGTGTTCAAACCAACAACTTGAAGACATCCAACCACAATTAGCATATGGTTGATTTGTAACAAGCTGGCCACCACCATCAGAAGTGTTTTTCATGGAACTCGCAAGACAAGGAGTAGTTGCTGAATGTGCAGATTCCAAACCAAACTTCTTAATAGTATCTTCAATAAACTTTGACTGTCAAAGTAATAAAATACCTTTGCTACGATCCCTTTGAATCTGAATGCCAAGACACGAGTGAAGCTCTCCAAGATCCACCATAGGGCAAGGATTACAAAACTACCATTTTGGTGTTTGGTAAATAAGTTGGGATCAGAAGAGCAAGAGAAAGCCATGAGAGGTAAGAAAAAGATCAAACTTGATGTACCAGGCCCGTGAAGCTTGTTTAAGACCATATAAAGCCCTATGAAGACGAGCAACAAGATCTTCCTTACCTGCAATAACAAATCCTTCTGGCTGTTCCTCCATGTAAATTTCTTCATTCAAATCTCCATTCAAGAAAGCTGTGCGCACATCCATCTGATGAATTTCTAAGTCAAATTGAACAGCAAATGCCAATAAAACCCGAATACTAGTAATGCGAACAACTGGTGAAAAGGTTTCATGATAATCAACGCCAGCAACTTGAGAATAACCTTTGGCAACTAAACGTGCCTTGACTTTGTCAAAGGATCCATCTGCTTTAAATTTTGTCTTATATACCCACTGACACTTAATGGCAGTACGGCCAGGAGGCAGCTCAGTGAGTATCCATGTACCTTTAGAGATAAGAGAATCGTACTCTGCTTCCATAGCCTCTTGCCATTGATCCTTTTGTGGAGAACATATAGCATCACTGTACGTGGCAGGATCTTCAGAAGTAGAGAAAACATTAGCCTCAAAATCTTCATCATAAACATGACAAGAACCATGCTCAAAATCAATAGGCAGATCCATAAAAATGTCAACATCATCAATGACAACATTCGGAATCAATGGTTGTGAAGAGGAAAGTTGCTCTTTAGATGGTTGTGAAGAGGAAAGTTGCTCTATAGAAGAAGATTCATCATCACACAAGAATGGAAAAGCTTGAAGCAAAGATTTAGTATCATCGGAATCATCCATGGACCATGTACCGCCCATAAGCTGTTCATTGAAAATAGCATCACGATTCACAAGCACTTTCTTGGAGGACGGGTCATAGAATTTGTAGCCTTTGGAAGTGTTAGAATACCCAATAAAAATAACTTTAAGCCCAGGAGCATCAAGCTTTTCTCGTGTTCCTTTAGGAACATGAATATAAGCAATACATCCAAAGGTTCGAAAATGAGATACAGAAGGAATTTCACCTGTCCATGCTGTGATGGGTATCTTACCAGAAGGAGTAGTAGTAGGAAGATGATTCTGAACAAAGACTACTGTCAAGAGAGCTTCACTCCAGAAAACACGAGATAACCCAGAATGAATCAGCATACATTATATAGCATTGATAATAGTGCGATTCTTACGTTCAGCAACACCATTCCGTTGAGGTGAATATGGAGTTCATGATGAATACCATGGTCCGTACAATAACTCTCAAACTCAGGAGACACATATTCTCCACCATTATCGCTGTGCGAAGCTTCTTGAGGCGACGACCAGTTTGAAGTTCGGCAGCCTTGTGAAATTGCTTAAAAATAGATAACACCTCAAATTTTTGTCGAAGCAAGAAAACAACTGTATACCGTGAGTAATCATCAATAAACGTAATGAAATAATGATGTTGTGTTCTCGATGGAGGCAAAGGTCCACAAATGTCAGTATCAACAAGATCCAACAAATCATGAGAATGAACTGAATTCGAGAGAGGAAAGGGTTTACGATTGTGTTTTCCAAGAGCACAAAACTCACAGATTCCCATATGAGGATGAGCTTTAAGATCCATGCCACGTACAAGACCTTGACGATGAAGATCAAGAAGCTTTGAGAAATCATCATGAACAAAGCGATGATGCCATATCTTGCAATCATGATCACCTGGAGCAGTGACAACATTTGCTACAGCATCATTAAGAGAGAGCTCAAACAAATTGCCCTTATGAGAATCAGTTGCAATAATCTATCCATCATTCTCAATGCGGCATTTGGTGTGGTCGAATCCAACAAACAAACCAAGATCAACAAGTCTTGCAACTGAAAGAAGATTACGTTGAAGTTTTGGGACATGTAAAACCCCTCGTAAAACTCGAGTTGAAGAAGATAAGGTGCCAAGATATAAATCTCCGATGCCCTTGACTTGGCAAGTTGTATCATCAGCAAGATAAACAACACGCTTAACAGGTAAAGAATGATAGTTATGTAGCCACTTAGATTCATATGTCATATTTCCTGTAGCACCAGAATTAATAATGAAAAGTGAACCATCACGTACATAAAGTATTCTGTCTGGGGGAACTGAACATAAAACACAACTTGTTTCAGGCGCAACATTATCATGATGCTCGGTTGCATATGCTCGATTTCGATCTACATCAAATCGACGCTTAAAGCACATGGAAGAGGGATGATCAGATTTTCCACAATAATCACAAGAAGAATCTCTAGATAAACGTGGTTGTTTTGTGGTAATGTTGTGTTCTTCATCATATTGACGTGCCCAACAGTCATCTTCAGTATGACCATTCCTATTGCAGCAAGAACAATGCTTGTTAGTGTTGTGGCAACGTGAGAGAGAGAGAGATAGACACGTCATATGCATCCCCAAAGGTGTGTGGAATACACACAATAGATGAGTATATATAGAGGAGATCCTAGGGCTATATATATAGAGACATTCTATATATAGCCAACACCCCCGCTCAAAGAAGGGTCTCTAACTGTGGATGAAAAAAACCCTTGGGGGCTCAAGGGAAAAACCCACAGCTCTATATACACCTACCGCTATATTAAATTATTTTATAGTTACAAAGTATTATTCAAAGGAGCTACATCACTCCCATATATACAATAGCCATGAAGGCTGCGAAGGAGCTACATCACTCCCATATATACAATATCCATGAAGGAGCTACATCACTCCCATATATACAATAGCCATGAAGGAGCTACATCACTCCCATATATACTTCATCACTCTTATGTGTACAATAGCCATGAAGGCTTTGAAGGTCATCCATCTTCATGTTGTCTTGATCCATTCATGTAGGTTGGGTGCGAGTCTATCTTCGTGACAATGCCAAATAATATTTTTGTAGTCTCTTCTCTATATTGAAGTTCAACAATATCCAAATACAATCTTGATCCATAAACCCTGTAATATGGAAGAAGTCTCCATAACAAATGGAAAACCATAATTTTGTTATAGAAATATGAGATGTACACGAAAAGATGTACATAAAGAAATAGACATAAGGTATCTATTATATGGTTGCTTAGGAATATAGTCCATCCGCAAGGACATGCATGGCAATGTCAACTTGTGGAAGATCATCCAGTCAATGGCAAATGAACTAGATTAAGTAAGAGAATCTGGTTACTTGGAGAAGTTGACTTGGAAGATTGACCTGTCAAATAAACACTAAAATAGAAAATGACACTCATTCTAGTTAGTAAGGATATCATGGAAAGCTAGAATCATATCTTTGCCATGGGAAAAATCTACGACATAAGATCAAACCTCCAATATTATGAGTCAAGATAATGAGACAACTATAACTTGGATCAAACCTCCAAGATGACATGATATGAAAGTAAACCTCATAAGATGACAGGACGAGAAATCAAACCTCTGATGTCCATAGGTAGGATGACCAGACATGATGAAAAAGCAAACCAATAATTAGGATGTAGACACCTCTGACAGGATGAAAAAGCAAACCTCTGACATGACGTACTTGAAAGTAAACCTCATAAGATGATAGGCCGAGAAATCAAACGTGTGACATTCACAATCAGGATAGTAAACCTCATAAGATGACGGAACGAGAAATCAAACCTTTGACATCCCACAGGCAGCATGTAGCCACCAGGATGACATGATGTGAACATAAACCTCATAAGCTGATAGGATGAGAAATCAAACCTCTGAGACGGGAAGAGAAATCAAACCTCTGACATGTAGTCAGGATGACATGACGTGAACATAAACCTCATAAGCTGACGGGACGAGAAATTAAACCTCTCGGGAAATATGCTCGACGAAATTTCTTGTTAGTTGCCATAGATTGAATTCCAAGACTTGACCACCATTATAGCCATTTAGACCTGCATGGTTGCATTGTCGACCACAAAAGACATTGATAGACTTAAATAAACCTAGTCAATCTGATGAGCCAAAGCCAAGGCACGGTGCATCCAATGACCATGGCATCATGGATACAATCCATGGAAACGTAGTCAACCATCATTCACGAAACATGTAACCATCATTTGGAACAACACCATGGCATCATGGATAAAATCCATGGAAACACAATCTAGCCAAGTGAACCAACATCAACGAAACATGTAGCTTGGAATGACCAACATCAACAAAACATATAGCTTGGAATGACCAACATCAACGAAACATATAACCATCATCATGGAACAACACCATGGCATCATGGATACAATCCATGGAAACGTAGTCAACCATCATCGACGAAACATGTAACCATCATCACGGAACAACACCATGGCATCATGGATACAATCCATGGAAACGTAGTCAACCATCATTCACGAAACATGTAACCATCATTTGGAACAACACCATGGCATCATGGATACAATCCATGGAAACGTAGTCAACCATCATCGACGAAACATGTAACCATCATCATGGAACAACACCATGGCATCATGGATTGTAGTGAGTGAATTACATCAATGCAATGAACACATATACATATATCTATAAAATGTGTAACCATCACCACCATGGCATCATACCAAGGCACCAAAATTACAAACTCACCAAACCTGTCAGAATCACCAAGGCTTGCATGCTTAAAATAATAATTGTCAAGTCCGTGAGACTAGTTGTAATGTAACAAGCAAAGGTAGAACACATGGCACCTTTAACTAGTAGTAACAGCATGCTAAGCATCAATAACGTCCTCTTTACGCACAAGACGAACTTCCTCGAAGCCATAGAAAGAACAAATACACAACTTCCTTGTGAGAACAATCAAACGAGAGATCAACATCACCGCCAAGATAAAACGATAAAATGATCAGATCATCACCGAGATGACCATGAGCAAGTAACTATAACGATTTTGAAGTCATAAGATAAAACAATCAGATCATCACCGAGATGACCATAAGCAAGTAACTATAACGATTCCTAAGTCATGAGTTAAAACGATCAGATCATCACCGAGATGACCATGAGAAAGTAACTGTAACGATTCTGAAGTCATAAGATTTAAAATGATCAGATCATCACCGAGATGACCATGAGAAAGTAACTGTAACGATTTAGAAGTCATAAGATAAAACAATCAGATCATCACCGAGGCAGGATGAACAAAAACCATATACATATCATCAGCAGCAGTCGATCGAAAAGAGAGGCATAATTACCATCATGTGATAATACCTTGGATTGTCAATAAATACATTATGAACGTCTAAGCTTAATCATGTGATTCTTGTAGCTAGCACAGAGGCATAAGTCACGATCAGTGTAAGGCAAGGCCATCGAAGACCCTGACCATAATCATCGCCCCGGCCAAGTCCACGACATAGAGTGGGAGACGGCGATGGAAGAGAAGATGAACGAGCAGGCGGCGGGGCAACGAGCACACTCCCAACAAAGGGATGCAAGGGCGCGCCAAACACCCATGCACTACGGGTCCGGCGGAAAAGATGCATGGAAGGATAAGTTTTACAATATCACCATGTCGCGGTCAACTCGAGAGGCGGTGCGGTATCGGGAGAGCCACACCGAGAATGAAACGTGGCAGTGATTGCTTGACAACAACCACATCGACATAGAAGAGTTCCACAATGCAATTCGGACTCTGCAGCCTAGTCAACCATATGCTCATGCATACCACAAGTGCTCAACAATCAGGGTACTACGGGTCCGGCGGAAAAGATGCATGGAAGGATAAGTTTTACAATATCACCATGTCGCGGTCAACTCGAGAGGCGGTGCGGTATCGGGAGAGCCACACCGAGAATGAAACGTGGCAGTGATTGCTTGACAACAACCACATCGACATAGAAGAGTTCCACAATGCAATTCGGACTCTGCAGCCTAGTCAACCATATGCTCATGCATACCACAAGTGCTCAACAATCAGGGTACAACCAATAGCAATCATGAATACAATTTCCACTATCGGACCTCAGCCGATCACAAACAAATGAGCCTGCAACCCATCAGCATATCATAACCATACGGGTCTCTACCCACAACCACAATATCAATTATATATACCCTTATGCATGCCAATCAGGAATACAATTCTATCGGACCTCTACCGATCGTATCAATCATATATACCCTTATGCATGCCAATCAGGAATACAATTCTCACTATCGGACCTCTGCCGATCGCCATCAACAAATAAACCTGTTCAATTTACACCAAAAACCACCCTCTACCCCCTGTTGGGTCAAAACAGAACAAACTGGGCAAAATTTTTCTAAGTGCCAAACTGCCTGCCAGTTTTGACGGCCACTTTCAGAGAGCCATAACTCTCAAAATAGAAGAAATCTTAAAAAACTCAAAACTACAAAGTTGTAGAGGGAAACAAAATGAACAACTTTGTCTCTTTGGAGCCCCTGCAAAAAAGTAGTGGAGGACCTCCAAAATCCACCCCCAAAATGGCAAAAAATCAGATTTCCCTGCAAAACTGCCAAAACCGCTCTCTGCTGGTTTTTGCGGCGAATTTTTGAGCATGAAGATGACCAAACCAGAAAATTTGCATCACACAAGAGTTGTAGAGCTTATTCAGGGCTACATTTTGATATAAATATCTTTGAAATCCAACATTACTACTGAAAGTTATGCCCTCTGCAAGACAGCCCCCTGAGCCTGCCGAAAAAACACTTTTCACTGCTATTCTTCTCATATGCCACAGATGATGATGTAGATAGGTAAGAGGAGTATGGATATGTATTAAAAACGTCATAAGAGAGTAGAAGAAGAATCCTCATCACAAAACTCGGCCTTGAGACGGCCCGCCCTTTGTTCCTCTCTCTTCCCCTTCCTGCCCGCATAGTACTTAGACCGCATGTTTCATGGAGACGGAGTGATAGAGATGGGTAGGGGAAGAAAGGCTGAGCATAATCACACTCTCATATACACACAATCTCCATCATAAAAGAAAGCCGTAAGCACTTACCTCTGTGAAAGCGCTGCTCCCGACACTGAGAAGTATACCGCTTCTTCTTCTATTCGTAATACACATATACCGCTTCTTCTTCTATTCGCAATACACAACCGTATGCATACATATGCATATACACACACCAAAAGAGAAGAAGAGGAACAACAAGAGCCTCCTCTACCTCCTCCTCCCCTCCAAGAAGCCAAAGAACAGGAGCAGACAGAAATCGTCATCTTCCAGGACAGCTGCAGAAAATCAATCGTAACTTGGTCGTACGGTCTCCGAATGACAAAATTCTGAATACGAAAATTGATCGTATCGTCGTTTCCAAGAAGACATCGCGGGCCAAATCTGCTAATTCGATTTCCCTTGTCAGCTATGACGAAAATTCGATTTTCCTTGCCACAGCTCTGATACCATGTTGTGGCAACGTGAGAGAGAGAGAGATAGACACGTCATATGCATCCCCAAAGGTGTGTGAAATACACACAATAGATGAGTATATATAGAGGAGATCCTAGGGCTATATATATAGAGACATTCTATATATAGCCAACAGTTAGGAAATTTGAGACAAGAGAAACTACCACCACCACGACCACCTGTGCGGTTGCCTTGTTGAAAAGGACGCCTTCGCACATAAAAGGCCCGTTCCAACTGTTGTGACTCAGGCTCCTCTTGTTGTGAAAACATAGCTGCATCATGACCAACGCTACGTCGTTGTTGACGTTGAGAATACTCAATCAAAGATATGCAAGTTTGGTCAAAATCAAGACCGTCCTTGTTAGAAAGAATGGTAACAATGTTGTCATAAGACGGATCCTTTATCATATCAAGAAGAATTGTAATAAGTTGCTTTCGTGGAACAGGATCACCCGTAGTAGCAAGTTGATTAATAATAGATTTGAAAGAATCAATATGCCCCGTCATAGCAGTACCAACTTCATACTATAACTTTGAAAGCAAACCTCTCAAATAAAGTATTTTTGTAACAGACTTTTTCTGAAAATTTGCTATAAGATACTCCCATACGATACTCCCATACATCATGGGAAGTAGGAAAGTGATACACATCAAGCATGAGAGAAAAAGTCTGTAAAACAGACTTTTTCTGAAAATTTGCTATAAGATACTCCCATACGTCATGGGAAGTAGGAAAGTGATACACATCAAGCATGAGAGAATCACTAAGAGCAGAAAGAATGTACCGCGACGAGCTGCTTTATCATGCCTCTGCCAATCTATATAAGCAAGACGCCATGCATAAAAAATAGGGCCTTCCGTGATAAGAACGTTGTCAGAATCCGGAATAGTAGGTTGAGACAGACATAGAGAATCGCCAATAACAACATCTGAGAGCTCATCGCCTTCAAGAATTAACATCTTTGCTTTCCAACCGAGAAACCCTTGGCCTTGAAAAGAAGGAATAGAACGTTGGCCTGAAGGAAAACCATTGACGAGAACAATCATAGCCATATCTATCTGCGAGAAGACGTATAAGATAAAATCACAAAATCTGCACACCATAGACAAGGACAACCGCAAGAGATAAGAGACGTCAATAAGAAAAGAGTCCTCAAAATAGAGAGATGTGGGATGCAAGATTCATTAATAGATGCTTGATGAAAAAGCTAGATTGGTCGTTTTGCTAAAAATAGCAAAAAAAAAGACGCTTGACGAAAAAGCTAGATTTGGCAGTTTGCTAAAGACACTTGACGAAGACGAAGCCTGTGTGCTCACAAAGATGCATGACGAAGACGAAACCTGTGTGCTCACACAAAGAACCTGTTTGCTTATTCAAGGAACCTGTTTTACTGTTACAGATAAAGTTTGCCTGAACTGTCATAACTTTTGACTCACAACTCCGTTTGACAAACTTTTTTGATAGGATTCACCAGCACAAACCTGTTTGCTTATTCAAGGAACCTGTTTTGCTGTTACAGATGCAGTTTGCGTGAACTGTCATAACTTTTGACTCACAACTCTGTTTGACAAACTTTTTTGATAGGATTCACCAGCACAATACAATCTATGCGATTAAGAAACAACTCTAATTACAACAAGTTAAGCTATAAAATCATGTAGAAAATACATAATCAAAGAACAATCTTATAAGACATGAAATTATAATCATGAATTTAACAAGAAGACATAGATGCTTCCCTTACAGATGCTCTGATACCATGTTGAAATGTAGAGAGAAAGAGTCGAGACAAGAGACACATCATGTATACTCCCAAAGACTGATTCATATTGAGGACAAAATACATATATATAGGTGAGACCAAGTTAGGTAGAGTGAGCCATATATAGAGCTCCAACAATATGCCCTGAACTATCGAAGCTCGAATGGTAGTAGCTCCTGGATCAAAAGAAGAACTCGACTCCAAAGGGATAGTAGTACGAGGATCAAAAGGAAAACTCATAAGCTCCTCCTCATGGACCACACTGTGAATCTGGCATAAAAGGTATCTGCCGAAGAAGCTCAAAACTCCTAGCCAAAATGTCAAGTGGTCTTGGCACAAAAGAATCATCATGTCTGCCCCAAGACTAGAATATGCCATAGATGCACCTGAATGTCAAGCCACATATCCACAAACTATGCTCCTCAAATGGCAAAGAATGCATCCAAAGAAAAATGTCCTGACTCCAAAGAACACAGGTTCGTGCCGACATCTAAAGGAGCCATATGAACTTAACTCAAGGTCGGCCGCCTCAGGTAGAGTCAAATGTGAACTCATGCCTCCGTCGTATGTAGCACCACTCAAGAAGTCAAAAGCATGATCCACCATATCTATGTATGTAATGAATATGATCCGACCCATGCACAATATCTCCATGTGTATGACACTCTATATGTATGTGATCCTCTAAAACAGAAGCTGGATCATCATAAAGATCATCATCACTAAGCACTCACCAAGTTTCTACACAAGAGGTAAAAGTGATATCAGTCAACTCACTGTCAAGGGATCAGAGGGGGAAGGAAGAGGATGATGGGAGGGTGCTGGCAGGGATGAAAGACGGGGAGGGAAGAGGGTTTATGGATCTGATTATGAAATCATGATTGGCACAAGTTCCAAGGCAAAAAGTGCCATTCACACGTGCCAAGTTTCAAACTCCAAGAGATCTGGGTCCCATCCACACGTGTGAAAAAATGACTCCATTCCACACGTGTGGTATGTATTAGCTGCTTTGTTTGTATTTTGCACTAATCTTTTCCCTCCTGTTTAATCTCTCCTGTCTAGGCCCTCCCCTCTCATCTCTCTTGCCTCTCTACCTCCCTACTCTGCACCATTAGCATCCTGACTAGCAGCAAAGGTTCATCCCTAGCACAAGGTACTCATCAGCACACCTACAGATAGCTTCCAGGTCAGTAAGACTCTCTATATCCTTTTCTTCTTGTTTAATAGTATATTAGGATAAGATACTGAGTGATGTGATGTAGCTTAGATATTAGGATAAATATTATATGTATTCCTTTTGAATTGGGCTGGTTCAGTGAGAGATTGATCACTTCTTGCCTTCCATAGACTCAATCCATCTTGCACCAAGTTGCAAACACAGTGAAATGACTGAAGGCATGTTCCAGTATGCTGCCTCATGAATTTGTAGGAAAAGACGAGGAGAAGGCTTTAGAAATTTCAAACAGCCCAAATCGCATTTTGTTGCAAATATAAAACTGTTGCTTCATCCACCCCTATCATTGTGATTTTGTGTTTTTCTAAGCTATCCAAGGTTGTACACTCCTTATTGTTTTTAGTTGTAAAGACAGAGAAATCATTGTAGGAATGTAATAGCATATTACTTCACGTATTTGCAGGAAAACGCGAGAGTGAGCTGTTGGGAATTTCAAACTGTCGAAATCGCGTTTTGTTGCAAATTTATAAATGTTGCTTCATCCACCCCTGTCGTTGCCTTCTTGTATCATTCCATGTTCTCCATGGCTGTAATTTCTTTCCATTGCTTTGTATGCAGCTTGTCAGAGTGATGGCAAGAACCAAGTCAACTACAAGGAGGGCTGGCAAGGGGCCAGGGCTTGCAGCAGCAGCAGCAGCTGGGGCAAGTATCAAGGAATTTAGTGTGCCTCCAAAGGGAAGAGTTGCACATGGCAGGAAGGGGAAGCCAATGAGCCTACTCCACCAAAAGGCCAAGAGATTGAAACATGGTGCAGGTGTGCTAAAGGAGATCAGGAAGCAACAGAAAGCTATAGGCTTTGCAATCCCCAAGGCACCTTTTCAGAGACTAGTGAGAGACATATGTGATAGTTTGCACCTTGGTTTCAGGTGGAACAGGACTGCCATTCTTTCCTTACAGGAAATGGCAGAGGATTACTTGGAGAAATATTTTGAAGATGCAATGCTGGTAGCAGCCCATGCTCACAAGGTAACTCTGATGGCCAAAGACTTCAACACTTTGTCCAGAGTGAGATGGAGGTATGACAAGCTGGTCCATCCTGTGGAATGGCAGGACATCAAAATGAGAGACATATTATTAATTCCACCTACAAGAAAGTTGAAGGTAGATGAGGTTAAGGTTGTTGAAGTAACCCACTCAAAGAGCACCAAAGGGAAAGCTGCTTATGAGGAGTCATTGAAGCAACAAATAAAAGAATCCAAATCTGTTATAGATGTGGAGACTGTATAGATGGAGCTGTAGATATAGAGAAGGTTGCAGGAGCTGGGCCCTAACATAGTTGTCCATATTGAGGATGAAACTTCAGTGAATAATTTTGACTTGACAAAACTATGCTTGGCAGCATTGGCTCATAAGAATGAGTATTGCTCAGATACTATCATTCTTGCAATGCTCTAGTAAGTGTCTTTTATTTTACATTTGTTTGCAAAACAATCCTTCTTATACCTCCTTTACACCCTACCCTAATTATTATTTGGTCTAATGCAGCATGATGAGAAGCTAGCTTAACCACGCTGTACAGCATACAGTTCATATTATTGATCCTGCCATTTCCTTCAAGTTAAGAGATCCAAAGGAAACTCCCATGGATATTTCCAATTGGTTCAGACACTACGATTTTGATATTGTCGATATTTTGCTACTTCCATACCATAACAAGTATGTGGGTGACTGCTTCTTTTGGGATTTTTCTTCAAGATTGAGAACTCTTGTAGCCTTTGATTTCTTAATGCTTTTTTCCTTGCGCAGTGACCACTAGAGCTTTGCTTCTATTGACATCCAGCAAAAGCAATGCTTTTTATTCAACTCTCTTAAAAACACACATAGAGAGCTGAAATTATAAGTGGTGTGTGTGCTATTTTTAACTTTAAACTTTATTATTTTGATTTAATGCACACTAAAAATAACTGAATTATATGTTGTAGTTGTATTAGAAGGCTTCTAGATGCATTGGATCACTGTTCTCCTAATGTCAATCTTTTGGATTCAATAGAGCCATTAGATTTAGAGGTAGAAAGTTGTTCCCTCTACTGATGTCCATTTCATGCTATGCCTTTGAACTTATTGAATAATTTTGTTTTGTTCAGATATTAACAGTTTCTAACATATCTTTCCAACTGTACAGACACCACAACAAGATGTTTCAAGTAGCTGCGTGGCTGGAGAGTGCTGATCAGTGCCAAATATATATTTTCAAGCTATTTTGAGATAGGACAGCCAGAGCTTGTAAGAAAAAATAATTTTCATTTAGCTTCAAAATAATTGATATTGGTACAAAGTGTTCTAAATCATCATATCTCATTGCAGATGAGAGAAGATAGCTTCAGCTCGAACTATGTATATAGTTTTAGAGCTGATACAAATTGGAAGTTTTTGAAGTATGCCTCCCCCAAACCTATTGTACCAGCTACTGTCGAGTTGGGTGAGAGCTCTAAAGTCCGAGAAGGTGTCATACACCTTGATGACACAGATGATGCTGATGTGGTGCCACAGGAACAAGGACCTAGTGGTGATGAGGAGAAGCCACAAGAACAAGGACCTACTGATGTTATTGAGGAGAAGATGGAGCAGTAGCAAACAGATGCTCCAGGGGTAGTAGAGGAGACAATGGAGCAGCACCAAGAGACTGTACACGACAGGATGGAGCAGCAGAAAACAGATTCTCCAAAAAAAGATGATACGGTGAGCTTGGACCATGTAGAGCAGCCTCTAGATCAGCCTGTAGATAAATAGAAAATGGTTGTCAAGAATATATTCTACATATATAATTAAACACTTCTGTATAAAATTTTACTTTATTGAATATAATACCTTTGTTTATGGAGTCTGTGTTATCTCAATTTTCAAATTTTCAATGTCTTTGCATTTTATTGAACTCTCTCTTCTTTTGAGCACCTGCAAAAAAGCAATATAAAACAATAGGGTAAAGTAAACTAATAGCAGTGCTTAATGAGACTAGGGTAAGTCAGATGGTGTACCTTCTTATTGTTGTAGATAATTAAAAAGTCCTTTGAAATAGAACCTTCTGTCTCAAACAGAATGTCATTGCATAATTGAGCTAGGGAGCAACATTGTCTGAATGAGATATTGACTAGCAAATCATCATTCTCAACAACATCAATATCAAGAAGTTTATTTTCTGCACCAAAAGAATCTTCATCTTGATCCATTGGGACTAGTTTTGTACCTAGCATTTGACTGCGCTTATAATAAGAAGAAAAAATAAAATTTTGTGATGCAACCATGTACTTCAGTTGCGTAGAAGGTTGGACAACCTCACAAAACACTGAACTTCATGTCTTCTTATCCCAACCTTTATCCAAAAATTGTGGCATGCATGCCAGACTTGTTGCTTTAACTGTGAACATTGTTTTTGAAACCTTCACTGGAAAGGTATTAAACAAGTCTACAAAAACTATGAGAGGCATGCATAAAGAAATTTTTATTATCCTTGTGGCAATATTGGGCCTCAGAGCTTTCTGTACTTCTTTGAAAAGCTTGGCCCTATATGCCTCTGTAACACTAAAATGTGGGAAAAGCCAATCCACTGAATTCCATGCCGGAAGGTCTTATTTTCTTAACACACCAATGATTAGTAAAAAATATACCTAATTGAGCTAGCTCTGTTGCACATCGACCTTGGTATTATTGTTCTCCTATCGATCCATGCAGAACATCTATAAATCCCAGAATACAATCGATGTTTTGCCATGTCTCATATGATGAAGGGTATAAATCTGAAATAAAATAACACAAGAATGTCAATAAGCAAAGAAAGAAAGCTTCATCTTAAAAATCCATACACCTCATAAAGAACAAAACCACAATAGAAAAATATACAATTAGGCCTGTGTTGCGGAAGATCATTTGGATAGTCTCGTAAGACAAGTTCTTTATGCATGTACACATGCTGAATCAAAACTTCTTTCACCGATATCTTCTCTCTGGTGATTTTAAAATCTCGTACTCTTCCCTTCCATGACGCCAAGAAAATGTTTTTTGTCTGGGGTCTCTTTCTTTTGCTAGGTTACATGAGCACCCATGCTCCTTTCGAAACACTAAACCTTTCCCAAGTTCCTTCCGTTTTGACTGTACTTGAATTCTGTACCGAAGAAATAGAAGAAGCAGGTTGACGGGGTAAGGATGTGTGGTATAATTCTGCCTTCATAGCATTATCATCCACAGAGCATCTTCCACAAGAACGAACATAGTTTTTATTCACCATGGGGAGACCTTGTGAATCTATAACAATAGCAAAGTAATGTAAACAAGATAACAAAGTGAAGTTTCAAGAAAGAGAAAGTGGGCAGACAGACAGTTGACAAGAAACATCTTACTCTAAGCCAAACAGGATCAAGGGAGCAGTTTTGGAAAAGAAGAGGCTGTTGCACAATGAGGAAGTGGTGTAGAATGGTAGACCTTTCTAAGGAAAGGCAGCACAACATTTCAAAGTTCAAAGGAAGGTGGAAGCGGGAAGGCCCTTGTCAGAGAAAATGTCAGACTAGATTCTATCTTCATGTCCAAAGATCTTGTGAGAATAAAAAACCAATGTCCACATTAATGTAGCACGCTTGTACCTACATAAAGTATTGTTTCTTTTATCTATTTTCTCTTATTTTTGTGAATTTTCAACGTTACGTTGGCCCTCTGTTGATTGGTTGAGAGCTTATTTTTCCAAACCGCAAAAGGCCCCAAAATGAGCTCCCTTTTTTCCTAATGTTTATGCATAGGGTATGCATACGCTATGTATAGGCTATGCATACACTATGCATAGGAGTCCTCGATCTTCTCACTATACTTCTCTTGTACAAGAAGAGGTGCTTTTGGCTTTAATAGTGGGGAGTGTGTGGAAAGTCCTTAGAAGCTATCACTCGAAAGGGGCACTATCCACCCTACTTATCTGAGCAGTATTGTAGGAGGTGGTAACAATGTCCTGATATCATAGGTTGTATTTTTTCTCTAAGCTGTGTTGTTGTTTTCTCTTGGTTGGCTTGACATTGTCGAGGTAAGTGGCCTTATTCATTCAACCTCATGTTTATTGCACCCTTGTATTGCACCCTTGGTGGTCGGGTTTAGGAGATGGACTTATGCATAGAGATATGAGGCATTGTTATATACCATCTAGAATGCTGCTTATGTCAAGGTAGGAGTGGTTATTCGTGAGTAGGTGGTTATAGTGGAGGAGGATCCCTGGATCTTCTCACTATCCTTCTCTTTTAAAAGAGGAGTTGCCTTTGGCTTTAATAGTGGGGAGCATGTGGAAAGTCCTCAAAAGCTATTATCGAAAAGGGGCACTATCCACCCTACTTGTCTAAGCAGTATTGTAGGAGGTCTTAACAATATGCTAATATCACATGTTGTATTATTTATCTAAGCTTTAAGTATGGCTTGGGTTAGAGCAATCGTGTTTTGTTACCTATGCATGTATGTAGCAGCAATGTCGATCGACCTATCACACAAGATCCCAATGCAGCCAATCTGATTTCCATTATAAACGAACGATATGGGAAACAAGTTTGGTCACAGTTTACACTGACACATGTATGGTTCCATCAGACCTTTTCACATAAACAAAGTTAATCTTTTATGCATTCTATAATTCTTATATTTTAATCTTATATGCAGGCGGGCTTACAATCAAACGAATGGATGCCATGGGGGCAGACTACCCCACTTGGCCTGTCGATGCCATGGGGGAAATCTACCCCACTTGCTCAGTTAGGGCAAACCACGGCTTTGATAGACGCGGGGCCGAGTGGTGCAGGCCCATCACGATATGGTTGCGATGAGCCTACATTACCTTCCTCTACTACTAGACCCACCCCTGCTCCCTCACGTTCGTCTTCACCACAACCACGACATAGTAGGGATTCTGGGGGTTGTAGACGTGCTAGCGAGGGGGGAGTAGGTTGCTTTTGCTTTGGCAGTATCTTTGGCAAAAGAAGCACTATGTCTCTCGATGCGTCTCCCCAACCAGGGGGTCTTTATCTACACATTATGAGCTATCCCCCCAAGAGACCCATTCCACCATTCGATCCACGCCTCCTACCATACAACGTGGATGCAGATAATGCCCTCATGATGGATGCACGACGAAAGAAAGTCATGAATTGTATGCATGTATTTGCGAACCTAGAGTTCGTGAACTCCTTCAAAAAGTGGAAAGCACAAGATGAACTTTGTAAGGAATATGTTATTGATGTGCTTATGTCAAAGTTCCCCATGCCACATGCAGGTCTTTGCTTCTTTGAGGAGTGGATGAAGAGGTGCATCAAGCTTTATCTCTAGAATAGGAGAGAAAATATCAAGAGAGCAGCAAATAATAATTTGGAGAAGGCTAGCATGTGTACGACCGAGGAGTGGAGGCACGCACGTGGCTTCATGATAAAGCACCGAATTTATTTTCAACAACAAGTGGCGGCGGCGAGTGCTCTTCGACTAAAAAAGTGAGGGGCTTCGCACTTTGGCTCCTACGGGAAATCCTCCTTTCTTGCTCGTTTCATAAGTAAACATTTCTTCTCTTCTTCCATTTTGTTATAGAGGGAGGTTGTTGGGCATGACCCAACAAAGGAGGACTATGACTATGGGTATAGAGCCCCCCATCCGCAATTGTGGGCGTGCATGCATACGCGAGGTGTATGCTTGGGCATGTATGCTTGGGCATGACCCAACAAAGGAGGACTATGACCATGGGTATAGAGCCCCCCATCCGCAATTGTGGGCGTGGATGCATACGCGAGGTGTATGCTTGGGCATGACCCAACAAAGGAGGACTATGACCATGGGTATAGAGCCCCCCATCCGCAATTGTGGGCGTGGATGCATACGTGAGGTGTATGCTTGGACGAGTCCATTTTGGGAGCTCAAGAAGATGAGGTAAGTGAGCCTAAACCATTCTCTCTTTTACATCTAATTGTATTTTAATGCTCTTGCTTACCTTACGCTTGATGGCATGTATGTAGAATTAGGGGGAAGAAGAAGAGGAGGATCTAGATTATCAGTTTGAAACAAGTGAAGAGGACGAGGAATCAGATGATGAAGATCACTCAAAATCCAATGAGGATTCGAGTTAGACACCTCTTCATTGTAAAAACTTTATGTATATATGGCCAAAGGCCCAACAATTTCTGAAATATAATTATTTTTTTGGCTTAATTGCATTCTCCACAATGTATGTGTTTCTTATATTTGTGTTTGTGTTATAAATCTGCAACTGTGATTGTTTTAATTTAATAAAAAAATTGGGATAGACTGCGGAGTCCTGTGCAGACTCCACAATGTATGTGTTTCTTATATTTGTGTTTGTGTTATAAATCTGCAACTGTGACTGTTTTAATTTAATAAAAATAATAATTGGGACAGACTACGGAGTCCTGTGCAGACTCCCCAGTCTGCCCCCCAGCTCTTTTTTTGCTGTGCAGAGCGCTGCTCTCAGTAGCAAAAATAGAAGTCGCTCCTCAGTGTGACAATATTGCTGCTCAGCGATATTTAGTTGTTCCACAGTGATATGTCATTTGGTGAGCAGCAATATTTCACTGCTATTTTCTCTGCTGAGCAATGAACCCGTTGTTGCAGCAAAAATATTAGTTTTTGTAGCAGCCAAAATGGCTCCACACCTAGCTACCCTTCTAGTTATAAAAACGTTGTTGTTTTCACGCTGCTAGACCCTCATTCTATTGTAGTGATAGTGGAACCTCATAGCAATGTAGATTTGATTGGCCACCATCCATTGTATTTTTTATAGCTAGACATGCCATCAATGTACACTTGAGAACGAAACTACTCTCAATAGAAAGCATGTCGAAAATGGCCTACACGGCCAAATATATTAATTGAAAGACCCCTCAAAATTTTCTTTTTAGGTTCAGGGTTAGTCCAAAGTATAGTACAATCCTTTTTGGAAACAAATGAAGCTTCATGATCTTTTAAATTTTGTTTATTAATATCACCTATGTCCATGAGATCATATTCGCCAATTAAATACTTTTAAAAAATAGTCAAGCTAGGCTCACATGCTGTGTTCATTGCACATACAAGTAACGTAGATAATAGTATGAGTTAATATATGTGCATTGCCAATCATTATGGCTTATATTATCATGTATTTAGAGATGGTGTACTATAAAAAATACATCATTAATTAGGTAATGATTATTTATAGAGGAAACAATTAAAATATTTAGGCGAGGGTATATTCTACTCAACTAGGAGTCTTATGGTTTTCTATTGATATGGCCATATGCCTAATCTACAGAGTCATATTTACCATGAAAATCAAAACTGGTAGTATGTTTTCTACTAATGTCCATTAAAATTCACACTTTTTTTTCCCCCAATTTCAATCAAAAAGTTGTTATTAGGTCAAAACAGAGCCATGCTGGGAATTGAGATTTTCCCACTTTATCTAATATCACATATTTGATGTTCATAGTGTGGAAAACTATGTTTTAGATTCGCCTATGGAGGGTTTTTTGAGCTCGGATTGGAAAATTTAAGATCGTGAGCTCTATGAGACCACTTCATGCATAGATGCCTTATCAAAGTCCATTGTTGATGAGGACCATGCTTATGATGATCTTGAGGTTCATACTTTGGATACGTGACCATATTACACATGTGGTGATGGGTATGCACATGAGGGTTTGTAATGTGTTGATCAAAGTGTTGTGCATGATAGTGATTCCTTACACACACATATTGGAGATGCTTCTCACTTTTGTGATGTGTATGGAAACTCTCTCTGTACATAAGACATTGACAGGTGCTATGCTCATTGCATAGAGGATGTAGAGAGAGAGCCATATCTATGGAGAGTTTTTAGGATTATCATCGTACTACTGTGACATGAAAAATTGATATCTTTCATTTTCAATTTTGTGCATATTTTGATGGTTTCTCAATGGTAATAAGGTGGAAGCTTGTCCAAGAAGATTGCGGCGCCCACAATGGAATAACGGCGTGGTGATGCGGCTTGGCGGCTACCTTGATAACAACATTCTATCTTCAAATATAATGGTTTTACTTGATTTAGGGTGCACACATTGTAAATGCCACAAGTGTGCTTGATAAATACTTTGGAATGGTAGATAGGCTAGTGATGTGGAAAATAAAAGTGGGCCTTCATGCTCATATGGATTTTTATTGTATTATTAATATGGTATTCACCATAAGGCTACAAGTTGGGAAGTGTGGAAGGCATGTGGAGGAGTGTGTGTAGGTGCATAATTGGGAAAGATTCTTCTAGAATGCCTACATGGAAGAGGAGAATTCTGCCATGTGTAAGTGGGATCTCCACCTACATGCCACTTAGACTTGGCTATTATCTCATCACATTTTCAAAGTAAAAAAGTCTTCAATTTAATAATCAATAGAAGACTTAGCCTAAGAGGACAATTGATGGTGACATCTACCCTTATGTCACTGAAGGGTTGAAGATTTTTATGTTGTAATTTGTAATAATGAAAGAGAGGGTGATTCTCCACCTATAAAAGGAGCCCTCCTCTCCCTTTCAAATCAATGAATGAGTGTCCTCAATTGAGCATTTTGTGTCATTGTTTGCCATTCTCTTATCTTCAAACCTTTATTTCAAACACTCTCTTTACATGTGAATGGCTCCTCATGCTCAGCCCAATTTTAGACCTCTTTGATGATTCATGATAAGTGGGATAAGGAGTTATTATCTTGGCGGGCCTCCCAAGGTAGCCCTTGCCTTATTGCCGCCCTCCTTTTGAAGGTACCAATGGTTTTAGTGGTAATGAGCATGTGGAAAGACTTTGGGGACCATAGGTAAATCTTTATGATTGTCCGCTGAGCAATGTTAACCCTTACCCTCTATCTTGAGTCATGAAGGAGATGAGAGGCAAGAGGCTATGTGAAAATTGAGGTTTCATGCAAAGAGAGGGAAGTGCAATTTTTGTGGTCCAATACCTAAATTTCATCACTCGGGTGTTGGTTTCTAAAATTGATCATATGGCTAGGAAGCTCTTTATATTCTCTTTCCACTCATATAACTAATTTCTTAATCCTTTACTTCATTGATAATCAGAATTTCTCCCAAAGTTGCTAACTTTTAGGCGAATTTTGGTAGTTTTATAGTCTTGTAGTAGTAAAATGCTCATAACTTTTTGCTCGGTTGCCTGTTTTTGAAAGTTTTTATATAGGCGCAAAGCTCTCTTCAAGCTCTACGTACTTATGTAATCCTCTTTTACATAGTCAATATGGATTTAAAACTGCAATTCTCTGTGTATCTCTGTTTTTATAGACTTTTGGCCATTCTTTCTTCTTAATAATGATTAATTCCTCCTAATCTCTTATCAAAAGGCAAATCCCATGTGTCTTATCCTCTTGTAAGTGATTGCTATATTCTTTTGCTTTAATATGTTCCATCCAAATCATCCAATTTGAACGGATGAACCTTACCAACATTCCCTGTATGTTTCTGTTCACATAATCCTGAGTCGGAAGATTTTCTTCCAACAAAGAATTGCCCTCTTGTTTGGAGCTACAAGACTGGCAGAAATTCTTGCTGCTCCTGAGCCTTTCATCTTTCCTTCCATGAATTATGATCTCACCTTTGATGTGTATATCTTTATCTTAACCTAGGGAGAGAAAGGGAGGTGAGGAGGATGTGAGGTTTTGTGTGTTTTGATTCTAAGCAGTGTGACAGAAGTCAAAACCCCAACTTTGTGTCACACTACCACTTATCATGAGGATGGGGATACCTATGATGATGCATGTGATGGTAGTCTTGATAATGGAGTTACCCACTATAACATTGCATGCTCTATGCTTGATGGGAATATTTTTGTATTCTTGTTGCACATGTAACTTACGATGAGTTGTGGGTTTGCATTTACACTAAGCATGTGTATCTGTATGATGATTACACCCATGCGCATGTGGATGTAATCTATGAGGTGTGTATATTTAGGTCTTGTGGGTGCCAATATGATGTGATGGCTTATGTAGTCTAGGCATTCACTTTTGTATGTGTCATTAACCACCTCGATTGTATTTCCTATGGAGGACACACGACTAGCTTTGTCCGAGATGAGGATTCTTTGCATTTCACATTTGATTCTGATGGTCATGTGGACTGTCAATCATGGCACATACTTTGTTTCAAGACATCTTGTCATGCAAATGTGCATATGAATCAGGCTAGCTCTTTGGATTCCCACTTAACCTAGGAGATTAGGTGATGATAAGGGATGCATGACTACATTACATTTGTGATCAAGGCGATATTATGCTTTTCAGGTTGGCAATCCATCTATGCAATTTCCCGTTTGATCTAGATGTTGATATAGATTATTATCTCGCGATCACGGATGATAGCTACCCATTATAAATTATTTCTCAAGTGGGATATGTGCATCTATGGGATCACACAACCGATTTTAGATTTTGTATAGAGGCTTTCGATACTTTGCCTACAAGACCACCCTTGGATTTCGAGGACAAAATCATTATGGAAAGTGATGGTTTGTAATGTAGTTCTTTGTGCTTTATTTATGATTAAAATTTACATGTTCTATTTTTCTGCCACCATATGGACAATATAAACATGGATGTAAATGTCAATAAAGTTACACTTATATCAAGAGTTATATATAAGTGCTTTTTACTGGAACTTATATCGGTGTAACATAAAACATCAAATAAGCTTACAAAATAAGTAAAAATATAATGTACATAAAAAATGATGATCTAGTATCGTTTTAAACTAGTCTATATAAATTGCCCAAGTCATCGGCGGCTGATCAACCCATGACTTGGTCCATAATGACAAACTCATCATAACATTTGATTGAGACCATATTGAACTACAGCCACATATTTAAAATTTATGTAGCAACCTTAGCCCGGGCAGTCGGCTGACCATCCCGCCAAGACCAAAGAAAGTTCCTAATCAGCCTCTGTACGTGGCTGATGCAAGAGCTCGAGAAGATCCAGCAAGATGTGATGTACCACATAGTCGCTAAAAGCACCTTATTTGTCACCACCACCCTCCTAGCCAAGGATAGCCGAGCTGTACTCCAATATAAAAGCTTCTTTTGAATGCTCAGAAGAAGCAGGGCGATCTGCTTCTCAGGTGACAAATCAAGTCCAATCTGGCATCCCAGATATCACACTGCTGTGCCAAGAGGAATCCATCTAAAATCGGGGTCTGGGCTCCATGCCGGAGCAGGAGTGCTACTAATCCAAAAAGCCACTGACTTGCGCCAATTGATCAATGCTCCCGAAGCCACACCAAAAACCTGTAGCGACTGCTCTACCCTCTGTAGATTGCCCTCTCGGCCATGCAGAAACAATCCCGTGTCATGAGCAAACTCAGAATCGAGTAGGTCCTCACCCCAGACTGGAAGCTGGAGTCCTCTCAAACCAACATCCTTTGCTATCAGTTTCATGCTCATAGCCTTTGCAAAGAAAAGAAAAAGGAATGGGGCGAGAGGGCATCCCTGACTGACTGATCTGGTCAACTCAAAACTTGGCCCTCGTCCTCCTGCCATCAACACCTGGCTCGAGCTGTGGAATATAGAGCCGCCACTCCTCGAATCCAGTCTGTCTCTCAAAACCCAAGCGAAGCATAGTGCCCTCTAGAAAACCCCAATCGACTCTATCCTATGCCTTCTCAAAATCGAGAAGTATAACGACCAAGTCCTCACCGAGAAATCTAGCTCAGGCCGTCGCCTCCACGAAGGTGAAAATGTTGTCAAGGATACTATGCTCCTTGACAAATCCTGTCTGGGTAGCATGAATCAACTCTCCAAGGAAGGGCTCGATCCTCAAACTCAATGCCTTTGCTAGGACCTTGTAGACAGTATTGAGGATCGTAATAGGCCTCCAATGCCGAATATCATCTGACACTCCCTCCCCCTTGGGGATAAGAAAGATCAAGCCCTTTGAACAACTCTATGGCATCACACGAGTGTCCAAAACATACTGAAAGCCCCTGCGGAGGCCTAGCCCCAAAAGGTCCCAATAGTGCATAAAAAAGGCAGGCGTCAATCCGTCCTCCCCAGGGCAACTATGACGCGGAAGGACCCTCAAAGCCTCAACAAGCTCATCCTCTGAAAGGGGCTCACCCAAAATTGTGCGCATACAATCTGTGACCCTCCTCTGCACATGGGCCCACATAGTCTGTCTACAAGCATCACGTGCCTCCGTGGAGCTAGCTCTGCAGAAAGCAGGTCTCTATAGAACTCAGTGGCAATAGCTCTAATCTCCCCGGGTTGAGTGTGGCCTCGGGGGGGTCACTATATGTAAATCCTCTATATCACGTGCGTTCAAGGCCTATTTAAAAAGTCCCTTATCTGTGAATTTTTTAGTGAATATAATGTATCCTTTCCTATTCAAATCTATAATTTTTTTAAAAATACAATAAATAAATCCCCTCTGTTAATATATTTCTGTAAGTTTTAAATATTTAAAATGTCCTTCTGTTGTTGAGCCCACGTGATACTTACATATTTATACGAGTGACCCCCTCGAGAGTGTGGCTAACAATCCGTCCTGCCTCCTGAGCTGGCGTACTCCTGCTCGAGCATGGCAGGGTTCGGTGATCTCAAAAAACTCCCCAATCACTCTATCACCAAGCTGCATCCACTAAGAGGCCTGGCGAGGATGATAGTCTAACTCGTGTCTCTGCTCCTCTACCTCTCTAACCTCCTGGCGTGCGTGGCTCAACTAGGACACCACCCACTCACATATAGGCAGCTACTCCTAAAGATGGTGGAGCGAAGCAAGGCTACGTCTCAAGCGACGCTCCCGCTCTCATGTCTCTCCCAGCCATGTCAAGGCTGCTGTAGCGTGCAAAAAAGAGCTAAGCTCCTTGGTGGCGCACACTGGTCTCTTGCTGCATCCAGGTCGTCAGAGCTCTGGCTATCATGTCATATCCTCTCAATGTCCTCAAAAAGACTGGGATCTGTAAGAATCCTCTCTGGGATCCTCAACTGCAAGCTGGTCTCCCGTGTCCTGTCCTCAAGTGTCAAAATAACTGGCGCATGGTCTGAAAAAGAGGTGCCAGCAAGAATGCCAACGGAGCCACCACGCTCCTTGAACTTGTCGCCCACATAGAAGCGATCGATCCGTGATAGATTAGTCCCTCCCTGTCGGCGATCCGTCCGAAAAAAACTAAGGCTGTCGTGAGAACGAGAGAAAGCCCTCATGTTGCCATGCATTAGTGATCCACAGTGTCATACCAAATCGCTCCCAAGCTGCAAGCTCCCTGGCGTGCACTGTAACATGACTACCTCTCCCACCCTATCGGCTGGGTCCTCAAGCATGTGAAGTCTCCCCCGACACACCAATGTGCGGCCTTGGGCAATGCATCTGTAACAAGGGTCCAGAACTGTGCTCTGGCACTAGCATGGTTGGGTGCAAAAACATTGAGCACACCAAAGTGCTCATCGTGCATCGTCAGAATAACATACTGCGCTCTACCATGCACAATGACCCCGCGATCCACAATGGCCTGCCGCCATACATCTGCAACAATAACCATACATACTCCTCCCTGCCCACCCAAGGGGCCAAAACCTACAGACCAAAATGTGTCCCATCTACCAGGCATCACCAAACCATATCTCCGGATCTTGCTCTCTCTTGCATCATCAGAATATCAATACTGCCCTTAACCAAGCATCTCAGAAGCTCATGCCTCAAGCACATGATAACTTACATAGTGTGCGCCGCCAAGGCCCTGTACATTCCATGAGATGATCCTCATTGATGACCTGCTGAGGTGGAGGCTGTCTTAGCCATACGGCGGGGCTTCGCAAGCGGCTTGGATGGAGAGTAATCCCCATCTGAGTGGCTAGGAATCTGCCCACCTGAAGTGCTACAAGAGTCTTGGACCAGGCGCCAGTGGGCTATGTCCCATAGCGACTGCCTCCCACTCGGAGAGAGAAAACTCATGTATGCATACATAGCCAGGGTCTCGTGCTAGGTCGGCGACTATGCGAACCACCAAATGTTGATTCCCGGAGGCATCCACACTCTCGGTATCAAATAAATGTGCCAACTCCCAGAGTCGGTGGCCTATCACGTCTGTCATCTCCAAATCGCTGACATGGTGAGAAAACTCAACTGCCTGAGTCTTCAAAATACTAAGAGCAAGGTCTAAAGTCCACTCCCAGTCTCACTAGTGCCGCAAAGAGGGAAGGAGAAGGCCATCGCTGAATCAAGTGCCTCCTCCCCTCAGGCCGGAGGTATCACCACATAAACTCTGATGGGTGCCGGCTCATGGGGGCCCTCGGCTCCAAAGAGGCGTGTAAAGTAGTCGAAAGCCTCCGAGCGCTGTCTAGTGTTGAGACTACTCAACCGACTGCGGATAGAGGATATCCGTGAAGCACGAATCGGCATGGTAGGTCTCCTCTGCGAAACGAGCAAGGTCAGTGCTGCTAAGTGCTCGTCGGACTGTAGATGAGCGCTAGGGTACTGCCAGTGCCTCTCAGGAGCTGAGGCGAGCGAAGGGGGAGGAGGGGGGGGAGAAGGGGGTGGGAAAGGAGCCGCTGAAAATGCGAGAGCGGGAACGGGAGGAGGTGAAGGTGGAAGCGAGGCAAGAGGGGGGGATGGGGGAGGGGGGGTGGGGGGTGGGGGTAAAGGTGGGGAACTGGCATCTCCTGATCCTCAGTTTGCACTGGGGTCTCCTCTTGGAGGGGAGCAAAGCTGTTCCTCACTAGAACCCAATGGTGCTAAGGCTGTGTCTACTGCTGCGTTGGTCTCTGGGCATGCTGCTCTGGCTGTCTCCCTCTACAGCACCCCTGTCCAGGCTGCCAATTCGAGGTCTCTATGGGCTGAGCAGGTGTCCCGGAGGCTGCTTGTCAAGCCACATCTGTGGGCGGGCCATCGAAGGTCTGCTATTGCCGTGAGGGTCGGGGTCTCCTACGAGGGCAGGCAGGTGGGGCTGACCTGCCTGCATATAAAACACTGGTTTGGGAGCCCCAAAGACTCCACTCTCTGATCGATCCATCCCCCCCCTATCCTAGGTAACTAAATGACCTTCGGAAGGGAGATGTCAGGAACCAAATCTTTGATCAAAGGCACGCCACCTACTCTAGCCCCACCACTGAAGCTGCTGTGGTGCCAGTCTCAAGCACCGAGCCCACCAATGATCCTATCCTAGAAAGGAGCAGAAGGTACTCGCGGAAGTCTAGGAAAGCAAACTGTGACATGGAATAGGCACTCTCCCTGCTCGGCCGTCCCTGCTCGGCCGCTGGTGGGTCCAATCCATGCTACCAATGTCTGAAGAAGGCCCGAGCGCCCCTGATATCAAGGGGACTCATGGCTAGGACCTAGGCCACGCTGTGGGCTGTCTCGAACTCAATCTGGTAGTGTCTACGGCCCAGTAACTGAACGTCCAGGATCTTGCCCACATCTGCAAGAAGGCGGGCCTCGACAAGATCCCGGATCTCCCCTCTGTTGGGGCGAGTGCCAACTATTATGTTGGAGTGTGCCTCGAGGCGTTCCACCTCTGTGGCGAGGCTCGCTTCCTCTTCTCGCGAAAGAGAAAGCCTAATGGGGGTATCCTTGGGGGCGGGCGAGGGCGTTGCGGAAGAGTCCCTTTGAGGTGGGGCGGGAGGAACCTCCATCAGAGTCTGAAGCTGAGTCGTGAAGCCGAGTCGAGGGCGAAGTGAAAAACGGAGGATCCTGCAAGAGCCAAGCTGCACAAAAAAGCGGAGTGGGGCAGGGAAAAGGGGGAAGGGCGGAAGACAAAGGGGGAGGGGCGGAAGACAGAGGAGGGCAGAAAAAACGGGGGGGGGGGGGGGGGCGGTAGGCAGAGGCGGAAAACCCGGCACAGCGAGGGGCAGAAGGCGGCGGGGAAAGCGCGAAAGGGGGAGGGGGCGGGGGCAAGCACAGGGGGCAGGACGCGGAGGAAGGGGGGAGCGGGGGGCGCGAAGGAGACGGGGGCAGGCGGCGCGAAAAGCACAGGGGCGTGGAGAGGGGGTGCGAGTAGTCGAGGAGCAACGAAGGCTCGAAGGCGAGGAGGGGGGTGCGAGCAGGGGGGCGAAAGCTTCAGCGAGTGAGGAGCGAAAGGTGTTGGAAAAGTTACAGAGGTTGTCACAAAAAAAGAGCTGGAGAATAATCCGTTTCACACAAGAGGTAATTTCTTTACATCAGTAAGTGATTAATTAGAAAATCAAATTTTTCAGATTTGCTAGTTTCTTGTTTGACAAGATTAACAAAGAGATTTCTGTTAATCATTTTTGAATTTGTATGAAATAATATTTTTTGAACCCTAATCCTATTTACTATTTGGTTCTTGAACTTCTTCACTTCTTGATCTTCTTGATCTTCATTTTCTTGATTTTTGAATTACAGTTTACAGATATTTTAGCAACCAAAATCTAGATATTTTCGTGCATTATCTTGCTTAAAGAGCTTACAGTTCCAATTATTAATC
Source organism: Cibotium barometz (assembly GCF_041138505.1). Lineage (NCBI taxonomy): Eukaryota > Viridiplantae > Streptophyta > Polypodiopsida > Cyatheales > Cibotiaceae > Cibotium > Cibotium barometz. The sequence goes on from NC_141091.1 coordinate 15,138,845, forward strand.
CATTAAGCCTCTATTTCTATTCTATTTTCCAAAATCTTGGAGTTCTTGGAGCAGATTTATAAGAAGCTAGTTTCTTAAGTAGTTCTGCAGAAAATTCCATTGCAGTTTCAAAGATTGTTGTGCAGTTTTTAGATTTTGTGCAAAGTGCAGATTGCTGTGTAGTTTTTAGATTTTTGTGTGAATTGTTGTGTAGAGTACAGATTGTTGTGCAATTTTCATATTTCTATGTAGATTATTGTGTAGAGTGCAGATTGCTGGCAGTTTTTAGATTTCTATGCAGATTATTGTGCAGAGTGCAGATTACTGTGCATAATAGAATTATGTTGTGGATTATTATAATAGTTGTAGATTCTATGCTGAAAATTTAAGATTACTTTAGTTCATTGAAGTTTGTGCAGTTTCTTGAAGTTTGTGCAAAATTTTAACTGTGTAGAGTTCCTTGAAACAGTGACAGGGCAGTGAGTGCAAAGATTATGAAGAAAATCCATAAATATTATTACAAAAACAGGGTAGAGTAAAGAACTTAAGTGTTTAAAGCAAGACTCGGGGGGTCCACTATATGGAAGCCCCTCCTACGACGTGCGTTCAAGAGGTATTTAGAAATCCCCTTATCTGTGAATTTTGAGCTAATAAAACTACCCCTTTTTCTTTATAAACTTCCGGTTTTTTTTCCAAAGTACAATTAAAATACCCCACTTGTAATTGTATTTCTGTAAATTTACCCAATATTTTGGATTAAAAAAACCCCACCTAATGATCGCACGTGGTAGACTTACATATTTTGAGGTGCACCCCCCGAGAAGCAAGATTGGTGTAAAACTTTACATCAATAAGTGATGTCTATCCTAAACTTCATTCTATTGTTGATATTTCTTGTTTTTGTGTAAGAAAAGGTGCTCAGCAAGTTGATCTTAGCAAGAAAAGTCAAAAAATCCCTCTCACAATTGAACTGAGATCATTGGCAAGCCAATGTAACACCATTTACACCAAGGGATTCTATTGCTATAAAAGAATGGACAGATCTTGCTAGATGTCCAGTAAACAACTCAAATAGTTATACATCTTTATGCAATCAGGAAAGTTGCAAGCAAATCTTGATGAATGCTGAGTAAGAATGGTCTAAATCAGTCCAAAATTGACAAAGTTACGGACAATTGAATGCATGCATGAAGAAACCAGTGAAATGCATCTATGCAAACACTTTGCAAGCCATCTATTGGATGTATGCTTGTGTGTCACTGATCGACATCAATAGAAAGCAACAAAGAGTGCAGATTTTTGAAGTTGTGCACAATTATCACTCACAACATGAACTGAATCAAGAAATTTACAAGCATTTAAGAGAGTACATGCATAGTGATTAAAGTTCTCTGCAGAAAGATACTACCAAACAATCTCATGCTTCATTACTTAGAAGGATTCATACCAATTAACTAGCAGTAAGATATCAAACCCAAAGTGCAAGCCAACAACCACACAGAAAAACAGTTCCCACCACTACATGAGCCTTGGTGTGTTTTGATTGAGATTCTTTGGTTCAAGAATCTAGAACAAATATTTAGAGAAGATGCCTCTCGTGTGATTGGGAATGCGATCTAGGCTACTGCTGCCACAATCAATGCAAGGTCATGTGCTCAAGGGTGTGAGCTGAAAGAAAGAAGGCACTGAGGGACGCCGAAATCGTACTTTGCAAGGAGCAGGAAACGCAACACAGCTCGCTTCATCGCCTTGCTTAAAAGGCTCAACCAACTCTACATTGCTTCATCGGCTTTCTGCTGCAAAGGCTCAGCCACAACAAGACTTGCAGCCCATAAGAGCACTACAAGCAGGGATTTGATCATTGTGAGAGTCAAGGGTTACTGCAATTCAACACACGCAAATAACTAGCTGCCTCGGCATTATGTGTGGGAGGGAGTGCTTTAGTGAATTTTCACTAGGGACTGTGGTCGACACACACACACTATCTTCATGAGCATCAAGCGTTGGTATATGCAAACGACACGAGCACACACAGCACGCAGAAGAGCCTCCACACTATGCTTCTCTAGGAGCTTTGCAAAAAATGTACGCCAGTAAGAGTCCAACTGGACATTTGCAGCCTTCACAAGAGTGGCTATTTTCTCAGCCGTGATGGCAATGCTGTCGTCATGGAGAATGAGGGAGGCATACGTGTAGGCCATCGCTTGATCAACAACATTACTGGCCATCAGCATTCACATAAGGCAGAGTTGCTGTGACACTGGCAGATCAGAGTTTCCAAGTGACAACCATTGTAGTATCTCAGCGTTACATAACTTGGCACAATCGTAATTACATGCAGTTCGTGGAGCGAGCACTTCAGCGCACACTTCACAATCAGCGCAATTTTTTCAACATCAACGCAAACATTTTCACGCAGCACGTACTGAGTGTTGCGCTGCTTACTAGACACACACTTCAGCATCAGCACACACTTCAGCATGAGAGTGCGAATTTCAGTGCTTGACTCTAACAAAAGAAGGCACGCTGCTGCTGCTGAGCGTTCTCTGCACACCGTAGCACAAGCAGCTCGTATCTCAGTCGCAGTGCTGCTGTTAGCATATCACAGGTGGCAGGGCATCGCATCAGTGTTTCATTTCAGCACAAGCAGCTCGTATCTCAGGCGCAGCGCTGTTGCTCGTGTATCACAGGCAGCAAGGCTTCGCTTCAGCTTTTCAAGACCACCACACTTCTTAGCACATGTTGCTGCGCAACCTTGAGCTGGGTGTTCGTAGAACAACACGACCAGTTAAACTGGCAGCAGTCACATACATAATACCTAGCACACAAAAAAAAAGGCATTAAAAAAAGAAGAAGAAGAGAAGATGGTGATTATACTAGCATCATGGAGCTTTGCACTTCTCAGCCTTCCTTAGAAAATTGCAGCTTTCAACCAGCAATTGTGAGTGTTGTGTGAGATGAAGAATAAGTGTGAGAGGGAGAAAGAACAACGTTCAGTCACCTTTTAATTAAACCCTATTCTCATTTACATCTCCACCCTCCATCTAGTTTACATCTTAACCCTTCATTCCTTTTTCACATTAGCCCATCTTGCCCATACATTTCCCATTAGATCCCCTTGGCCTTTTACACTCCAACCCTTGATCTTTTGACCATTCCACACCCCCAACCTTTGGATTCTTTGGCCATTCTACATTTTGACCCTTGTCACACCTTGTTTGTGCTAGTGGTAGTTCCCACGCATGTTAGTATACCATTGAGTTAGAGGTGTTCACATGCAGTGATGGAGTTCATCATCATGCCTTGAGTTTGTGGGGATAGTTCGTGTGTAGTGTGGGCATATTGGGTGATTATTCACACGTGTGAGGTGTATTACACACATTAGTGATTTTATTTGGGGTTCTTCACATGTTTTGAGGCTCATGGAGGTGGTTCGTGTGCAATGTAATCGATTTGGTGTATTTTTTTGGCATTCAAGTACACACTTTGGATCGTTTTAGTGCATTTTAGGCATTCACGTGCACACTTTGGGCCATTTTAGTGTATTTTGGGCATTCACGTGCATATTTGAGGCCATTTGGTGTATTTTGGACTTTCACACGTGCATCTTAGCCCTTTTTCATGTACGGTTGGTAATTTTGAGCACATTGGTGCTTTTCCACACGCAGTGTGGGATTCTTGAGCACATTTAGTGGTGTTTCCACACGTTCGGGCGTTGGTGGGATGACATGAGCTATCCTGCCGAGAAACCACTGTGCACAAACACGAGTGGAAGGAGGCAAAGAAACGAAAAGAGGGTGGCATGAAGAGCAGGCAGCATGTGGAGGCACGACGGATCCAGATGGAGACCATTGGATCTTCGCATTTCGGATCTGGCGGCATCGAGTCATGGGAGGCAGAGTTCGTAAGTATCATGTCACTTTATTTGATTGTTTACTTAATTCATTGATTCTATGATTGTTTTAATCTTACAAATTGTGTTGATTATGATACAGCGACGGGTTATGGGGAGGAAGCCCAGAGCCCACGATACTGGGTATGCTCGCCAACATAGCAGACATGACACGTGGGTCCTCTTGAGAGCCGAGGGACGTATTACGGACGCACAGTTTGAGATGGCCATGAGACCATACGGTCGACAGGTACTTGATAACTCTAAACGAATGATTTTGGTTTATTGAATTACATATATATATACTTATATACGATATATTACTTGAACAGACACAAGCTGCTGCTGCTGCTGCTGCACCTACTGATGATCCACCCGCCCCGCCACTGCTCCTGTTGGACGTGAGCACTACTCGTCGGACATGTATACCGATGTGAGCTCATCTGATCATGGAGGGAGCAGCGGGTCATCATCTGGGTCTGAGTAGTACTCAGACTTATAGTATCACATTCCGTATTGAGGATGTGGTTGTATATATATTTTTGTAACTGAAGCCATGGGCTACTTTGATATATGTACTCCTTTGTATATATGTGTACATATAAAATTTTGATAGTAATATTGAATCGTGAATTGATAGTATTGCATTCATGTCTATCTTGAATCGTGTATTGACAATGTATGCATTCATGTCATTCTTGAATTGTGTAATGACAATGCACTAAATCTTCCTCGTGGATGGTGCAATGCACCCAAAAAAAATCCAGAGAGTGCTATTGGGTGTTGGAATGCTGGAACAGCATTCAGGTACCAAATAGCACTCTTTGGAATTTTTTCTTTGCTCTCTGTTCGCGTGTATAGATGCGTCAACTCTGTAAAAGTCGCGTGTGCGTCTGATTGCGTCTATACACGCGCTGTCGTGCCATGGCACGTCTATGGTGTGAAACCATGCATGTGAGGCCATCAAATGCAAATCCAGATGCATGGGGTTAAGTGCCATGATGAGTCATTATATGATGCCATGTACATATGTTCATATTGTAAATGAGGTTCAATAAGACAAGCTGAGACTGAGCTAGGTCTCGAAGCCTCTGACAGTGTGGTGTGAATCGTGGAGTTTTTTATGCTTATGGAGAATTTTGGAGATAGCAGAAACCCTGTGCCTTGATAGGACTGGATTATGCTTGTGGGTTTGACTGCTTTTACTGATTCCATGAGATGGTGAAATGCTCATAAGCCGTGTCTATCATGGTTGAGTTGATAATAACACTGAGACAGAAAACTTTATGGTATATAATGGTCGTGGTCATGATCATATGCTTCTGATGGCAAGGTCATATGTGTAATAAGGATGCCAAATGAAGCTTCTTTTGATGTGGCGTGGGAAACACCCTTAGCAAGGTTGTGGTGTGAAGGAGTTTGATTTTTTTATGGTTATCACTCAAAAATACATGCGTGGAATGGTAGGCACAGCGTGGAAAATTCAAAATGGAAAAACGCGTTTTTAGCTGCAAAAGGTGGTGTGGGGCGCCGATTCCCTTGCGGGAAAAAGGAGAAAAAACCAGAATGTGAGGGGAAGCGCTTATCAGAGAGCCATCTGCAGAAAACAAAAGGGGACCAGAAGCGCCTTCGACTAGAGAGTTTAATTCCAGGCTAGCGAGGACGACTGTCCATGGCATGTAGGGGTTTGAATTGAAGAGCAAAGTGATTGCTACCCAGTGATATGCTTTCATCATAAACATGAATTCAGCTATGCGCCGTCTGCAGCGAAGCGTCGTTTGAAAATTTACAAAAAATTCATGTGAAATCCGCTTTTCCACTTTCAGATAAGTGTTAATTTGATTTAATTTTGCTTTACTATCCTACCTACCCACGATTTGAAAAATCGTGGAGTCTTTAAACCTTTAAAGGTTTTGTAAATAAAAAGGGACTTGATATGAAGAGTTGTGATATTATTGCATCAAGAAACGTGGAATCAAAGTATCAGAAAATGCAGCAAGGATTCTGGTAAAAATTGATTTTGTTTCTATCCTAGTGGATCTGGAATGCAAGCCATGGAATTTCTTAAAATCATGTGAACTTGTTATAGTTATGCCATATATCGTCTTGTGTTTGTGAGTTGTTGGAATTTTAAGGCAAATTTTCAGGTGATAAAGAACATCATGAGATGATGGGAATGGTGACACTGGATGTATGGAATGAATAAGGTCACATGTATGTTGGAAATACTTTAAGGTTATGTTATGCCTACATGTGATTGGCTGGAAGGTTTTGGAAAAAGGAGCCAGTGAATCTATGCTTGGAAAGGGACAAGCACTTTTGGTACACGAATTAAAGGATGTATTGAGACGAATTGACACATGTATATGTCATTAAAAATGGACTTGTCCTATGCTCCTTGGAGAATTTTGTGTGTGAGTTTCCTTGTGAAATTTGGTACCTACTCTCACAGCTAGAAGTCTCGTACTTTCCCAGCGACACCGTCCACGTCACGACAGCTCTTTGGTACTTGGTACACGAATTCAAGGATGTATTGAGACGAATTGACACATGTATATGTCATTAAAAATGGACTTGTCCTATGCTCCTTGGAGAATTTTGTGTGTGAGTTTCCTTGTGAAATTTGGTACCTACTCTCACAGCTAGAAGTCTCGTACTTTCCCAGCGACACCGTCCACGTCACGACAGCGCTTTTACACGCATGTCTCTGGCTGTGATGATACACGCGTTGATACATGGGCCCGCTACTTTTTTTCCACAAGTCATTTTCTGCATACCACCCGTAGCTACATTTAGCCCATCATCGTACGTGAGTTAAGGTGAGATCTTTTATTACTTAAGATCTCCCTTATTCGTGTCCTTTCCTATACATCCGAGAATGTCGCATGTGGGGGATTGGGATACTGACTATGTACAACATCTATCACCTCCCCAACTAATCGGCTATTTTGATCTTTAAATTTAATAAAACAATTTCTGTACAAGTTTGAAACTACCCCAAGCATGTACTCCATTACCTCTTTCCCCATCGCATCCATCACTACCCTGCCCCTATCCGTCACATCATAGTAGATCACTCCCTCCACCTCTCTCACCTCCTCCTCATCCTCACTGTCTCCTCTAACTCTTCTCCCTCTATCTCCTATCTCACCGCGTGCCCTACTACCTCCCCCACCAAAGCACCCGCCACATCCTCCACTCCCACTCTTCCTACTGCGGCGTTTGCTCTCCTCTGTATTGCGGGTGGAGTCATGACTGGAGGATTGTCTACGTGACTGTGGCTGTGAGGGAGTACGTGATGGTGGCTGTGAGCCCTGACGTGACAGTGCTTGGGAGGGTGTGCGTGAGTGTGTCTGGGGTGGGGTATGTCTCCTCGGTGGGCGTGGAAGAGGAGAAGCTGCATGCCGTCTCGCTAGACTCACAGGCATAGATGGCAGTGGAGTGACATGGATACTCGGGGGCGGGGTATAGATACCAGGCAATCCAGGAGGGGGATAGGCATACATGTACTCTGTAAGCTCAACTGGACCATAATGGCACCCAAAATGATTTAGCATCTCCATCATCCAAGTGTCGTACGCAAATGGATCGGATGAAGAACCTGGATCCATGAAGAATCTGCAAAAATAAAAGTATATACATGAAGGATCCATGAAGGGAAACACTCTATGTATCAAAGCACAGTCGCCATGAAGGGAATCACTCTATGTGTATCAAAGCACAAAGATGAAGATTGAAAGCACAAACTTTATGCAGCATCTTGATCAAGCTTGTTCCTATACATGCTTGATGATTCCCCATGATGACAACATGCAAGCTAGCACATATGATTTTGTGAAGGCAAGCCATATGCAGATGGGATCATCTCTCTCTTGAGCTGGATCAACAAGCAAGACACGCAAAAATGGGTGAACTTAAGGATAAACACAGTCGCGTGTAAAAACCCGTCCAAAAACACGTGTATCTGCGCGTGAATAATCTGTGTAAACAGGGTACATGCAGACATACGCGTACTCGTACATGCAGCTAGCGCAAAAAAATAAATAAAAAACGACCGAACTGACAAAACTTTCTTATAAAGAAAGCCCAGATTGTCACAATCGTTGACAAAAGTACTGAAGCAGGCATGACCAGAGAAGGACGGAGACAATCGCATAAGGAAAAGAGACAATCGCATAAACAAATGGAAGGAAAGAGACAGGACAAAGGACAAACTGACTCACCTCTGAAAAAGTGTCTTCTTTTTGGCTGGTTTCCTTCACCCGTGTCTGCTCCTTGCACCCATGTCTGCTCCTTGCACTTGGCTTTAGTGCTCTGTTGGAAGAGGGAAACGACGAAGGAGAGGAAAGCTGAGTTTAAAAATGGTTTTTTGGAGAAGGCGGCGGGTTATTTTAGGTATAGACAGGTGGTCGCGTGTAGGAGCGCGTGTATTTTCGCATGTATAATTAAATAGCCACGTTTATACACATGATTTTACAGATGTAGATGCGCTGTTACACGCGATTTAAAACAGTAGACGCGCTATTACACACGATCAACACAAGATATAGAAACTTTTTATACTTTCATAAAAAACTGATTATGATTATGTGTTTGCTCTTTTGTATACATAGGATGTCATCAACCTCCTCAAGCAGTTCTGGTGAGGATGAGACAATACGTCATCGTAATCGCGATGTGTGGTTGGGACAAAGGATCAAGTGTATGTGTAATCTATGTCAAGGATGCATTGTACGAGCGCGTCGAATTACCTTGAATCACATCTCCATGTATGGAGAATGGAATCAAATAGGTTTAGAGGTGAGTAGATGTAAATTGATAGTATTCAAATGACTCATGGTGTCCAAATTAATGGAGTTATAATATATATACTCTAATTGAAGTAGGATGTAGTACCACACCCTAACATGGTGCCCTACGCGCGGCGAGAGCACGCAAAGCGTCAACGAGATGATGCTGGAACTCTGGGATCTATTGTCAGAGATGAGTGGGAAAGGGATGACAATAGCCCTGCACCCCACGAAGTTGTGGAACAGGAAGTGTTTGATGATATGGTGCGGTATCTTTTTAGGGATGATCCCAAAGGTATGGATGATAATGATATGGAACAAGAGCATCTTTACAAGGCTTCATCGACACCGGTTTTTGAAGGGTGCACATTCTCTATTTTACGTGCTTCACTTGAACTACTCAAACTACTCTCTATTTTACCTGCTTTGAAGGGTGCACATTCTCTATTTTACGTGCTTCACTTGAACTACTCAAACTACTCTCTATTTTACCTGCTTGGAAGCATATTGAAGATGAGTAGCCCAGCTTTAAAACAGAGCCGAGAAACTTGAGACTTGGCCTAGGTATGGATGGAGTGAATCCATTTGGTTTCAAAAGCACTGCATACAGCGTGTGGCCACTTGTGTTGGTAAATTACAACCTTCCACCATCAATGGCGATCAAGAAGGGACATCTTATGTTATCCCTTCTAATTCCAGGGAAACATAAAGTCAAGCATATGGATGTTTATCTGGAACCATTGATTGATGAGTTGGAGGAACTATGGAGAGGTGTTGCGGTGGTGGCCATTAGTAGGCCTCCCTCCTCTCAACACTTCGACTTAAAAGCAGCGTTGATGTGGACAATGCATGACTTTCCAGGATACAACGATTGTTCTGGTTAGAATTCTAATAACCTCCTATGAGGTGAAAAAAAGAAAGAAAAGCCTACCTCTATAGCTCTTCCACCTCCCAAACTTGGAAAAACTACTACGAACGGGGCACCACCAGCCACCGGCTGGAACACTCTCTCACCATGCACCACCCACCCACACCATAAAGACAGCTCAGAACCACAACGAACAGATGATCATTTAGCAAAACACACAGCACCATACACACTGTATAAACACAGCAAATACACCAAAGACCAGGACTCTGGCCAGGATTTACTGCCAAGGGAATACACCCTTGCGTCTAACAACCAAGCCTCTGTCTCCCGATCCCCGCAATCTCTAGAGGGCACCCACACCAGCAAACCTTCTTCACTTTCTCTGTAGCCTGGCTACTCTTTGTCTGCTGCTACCTGCCAAGTGTCGTAGTAGGCGAGCCCCACTGTCTCCAGCCCACACATCAGCACCTCTTCTGCATCCAACACACACAAAAACCCAAGGCTCTCTCTCTGGTCAGCATCCATGCACTGCCTGCAATCATTGCCCACACAAGACCAGCTACTCTCACCAGAAGGCGCCCACACCAGCTAACCTTCACTCAGCAGCTCCCACTCTCTGTATGTCGTGACCAGCAGCTTCACCAACTACCAGAGCCTCTCCACAATCCTCAGCACCACGAACCACTGCTCAACGCAGCATTTTCAGACATCTAGCCCAAGCCACATCTTCTCAGTCCCTTCCTAACAGCAGCCCTCTCTGCTGCTTCAATCATCAGATACCAAGGTTACCAAACCTTCACACCAAGGCTTGCTCTCTCCACATTTGCTGCAAAACCTTCAGCTCCCTGGTAATATACGAGGCGGCATACACTTGCCTCCCTCTAGCTGCAATAGTTCCCGCCCGGCTACTCTCCACTTCGAGGTGGCCACACCACCCAACAAAAGGCATATCCCTCTATCCTTGCTGCTGACCACCGGTGACCCTACAGACACTTCCTTTGGCTGATGCCAGCACGTCAACTTTCATAAATGCAACCGTCTCTGTCACCTGCTACCTCCTAGGCGGCTCTCTACAGTTATCACCAACGGCGACCGCCACTGTCTTCAGCGCCACAGCAAGGCTATCCTCACACCAAGGTGGCCAGTTCGTTTCACATACGCCAGCCCACTGCAGCGTCCTTCCACGCTCACCTTCTCTGCACCTGTCAGCCAGCTGTCACCTCACTGCCTCACCTCTTCACAACGAGACGGCTCCCTCTGCGCTTGTCCTGCAGCTGCGCCCCTTCCTATAGGCTCACCAGCCTTCACGACCCAAGCTGCTCCTTCGCCCGTCCCTCTTCAGAATGACGAGGCCCCCAGCTCTTCACACGACTTCAGCGCTTCAGCAAGCCCGACGACTCTACACTGGCTCTCCCCTGGCGTCTCTTTTCTGCAAGCGCCTCTTCACTTCGACCCTCATCACCTTCTCGAAGCAGCCATCCACGCACACCTTCTAGACGTTGAGTTGGCAGCCCACCATGCCTTCACGTAGCTTTTTTTAATTGGCCATGTTATATTATTTTTTTATTTTTTTCAAAAAGCCTCAAAGCCACAAGTAATGGCCACCCACTAATGTTTAAAAACTCTCCTTCTCCTTATACTTTTTCTAGAAGAATCGGCGCCCATAATTTCCAAATAAATGCAAGAGTTGCCCGCCGTCTTCATCAGCATCATGACTACCAAGCCCATCAATTTCCAGTCGGTGCCCTCTTTTTAGTAACCACCCGCACATCACACAATTGCCATAAAACTCCGGATCTCCAGCATGTGCTCCGGAAAACAAAACACGTGCATATTCCAGCTTTCTGCCAAACCACTCGGCCTGTACACTTGCCAGGGCATTCAAGGCAAATTTTATTCGCAAACCATTCGCACCATATGTACATAGACCAAAAACACCTTTCAGATTTTAGCCTGACACCTCCCTACTCTAATACTATTGGCTATATTAATTATAACTATTGACTTTATTATTCTAACTTTTATTTATATTTTAACAGGTTTGAAAACATCAGGTAAACATGCATGTCCTGTTTGTGGCCCTTCGTTTAGTACATGAGTATGCTGGCGGTCTGTGTAAGACCATATTCGATAATCATCATCGATTTCTCCCATCAGATCATCCTAAATATGTTGCTAGTAAGAGTAACATTCCTCCACAAACACTTCGGCATGAATAGGTACAGTAATGTTTTTCAATCTTGTTTTGTGTAGTCTCTAATTGGATTAAAGATCACATAGAGCAATCCCTTGTGTAGGTACTCCATTTTTTTTCGGCTACCATATTGGACCCATCTTAAGATCAACCATCTTCTTGATCCCATGCACATCTTCAAGAATGTGGGATCTGGTATTTGGGAGCATGTTATTGGTAAACGAGACAATGTTACCGTACGGGAGGACTTGCGGGTCGCAGGACATATGCGTCAAGCTTGGCCACGAGAGGAGGGTGGGCACGTTTGTACCATGGATTATATCAAAGAAAGAGGAGAAGCAGGTAAAGTAGGCCATCACCACTTTGCATACTCCCACTGGATGCATGAGATCATTGAAGGGAGCCTTTGCAACCACTAAGAAAAGAGGTGTTGAGCAACTATATGGATTGAAGTCCCACGATTGGCACAAGATTCTCCAAGTAAGTGTTTTCCAAGTCTTGTACGTCGAAATTAAATTTTTTAATGCCATAAACCATACATACATGTGCTCTTATGTGTGCAGTTCATACTACCTACTAGCATCGACCATTGTGCAAACAAGAGTTTGAAAAAAAGTATTTATAAGATGGGCGAGCTTGTGAGGTATGTAAAACCCATGTTAGGTCACCCTTCATTATACCTTGCAAAATAAACGTGCATGAGGTATAACGTACTATTCATTTATTTTTCAGATATGTTAGTTCCAAAGCAATTGATCCAGCCACGTTGGATGATGTGCGTGTTATGGCAGTGGAGTTTGGTAGAGGAGACGTTTCCGCGAACCATTCTTACAAGTCAACTACATCTCATTGTTTTGCATTAGTTGTAAGTGATTTGCTTTTAATATTTATTCACATTGCTTACACAAATATTGCTTCTATTTTGGTTCAATGCACTATGTTCAATGCTATATGGTGTGAAGGCAAGCATTTTCGAACACAAAGAATTGATGAAAAGAGGAATACACAAGATTGCGGTGTCATTAGTAGCTTTGAGGGAGCCAATGGAAAAATGGATGATTATTGTGGCACAATCCAAGACATATTTAGGCTTGACTTTCATCGCTTCGTTGTGTATGTTTTGGATGTCAAATGGCAAATGAACGTGGTGGAAAAAGGGCCTAATGCAACGATAAAACACCATGCAAGTGGCTATGTAACTATTGACTCTACAAAGTTTTGGCAAGCAAACAAAGAAAGATAGGCTCGTATTGCCACAACAATGTGAGCAGGTATGCATTTTTTTACTACTGTGTTTCATGTACAGATATAGCTAAGCTCGCGTACCCCTTGACTTTTGATATGCTAATTAATTACTATGTATGTGTAGAGTAGATTATCTATCTGCCAATGGTGCATGGCATTAAATGGTGGTACGTCATCCCTATTGCACCACGTTCCAAAGTGATGTATGATACATTCACTGATATGGAGCATATGGAGGATGTAGCAAGCCGCAATGAAGATGATGTCGAACATGCCAATGAAGATGTTGTGATCGATGATCAAGAAATAAGAGATGATCATGATAATGAGGATGAGCGTGCCATTTCTCATGATCATGAGGATGACCCTACCATTGAGGATGATGGTGATATTGATGAGGATGATCAGGGCATGGATACCATTATCAATGGAAAGAATATGGATAGTGGAATAAATTTAATCATAGCCTTACAAATTGATCAAATGGATATTGATGTTGATCGTTTGGCAAGGATGGATCTTATTGAAGATGAGATCGAACCCTAACCAATCCATCACTGTATCAATCTAAACTGATGGCATTTCTATTGTATATGTTGTCTTTTAATTATCATCTCATGATTTATTTTTGAATATATTTCATTGTTGTAATGCATGTAGTGGGATTGTGCAATGATATATACTGTAATGTACTATGAGATGGTTTAAAGAAAATGGTTTTTAATTTTGTAAAGGAATGGAGTTTTTCTTAATAAAGTTCTCGCATGTAATAAAGCGTGTATAATTGCGCATATATACACGTGCTGGTAAACGTGTTTCTCAAACCAGTATACACATGAATTTAGATGCCAATATACACGCGCCCGATACTACTCATATACATGTGCGACCATACATGCACCCATAACTTATCGCGTGTATTGAACGCGTGTATGGCAGTAGTGTCTTGTAGTGGTTTGTGCTAGATGGTCTAGACATTCTACACATGGTGATTTTGTTGAGGATCTATGTGGATATCTTTACATGGATGGTTCGGTATTGATTGCATGGGAGGATGTATATGGGGATTTGATTGAGCTCCTTACAGTTGTGTGAACAGAGATGATTATATACCTAAGGATGGGTATCATTATGACGTGCATTTAATGGATGATGAGGAGGATGGTGATGATCATCATCATGTTGATGATGATATTGATGTTGATACTTGTACACATGGGCATGGTCATACACATACATGTGACGACATTGATGTATCACACCCACATACCTATGATGATGTATCGTGCATACACACACATGATGATATTGATGTATTACACACATATACACATGATGATAGTGATACACGTGCACATGATGCCAATGACTCATGATCTTGATGGGCATTTGACTACTCATCATGATTATACGGTGTAGGGAGGCTGGGAAAAGGAGAAATGCCTCTATAGCTACCTACCCAGCAGCCTTGGAAGACACAATAAACACAGGGGGCACCACCAGCACTTTCCCTGTCAGCAGCTGTGCATCACCCGCCAGCCTGCTATACCCAGGGCTCCAGTCACCACACGACGCTATCCTTTGCGCCTCCACGCCTGCCTTGCACCTTGATGCACGACGCCTATCACCTGCTCGTCAGCCTCACCCACGAGCCTAGCCTCTACCAAACCACTGTTAAGGCGACCCTCTGTCTGCAGTAACAACACCCCAGAAGGCGATTCCACTCCTTCTACTCGGCGACCTCTTCATTGCACCCGGCGGTTTTTTTCTAGGCGACCACCTTCTCTGGCTTCCCGTCTCTGCAGCAAGCGGTCCTCTTTTTCCAGGCAGCCCTCACCTACAAGGCGGCATTCTCTCCTCGCTTCACGCCTTCGCCAGCTTCTAGACGTCGACTTGGCAGCCAATAAGGCCTACAAGTTGGCCATGCTATTTAATGTATATATTTTATATTTTTTTCCAAAGCCTTACTAATGGCTACCACAAAAAGGGCTCCTTGCTCCTTAAGCTTCGGATCATCACGCCGCACCCATACTTTCCAATACAAGGGCTGCCCCTGGCTTTGAATCATCAGCATCATCACTTACCAAACATGAGTTGCCATCGGTGCTATGCATTTAGCAACCACCCGCACACCACACTCCTGCAATAAAACTTCCAAATCTCCAGCATTTGCTCCGAAAAAAAAACAACATGCATATACCAGCTCACTGCAAAACCATCCGTTCTATACATTTGCCAGGGCATTCAGGGCAAAGTTTTATTGCACACCATGCATCCCATATGTACAGGCACTCAAAACACCTTTACAGAATTTTGCCTGACATACTTTGCCCAACCCCCAGCCTGCTGAATCATTCATGATCAGTAGTAAAAAGCATTTCAAGACCTAAATCTGTATCCAAAAACAACTGCCCTTCATTTGAAATCACATCTTCAAACACTGCATCCTGCACAATTACCATCAAACGTGCATAATACTTCTTCAGCCTGTATCCATTTACCCTGGAAGCATGTAAAGTCCCATCTAAATCTGCCAATTGATAGGTACCATTTGCAAATCCTTGCATCACCAAGAAAGGTCCTTCCCACTTAATTTGGAACTTCTTATGAAAGGAATTATCCAGCCTGCTATTATAACGTAATACCAAATCATCCTTCATAATTCCTTTGCCTTTAATTTTCTTGTTGAACTTCTCCAACGTCCTTGCCTGCATATCTTCATAATGCTTCAAAGCATTATCCCTGTTCAGCTGTGCTTCTTGTAAATATAACAACTGCTCTTTAAGGGCATCTTTAGGCTCTTCCAAAAGCTTTTCCAACATTTTAACAGTTGGTATCTCCACCTCAATAGGCAATAAGGCTTCCTTCCCATAAACAAGATGAAATGGAGTGAAACCCGTACCAGTCTTAATTGGTGTCCTATATGTCCACAAGGCAGCAGGCAACTCCAGATCCCAATTCTTGCCTTGTCACTCTGTCACCTTAGATAAAATCTTGATCAATTCACCATTGAAACGCTCATTCAAGCCATTATACTGTGGATAGTAGGGTGTGGTAAAACTGCGACGACTGATCTTCATCTTTGTACACAAATAGTCCATAAGCTTTGCTCTGAAACTTGGACCCTGATCAGAAAGCAATTCCAATGGCACACCAAACTTACAACAAATATCCTGATACACAAACTTTGCTACTTCCTTAGCAGTAATTTGTTTCACTGCCTTTGCTTCCGCCCATCTAGAAAGGTAATCAACTGCAGTCAAGATGTAGCACTTCCCTCGGCTGGTAATAGGCAATGGTCCTACAGCATCAATTCCCCATTTTTCAAAAACATCATAAGCAAGAATTGTCTTCCTCATTTCAGGCCTTAATATCCATCTACTGTGAGCTTGGCATTGTTTGCATGACCTGCACCAATGATTAACATCCTTATGTATACTTGGCCATACATAACCTTCCTGTAATACCTTATGCAAGGTAATCTTTGAGGCGAAATGTCCATCGCATGCTCCTTCATGGTTTTCCTTAAGAATTTTGTAGATTTCTTCCTTCCAAGGTACCCGTCGCATTATCAAGTCAACTCCCTTCAAATACAAAGCATCACCAACCATCACATACCTTGCAGCTTTCTTGATGAAACCATATTTTTTTGATCTTTTAATACCATTAGGAATCATCCCTGTTAACAAGAACTCCTCCACATCCTGTAAATTCTCCCTGCCACAATAAAATGATGCATGAGCTTTAAGAACAAAAACTTCACCAATCATTCCCTGGGCTGCTTCATGAGCCTCCTCATTATGGTCTCGATCCACATGCTTGAGACTCCAAGCTTCAAATTCCTTCAACAGACCTTTAATCTTGAAACACATCTCTTTGAGTAACATATTCTTTGACTTCCAAACTCCCAATACCTTTTTTACCACAAGCAATGCATCTCCTCGAATGCGAATCCTGTGAACACCATGCTTCAAACATATTTGCAACCCAACTTCCAAAGTCAGATACTCCGCTTCATTGTTGCTATGTGCATCCACCTTAACACCCTTCTTAAAAACAAGGCAACCCTGTGGATCATAAAGCACCAAACCTCCTGAGGCTGCATCATGGCTTTTCCTGTAAGAACCATCAAAATATAATAAGTGTGCATTCACCAACTCAGCCGCATCCTCAACTGGCTTCTTGATGGTCTCCTCCTTTATAAGAAGAGGACTCTCCTTATATGTCAGTAGATCAGCTAAGGTAGCCCTGGTACTCTCTTCCACCAAGAATGAGAAAGTAAACTCCTGCAACTCAATCACCCACTTTATCATAGCCTTAGATAAATTTGTGCCATTTATCAACTGAGGCAAAAAAGTGTAGCTCGTCAAAAACACAAAGGGGCGAGGCAACAAGTAACGGCGGAACCGCCTACATGCATACATCACACTAACCATAACAAGTTCCACCTCTGATAACAACCTTTCTCTGGCAAGTCTTACTCTGCTAGCACAGTAGACTGGTTGCATATAATGTGATTCTTTCCCCTTCTGTAACAACATAGCTCCAATTGCATCTTCACCCACCACTGAAGGGTTGACATAAAATACCTGTTCCTAGTTAGGCGCCTGCATTGTAGGAATAGCTCCCAACACCTCTTTTACTTTCGAAAAACTACCTCACACTCTTCCGACCAATGCAAAGGATCATGCTTTGCTGCTTGCTGCAAAGGATATAACAACTGTGAAGATAGAGAGATGAATCGAGCCATATAATTCACCTTTTGCACAAAAGTAGTCAGTTGCCTTGTATTCTTTGGTGTAGGAAGAAGAAGAAGGGACTTGACTTTATCAGGATCCGGATCAATACCATTCTCTGAAACAACATGGCCCAAGAGCTTCACCCTCGGTTGAGCCAAAAAACACTTTTTTGGATTTAATTGACCACCACACTCATCATAACGCTAAAAAACTGTAGCCAGCCTATCACAATGCTCTTGCCTGGAGCTGTATATACAAAAATCATCAATAAAATCCTTGACAAACTTGTTCAAAAAAGGAGATAATACCCAATTTGCCCTTTTTTGATAGTAGGCTGGCCCATTCATCAATCCAAAAGGAAGAACTTTGTAGCAGAAACACCCCCACGGTGTAACGAAAGTCGTCTTGCGCTGATCTTCTTCTGCAATCTTTAACTGGAAATAACCTGAAAATCCATCACAAACACTATACCTTTCATATCCAGCTACAGTATCCAAGATCTCATCCAAAAAAGGTAGGGGGTAAGAATCCTTTTTTGTAGCAGCATTCAAAGGCTTGAAATCCACACATATACGCCACCTGCCATCCTTCTTTGGACTCACCACTGTAGGACTTACCCACTCACCTGTGTCCACTTGTGTAATGAAACCTGCACTCAACAGCTTATCAACTTCCTCTCTCAGGGCCTACATTTGTTCTCGTCCCATCTTGCGAAGCTTCTGCCTAACTGTTTTTACACCTTCTTTCAATTCAATCCTCAAATCTGGCCCTTTGAATCCTCCAATCTCCCTATAAGAGGTGATGAACAATTCTCGAAAATGAGATAGCATATTAACATATCTAACTTTTTCTCCACTCGAGAGATCCGAACTCAGCATTCCTTCAATCAGCTCCTGCTTCTTCTTCACTTCTATCTTTGGTTGCAATAATTCCTCGATCACTTCATACGACCCCAAGGTATCTTCTCCCTCAGCACCCACTTCTTGCACTTCTTTATCTTCATCACCTTGTTGCTCTGATATTAGGAAAGCCACATCTGCCTCTTCCTCACTAGAAGCAGTAGTCGATGAATCCATCTCCGATTCAGAAGTACTGGTGGTAGTTTCCTCTTCACTCGAATCCTATGGCCTCTCCCACATATCATTTAAAGATCTCCTACTATGCATCTCAGAAGATTTTTTATTACCCCGCTTATTATGCAAAGAAATGGTCCCATACCTCCAGTCTTGTACTGCACCCACCACTCCCAACCAGGGTCGTCCGAGAATAATTGGAAAAGCACCCAAACCCGCAGGCATCACATGAAAATCTATAGTAGCTTTGACATTAAAAGCTTCAATTTCCAACTCCTTTACCATACCAAGACATTTTACCTTTTGATGATTAGCCATCCTGATTCGAAAACCAGAAACCCCAGACACCCTCAAGCCTGACTGCTCCACACATGATTGGGTAATCACACAGATTTGAGCTCCTCCATCTATATAGGCCTGACCAAGGTAGGACCTTTACTCCACACCTCCACAATAGGGCAAATATCTGGAAGCTCTTCTGAAGATAGTACTTTGACTAACCTCTTCTCTGACTCCTTTTCCATTGGATTCACAAGTCCCTTCCATTGCCTTCTCAATTTTGGCACCATCTCCACTAACTGCCCAAAGGTGATGTTGGCCTTCCTGTTCACCAAATCAGATTTCAAGTCATAGCTGGTTTGCCCATCCCCCAGTGGGAAGTCTGACACCTGGAACCTTCTACGAGAGGCTTCCGTTTCCTTTTGGCTTTCACATCTTCTCCTTCCTGTTGCTTTCCCTTCTTACGGCTGGGTCCAGCCACCCCTTTTTCTTCTCTTTCATCCGTTGTGCGCTTGCCAATGGGCATCACATCCCCTTCTTCTCTCACCTGAACATTCTCCAGAGTAACAACATTCACAACCTTTGCCTTCCCCTTCTCCTCCAGCTGTGATTCCACTGGGGCTGCTTGATCCCTGATATCAATACCATAATCATTTGACCTGTCAGGTAACTATGAAGGTAGTGGGTACATATATATAGGTGAGACCAAGTTAGGTAAAGTGAGCCATATATAGAGCTCCAACAATATGCCCTGAACTATCGAAGCTCGAATGGTAGTAGCTCCTGGATCAAAAGAAGAACTCGACTCCAAAGGGATAGTAGTACGAGGATCAAAAGGAAAACTCATAAGCTCCTCCTCATGGACCACATTGTGAATCTGGCATAAAAGGTATCTGCCGAAGAAGCTTAAAACTCCTAGCCAAAATGTCAAGTGGTCTTGGCACAAAAGAATCATCATGTGTGCCAAGACTAGAATATGCCATAGATGCACCTGAATGTCAAGCCACATATCCACAAACTATGCTCCTCAAATGGCAAAGAATGCATCCAAAGAAAAATGTCCTGACTGCAAAGAACACAGGTTCGTGCCGACATCTAAAGGAGCCAAATGAACATAACTCAAGGTCGGCCACCTCAAGTAGAGTCAAATGTGAACTCATGCCTTCGTCGTATGTAGCACCACTCAAGAAGTCAAAAGCATGATCCACCATATCTATGTATGTAATGAATATGATCTGACCCATGCACAATATCTCCATGTGTATGACACTCTATATGTATGTGACCCTCTAAAACAGAAGCTGGATCATCATAAAGATCGTCATCACTAAGCACTCACCAAGTGTCTACACAAGAGGTAAAAGTGATATCAGTCAACTCATTGTCAATGGGATCTCCAAGGTCACTAAGGTCATCCTCAAAGGTATAGACCAACTCCATCAGTGGTGTCCCTATATGACCTAAATCCCATGATAGATTAATCTCCAATAGTACCCGATCTAAGAAAATACCTAGATCAATTGTAAAACTCTCAAAGTCAATGTCAGAGGATATGCTAAAAATATGATCAATATGCATACTCCTACGATGTCTCACCTCTATGAACTCATCACTACTCTCATCATGCACTATCCCTGACTGCTCAATATGATCAATATGCATACTCCTACGATGTCTCACCTCTATGAACTCATCACTACTCTCATCATGCACTATCCCTGACTGCTCAATCACCACAACTCGATCCACTCAAATGCTGCCAGGAATGCTATGAAAACTAGGAGGAGTGGTCACATCCAAAATATCTCCACATGTAACAAATCTAGAGGAGTAGCCCAACACATCTAATACTAGAACCTCGGGTTTATGATCCTCATGGTCTATGATGTGCTCAACGACATGTGAAGTGTCAATCCTATATGTGACTAAAGATGTATGACTAGCTGTTGTCATGCAAAATTCTATAAAGGTGTTTTGAGTCCGTGTACATATGGGATGCGTGGTGTGCAATAAAACTTTGCCCTGAATGCCTTGGCAAATGTACAAAGCGGATGGTTTTGCAGTGAGCTGGTATATGCATGTTGTTTTTTTTTTCAGAGCAAATGCTGGAGATCTGGAAGTTTTATTGCAGCAGTGTGGTGTGCGGGTGGTTGCTAAATGCATAGCACCGATGGCAACTCATGTTTGGTAAGTGATGATGCTGATGATTCAAAGCCAGGGGTAGCCCTTGTATTGGAAAGTATGGGTGCGGCGTGATGATCCGAAGCTTAAGGAGCAAGGAGCCCTTTTTGTGTGGTAGCCATTAGTAAGGCTTTGGAAAAAAATATAAAATATATACATTAAATAGCATGGCCAACTTGTAGGCCATGTGGAAGGCCTTATTGGCTGCCAAGTCGACGTCTAGAAGCTGGCGAAGCCATGAAGCGAGGAGAGAATGCCGCCTTGTAGGTGAGGGCTGCCTGGAAAAAGAGGACCGCTTGCTGCAGAGACGGGAAGCCAGAGAAGGTGGTCGCCTAGAAAAAAACCGCCGGGTGCAATGAAGAGGTCGCCGAGTAGAAGGAGTGGAATCGCCTTCTGGGGTGTTGTTACTGTAGAGAGAGGGTCGCCTTAACAGTGGTTTGGTAGAGGCTGGGCTCGTGGGTGAGGCTGACGAGCAGGTGATAGGCGCCGTGCGTCAAGGTGCAAGGTAGGCGTGGAGGCGCAAAGGATAGCGTCGTGTGGAGCCCTGGGTTTAGCAGGCTGGCGGGTGATGCGCAGCTACTGACAGAGACAGGTCGAGGAAAAGTGCTGGTGGTGCCCCCCGTGTTTATTGTGTCTTCCAAGGCTGCTGGGTAGGTAGCTATAGAGGCATTTCTCCTTTTCCCAGCTGCCCTATAGTTTTTTGGTGCCCCCACACTGAGGATTGCTCAAGGCTGCTGGGTAGGTAGCTATAGAGGCATTTCTCCTTTTCCCAGCTGCCCTATAGTTTTTTGGTGCCCCCACACTGAGGATTGCTCGGGCATTGTTTGACTGAGGATAGCTCTGCTATTTTCTTTAGTTTACAAGGGTGTATGTCCAAGGAGTTGAGAGTTTGAGGGAAGGTGTTTTTCTTGGGATTTTGGGTGAAGTTTGGGGGTTAAAATGATGTCTTATCCAGAGTTTTATGGTGGTCCTAATGAAGATGTGGCAGATTTCCTGGAAAGGATGGAGGTTGCATGCATAAGCAACCACGTCAATGAGTCGGTACATGTGTTGCGGCTACTGAGCATTTGCTTGAAAGGGGATGCAAGGACTTGGTAAAGAGCTTATGAGGAGTCATTGAGTCCTCAATATGAGTCAGTCTTTGGGAGCGTACATGATGTGTCTCTTGTCTCATCTCTTTCTCGCTACATTTCAACATGGTATCAGAGTATCTATAAGGGAAGCATCTATGTCTTCTTGTTAAATTCATGATTATAATTTCATGTCTTACAAGATTGTTCTTTGATTATGTGTTGTCTACATGATTTTATAGCTTAACTTGTTGTAATTAGAGTTGTTTCTTAATCGCGTAGATTGTATTGTGCTGGTGAATCCTATCAAAAAAGTTTGTCAAACGGAGTTGTGAGTCAAAAGTTATGACAGTTCAGGCAAACTACATCTGTAATAACAGCAAAACAGGTTCCTTGAATAAGCAAATAGGTTCTTTGTGTGAGCACACAGGTTTCGTCTTCGTCAAGCGTCTTTGTGAGCACACAGGTTTTGTCTTCGTCAAGCGTCTTTAGCAAACCGCCAAATCTAGCTTTTTCGTCAAGTGTCTCTTATTATTTTGCTATTTTTAGCAAAACGACCAATCTCGCTTTTTCATCAAGCGTCTATCAATGAATCTTGCGTCCCACGTCTCTCTATTTTGAGGACTCTTTTCTTATTGACGTCTCTTATCTCTTGCGGTCGTCCTTGTCTATGGTGTGCAGACTTTGTGATTTTATCTTATACGTCTTCTCGCAGATAGATATGGCTATGACTGTTCTCGTCAATGGTTTTCCTTCAGGCCAACGTTCTATTCCTTCTTTTCAAGGCCAAGGGTTTCTCGATTGGAAAGCAAAGATGTTAATTCTTGAAGGCGATGAGCTCTCAGATGTTATTGGCGATTCTCTATGTCCGTCTCAACCTACTATTCCGGATTCTGACAACGTTCTTATCACGGAAGGCCCTGTTTTTGATGCATGGCGTCTTGCTTATAAGGATTGGTAGAGGCGTGATAAAGCAGGTCGTCGGTACATTCTTTCTGCTCTTAATGATTCTCTCATGCTTGATGTGTATGACTTTCCTACTTCCCATGACGTATGGGAGTATCTTATAGCAAATTTTCAGAAAAAGTCTGTTAGAGAAACACTTTATTTGAGAGGTTTGCTTTCAAAGTTACGGTATGAAGTTGGTACTGCTTTGACGGGGAATATTGATTCTTTCAAATCTATTATTAATCAACTTGCTGCTGCGGATGATCCTGTTCCACGAAAGCAACTTATTACAATTCTTCTTGATATGATAAAGGATCCGTCTTATGACAACATTGTTACCATTCTTTCTAACAAGGACGGTCTTGATTTTGACCAAACTTGCATATCTTTGATTGAGTATTCTCAACGTCAACAATGACGTAGCATTGGTCATGATGCAGCTATGTTTTCACAACAAGAGAAGCCTGAGTCACAACAGTTGGAACGGGCCTTTTATGTGCGAAGGCGTCCTTTTCAACGAGGCAACCGCATAGGTGGTCGTCGTGGTGGTAGTTTCTCTCTTCTCAAATTTCCTAACAAGCATTGTTCTTACTGCAATAGGAATGGTCATACTGAAGATGACTGTTGGGCACGTCAATATAATGAAGAACACAACATTACCACAAAACAACCACGTTTATCTAGAGATTCTTCTTGTGATTATTGTGGAAAATCTGATCATCCCTCTTCCATGTGCTTTAAGCGTCGATTTGATGTAGATCGAAATCGAGCATATGCAACCGAGCATCATGATAATGTTGTGCCTGAAACAAGTTGTGTTTTATGTTCAGTTCCCCCAGACAGAATACTTCATGTACGTGATGGTTCACTTTTCATTATTGATTCTGGTGCTACAGGAAATATGACATATGAATCTAAGTGGCTACATAACTATCATTCTTTACCTGTTAAGCGTGTTGTTTATCTTGCTGATGATACAACTTGCCAAGTCAAGGGCATTGGAGATTTATATCTTGGCACCTTATCTTCTTCAACTCGAGTTTTACAAGGGGTTTTACATGTCCCAGAACTTCAACGTAATCTTCTTTCAGTTGCAAGACTTGTTGATCTTCGTTTGTTTGTTGGATGCCGCATTGAGAAAGATGGACAGATTATTGCAACTGCTTCTCGTAATAGCAATTTGTTTGAGCTCTCTCTTAATGATGCTATAGCAAATGTTGTCACTGCTCCAGGTAATCATGATTGCAAGATATGGCATCATCGCTTTGTTCATGCTGATTTCTCAAAGCTTCTTGATCTTCATCGTCAAGGTCTTGTACGTGGCATGGATCTTAAAGCTCATCCTCATATGGGAATCTGTGACTTTCGTGCTCTTGGCAAACACAATCGTAAACCCTTTCCTCTCTTGAATTCAGTTCATTCTCATGATTTGTTGGATCTTGTTCATACTGACATTTGTGGACCTTTGCCTCCATCGAGAACACAACATCATTATTTCATTACGTTTATTGATGATTACTCACGGTATACAGTTGTTTTCTTGCTTCGATAAAAATCTGAGGCGTTATCTATTTTTAAGCAATTTCACAAGGCTGCCGAACTTCAAACTGGTCATCGCCTCAAGAAACTTCGCAGCGTTAATGGTGGAGAATATGTGTCTCGTGAGTTTGAGAGTTATTGTACGGACCATGGTATTCATCATGAACATACTATTCCATATTCACCTCAACAAAATGGTGTTGCTGAACGTAAGAATCGCACTATTATCAATGCTATACGATGTATGCTGATTCATTCTGGGTTATCTCGTGTTTTCTGGAGTGAAGCTCTCTTGAGAGCAGTCTTTGTTAAGAATCATCTTCCTACTACTACTCCTTCTGGTAAGATACCCTATCACAGCATGGACAGGTGAAATTCCTTCTGTATCACATTTTCGAACCTTTGGATGTATTGCTTATATTCATGTTGCTAAAGAAACACGAGCAAAGCTTGATGCTCCTGGGCTTAAAGTTATTTTTATTGGGTATTTTGACACTTCCAAAGGCTACAAATTCTATGACCCGTCCTCCAAGAAAGTGCTTGTGAATCGTGATGCTATTTTCAATGAACAGCTTATGGGCGGTACATGGTCCATGGATGATTCTGATGATACTAAATCTTTGCTTCAAGCTTTTCCATTCTTGTGTGATGATGAATCTTCTTCTATAGAGAAACTTTCCTCTTCACAACCATCTAAAGAGCATATTTCCTCTTCACAACCATTGATTCCGAATGCTGTCATTCATGATGTTGACATTTTTATTGATTTGCCTATTGATTTTGAGCATGGTTCTTGTCATGTTTATGATGAAGATTTTGAGGCTAATGTTTTCTCTACTTCTGAAGATCCTGCCACGTACAGTGATGCTATATGTTGTCCACAAAAGGATCAATGGCAAGAGCCTATGGAAGCAGAGTACGATTCTCTTATCTCTAAAGGTACATGGATACTCTCTGAGCTACCTCCTGGCTGTATTGCCATTAAGTGTAAGTGGGTATATAAGACAAAATTTAAAGCAGATGGATCCTTTGACAAATTCAAGGCACGTTTAGTTGCCAAAGGTTATTCTCAAGTTGTTGGCGTTGATTATCATGAAACCTTTTCACCAGTTGTTCGCATTACTAGTATTCGGGTTTTATTGGCATTTGCTGTTCAATTTGACTTAGAAATTCATCAGATGGACGTGCGCACAGCTTTCTTGAATGGAGATTTGAATGAAGAAATTTACATGGAACAACCAAAAGGATTTGTTATTGCAGGTAAGCAAGATCTTGTTGCTTGTCTTCATAGGGCTTTATATGGTCTTAAACAAGCTTCACGGGCCTGGTACATCAAGTTGATCTTTTTCTTACCTCCCATGGCTTTCTCCCTTGCTCTTCTGATCCCAACTTATTTACCAAACACCAAAATGGTAGTTTTGTAATCCTTGCCCTTTATGTGGATGATACAATCCTTGTTTCCAATGATTTGGGATTTCTACACCAAAGTAAGCAGTTGTTATCTTCGGCATTTGATATGGTGGATCTTGGAGAGCTTCACTCGTGTCTTGGCATTCAGATTCAAAGGGATCACAGCAAAGGTATTTTATTACTTCGACAGTCAAAGTTTATTGAAGATACTATTAAGAAGTTTGGTTTGGAATCTGCACATTCAGCAACTACTCCTTGTCTTGCGAGTTCCATGAAAAACACTTCTGATTGTGGTGGCCAGCTTGTTACAAATCAACCATATGCTAATTTGGTTGCATGTCTTCAAGTTGTTGGTTTGAACACTCGTCTTGACATTTTGTTTATTGCTAACTATCTCGGGCAACACCTTGCATGTCCTTCTCTTAAGCATTGGTCTTCAGCAAAGCGCGTGTTGAAATACTTGAAAGGCACTGCAGATTATGGTTTGGTTTATCAATGACAATTCACATCCGACTCCATTCCATCTCTTTCTCTTTTGGGTTACACAGATGCAGATTGGGCTAGCTCACATTTATCTATGCGATCTACTAGTGGCAATTGTTTCTTCATTAATGGTTGTCTTATTTCTTGGACCAGCAAGAAACAACGTTGTGTTGCAGTTTCTACAACCGAATCTGAATATGTTGTGGCATCACTTGCAGCTCGTGAACTCATTTGGCTTCGACAAGTGTTGACTGATATTGGCCATTCTCCTCTTTCTAGTACACCCTTGCGGTGTGATAATCAGAGTGCTATTAGTCTTGCAAAAGACTATGTCCAATATAACAAGTCAAAACATATTGCTGTGCATTACCATTATGTTCGATACGAAGTACGCAAAGGCACTATCATGATTGAACATTGTCCAAGTGACTAGATGATTGCAGATATTCTTACCAAAGGTCTCAATGAGTCACGCTTCATTCTCTTACGCTCAGAGCTTGGAGTTGCCTCAGGCTCACTCTTTTTAGATTAGGCTCTTTACTCTTATGGTAGCTTTGTACATATATCGTTGTAATCTTCTAGACACCATGCACTTTGCACATTTCACAATTGCACACTATGACCTCTTGGTCCTTTTGTATATCTGTACATAGATGCACAATGCACTTTCACATCATTACTTCTGGTTCATATTTTCACATTTGTATAGGGGCTTGGGTTTTTCCCTTGTACTCCCCAAGGGTTTTTTCATCCATAGCTAGAGACCCTTGTTTGAGTGGGGGTGTTGGAGCTCTATATATGGCTCACTCTACCTAACTTGGTCTCACCTATATATGTGTATCTTGTCCTCAATATGAATCAGTCTTTGGGAGCGTACATGATGTGTCTCTTGTCTCGTCTCTTTCTCTCTACATTACAACACATATACCATACATATCCCTTTGATCTTGGAGGATATTTGACTATATTCGTCATCGACGGTGGTTCTTTATCTACTCCACTTGCACCAGATCATCATGGAGATATTGCCTTGGATTTTGTATGCCTCGGATTTCCATTGATCCAAGAGGTTGTATATATAGCCTCATCGGCAGGAGTCCTCTATCCTTTCCATTTGATCCAGGGGCTCATATGATTCATGCACAGGTCTACATTCACTCATCATGGATGTGAATTTTTATGGCTTTTCTACATAGCCACTTGTATATGTTTTCATTGGGCACGACCACCCTTCGATTTTGAGGACAAAATCATTGTAGGAGGGGATGGTTTGTAATGAAGTAGTAGGTTTGGGTGCACATGCACATGTGGAAATGGGGCCTAGGCACTTGGGCATAGGGACATTTACATCTGTACCTTTAGGGGACCCTATATGAGGTATACGGATGATGGACATTGTACCTTTTTTATCATTATACTTTTTGATATCTTTTGATATTGGTCATCTCATGACTCTTGGAGCCTCATGGCTTTCAACCTAGGCCTATGGAAGGTTGTTTCCATCCTCTTGGTGTGGGAGGTTAACTCACTTAGGTATCATGGCCATTGTATAAGATTATCCTTAATCTTGTATTAATCCATGATGATTTGCTCTCAATCTGAGCTTTATGACTCACTCCATTCCATGCCTCTTCCATGAGTGGCGAGAGAGCTACCAAGTTCCCAACAACACAAGAAAGGTGACTACTCTTCACTTGATTAGCCTTGAGCTAGTGAGTGTGGAGGGTTTAGGCTTTCCACTCCTCCACTTTCTTTCACATGCATGTTTTAGCTATTTGCTCTTTTTTCTAACATGTACCTAAATAATAAAAATGCCTTCTTTTTCATATGTACATAAAGATAAAAAAGTGGAAAGAACAAGATTCATTTATTCTTCCATTTTGTTTTTTTAACATATATGTACATAAGAAAAAGAGGCTTCTCTCCTTGACATTCAATTTTGTTTCTTCTTTACCTCAACCATTTAAGCAAGAAGGAAATGAAGAAGAAAGAAACCCATATGCATATGCATGTTTTTTGGATGACATGCATGTGAAGAGTAAGAAGAGGAAAATGAAGCATGCCTTTATTTTGTTTAAGTATAAGATAAACAATTAGACCTTTCTCCATCTTTTCCTTGCATTTGAATAGGAATAAGCATCTACATGGCTGTTTTTGTTATCTTCTATCCCTCTTCTCAAAATGCTTGTGAAAAAGAGAAACCCAATGAGAAAGTTGGCATGCTTATTCCTTGTCTTTTCTTTCTTCACATGCTTGAATATTATCCCATACATGTGAAGGAAAAGAGGAGTAATAAGGAGCATGCCTAGAACCTAATTATTATTCTTTATCATTTTCACGTCTAATTATTATCTCATACATGTGAACAAAAAGAGGAGGAACGAGAATCATGTCTATCTAACTCTTCTTTTTCACACTAATGTGAAGAAGAAAAGTAAAAATAATATGCATGTTGTTCTTCTAGGTTTTCTTTTTTGCTTTCGCTCAACTAGTCACCTACACATGTATCCTTCTCTTGTTGAGCAAAAATGGTATTAATTATCCAATAGGGCCAAATGATTAACGTGTGTGGGTGTAGCTTTGTCAAATCGGTTAATGCCATGTATTTTCTATATATGTGGGTCGAGTTTAATACATGCTGTCTAGTTGTAAGGTACAATCTTGCTGGTGTTGTTGAGATAGAAACGTACTCTTGACAGGTCATGCTTTTAAAGAGTTTATGTTTCAATATAGCAAGGGTAGTTGTGCTATTGTCCTACTATGCTTATATGGTGTAATCTTTAATAGGACAACACTATCGAGTTCAAAAAGGGTAGGAGCTTCCCTTAACCTTAGGCAAGTTGCCCTTAAAAAGTGAGAAGAATCGGATTTCTACTATCACTAATCAACTGAATGCATGCACTCTACTAGTGAGCTATACAATCCTTCTTCTTGTAGTTCAGCC
This sequence comes from Cibotium barometz, assembly GCF_041138505.1. NCBI lineage: Eukaryota > Viridiplantae > Streptophyta > Polypodiopsida > Cyatheales > Cibotiaceae > Cibotium > Cibotium barometz. The sequence goes on from NC_141091.1 coordinate 15,168,482, forward strand.
AGAAAACTTCTCTTTATAGGTTATGTTTAGGCAAGTTGACTTTCAAATCAGGCCTAATGTTAGTGTTTCCTTTCATAAGAGCATGTGCTCTAGTTATAGGTAGGCAAGACCTTCCATTGTAAGTTTTTTTTTTAACCTTAGAAGACGAAGGCAAAACCTTAGCTGCTTTTTGCAGTCACACCAATTCAATAACCATGGAGGTCGTGCACAACGTTATGATCCTTTATCCAATAACAAGAATTCAAAGTCACCACAGTAGGTGATGTAGGCTTATACATGGCGTTGTGACTAGCTAACGAACAGCCTTAAAAACGGATAAACATGTTTGATGACTATATGAGATCCATTCTGCTTCTATGTGGTGCTGCATTGTCCACCACGGGCCAGTGGGTGCCACAGAACCGCCTTTTGAAATGGCAGAAACCATCAACTTCTTTAGCTATTTCCGCATCACAACGATCAGCTTAAGATGACGTCTTGTCTATATAGGTTTTACTCCGGCTCCTGGCATCTCACCTATAATAATGATATAGCCTTGGATCATTTATTAGAATCCATCTCTATAGACATGACCTACCAATCTATAGATGATATAATATTATGGATCTATAGACATTTCTTATGAGCTGTGACTACCTTGATTGAGCTAGGTGCAGAGCCTAGCCCGAAGGCATATCACTGGCTATAGGGCCATATCTCTATAGCCAAGAGAGATACGGCCCCAGGTCCATATCTTTAAACAATTACTGAAATAGCCTCTAGGCCAAAACTTAACACGTTTCTCTATACCCATGATTGCCAACAAGAGAAATGACTTTTTGGCTCCTAACCCACAGTACATTAGACATGGAAAGTTTGTAACCATTCTCACTTCAACTTTCAAGTATAAATTAAATGATGTAAACTTTATGTATGTTAAGCATATGTGACACTATTTTAATATGTTGACATTACTAGAGCTTTTTTGGACGTTCAACCTTGTTTTTTTTTTACATCTGACTTCACAAAAACTAAACTTGCTCAAGAGAATGTGGAATAAAAAGAAATAGCAAGCTCTCCTACTTCTACGAGAAATCTGGGAAAAAATAACGTACAAGAGGCTCCAAGTGCAAGTGACAAAGATAGTAGTACAAGTTGTACTACTTTCAAAAAGCATGGCTTGACTATGATATAATGGTCAAAGACATTTTTAAGGAATGGGCACATAAGAAATTGAAATGCGTAGAAAGCATGCTTAAAAAGGTAAACTTTTCATTGTTGCTATACACTTGATGAATCCAACAAGTTCCAACAATGACACATCATTAGAAGATGTAAGTCATACAACTCATAATAGTGGTGGTTCTACTCAACATGTTAGTAATGTACAAATTCAAGTTCTTAAGAAAGTTGAACCAGACATAGAAAAAATGAAGCCAATGCAACTCCTTCAATTGGGTCAATAATTAGGATACAAAGGAGGTGCGAAAAATTCCAAGGAATGCTAAGTCCTTTTTCTAGGAACCTCTAAAAAGAATATGGTCTCACCAAAAATCACAAAGGTACAATTGGGAATCACTTTTATGTTTTGTCTTCTAAACTCTCAAATTGAATAAAGTCCTATTTATTATATTTAAAACTCAACATTTTTCTCATACAAACTTGGTAAGCTAGATTTGTAGATCTCTATATTCATAAATCTCTTTGAAGAAGGTATGGTTGGACACCCACAATTTCTCAATGCCAATTTGAAACCTCTTAAAATTAAAGTATAGCTTTGGGTTTGTAACATTGTGTAGAGTATATGCTCATAATATATGACTATAATATAAGTAATGAGTGAAAATTTTGATAACACTTAATTTGTAATGAATATGCATGTTGTTGTTGTGTAAATATGTGGGTTTATTTTGTAAAATTTAATCCTAGTTTTCTCATTATCCTCGTCCTCTTAAATTGCATGAGTGATTTTTCTTGAAACTTTGTTGTGTGTAGAGAATGGCTAAATCCACAAGATCCAATGATGTCCTAGCGCCATAAGTTTTAAACGCACATTAGATGCAAGAGATTTATGAGGTTCTTGAGGTAGCCATGGATAAGCTGCAACAATATCAAGCCATGAAATCATGGGCCAAATTGCAAGCACCCATATCTCTACCGTTTTCAAGGTACGACCTCTGCTATATCAATAAGCTCAGTAGTCTCCTTAATGGCTCACATGCAAGTCCCAACTATAAAACATTATTCTCCATTACTATGTACAAAGCTATTTCCATGTGGCAAACCTTTGGAATCATCATCATCATTGAGAGGCAAGGGAGCTCATTACACAATGCTCCTCTTGCATCTGTCATTCGATATGAGTTTTCTAAAATTTTCTCTGAATGGAGACTTGCAGTTTTTTTATATTGTATGAGCTATAGTTCTATTTGTTAGCCCACTCTTTGACACATATTTACTATCAATGGATTTTATGTTGTGGATGTAATACAATTTTGTCAGATTTGAGATCACAAGTGTTTTCATAATTTGTTCTCTGTTGTGCACCCTACTTTAAGGGGACTCCCTCTTGTGGTTTTCTCTATTGTTGGAGTGCACTCTACTCTAAAGGGACTCCCTTCTAAGTTTTTTGTGTTATTAGAGTGCACCCTACTAGAAGGGGACTGCACTTGTGTTGTCTCTATTATTAGAGTGCACCGTACACCGTACTCTAAGGGGACTCCCTCTTGTGTTTGTCTTTATTATAGCAAATGTACCCTACTCTAAGAAGACTACCTTTTAAGTTTTTTCTCAAAATTCACCCTACTGTGTGAGAACTCCCCTCTAAGTTTTTTGTGTTATCGAATTGCACTCTACTTTAAAGTGCACCCTACTATAAGAGGACTCTCGTATGTGTTGTCTATATGATTGGAGTGAACCCTATGTAGCATATATTCTTGAGTGTCAAGATATCATATTGTGCTTCGGTATATTTATCTCTTTCTAGAAGTGAATCAAATTTTACATAAGTTGGCATAGTATTTTTTTGTATATTTGTCCCTTTATAATGAATCAACATTTTTATACGCTCCAGAGAAATACCACATCTTCTCTTGAAAAAAAGAGGTCTTGTTAGTGGTAGAATTAACAAATCTCTTACACTAAATGAATAACACCTATATAATATCTTTTCCACAAAAGAAGGCCTTGTTAATGGATACATGTCAAATCTCTTACTACACATAAGAAATGACCCCATGGGCATATCGTATAGTGAATCAAAATTTTTATAAGTTGTACATCAATATGTTAAAGTGTAAAATCTCTTATACTAAATCAATAGCACCATTACAATATATTTTGCACAAAAAAAGTCCTTATTAACATCATTTATGGTCATGAGATCATGTTCATCCACTGAATAGTTATTATAAAGAGTGCTTTTTTGTCATCGTAGGTAGGATTGCTGATGATGGTGAATCTAGGTCCACAGGAAGATCTACATGACTATTGAGCATTAATCTAATTGCCTTTTCTCTCACCCACCATATGTAAGTGTCTGTATAACATGAAGTTGAAAAATACAAAGAATTATGACATAAATCTTAGTACATATCACTATGATATGAAAGTTTTAGAAAAATGTATATGTTACTCATGACTACTCTTTTTATATGTCTATTGGAAATTTTGATTGCATGTATCTCCATGTATTTGCAACCACTTTCCTCCCACATGAGCTTCCATCAGTTTTTAATAGAACCTAAAGCAATCACAGTTAAAACTCTCAATAAAAGCTCTATTACAACTTTAAAAGTTGTTATTAACACTCTAATAACATACTGGCATAATGAAAACTAATGTGGCGTTTTATTGTGATGAGTGAAGGATGGAGGGTTTCTAATGTGCATATTATACCCTTAGATTTCCTCCCAAAAAAAAACACAGATTATTCAAAATAATACCATTTGGGTAATTAACATAACCACAATAATAATAACACACTGCTTCTCCATGTATACCAAGCATAGAATTAAAGAAAAAAGTCTTTGTTTTCATTAGATCAATTATAAGTACACTCCAATGGCCCCTACACACTAGAAAGATAAGCTAATGATCATTGATAGAGAAGTGTAATAAAAAACAAGATAAGATATATTTAAAATAAAATACTTACTTCTCATTATAAGGCACAATTATATATAGCACCTTTTCAAATTTGGATCTCCTCAACCATTCTTTAAGCTTATTCAAATGTGGGTTTGTTTCTCTTACATAGATAGAGACTTTAGGATCTAACAAAAAAAAGAGAATAATAGACCTATGGGGGTAGGGTAGCCACAGAAGAACTCTACAAAGAACAAATTAGTGAATTAATTTTTACAGTATCTTTAGAAAAGACTACAATACAATTTACAAAAAAGATAGTTTGCATACTTGAGAGATTGTAGTATCACTAATTCATTTATTTCTCGATTTTGTCTTTTCCAACATATATATATATATATAATGGTGCTATATCAAGGTACTGTGAACCATCACCAAAACCTTTCAATTGAACAAGAAGTTATCTAAGTACATCCTTCAAATCTTAAAGGTTTTTATTCTCAAGATCCAGCAGCTCCTCTTCCATTATTCTTTCTTTTTCAATTTTCTTATACTCTTTCGAAGATATCTTATCTTTATTCTTCTCAAGCTTGGCATAATCTATAGTTCTAGTATTTCTCTCATGTGTAACATCTTCAATATTTATACCCATATCCTTTGGTTTCCTCGATGGTGGCACTTTTAAGATATTCACTGCCCTATGTTCGCTCAGTGGTATAGGATGTAAGAGCTTTTCAGATCTATATCTTATAAGTCTGTACGTGTGCATGTCTTTGTCCAAAAGTGTGACCCTATCGGTATGGGAAGAATAAATATAGCTGTCTATAAAAAGAAAGTCTATAATATATCTTTTGTAGCCTCTTGAATGGCACAGAGGGCATTAGAGGCCCATATCATTCCAATCATCACAAATTTTTCTTACAATTCTCATGAATGTAAACCTAGCGATGAGAAGATCAACATTTTTTAGGCCTTTCTTATCTATGAGGGCATTCATATGCTAGTTGATCCTCTTCTTTAGCTTCTCCCCTGATATTGTTCTTTCACTTATTGTTCTCCTCGACCTATTTCTACCCTTCTTGTGGTCTTCTTTGTTCTAGCCATATATTAAAAATTTAGACACAAGAGGACTAGATGTTAATGAAGATTTTATTTCATAGAAGGATGGCGCAATTTAAGAAATTTAAGAAGATCCCTTTACTAAAAGTGCATCATTCTTCTAGAGGGCTTAGTATGCTAGAAAGTAGGAATATGCTTTATATATGCAAGAAGGGAGTAATTTGATGTGAAAATTATGAAAAGAGGCATGGAAATGAACCTTGTGCCCAATTCGAGAGACAGCACAATTCTTGTATTTCGATGATGTATGTTTGTTGATATCGGGCTTGCTTCTATGAGCAACTAGTTCTGAAGACTAAATGATCCCCCACCATAGATATTTTGAAGATAACAAGAGGTCATGATCTGAGAGCAAGAGATTCTGAAAGTTGTGTGCTATGATCAAGGGATAACAAGAGGTCATTATGATTTGAAGATGAGTACTCTGAGCAATAGATACTAAAAATGGTAGGAATCTAAGGGCTATGAGAAGAAAAGGATGAAAAGATGATGCGATTTTTGGTGCTATTCATTGTGTTTCTAGTGCTATTCACACCATCCTTCCGTGTGGCAAAACAAATGTGAAAGAAAAAATGATGTGTGAATGGTATTTATAGAATTGGATCATCCTACCATGTGGCTCTGAATTGTATAGATACAAGTCACGTCACACGTGTTCACATGTGATCGTATTGCCACATGTGCTTATATACTTCCACATGTCTAGCCGTTATGTGTCTCACATGTATGGCTATAAATCCACATGAAACCGTGGTACTGTCACATGTGTGGCCATACAACTACCATGTGGCTGGTCCTTTTTGCCCATTAAATAAATTAATTCAAGTCATTTTTTTAGAATTGTTTATGTTCCTTACAAGCAACAACCTACATTTTCAAGAACCCACCTTTGATGTTCATTTTGCAAAGGAACCCCTAGCCCAGATCCACAAAGCCATCCACTCATTTTGCAAAGCATCTCCCCACCCTGATCCACAAAACCATCCACTCATTTTATAAAGTAGCCCCTAGCTAGTGTGATTGAAGGACGACATGACTTAAGGCATCGAAGTTGATCAAATTTACTCTATCGCGAGTTATCCCTCTGAAGAACTTCATATGGCTATTCCCTAGCCATTAGATGTCATCACATTAACAAAGCCATAGGACTTCATCAGATTAGTGTTCATTTTGCAAGTTTATTGTGATAGAAATACTATTTGGACAACTATTAGATGTTGATGCTGCTATACTATCTCATTGGACATCTATTGTTTTAGAGGACTATTGGATGTTTCTATGTTATTCTAGTGGACATCTATTGTTTTAGAGGACTATTGGATGTTTCTATGTTATTCTAGTGGACATCTATTTGGACAACTATTGGACGCTGATGTTGCTATATTATCTCATTAGACATCTATTGTTTTAGATGATCATTGGACGCTGCTATGTTATTATATATATTGGACATCTATTTGGACGGCTAATGGATGCTCATGTTGCTATATTATCTCATTGGACATCTAATGTTTTAGATGACTATTTGATGCTGCTATGTTATTCTATTGGACATCTATTTGGACCACTATTGGATGCTACTATTCTATCAAGATGCAAGATGGATGTTGCTATGTTATCGAGATGGACATCTACTACTTTGGATACACTCCCGTTCTTCGGATGATTTATACCATAAGATTATGATGTTCTTATGACCTTTGTCTGGTAGGAGTAACAGTCTTATGACAGTCATTGTAGCTTTGTAAACATTAATATCAATACAATGATATATATGTATAGGGGCTATGGATTTTTCCCTTGACTCCCCAAGGGTGTTTTCATCTACAGCTAGGGGCCTTTGTTTGAGTGGGGGTGTTGGTGCTGTATATAGCATGCCTACCTAACCCCAGGCTCCAATCTATATATATCTATCTATAGTGTATATTCTATACACTTTTGGGAGCTATGTTTAGAGTCTCTCATCTCTCTCTTCTTCTCGACTTTAACAAGTATACCATCTCTGAATGCATGATAATAAAAGCCGTAATTCTTTGCAATGCACATTCGATATACGATAGTGTCAAGGATATTATATTAACTCATACTAAAATTATATTAAATCATCATATCATCTACAGTACTTGTATGTGCAATGAGCACAACGTGTGAGCCTAGCCAATGACTCTCTATAAAAAGTATTCAGTGGCAAACATGATCTCATGGACATAAGTGATGTTGATAAGTACTATTTAAAAGTGTATGATGCTTCATGTGTTTGTAAAACGGAATCTACCATGCTTTGCGGTAACCCTTAAGCTAAACACAAAATTTTGAGAGATCTTTAAATTAATATAAGTAGCTCTGCAAGCCATTTCCTACATGCTTTATACTAAGAGTAATTTTTTTCTCAAGTGTGCATTGATGGCATGTCCAGCTATAAAAAATACAATGGATGGTAGTCAAACATATCTATCTTGTGATGACGTTGAACTATGTGAGTTTGGTGCCATTTCTTCTATCTAAGATATTTTCCTTCAAAAGGCCAAATTGGCCTATGAGATCAAACTGTTACAATGATATCAATGTTATATTTGGTCATGGAAAATACAAATAGCATAGATGAAATACAAATCTAGACTAAGTAGGTACAACATCCGATCTCGGTGATGTGTGATCACCTCAGTGTACTCCTTGTAGGAGAGGCCATGTAGAATGTGAGCCATGGGGTAATCTAAGGCCGCTAAGATGAGAACTCCTAGGTCCACCGGATCCACCGGTGGTTGAGAGAGGAAGGATTGGTATCATCTCGCAATATGTCTCTAATTTAGCTTTGTCACCTAGAGGGAGTCCTTTGTTGTGGTGGGGGCTGTGGTGGGCAGAAAAAAAAGCTAGTGATCATGGCCTAATGGGGTGGCGTATAGGGGAGCGAGGATCTCTAAGAAGAAGCACCCTATATATGCCCACCTCCATAGCAATTCTCAAGGCACGAGACATGTGAACATCCATGACTTAGGTGGGTCTGCCAACGGCAGATGAAGCCTTCGTTAGTGAGCCTAAGAAAGTGATCTCTATAGATGGCCATCTTAGTGCCCATCTACTTTGTTGATGTGATCCAGGTATCCTATACGTGTTGTTTGAAGAGGTCTAACCGAGTTGCCCCGTTGATCTCCTCATGTGTATTGTGCAAAAGCGGGAAAATAAGATAATATTCCATAGGTGAAAGCCAGTGCATCTATAGACCATGTAATGTGAACCATTGAGAGACACTAGAAAACCAAGACTCATCTCCCGTCTCTGCCAATCATTGGGACTCCATTGGTAATTTAACGTATCTATGTGCGCTCATCTCCTACTCACGTGATGTATGTGATGGTCTGAAAGAGAGCATCCACCAACATTGCATTAGAGAAAGGGTTTAGACTAAGAAAAGTACCTTGTTATCTTTAAGAACTATATTTCATGTCCTACTAGGCTAGAAAACTAGTGTTCATACATCATCTAGTAAAGAAAAGAGGTAGACCTTCCATATACCTTAGTCATGTTGCCCATAAAATTGGGAAGAATGGGGTTCATACCATCACCAACCAATTAAGTGCACGGACTTTACTAGTGATTTGGATACTCCTATTATATCATGTGTCATGGTAGTCATCTGCTTAATAGAGGAGTGTGCTCTAGTTTAAGGTGAGACCTTCCACCCTAGGTTTTGTTTTCACCTTAGAAGAATGTGCTCTAGTTAAAGGTGAGACCTTCCACCTTAGAGAAATGTTTTAACCTTAGAAGAATGTGCTCTAGTTAAAGGTGACACCTTCCACCCTAGGGTTTTTCTTTAACCATAGAAGACCAAGGCAAAAACTTAGTTTCTTTTTTAAATGTTTAATTGAATAATCCAGAAAGGTTATACGCAAATTTATGATCCTTTATACAATGAAAATTCAATTAAAAATTTTAAAATTTTCAATTAATCATTAAGGCAATGCACAAAATTATGTTCCTTTATCCAATGAAGAGATGGAAGAGGCTTTATCCAATGAAAAATCAATTAAAAGCACTACAAATTTACTAGTAGATGATGTAGGCTTATTTGGGACTAGCGAATGACGATTTGGAAGAGCCTTCCAAACCGATAATCATGTTCGACTAGCTTTTTGAAGAGCCTTCACAACCGATAATCATGTTTGGTGACTATCTTATTAGGGAGTAGCTTTTTGAAGAGCCTTCAATACCGATAGTCATGTTTGATGTTTAGATTGGGTCCATATTCCTTCCATGTGGGGATGCATTGTCCACCAACGGGTAGTAGTTCTCTATGATGACCATGGGGTGCCATAGAACGGAGGTTGGAAATGGCACCTTGTCCACCAAGCAGAAACCATCCGCTTCTTTGGTTATTTCCACATCACAATAATCATCTTGACATGACACCTTGTCCACCCAGTAGAAGCCATCCACTTCTTCCGTCATTCTCACATCACAACAAGCATCTTGAGCTTCCGCCATCTCCTCTCCAATCTCAGACATGTCGATGATGAGACCTTCTTCCTCTGTATAATTATCACAACCATCGTTATAAGCTACATCGTTGATTGTATTCACGACGTAGTCTGTGCTGAACTCTTGTGCTTGAGCAGGCTCCTTCTCAATCCCACACATGTCTACACTGAGACCTCCTTCTTCTGTATGATTAACAAAACTGGGGCTATAAGCCGCATCCTTCATGATATTAACGACGCAATCTGCGCTGATCTCTTCAAGAGCACGGTCCGTAATTTCATCTACACCTATCTGATTTCTTTCATCCACTGATACAAGGCTGACTGTCCCACGTAGCACCTCATCGTCTGGGTTTCGTTGCTCGTCTGTACTAATAGCGGCATCGCTAGTTAGCATGGCTAGGCTCTCGAGAATGGAGACCTGGTTTGAGCTCGTAGAGGACCTGGTCTCTTCATCTGCCAGATATAATGTTTCAGATGCATCACCCTCATTATATACACTATTACAGGTGGAGCCAGAGAGACAGTTATCTGGCGTTCCTTCAACTTGAGCGGGTAGTGCAAGCTGTGTTAAGAGGCTCTCAATACAGGCCTTATCCATCAAGCTGTTAATATTGCGACTGCTGATCTCTTCATTGCCGTGCAGACCATCCGACTTCGCCCCTTCTCCTGAAGCGCAACTATCCTCTTCGAGAAGAGAACTACGCACTTCATTTACGTCATCGTACTGTGGTGACGATGTCTCATTTTCTGGCTTTCATGCTTCGTGCTAAGGCTTTCAGAAGAGCCAGGCTCGCAAAGGTTCTCGGTACAGCCGGCCATGCCTGCGCTCAGTTCAGTAACGTGGATGTTCATCAAAAGGTCGCCTGAGGCCACAACTTCAACATGAACTGCAGAACACGTAGTGTTTTCCATGGTCGCTCCCTTGAACCGCAAATTTATGGTCTCACATATTTATACGTTTTCAACGAGCATTTTTTTGAAATGTCAAGAGACCGACAATAGAGAAATGCATGATGCGAGTGTGCATGTCGGTACTTGATATATTTTTTCTATATGAACGATTTTATATTTCTTCCAATATAGCAATTGTCTTTGGTGCTATTCATGCATAGGAGCAAAAACATACATTCCCGCCTCGAGGGTGGCAGCATGCATGGCCGCTTGGTTTGCATGTTGCATCTCTGTGAACTAGGCAACAGGTGCCCCACCCAACAGGCCTAACATTGTTTAATCGTGCCTAACCACTTCCTCAAAAAAGAGTGAGCTGTCTCCAAGGCGGTAGCCTAGTGGATAGAGCTTGGATCTCTCATTCGAGAGGTTTCGAGTTAAAATCCCTTTGGGGATCAAACCCTAACTAGTGTGCGTTTGTGTGCATGTGATCATGATGGTGGCCATTCCACACATTAGTCAAGTCATTGCTACGTCCGAGCATTTCCATGTCATTGTCGACCATCATCGATGATCCTATGACAACAATAGTTTTCTATGCTTGCCCCTGAAGCTCAACACTCTCGATCAAAGATGGCCACTTTGATCAACTCAAAGATTGTGACTTGATTGGGATGCCAAGTAACTGACGACTTCACTCCAATCACTCAAACGACTCACTGATCAAAGATGGTGACTTTCTTGGACTTCAAAGATTGTGACTCGATTGAGACGTTGAGTAATTGATAACTTCACTCCAATCACTCAATTAAGTCACTTTCATGGCTCTTGTGGCTTGTCTTTTGCCTTCAAAAGTGGTCAATATTTGGCATGGTGGTACCCCTAATGGTACTCGAGTGTAGGCACATGTGTAGAAGTAGGGTAAAATTTAGTGTGCCCCTTGATTATAGGGCACGTTCTTCATCTACTCTACATCTTTCCCTTTGTAAAAGATTTGTTCCTCCTCTTGTTGAATCTAATGTGCAAATTGATACCCATATTACAATAATTTGACTTGATTTCCCACAAAGTCATGATTTTCATGATAGCTTAAATGTAAAAGAGAATGTGATGATGTATATTGATGAATTTACACTCTAGGTTGTACACAACAAATCTAATAATGTTTTGGATAGTTATCTTCAGTCTAGAGGGTGAACTAATACTCAGGGTGGTTCACTATATGTAAACTCTCTATATCACGTGCATTCAAAGCCCAATTTAAAAACCCCTATCTGCATATTTTTCATGATTAAAACACACCCTTTTTCTTTTCAATCTGTAAATACGCCCTTCAAATGGTATCCTTCTGTATATAAAAAATGTGTTAAAATGGATTAAAAAAAACCCTTTTGTTGAACCCACGTGCTACGTTTCCATATTTATGAGTGCCCCCCCTCCCCCCGCCCCGAGTGCTAACATAATACTTTGCATGCAATGGGATATGTGATTATCAGAGACCCGAAAGTATGGCTATGAAGAGTGTGAGAAGGCTTGATCTTGTAATCAAAATACTCTCTCTCTTTTGAGGTGGACCTAAGGGAGACAAGATTTGAACTTCTTGAAAAGAAGGAAAATGATTTTTTATGATGAATTTGGAATGTGGGTTTCAAGCCTTTTCTTGAGAGTGAGAGAGTGAGAGTTAGAGTGGGAGTGTTAATGAAGAGTGAGAGTGTGAAGAGTGTTAATGAAGAGTGAGAGTGAGAGTGTGACTCCATTATGAAAAAGAGTGAGAGTGTGACTCATGTATGAGTAAAAGTGAGAGTGACATTGAGAGTGAGAGGGACATGAATGAGAATACCTCAATGATGTCTAGGAAGTTCAAGATCCTACTATAAGATCAGTTGTTTTGCTACATATACTTTTTTCTATTTCCACTAATAAATAAGGTAGAAGACTCCTTTGAGAAGATTGATTAGCTATTATACCGAAAGATTGATTGCCTATTAATGAAAAATGATTCATTGCTTCTTGAGAAGATTCTTTATATGATTTATTAATTCTCAATTGATGCTAGAAGATTGATTCCTTCTTCATAAATGATATTATAAGGACTTGACTTGGTGTGATGAGATTTTCAAGCTTCCTAAAGATGCTCTAGAAGATGATTTGATAATTATGTAAACATGTTCTTTGTTATGATGTGATCCAAATCTCCTCTTGTGTGTGGTTATATTTCTTATATGTGGGCATGATAGTCCGGAGGCTCACATCAAGCTTGATGGCTATATTTTCCATATCACAAATTGTCTACCAAGGGGATGTCATTCTTAATAACAACTTATATTATGGGCTACCAAGGGGAATCACTTTCGAAATGATAGTTTTTCCTATAAGAAAATTCCATTAACTTTTTTTTTTCTATTTTTGTGTTACAAAATCCACTTGAGATGGCATCTTAGTATAAGCCTTCCACTATTCTCACATGACAATAATACACTCAAGCTTGTACCATCTCCTCTTCATTCTCAAACATGTTAATAACAAGACTTCTTTTATAAAATCAAATTCTTTGATTAATATATGTATGCAAATAGGTGTGAGAATTAAGAAAATATATATAATTCTATACACATTATTTTGAAAGCATTAATATGTTTCCCAAAATTACCATGTTGTTTAAAGATTATAATAAATTAAAAGTAAATGTAATTTACTGCTTAAATCTATGCAGTTAAGTAATTAACCTAAATGGATAAAAAAATGAAAGATAATCTGTAAAAGATTTTTCTCAATGCTCCACCCCCTTGTTGTTAATACGGGTATAAATGTGCTCTATTGTGTAAGACCCCCTATATGAGGAGTATTCATTGTGGTGACCACTCGAGCACATGGCAAGTTCAAGTTTAGACATGGATGATGACCAAATGTTGCCTACAGATGGTAATTAGGATGACCTCTATAGATGTGGCACTTTTGCAACTACGATGCATGCTTGTGTGGGGGCTACATGACAACATTAGTAAGCACTATATAGCAAACACATTGTCTCCCTGATGGTCTCTCAGATGGTCGTGGTGGGAGCACTACACAGTCCATACAAGACTTTTCTCTAGTCAAGAATTTCACCAACGTGATCACATAAACATTAACATGTTATTAACATTTGTTAATAATTTTCTCAAAACCCATTATTAACGTTGATATAAACATTATTGATTTTCCACCACTTCAAATCTTGCACTAGCCTTACCCATCATGCTTTCATTCTTACTATTAGACCATGTGCACTCCAGTCAGGGTGATTGATATTGAATTTAAGATGTTGGACAACGTGCTTTTGGCAAAATGTTTGCCATTCATTTTTTTTGTTATTAATGTTTGTTAATAACATAAAATTACTCTTCCACAGCCCCCTCGCTCGCTCCTGAGGATACCCCCATCAGGCTTTCTCTTTCGCCACCAGAAGAGGAAGCGAGCCTTGTCACAGAGGTGGAACGCCTCCAGGCACACTCCACCATCTGCCGTATAGTTGGCACTCGCCCCAGTAGAGGGGAGATCCGGGATCTTCTCCAGGCCCGCCTTCTTGCAGATGTAGGCAAGATCTTGGACGTTCAGTTACCGGGCCGCGGACACTACCAGATTGAGTTCGAGATAGTTCAGAGCGTGGCCTAGGTCCTAGCCATGAGTCCCCTTGATATCAGGGGCGCTCGAGCCTTCTTCAGACATTGGCAACATGGATTGGACCCAGCAGCGGTGGCTGAGGAGGGAGGGCGCCTATTCCATGTCACAGTTTGCTTTCCTGGACTTGCGTGAGTACCTTCCGCTCCCTTCTAGGATAGGATCATTGGTGGAATCGGTGCTTGAGACTGGCCCCACAGCAACTTCAGTGGTGGCTAGAGCAGCTAGCCTGCCTTCGGTCACAGTTTTGGTTCCTAACATCTCCCTTCCGTCATTCAGTTACCTAGGATAGGGGGGGATGGATCGATCAGATAGTGGAGTTTTTGGGGCTCGTGAACCAGTGTTTTATATGTATGCAAGTCGGCCATCTGGCCAAGGCCTGCCCTCCCAGGAGACCCCAACCCTCACCGCAGCAAACAGACCCTCGATGGCCTGCCCACAGATGCGGCTCGAGAGGCAGCCTCCGGGACACCTGCTCAGCCCCCACATAGACCTCGGATTGGCAGCCTAGACACGGGCGCCGTAAAGGGAGAGACCCAGAGTAGCATGCCCAGAGACCGACATAGCAGAGCAGACATAGCCTCAGCACCATTGGGTTCCAGTGAGGAATAGCTTTGCTCCCCTCTAGGGGGAGACCCAAGCGCAGACTCAGGATCATGAGATGCCAGCTCCTCCCCCTTCCCCCCACCCCCCCTCCCACCTCGCTTCCACCTTCGCCTCCTCCAGTTCCTGCTCTCGCATTTTCAGTGGCTCCTTCCCCACCCCCTTCTCCCCCCCTCCTCCCCCTCCGCTTGCCTCAGCTCCTCGAGATGCACTGGCAGTACCCTGGCGCTCACCTGCAGTCCGCCTGCAGTCCGGCGGCGGGCGCACTGAGCACTGACCTTGCTCGTGCACCACAGAGGAGACCTACCATGCCGATTCGTGCTCCAATCCTGCTCTCACTCAAATGGTGTGGCTTTCGACTACTCCTTTACACGACTCTTTGGAGCGAAGGGCCCCCATGAGCCAGCACGAGTTCATGTGGTGATACCTCTGGCCCGAGGGGAGGAGGCACTTGATTGAGTGGTGGCCTTCTCCTTCCCTCTTTGCGGCACTAGCGATCGGGAGTGGACTTTGGATCTTGCTCTTATATTTTGAAGACTCGGGCAATTGAGTTTTCTCACCATGTGAGCGATTTGGAGATGACAGACATGACAGGCCGACTCTGGGAGGAGTTAGCACATTTCCTTGATACCGAGAGTGCGGATGCCTCCGGGAATCGACATTTGGTGGTTCGCATAGTGGCCGACCTAGCACGAGACTTAATGGCTCACATGCAAGTCCTAACTATAAAAATTTGATTGCCATTACTATGAACGAAGCTATTTCCATGTGGGAAAGCTTTGGAATCATCATCATCATTGACATGCAAGGGAGCTCATTGCACGACGTTGTTCTTGCATCTTTCATTTGATATGAGTTTTCAAAATTTTCTCTCAATGGAGACTTGTTGTTTTTTTATATTGTATGAGCTATAGTTCTTTTTGTTAGCCCACTCTTTGACACATATTTACTATCTATGGATTTTATGTTGTGGATTTAATATAATTTTGTCAGATTTCAGATCACAAGTGTTTTCATAATTTGTTTTCTGTACTGCAACCTGCTTTAAGGGGACTCCCTCTTGTGGTTTTCTCTATTATTGTAGTGCACTCTACTATAAAGGGACTCCCTTCTAAGTTTTTTGTGTTATTAGTTTTTTTAATGATGTTTACAATGACGCTAGGTAAATTCTAGAGAGCAAGTCTATGCATGTATTCATATTCAATTTTTTAATTGCACACTTTTTGTGCCCGGTGTACAGATGTGGTTAGTGAAGGGTCACTATTAATTCGAGGTCCATAGTTGGTGTGAAGAAAACTCTCTTTTTCATGTGCAAGATGTGAGAATGTTTACGTACGTGAACGACGAGTGGCAGTGGAGCATATTACAAAATGGGAATCTTTTGAACCAATGCCAGCCAACTTAATTTTGCAAGCAAATTCCTTTGTTAGTATATAAACTTATGCCTTGAAATGTAAACTCATGGTTTTCCATATGTAATGTTGAGTGTCATTTTTAAATATGGTTCATTAGGATGAGTTGGGCATGGACATTTGTGCGCGAGTACTACACAATATGCCTCATTATTCTGTCATTGGGGGAAACTTAAGAAAGAACTTGGAAAGTGGAGCGAGAGATGAAGGGTGACTGCCATCACAACACCTGTGGGCATGAAAAGGTACTCAATCTTCTATCCTCTACCATATTGGATAGAGTTAAGAATAAATCATCTTTTGGATTCAATATAAATTTTTCAGAATGTGGCTTCAATGATTTGGGTCCATCTAATTGGTAGAAAAGACACCCACGCAATAAGGGATGACGTAAGGATATCAGACGCAGGAATTAAAATGCATGGGCAAGGATAGTCACTAACAAGGTGGTTTTATCAAAGGCGCCATGGAGGTTGACAAGGAAAGAGGAAAAGAATATCAAGAATCAATTTTATCTTTTTGAACATTAACCGTGTAATGAGCTCATTAAAGGGTGCATTTACAATAACAAAAAAGAAAGGTGAGCATCAATTGTATGGTCTCAAATCACATGATTAGCTCAAGATGATACAGGTACCTACATAACTATATCTATTTTTGGGCACTCCTCGGTTTATGTTTTGTGGACTCTATATTGATCTTTTACTATTTTCAAAAATTGATTTCACTAGTTCATACTTCCAATATCAATTGGTGGGTGCAGAGAAGAGAAAGATCTGAATGCCATCTATAAATTAGGTGGATTGGCAAGGTAAGTTCCAATCAAAACTATAGATTGGTGCGCTTGGTATAACATATAGCTTTGAAATTATCTATTAATCTTTAATTTAGCATTTATTCCTTTGTTGAATAGGTGGATAGAGTCAAAGGAGATTCATCTAGATTCAATTGAGAAGGTTTGAGTTCACTTGATTGAGGGAGTGTGTATGATTGAAGAAAGCTTTCCAAGAAGCATACTCACAATTCAATTTCACCTTCTAGTACAGTTGGGTGGATGAGGTGGCTATATGTGGCATTGTTCATAGCCGGGGATGTTCTTTCTTGAGCGCTTCATGAAATCATGAAGGGATTTCTGAGGAAAATAGCAAGGCCGCCAGAAGGAAGCATGGTTGGTGCAAAAGTCCCTCGTATACATCTTTGAATATTTGAAACAAATTGATGCATCTATGCCTAGATTCATGCATAACGATGAGGATGAACCAATGGTGTCACATGGGAAAGACAAGGACAAAGGAGAGAAGAGCATTTAAGAGATCAACACAAAGGCACATGGCATACGATTTCAGTATTGAATGGCTTAGAGATTCCCTAGATCAAGCCGAAAGGACGGAAGAGGAGATTACAAGAGAAGAATGGGAGTACGCAAGGGGATGAGACTTCCATGTAAGTAAAGATGTTTTGCCAAGATATATAATGTTGAGTACTAAATTGCTTACATATAAGCCATATTAAATATTTTAACTGGGTTGTAGTATAAAGCGCATAATGCAATGTGGTCAGAAGGTCGACATTTTGGCACTAAAATTATGGCAAGATTCAAGAGACACATACGTTCTACGACAACATTGTTAACAGGTTTACACTTGATTTTCAATTTTTATGGATCTACAGATAGAAGGAAGCCATTGTATATATTTTCTTGTAACTATTTTGTGGCTCTTTCTTTTAGATTATATTTCATCTAGACCAAAGAGATCCTAAATGGTGTTATGTAATACAAGTAGCTTCTCGATATAAACATATATTTCAAGATCAAGATGTTAAAGAAATGCATGGTAGACAATCAATGGAAAATGCAACTAACAATCACTGACGATCATGTGAGGAACATGATGATAATACCTCTACATCTTCTTCTAGTAGTGGAATAGGACTTTGTATTGATATAGGAGCCATCGAAATGGTGAATTTAGAGATAGACCAATCGGCATACATGGATTTGATGATGGTACAAATTAAATATATATCATCATAAGATATAAACACATTAATCATTTCGTATAACTATTTGATGATTTTGTTATTTTATTTCAAAAATATTTGGATGTTTTTTAGGATTTTTGGGTTCTAATTTCTTTTAAGTTTTTATTTCTACTAAAATTCATTACTCTTTTTTTTTCTTAGCGTCCTAAGTGACACTTATAATAATGCTTAGCGACGACCATAAGGGGGTTAGAAACGAGTTAAAAACAATACAAAAACAAGTAAAAAAGGGGTGCGAAACACATAAGAAACCACTTGTGTGGGCTTCAAAGGTAGTCACCAACGCCTGTAGGGTATCCATGTCACATGCATCTACGCTCTGGTCGGGTACTAGAGCCTGAGCCACTAGAAAGCATTTCAGTTTACGCAGGCTCACACCATCCCTCCACGTTTGCATCTTGGCCTTCGGCTGGAACCCAAGGGAGTGCAACCCAAGATCCACGCGAATAGTGGATAGTGACTCGTCCTCTGACTCAGAAGCCGCCACTGGGTGATGGTTAGAGTGGTGTTTAACTAGTACCTGTTGAGCGGTGCCAATAATGGTGTTAATCATAGTGTAACCACTGTTGTCTCCAATAAAGACGTTAATAGTAGCGGTGCTTATCAAGTGCCATTAAGCGACAGTAATAATGACGCTTATAGTGGTGTAACGTAAAACACTAATAAAATGCCGCTAATAATGTATTCTGTTGTAGTAAAAGAGATTTTAGCTATTGCCATTTAATCCACATCTTAAGCTTCTCACCTATAATAATGATATAGCCCTCGATCATTTATTAGAATCCATCTCTATAGACATGAGCTACAAATGATATAATATTATGGCTCTATAGACATTTCTTATGAGCTAGGACTACCTCGATTGAGCTAGGTGCAGAGCCTAGCCTCAAGGCATATCACTGGCTATAGGGCCATATCTCTATAGCCAAGAGATATACGTCCGCAAGCCCATATCTTTAAACAATTACTGAAATAACCTCTAGGCCAAAACTTAACACGTTTCTCTATACCCATGATTGCCAACAAGAGAAATGACTTTTTGGCTCTCCTAACCCACGATACCTTTCTTAGTTTGGAAAGTTTGTAACCATTCTCATTTTCAACTTTCAAGTATAAATTAAATGATGTAAACTTTATGTATATCAACCATATGTGACACTATTTTAATATGTTGACATTACTAAAGCTTTTTTGGACGTTTAACCTTGGTTTTTTTTACATCTAACTTGGAAAAAACTAAACTTGATCAAGAGACTATGGAATCAATAGAAATAGCCACCTCTGCTACTACGAGAAATCTAGGAAAAAATAACGTACAAGAGGCTCCAAGTGCAAGTGACAAAGATAGTAGTATAAGTTGTACTACTTTCAAAAAGCATGGCTTGACTATGATATAATGGTCAAAGAAGTTTTTTAGGAATGGGCACATAAGAATTTGAAATGCATAGAAAGCATGCTTACTTTATGTTGTTGCTATACACTTCATGAATCTAACAAGTTCCAACAAAGACACATCATTAGAAGATGTAAGTCATACAACTCATAATAGTGGTGGTTCTACTCAACATGTTAGTAATGTACAAATTCAAGTTGTTAAGAAAGTTGAACCAGACATAGAAAAAATGAAGCCGATGCAACTCCTTTCATTGGATCAATAAATAGGATACAAAGGAGGTGCAAAAAATTCCAAGGAATGCTAAGTCCTTTTTTTAGGAGCCTCCAAAAAGAATATGGTCTCACCAAAAAACACAAAGGTACAATTGGGAATCACTTTTACATTTTTTCTTCTAAACTCTCAAGTTGAATAAAGTCCTATTTATTATATTTAAAACTCAACATTTTTCTCGTACAGACTTGGCAAGCTAGATTTGTGGATCTCTATATTCATAAATCTCTTTGAAAGGTATGGTTGGACACCCAGAATTTCTCAATGCCAATTTGTAACCTCTTAAAATTAAAGTATAGCTTTGGGTCTGTAACTTTGTGTTGGTTGTTGTGTCAATATGTGGGTTTATTTTGTAAAATTTAATCCTAGTTTTCTCATTATCCTCGTCCTCTTAAGTTGCATGAGTGATTTTTCTTGAAACTTTGTTGTGTGTAGAGAATGGCTAAATCCACAAGATCCAATGATGTTCTAGCGCCATCAGTTTTAAACACACATTAGATGCAAGAGATCTATGAGGTTCTTCAGGTAGCCATGGATAAGCTACAACAATATCAAGCCATGAAATCATGGGAAAAAATGAAGCCGATGCAACTCCTTTCATTGGATCAATAAATAGGATACAAAGGAGGTGCAAAAAATTCCAAGGAATGCTAAGTCCTTTTTTTAGGAGCCTCCAAAAAGAATACGGTCTCAACAAAAAACACAAAGGTACAATTGGGAATCACTTTTACGTTTTTTCTTCTAAACTCTCAAGTTGAATAAAGTCCTATTTATTATATTTAAAACTCAACATTTTTCTCCTACAGACTTGGCAAGCTAGATTTGTGGATCTCTATATTCATAAATCTCTTTGAAAGGTATGGCTCGACACCCAAAATTTCTCAATGCCAATTTGAAACCTCTTAAAATTAAATTATAGCTTTGGGTCTGTAACTTTGTGTAGAGAATATGCTTATAATATATGACTGTAATATAAGTAATGAGTGCAAAATTGATAACACTTAATTTTTAATGAATATGCATGTGGTTGTTGTGTAAATATGTGGGTTTATTTTGTAAAATTTAATCCTAGTTTTCTCATTATCCTCATCCTCTTAAGTTGCATGAGTGATTTTTCTTGAAACTTTGTTGTGTGTAGAGAATGGCTAAATCCACAAGATCCAATGATGTTCTAGCGCCATTAGTTTTAAACGCACATTAGATGCAAGAGATTTATGAGGTTCTTCAGGTAGCCATGGATAAGCTACAACAATATCAAGCCATGAAATCATGGGCCAAATTTCAAGCACCCATATCTCTATCGTTTTCAAGTTACGACCTCTGCTACTATCAACAAGCTCGGTAATATCTTAATGACTCACATGCAAGTTCCAACCATAAAAAATTGTTTGCCATTACTATAAATGAAGCTATTTCCATGTGGGAAACCTTCGGAATCATCATCATCATTGAGAGGCAAGGGAGCTCATTACACGGCATTGCTGTTGCATCTTTCATTTGATATGAGTTTTCGGAATTTTCTCTCAATGGAGACTTGCAGTTTTGTTATATCGTATGAGCTATAGTTCTATTTGTTAGCCCACTCTTTGACATATATTTACTATTTATGGGTTTTATGTTGTGGATTTTATACAATTTCGTCAGATTTGAGAGCAGAAGTGTTTTCATAAATTTTTCTCTGTTGTGCACCCTACTTTAAGGGGACTCCCTCTTGTGGTTTTTTGTATTATTAGAGTGCACTCTACTCTAAAGTGACTCCCTTCTAAGTTTTTTGTGTTATTAGAGTGCACCCTACTATAAGGGGACTCCACTTATGTTTGTCTCTATTATTAGAGTGCACCCTACTCTAAGGGGACTCCCTCTTGTGTTTGTCTTTATTATAGAGCAAATGTACCCTACTCTAAGAAGACTACCTTTTACGTTTTTTCTCAAAATTCACCCTAGTGTGTGGGAACTCCCCTCTAAGTTTTTTGTGTTATTGGATTGCACCCTCTTATAAGAGGACTCTCGTATGTGTTGTCTATATGATTGGAGTGAACCCTATGTAGAATATATTCTTGAGTGTCAAGATATCATATTGTGCTTCAGTATATTTATCTCTTTCTAAAAGTGAATCAAATTTTACATAAGTTGGCATACTATTTTTTTGTATATTTGTCCCTTTTAATGAATCAACATAATATATGACTATAATAAAAGTAATGAGTGCAAAAATTGATAACACTTAATTTTTAATGAATATGCATGTTGTTGTTGTGTAAATATGTGGGTTTATTTTGTAAAATTTATCCCTAGTTTTCTCATTATCATCGTCCTCTTTAATTGCACGAGTGATTTTTCTTGAAACTTTGTTGTGTAGAGAATGGCTAAATCCACAAGATCCAATGATGTTCTAGCGCCATAAGTTTAAACGCACATTAGATGCAACAGATTTATGAGGTTCTTGAGGTAGCCATGGATAAGCTATAACAATATCAAGCCATGAAATCATGGGCCAAATTTCAAGCACCCATATCTCTACCATTTTCAAGTTACGACCTCTGCTATCAAAAAGCTCAGTAATCTCTTAATGGCTCACATGCAAGTCCCAACTATAATTTTTTTAATTGGCATTAATGTGAACGAAGCTATTTCCATGTGGGAAAGCTTTGGAATCATTATCATCAATGAGAGGCAAGGGAGCTCATTGCACGACGCTGTTCTTGCTTCTTTCATTTTATATGAGTTTTCTGAATTTTCTCTCAATAGAGACTTGCTATTTTTTTATATTGTATGAGCTATAGTTCTATTTGTTAGCTCACTCTTTCTTTGACAAATTTCAAGCACCCATATCTCTATCGTTTTCAAGTTATGACCTCTGCTATCAATAAGCTCAGTAATCTCTTAATGGCTCATATGCAAGTCCCAACTATAAAAATTTGTCTGCCATTACTATGAACGAAGCTATTTCCATGTGGGAAACCTTTGGAATCATCATCATAATTGATAAGCAAGGGAGCTCATTGCACGACGTTTCTCTTGCATCTTTCATTTGATATGAGTTTTTTGAATTTTCTCTCAATGGAGACTTGTTTTTTTATATTGTATGAGCTATAGTTCTATTTGTTAGCCCACTCTTTGACACATATTTACTATCAATGGATTTTATGTTGTGGATTTAATACAATTTTATCATATTTAAGATCATCGGTGTTTTCATAATTTGTTCTCTCTTGTGGTTTTCTCTATTATTGTAGTGCACTCTACTCTAAAGGGACTCCCTTCTAAGTTTTTTTGTGTTATTAGTGTTTTTAACGACGTTTATAGTGACGTTGGGTAAATTCCAGAGAGCAAGTCTATGCATATACCATTGACACTAGTAGATTTAGTGTATGTATTCATATTCAATTTTTTTATTACACACTTTTTGTTCCTGGTAGAGATCTGGTTAAAGATGGGTCACCATTAATTGGAGGTCTAGAAGTGGTTTGCAAAGAAAACTCCCTTTTTCATGTGCAAGATGCGAGAATGTTTATGTACATGAACGACGAGTGACAGTGGAGCATATTACGAAATGGGGATCTTTTGAACCAATGCAAGCCAACTTAATGTTGCAAGCGAATTCCCCTGTTGGTATATAAACTTATGCCTTGAAATGTAAACTCATGGTTTGCCATATGTAATGTTGAGTGTCATTTTTAAATATGGTTCATTAGGATGAGTTGGGCATGGATATTTGTGCACGACTACTACACAATATGCCTCATTATTTTGTCATTAGGGGAAACTTAGGGAAGAACTTGGAAAGTGGAGCATGTTCAATACATTTGAATTACCAAAAATTTCCTCCACATGAGATAGAGGAGGAGGATGTCATGGAGGAGATGATCACTCACTTTTTCAAAGCGACGGTGAGGAAGAGGCATTTAACTTTGAAACACACAAAAGAGAGGATGTGTTACACAAGGAGGCTAACACACTTTTGTACGAGGGTGCAAAGTAGACTTTGTAGGCATGCTTGGAAATCCTCCACTTGCATACAACATATAGATGGAGCAATAATAGTATAAATATCCTACTCTGGTTATTAAAGAAGATGCTCTTAACAAATAATTTTATGCCCCCACAAGAAGAAGTTATGCTCAAAGAATACTTTCCAAGCTTGGTATGGTCCACACTGAAATTCATGTATGTTGTAATGATTGTGTACTATTGGGAATCACTTTTACGTTTTTTCTTCTAAACTCTCAAGTTGAATAAAGTCCTATTTATTATATTTAAAACTCAACATTTTTCTCCTACAGACTTGGCAAACTAGATTTGTGGATCTCTATATTCATAAATCTCTTTGAAAGGTATGCCTTGACACCCAGAATTTCTCAATGCCAATTTGAAACCTCTTAAAATTAAAGTATAGCTTTGGGTCTGTAACTTTGTGTAGAGTATATGCTTATAATATATGACTGTAATATAAGTAATGAGTGCAAAAATTGATAACACTTAATTTTAAATGAATATGCATGTGGTTGTTGTGTAAATATGTGGGTTTATTTTGTAAAATTTAATCCTAGTTTTCTCATTATCCTCATCCTCTTAAGTTGCATGAGTGATTTTTCTTGAAACTTTGTTGTGTGTAGAGAATGGCTAAATCCACAAGATCCAATGATGTTCTAGCGCCATTAGTTTTAAACGCACATTAGATGCAAGAGATTTATGAGGTTCTTCAGGTAGCCATGGATAAGCTACAACAATATCAAGCCATGAAATCATGGGCCAAATTTCAAGCACCCATATCTCTACCGTTTTCAAGTTACGACCTCTGCTATCAAAAAGCTCGGTAATATCTTAATGGCTCACATGCAAGTTCCAACTATAAAAAATTGTTTGCCATTACTATGAATGAAGCTATTTCCATGTGGGAAACCTTCGGAATCATCATCATCATTGAGAGGCAAGGGAGCTCATTACACGGCGTTGCTGTTGCATCTTTCATTTGATATGAGTTTTCGGAATTTTCTCTCAATGGAGACTTGCAATTTTGCTATATCGTATGAGCTATAGTTCTATTTGTTAGCCCACTCTTTGACATATATTTACTATTTATGGGTTTTATGTTGTGGATTTTATACAACTTCGTCAGATTTGAGAGCACAAGTGTTTTCATAAATTTTTCTTTGTTGTGCACCCTACTTTAAGGGGACTCCCTCTTGTGGTTTTTTGTATTATTAGAGTGCACTCTACTCTAAAGTGACTCCCTTCTAAGTTTTTTGTGTTATTAGAGTGCACCCTACTATAAGGGGACTCCACTTATGTTTGTCTCTATTATTAGAGTGCACCCTACTCTAAGGGGACTCCCTCTTGTGTTTGTCTTTATTATAGCAAATGTACCCTACTCTAAGAAGACTACCTTTTACGTTTTTTCTCAAAATTCGCCCTAGTGTGTGGGAACTCCCCTCTAAGTTTTTTGTGTTATTGGATTGCACCCTCTTATAAGAGGACTCTCGTATGTGTTGTCTATATGATTGGAGTGAACCCTATGTAGAATATATTCTTGAGTGTCAAGATATCATATTGTGCTTTAGCATATTTATCTCTTTCTAGAAGTGATTTAAATTTTACATAAGTTGGCTTACTATTTTTTTTATATTTGTCCCTTTATAATGAATCAACATTTTATACGCTCCAGAGAAATACCACATCTTTTCTTGAAAAAAGAGGTCTTGTTAGTGGTAGAATTAACAAATCTCTTACACAAAATGAATAACACCATTACAATATCTTTTACACAAAAGAAGGCCTTGTTAATGGATACATGTCAAATCTCCTACACAAAAGAAATGGCCCCATGGGCACATCATATAGTGAATCAAAATTTTTATAAGTTGTAGATAAATATGTTAAAGTGTAAAATCTCTTATACTAAATCAATAGCACATTACAATATATTTTGCACAAAAAAGGTCCATATTAACATCATTTATTCCTTGAACCACTCACCATGATTGGTCATTTGGTTTGGAGCCCCTGAATCAACATACCATACATCATCACTCCACATGCCACATAACAAACAACCTTTTGTTGTACTCATTACTTTTGCTACAAAATGCATAGTTATTTTCCTGCACTTTTTCATTTCTCATGTCATTTTTCTTCTTATAGTTTGCCACAATAAAATTAGCCTCATGTATCATTTTTCTACCTTTACCGATTTCCCACGAGCTCTTTGAGTCCCCTTGTCTCTCAACTAGCCTCTTCCACCTATGTGTTGTTGTTGTGATTCATGGGACGGTTGTTTTGCTGACCATAATTTTGATTACCTATTGAAACATACCTCCGAGACTAGCCAAGTTATGATTAAAGATAATCCTAAGTTTTGGATGCTACATAGTTCAATAATGAATTCTAGTAGTTTTTCAGCACGAAAAAATTCTAAGTGTTAATTCAAGATTGAGTTTTCAATTAGTTACTATACTCAAAGGAAGCCTTTGAGTGTGTAGATAGATATGAAAATCCAAATTTGATTTTGGGGTTGTAGA
The DNA here is from genome assembly GCF_041138505.1 of Cibotium barometz. Lineage (NCBI taxonomy): Eukaryota > Viridiplantae > Streptophyta > Polypodiopsida > Cyatheales > Cibotiaceae > Cibotium > Cibotium barometz. The sequence goes on from NC_141091.1 coordinate 15,194,934, forward strand.
CCGCACATGTTTTGGTATAAGTACCCACATGACTAGCTTCTTATAGCTGTGCATGAAGTTATACCTGTTGCAAGTTGCAACCCTGACAATAGAATCTAAGAGGCTTGCCAAATCTACAAAAATTTCTTCCACAACTTCTAGAGAGTAGACATGGATTCCCAATAAATAAAGACATCAGCAAATATATCATGAAAGTACACAACTTCTAGAGAGTAGACATGGATTCCCAATAAATAAAGACATGGATTCCCAATAAATAAAGACATCAGCAAATATATCATGAAAGTACACAAACTCACTTTTTATTATTTTTCTTCAAATTCTTTTGCTATGAAATATATAAATCGATAAGTGTATATGAGAGAATATGAGCGATATAGGACATGCCTAATGAATATATGCCTAACGAATAGTAATTCTAAACTTTCTTAATTTTACATGATCGTCCTGGTCTATGAGACACATAGACTCATAGAATAAACACTTTTGGTGGGGTAAAGAGTTAGAAGAAAGAATATTTGACTAGTTTGTGACTAAACTTTAGGTATAGCCTTCATTAGGGACTCTTTTGCAAAGCATTTATCTTTTCGTGTGTTTAGAATCATATTTTTACATAAAGACAAAAGTTTTAAATGGCAAAAAACTCTACAAGAGTGTAAGAGATGCTAGAAAGCCAAATCAAGCACAAGATGTCTAATCTGTACACTATACTCTATATGCAAAATTTAGGGTGAGTTGTCTATGTCAAGGGCCAAAATAGTCAAACAATGGACTAATTGCCCAATCCAAAAGCACCACATGGATTTTCTTAGGGATAGCACCTACCCAAACTAACTAAACAAGGGTTGCGAGTCCAGGAGAAGAAGCACCCTGTAGTATGTCGCTACTATTCAAACATGAGATATGATACCATCTAGGAACTTTATAGATTTCAATAACAATATACTAGGATTTTATAGTTTCTCCATGGGCCTGGTAGGAAAAATCATAATCTCGATGGGCCTGTCGAAAACTAACAAAATCCCAATGGGTTTTACATGACCTCCAAGTCAATTTTTTGAGAACGTTAATATAACATTAATTTCAAGAGCCATTATGAAGAGTTAATAACTTATTAACACATTTGTCATTACATCAGTGAAATCCTTAATTCTCTATCCCAAAACATTATTTAAGTTCATTGAGTGGATTTAATAAAATAATAAGAAAACGAATTCAGGTAAATCATCTTCATCTTCATTTTCAAGATCATCCTCACCACCATAATCTTCCTCTCCACCACCAGCACCACCATGTGTACCACCACCTCCTTCACCATCGTCTTCATGTATTTACTAATGAAACAATTCAAAAAAGTTAGTGCTCAAAGAAAAACAACATAAGAATTTGAGACTTTGGTGATAATTGAATTTAGAGTTCAAAGAATCGACTTCTTACAAAGTCATAGTTCCCTCACGCTCACTAGATATCGGCATCATCGGTGACCACTTCCAATTATTTCAACCACTTCGAAGTCTCAACTTAACTGCTGCGATGATTGGGTACCTATTCTCCCAAGAATTTGGAACATGACTTGCTACCCTTTCCTATAACCAATTATAACATGCTTAAGATATGAAATCCATGAGGAGAAATGAACTAGCTAAAATTAGTGATGCATAAGAAAGAAGAAAATTACAAGTCGTGCAAGAAAATTTACCTTTCCTTTGAAAGTCATCATCGATAAACAAATGGAGGATCTAGTGTCACTCCTTATGTTTCATCTCAAATCATGGGTCTTTAGGCATGGTTCTTACCATCACTTCCACACACTAGGGCATCCAACTTCATGTTGAATTTATTAAAAAAAAGGTTTTTCAGGCATGACAAACAAATTTCACATTCCAATCCCTATCTCTCACAACCACGCCATCAAGATATATTAACCATACCTCCTTAGATATATATTTCACATTCCAATCCCTATCTCTCACAACCACGCCATCAAGATATATTAACCATACCTCCTTAGATATATATTCACTATCACCACATATACAAAAATAACTAGAAGCTATAGAAATACAACTATGTTAACCATACAGTGAGCTAAGAATCATTGAAATCCATAACCAAAATCATAACATCCAAAATCATAGGAATCCATAATGAAAACCATCGTGAAATCCACAACAAGAGAAAGCAAACAATATTTGCACCTACATATGTACCCTCAACATTGAATTTCTAATCACACACCACTAGTCTCACCAAAAAATGACATGTCTTGTAACTTTGCCACCAAAAACCTCTCAATTTATTTTCCACTCAAGACTCACACCACAACCATTAGTTCCCTAGATTTGAGGATGGACCTAGAATGAGGAGGGGGGAATGTTACCTTGAGGTTAACATGAACATCGACATGTATCAACAACATTCACACCTGCATCTATGACAACTTAGTGGAAGTGTGCATTGGTCACACAAGTGGAGATGAGACATCTACAACAAGGGAGAGGAGCATGAACAAGTAGTGCAAAGTCATCTACAACAAGAGACATCTACAACAAGAGAGAGGAGCATGAAAAAGTAGTGCAAAGTCACTAGAGGATGTACACACATCTACAACAAGAGACATCTAAAACAAGAGAGAGGAGCATGAACAAGTAGTGTAAAGTCACTAGAGTATGTACACACATAATGGGCACCACCTAAAAGATCCTTATTCACCCTCACTCATGTGTTGTCTACCTAAGTGGGAATTAATAACTTATTTTAATCATTATATGTCATGCGTAATTGCTCTCAATGATGTACTAAAGGGATTACCAAGCCAAGTGAAAGAGTTGACATCCACTCAATGTGTGCTTAGACTAGCCTGGACAATGTGTGGATGCCCAAACTTATATCTCCCTTGTATATAGGTGAATTTCTCTAATGAGAAAGAGACATTCCCTTGAGGGTTGATTGAGAGTGTTCTCTTAGTAGTGCAATGCTTGTGAGAGTGTGTGGGAGAGTTTTTCCTCTTTCCCTCTTGGTCTTGCAATGTCTTTCTAGTGAGACAATGAGAGTGAGCTATTGTCTTTGTGCAGTGGAGCATAGTCTTGCAACAACAGGGACTGCCAAGCTCAACATAGACATCTCTGATTGATGACAATGGGAGGTCGGTATTCTCAAGTGCTAGCTGGCATTCGTGTAGTTTCCTCTTCCATGAGTGGCGGGTGAGCTACCAAGTTCCCAACATCACACACACGAAAAGGTGACTACTCTTCACTTGGTTAGCCTTGAGCTAGTGAGTGTGGAGGGTTTAGGCTTTCCACTCCTCCACTTTCTTTCACATGCATGTTTTAGCTATTTTCTCTTTTTTCTTACATGTACCTTAAGAATAAAAAAGAAGGTGGTTCTCTTGGGACATGTTATCTCTGAAGAACGCATAGAGATGGATCCTGAGAAGGTGCTCGCAATTGTGGCCCTCCCACCACCTACCAATGTACGGGAGGTAAGGAGGATTTTGGGTAAAACAAAGCATTACACCGCTTTGTTGACATGTTCTCTGAGAAGATGTATCCTATAAATCTGTTGACAAAGAAGAATGTTTCTTTTCAATGGGGGCCCGATCAAATTCAATCTTTTTGTTTGCTCAAGGAATGCATGAGTCAAAGTCCAATTGTGCAGCCTCCTAGGTGGGGGGAGGACTTTTATGTGAACCCAAGTGTCTCATCACATTCAGTGGGTGCTATACTCTTGCAAAAGGGAGAGCAAGGGCATATGTAACCAGTGTATTATGCAAGCTAACAACTCACTGATGCCGAGGAGAGGTATGGTGAAATGGAGAAAGGTGGTTTGTCTCTTGTTTTTGCAGTAAAGAAGTTCAAGTTATACTTGTTACCTCGCCCTTTTTTCTTCCTCACATCTCAACCTTCTTTACAATTCTTGGTCTGCAAACCCAATCCTGCAGGAGGGAAGTTTGCAAAGTGGATTTGTGAGCTTCAGGAATTCTCTTTCACTTTTATTACAGAAAACACCACTAGGGCCTCTCTTACAGATTTGCTTACCAGGAAGGAAGAGGAAGAAGGAACAGGAGCAAAGGAAGAAGTATATGAAGATTTGGAGACACCACCAACTGCTTTCACTATGCATTTTGATGGAGCCTTTAGCCCTTCCAAGCAATGTGGGGCTAGGGGGATAGTTTTATTTGATCCAAGAGGAAAAGAGGTATGATGGCCGTGTAGAGAAACGGCTAGATAAGAAGCTTCTTCGACGCTGGGAAGGCCCCTTTAGGATAAAGCAAAAGTTCAAAAATAACACCTATCTTCTAGAGGATGCAAGTGGCCAAGAGGTTCTTGGACGTGCCAATGAGTACCGGCTAAAGATATTCTATTCTCGAGCACCATGGCCAGCAGACCTCCAAGACAAGCATGGAGGATCTGCTGGGGGGGAAAGATGTGACATGAAAAATTGATATCTTTCATTTTCAATTTTGTGCATATTTTGATGGTTTCTCAATGGTAATAAGGTGGAAGCTTGTCCAAGAAGATTGCGGCGCCCACAATGGAATAACGGCGTGGTGATGCGGCGGCTTGGTGGCTACCTTGATAATAGCATTCTATCTTCAAATATAATGGTTTTGCTTGATTTAGGGTGTACACATTGTAAATGCCACAAGTATGCTTGATAAATACCTTGGTATGGTAGATAGGCTAGTGATGTGGAAAATAAAAGTGGGCCTTCATCCTCACATGGATTTTTACTGTATTATTCATATGGTTCTCACCATAAGGCTACAAGTTGGGGAGTGTGGAAGGCATGTGGAGGAGTGTGTGTAGTTGCATAATTGGGAAAGATTCTTCTAGAATGTCTACATGGAAGAGGAGAATTCCGCCATGTGTAAGTGGGATCTCCACCTACATGCCACTTAGACTTGGCTATTATCTCATCACACTTTCAAAGTCAAAAAGTCTTCAATTTAATAATCAATAGAAGAGTTAGCCTAAGAGGACAATTGATGGTGACATCTACCCTTATGTCACTGAAGGGTTGAAGATTTTTATGTTGTAATTTGTAAAAATGGAAGAGAAGGTGATTCTCCACCTATAAAAGAAGCCCTCCTCTCCCTTTCAAATCAAGGGAATGAAGCCTCCTCAATTGAGCATTTTTATGTCATTGCCACTCTCTTATCTTTCAAACCCTTATTCAAACACTCTCTTTACATGTGAATATCTCATTTAGCATTAGCTCCTCATGCTTAACCCAATTTTGGGCGTCTTTGATGATTCATGATAAGTGGGATAAGGAGTTATTATCTTGGTGGGCCTATGACTTCTCAAGGTAGCCCTTGCCTTATTGCCGCCCTCCTTTGGAGGTACTAATGGTTTTAGCGGTAATGAGCATGCGGAAAGACTTTGGGGACCATAGGTAAATCTTTATGATTGTCCACTGAGCAATGTTAACCCTTACCCTTTAGCTTGAATCATGAAGGAGATGAAAGGCAAGAGGCTATGTGAAAATTGAGGTTTCATGCAAAGAGAGGGAAGTGCAATTTTCGTGGTCCAATACCCAAATTTCAACCGGTAATTACTCATCACTCGGGTATTGTTTTCTAAAATTGATCATATGTCTAGGAAGCTCTTTATATGCTCTTTCCACTCATATAACTAATTTCTTAATCCCTTAATTCATTGATGATCAGAATTTCTTCCAAACTTGCTATTTTTTAGGCAATTTTGGCAGTTTTATAGTCTTGTAGTAAAATGCTCATAACTTTTCGCTCCGTTGCCCGTTTTTAAAAGTTTTCATAAAGGCACGAAGCTCTCTTTAATCTCTACGCACCTATGTAATCCTCTCTTGCATAGCCTATATGGATTTAAAACTGCAATTCTCTGTATATCTCTATTTTTATAGACTTTTAGCCATTATTTCTTCTTAATCATGATTAATTTCTCCTAATCTCTTATCAAAAGGCAAACCCCATGTGTCTCATCCTCTTTTAAGTGATTGCTATATTCTTTTTCTTTAATATGTTCCGTCCAAATCGCCCAATTCGAACGGATGAACCTTACCAACATTCCCCGTATGTTTTCGTTCACATAATCCTGAGTCGGAAGATTTTCTTCCAACAAAGAATTGCCCTCTTGTTTGGAGCGACGAGACTAGCAGAAATTCTTGCTTCTCCTCAGCCCTTCATCTTTTCCTCCATGAATTACGATCTCACCTTTGATGTGTATATCTTCATCTTCACTTAGGGAGAGAAAGGGAGGTGAGGATGCTGTGAGGTTTCATACAAGTGTGTTTTGATTCTAAGAAATGACCGAAGTCCAAACCCCAACTTCGTGTCACAGTAGTCAGCTTCACATACACACATGCGCAAGTTGCCATCCTTGCCCATCTTGTAGAGGTGGCCCTCTATCAGCATATAGTTGGCCGCTTCAACTTCAATAGCATGCTTTCGATATTTAGGAATTGTTCGATCAGTATGACCATGCTGAAGATAGTCCACAATATACTTGCTCCAACTTGGTGTAGTTGAAATTTGGAATAATGTGACATTATGAATTAGTTGTTGAATTTGACATGAAGCATAGTTAGGGACAAATTTTTCAGCATCCGCATGCATGGTAGGCCACCATTGCCCATCCTGAGTTATACGTCGCACACAAGTAGTAGCTGATGCATGGATTCAACCAATACCCTCATGTGCCCATTCCAAGATCTCCTCATATATTGGTCAGGGTTAGGTATAAGCCGCAACACTCCATCATTACCCTGACGATATAATCTCCCTGAGATTAACTTGAATGGTCGCGATAGGTCCACATTAGGACCCGCTAGTTGTATCTGCCCACTTGTCAAAATTTCTAAGATGGGTTCAGACCATTTAGGAGCTGTCTCTGCAAGGAAAAGTGTTGAATCTAACATATCATCATCCACACCCCACAGGAGCTTCGCCAGAGGTGATTCGAGACAAATGATTTGCCCTAAGATGAGTTTTTCCTTTTCAAACTGCCACTTTAAAATCAAACTCAAGAAGGATGATAAACCACCTCACAATCCTTCCAGTGGCACAAGGCTTATTCACCAAATATAGTAGTGCTTGATGGTCCACAAAAAATATAAATTTGTTTGCCAAAAGGTAATGGCGAAACTTTTTCACTGCATATATCATGGACAAACCTTCTCTTTCTGTTGTGGTATAATTCTTCTCAGCATTGTTCAACTGTCGACGACTAGCATATGAGATTGGGAAATCCTTATTATGTTCTCCCTATTGAGCCAAAATACATCCAATTGCAAAGTTTGAAGCATCAATATGGACATGAAATATTTGGTTCCAATCTGGTGCCCGTAAGATGGGTGCAGACACTAATGCTTGCTTCAACTTCTCAAAGGATTCCTCACACTCGTCAGTCCAAATAAACTTTACAAGAAGAGCATATAATGGTCTGGCTAGGACAGCGTACATCTAGATGAATCGACGATAATAGCCACAATGTCCCATGAATATTTGTACCCCTTTAGGGTTGATAGGCCGAGGTAATGAGACAAAGACATCAATTTTATCCATATCACTTGAAATACCATTGTGAGAAACAATATGGCCCAAAATCTTTCCTTGTCTTACCATGAATTTGCACTTGTCAGGATTCAAGCATATATGATAAACTTGACACTTTTTAAACACAAGTCTGAAGTGTTCTATATGATCATCACGCTCTTGTGAGTGAACACATAAATCATCCATGAAGATATCAAGAAATAGCCTAAGGTACTCCTTGAATACATGACTCATTAACCGCTGAAAGGTTGTAGGTGCATATGTTAGACCAAATGGCATAACACGATAGGCAAAGATGCCACCTTCAGTTGCAAAGGTTGTCTTGTGTTGATCCTTTGGATTAATTGACACTTGATTGTAACCGGAGAATCCATCCAAGAAACTATATGCCTTTTTCCCTACAACACGTTCTAAAACATGATCCGTGATTGGAAGTGGGTAATGATCACGTACAGTAGCTGCATTTACCTTCTTGAGGTTTACACATACTCGAAGTTTTTCATTTTTCTTGGGCACCACTACAATAGGGGAGACCCATTCAGTGTGTTCAATCTCATAGATAAATTTTGCCTCTAAGAGCTTGTCTATTTCTTATTTTATCTTTCGTGAAAAATTCTCATTGTAAGTATAAGGACGTTGCTTGGAAGGCTTTGCATCCTCTCGCAATGGAATTGTATGCTGACATATGCTTGGATCAACTCCTTTGAGGTCTTTATAACTCCAAGCAAAAACATCGCGATACTCCTTTATTGTTTGAATTAATAACTTCTGCTCATCTAAGGACAAGTCTGTGGCAATCCACACATAGCGAGGCTCTTCTCCTGACTTAGCGATATCAATTTTTTTTTGCATCTTATGGACCATCATATGAAACCCCTGGCATGCTTGGCTTTTGTCGCATGGGCTGTTGAAGAACAATCTTCCGATCTTGAAGAGTGTACTGTGTGAAGTTGGGGGGAACATTGAGACCTTGTTCTTGTCCACTTGAGTCATCACTAATTGAAGACCATGCGGTTTTGAGATCTCTTTTGCAATCTTGCATCAGAGTTTTTTGTTCAACTGTTATCTTTGCACTTCCGACACTCTCTTTTGAATCGGTTTGAGACTTGAGTTTTTGTTTTGGTCTCTTTGTTTTTTTATGATTTTTGCTAACAGTTTTTAGCTTTTCTCCTGGTTGGAATCCATCTAATCGTTTTACTTGGTCTTTGATACTATCTTGTGCTTGGATATAGTATAGATATCCATTCTTTTCTGAGAAGTGAGGTGGTGGTCGAGAGTGTTCATTCTTAAACTCATTGTTTTCTTTTTGTATTCTCTCACGTCATTCCCTCTCATCTTGGTTACCGATTCTCTTATGGCTCTTACATCATTTACGTTTGGGTCGGCTTCGAGGGATCTCTATTTGAACCTCCCTTCCTCTCAAGAGTAGGCGTGCCTTTCCTAACTCTTCCTCGGGGATTATCACATAATCATCAAAATTAGAGTCCCATCCGTCTTTCTTATCAGCATCATTAGCCGATTTGAGTGTTAAATCCTCCACTGAGACTTCCTCTACATGCAGTGGTGTGGATGCAACCCCATAGTACAAATCATCTAGAAGGTCACATGGTTGTACCATTCGTATAGGAATAATGTCATATCTATCTGAGTCACAAAATACAATTGGCTTAGGTAAAGCACATATCGATAATGTTGCAAGGACATGACTCCATTCTAGGGGATCAATTAAGTGCTCAGGGAAGGGTTGTGGAATGTATGCCTCATCTGATACACCTCGATTACCCTTAATTCTTTGAGTGTTGAAATCCTTACATGAGGCTCCACACATCCACAGATCTTCTCGCCCATCTGACAATGTAACTCTTAAGCCCTCAGATGAAGCAGAATCAAACTCATCTATTGGAGACCGCGTTACATCACGATATGAGTGATTCTTTAGGTTGACCCTTGTGATGACAGAATCATGTCGGAGGTACAAATAATTGTATCCCCAATCCTGAATCATTTAAAATTGTCGCATGAATGGTCTACCCAATATCACTTCATAGTTTGGATGCTTTCCAAAATCCACTACTGCAAATGTGTGCTCATATTCAATCCCACATGTGGTGACCAATATGTTCTCTAGCACCCCAATGGGATGTTCTAAGCTTCCATCTGCTAGCTGCAAGTGCATCCTTGTACTCCTGATAGCTGGTTTGCCCCACTTTTCCCAGATGCACCTTGTCACACAATGCCCACTCCTGCACCACTATCAAGCATTGCAGTTGAAGCTACTTTTTGCACTTCTAATGGGAGGGTAGCATTTCCCTGATCGTCCTCACAAAATTTTCCTACCTTGTTGATAGGAACTGGCATAACATGCTTTGTCTCAGGGTGTATAGTACATTGATGGTGACCCTTTTGTAGCAATACCTGCTCTGACAAACATGTGGCAATATCATTCCACAACTCTGGTCGAAGCTTTATCAAATCAAGCAAAGGTAAGGTACAAGCCACTGGTGTTGACAAAATAGCTTGCACGATACCCATATCCATCTCCTTTGTGAACCTTCTATGCATGGAGGGTATCCTCAAGGTTTGAGAACAGTTCTCATATTCTCCCAAATAAGATGGTAAGTTTTCATTGTATGCTTACTTCTAGGAGAAACAATTGTTACAGGCCTGGCACCACTTCTTTGTGGGTTGGTGTGTGACTAAAGGAGAAAAGGTATTACATTCTTCAGTTTTATGGTTACCGCCGCCACATGCTCCACAAAGATGAGGACCTGTAGGTAGTACACTCCTCATTCACTGTTGCTACTATTGTTGTGGCTGCATGGGTGGGCGATAGGTTTGTCCCAATCTCCTTAGTACTAGGTTAGCTATGTGGTCTGGATTTACTAGTGTGCTAGACCCTGAACTTTGGTCATCACCCCACTGATCTCTAGGTTGCACCTCAGGGCTAGTACTATCTTGGAATTTGAAGTTATCTGTGAAATCCATAGCGTCATGGCCCGGGGGCTTCACCTATAAGTATGTAAGTGTAGCACGTGCGTTCAACAAGAGAGGTGTTTTCAATTTCAAGAAGTTACAGGTTTACATATATAGGAGGGGGTAGTTTATCCAATTTTGAAAAAAAGCTGTAAGTTTATTAAGAAAGAGGCGTCATTTTATTAGCTTATGACATGTAAGTAGAGGGGGTTTTTTATTACCTCTTGAACGCACATGATATGCAATAGTTTTTAAAGGTGAAGCCCCTGGGCGTCATGGCAACACTCATTGAAATTTGTATACTTCTTTGCATAGAGATGTGTGTGCAGTGTTGAATTTTTGAGTCCTTTTAAGAAGAGAGAAATTAATCGACTCTGGGTGGGCTTCTCATCTTCTAGGCAACGATTAATGTACTGCTTCATCTTCTGGGCAACGATTAATGTACTGCTTCATCCTATTTACATAGTCTCTAACACTCTCAGTCTCGCCTTGCTTGAAAGAGTAGATGTTTGCTACTATGTAATGCTGAATCCCCATCAAGGAAAATGCAGCAATGAATCTCTCTTCCAAAACTCGTAAAGAAGATTTGTCTGAAGCCTCTAGTGCCTTAAACCAAGCAAGGGCCTATCCCTCAAGAGTGAGCCCAAACCCTTCAATTTGTGTATGCTTGTCAGTCACTTGCTCAGCTCGAACTACTTGCAGTTCAAGCAGCACCCTCAGTACCTTAACCGCAACACAGCCCATGCTGCCCATTGGTATATCAGAGCTCTCTGGTGGTAACTTTTTGGTCTCATAGGTCATCTTGGCCTTTTGAAGACGTAAATATAGCATTTCATTTTGTTTCATTTCTCTCTCTCTACTTACCGTGCATTGTCGCGTCGATGACTTAGGAGTTTACACATTTGTTTCAACAACCACTTCAGACTCCATCCTACCCCAAACTCCGTCTCCAGTGTGTTGATGACATATTTCTTGTCATCCTCGAGTTGATCGCTGCATTGCAAAATAAAGTCAGTTAATAATTCAAATAAAAAACTGTAATTCATATTCTTTATGTTAAATAATACTTATTGCCATGGTATATGAACTCGCTGTAGATATGACATGCAAAGATCTCTCATCCGTCGTCTGAAGGCGATGCCGGCTCTGACCTGAAGGATACCCCCGTCAGGTGTGATGTCGCATGTGACACCCAAAGTCCCAGTGCACGTGCGCATCGGCACTGGTGGTGGGGGCACTGGTTGTGGGGGCACTGGTGGTGTGGTACTCTACCGCCGCTGCTGATGCCTAGGCGCAATACAAACATACAATATATTGAGATGTGAGTTTGTGAAAAATACTTGATATTTAATCCGTAATCGCCATAAAAGATATACCTGCGGGAGGAACGGCCACTACCCTGTGAATCAGGTGTCACCTGAGTACTAGGAGGTACATCAGGAGTAAGCCGCTGACTCTCGTGATGTGATGTAACTGGGATAGGAGTCCTAAGCAAAAAAAGACATCAAAAGGATATATATATTAAGAATTCTATATGTAAAAAATGGATGACATTACTATTTTATCAATCAAGAAGCTTATCGATGCGCAGTAGTATGTGCATGCCAAGACGTCTCCACTCCTGCATGCCAAGACGTCTCCACTCCTGCATGTGGCTGGTGGGAGGATGTACCCTCTCCAGGTCGTACGGGCATACTAAATCTCCCAAGAATCTCAATCGCGCCATCTAAACCCGCATCATCCATCTCCACATAATCTGTCATGGCCTCTGACAGTGTATCTCCAGAAAGTCCAGTGCCTCATAGCAAAAAGACTTGATTATCGCCAACTTCACTTTACGGCCGTGGTCACTCATCGTATCTATATATTTAAAACAATTATATGTCAGACTAGAGATACATTGCTAAATACCTGGACTTTATGACACACACACAAACAGAATCCTCGCTCCCTCACTCAACACCAGATTGGCCCCGAAGTCCAGCGCCCCTTGTGGTATTTATTTCTTCATTAAGAGATTGAGAATAGAAAGCGGGCGTGCAATTGGGCACTCCATTTGAGTCCCAAACAGTGAATTTCAGCTTGTTGTATTTTCTGTACAGACCTGTTTTCAACTCTGTACAACCACCACACTATCTTGGTAGACCCTAGAAAGGTCCCTCTACAATCTGGCATCAACTGGGCCTTGAAACAGCCCCTGAATAGTACAAAAACAGCACTAATTTAGTGCTGAATTGGACACCTGCGTGGTGAGATAACTACCCTCACCTGTTCCTGCTTTGGAGCAGCAGTTAGCTGCTCCTGTTCCTGTTAAAGGAGGCTCTTGCCTCAGCCAAAAAGCATATTCCCCACATAGTGAACCTTGGAAAAACCAAGGTTATGGTGTTTAACACCACACAGGCATGGGTGACGAGATCAGAGCCTTAGTTCACTTTCCGGGGGGAGCCGGTAGAGTACGTCAGGTCATATGTCTACTTGGGAGTTACTTTCACAGGACCGTGTTTCTCCCTAAAGGAGGCAAAGCAAAGAGAAACTGAAAGTTCCATCAATTGAATTCCATCGACATGATGTCTATGTTCATGAAAAACCAGCCCTTGTCCGCCTTTATGTCCAGAGAAACCAGCCCTCCGGCCACCTAGGAGAAGAGCATGCAACCCTGAGCGCCTGCAGTCCAACCCTCCTGTGTACCAAGCGAGAGAGAGAGAAAAGAGCATGTGAGGGGGATATATGCTATGTATGAGTTTGTGACAGGCATTCCTCTCAAGGAGCTGGAGGTTGCAATGACAAAACACCAACCGCTCTAGCTGAGCATTACTCACCTCTTCCTCTTCTTTGTATGGAAGAGGGCCCAAGTGCTCCAATTCCTCTCACATTGACCCGAACTGCAATCCTGTGAGCACAATTTCCATACTTCTCCCACCATGAGACAGTCTGTAGCTGAGTCTCTCGAAGCTTTGGAGTCTCTCGACCAAAGCTCCCTGTCTGGTTATGAAAGGCCTGTTTCCACATAAAACCTTTAGGCCTGTTTTCCCTTTGAAACTTCTGTCCTGTTTCCATACAGAACCATTCATGGCACCATTCAACAATAGTGCCAACAACAGCATACATCTAGTTACCTGTTCCCTCATGAAACATCTGGCAACATAGAGATGCCCATAACTGTAGGTCCCTCTGTTCCTTTCTAGCAGGAAGAAAAATAATCTGCTCCATGAGCATGCAACCATGTGATCTTGCATCACTCCCATGCCAAGAAACATAACCAGGTGACCTTATACTTGCAGCCAATAACCCATGTACATAGCTGAATTTGCAGCCAAAAAAACAGCCCATAAACTCTCCTCGAACTAATCTCAAAACAGCCTCGAACCAAAGCAAAGAGAAGCTGAAGGTTCCATCAATTGAAAGCCATCGACATGATGTCTATGTTCATGAAAAACCAGCCCCTGTCCGCCTTTCTGTCCAAAGAAACCAGCCCTCTGGCCACCTAGGAGAAGAGCACGCAACCCTGAGCGCCTACAGTCCAGCCCTCCTGTGTACCAAGAGAGAGAGAGAAAAGAGCATGTGAGGGGGATATATGCTTTGTATGAGTTTGTGACAGGCAGAGTTCGAGCTCCAGGCGGACTATCTAATAGGGTGACCAGCACGATAGGGGTGAAGCAGCGATGCGCGCTATCGCCCACCCTCTTTGGACTGTACATTGATGCGGTCTCTGATTATGTAGATAGATTGGGAGGCCCAGGGGCATGCCTGGCAGGGTTCTTGGATGATGATATTGTTCTAATCTCAGACTCTCCGGAGGGATTACAGAGACACCTAGATGCATTACAGGCTTTCTGTGTGGATCAAGATCTGACAGTGAACCTTAGGAAAACCAAGGTTATGGTGTTTAACACCACACAGGCATGGGTGACAAGATCAGAGCCTCAGTTCACTTTCTGAGGGGAGCTGGTAGAGTACGTCAGGTCATATGTCTACTTGGGAGTTACTCTCACAGGACCGCATTTCTCCCTGAAGGAGGCAAAGCAAAGAGAAGAAAGTTCCATCAATTGAACACCATCGACATGATGTCTATGTTCATGAAAAACCAGCCCCTGTCCGCCTTTATGTCCAGAGAAACTAGCCCTCTGGCCACCTAGGAGAAGAGCATGCAACCCTGAGCGCCTGCAGTCCAGCCCTCCTGTGTACCAAGCGAGAGAGAGAGAAAAGAGCATGTGAGGGGGATATATGCTTTGTATGAGTTTGTGACAGGCATTCCTCTCAAGGAGCTAGAGGTTGCAATGACAAAACACCAACCGCTCTAGTTGAGCGGTATTCAGCCTATTCCTCTTCTTTGTATGGAAGAGGGCCCAAGTGCTCCAATTCCTCTCACATGGACCGGAACTGCAATCGTGTGAGCACAATTTCCATACTTCTCCCACCATGAGACAGTAGCTGAGTCTCTCGAAGCTTTGCAGTCTCTCGACCAAAGCTCCCTATCTAGTTGTGAAAGGCCTGTTTCCACATGAAACCTTTAGGCCTATTTCCCTTTGAAACTTCTATCCTGTTTCCATACAGAACCATTCATGGCACCATTCAACAATAGTGCCAACAACAGCATACATCTAGTTACCTGTTCCCTCATGAAACATCTGGCAACATAGAGATGCCCACCATAACTGTGGGTCCCTCTGTTCCTTTCTAGCAACAAGAAGAAAAACAATCTGCTCCATGAGCACGCAGCCACGCAGCCATGCGAGCTTGCATCACTCCCATGCCAAGAAACATAACCAGGTGACCTTATACTTGCAGTCAATAACCCATGTACATAGCTGAATTTGTAGCCAAAAAAAAACAGCCCATAAACTGTCCTCAAACTAATCTCAAAACAGTCCCTAACCAAAGCAAAGAGAAGCTGAAGGTTCCATCAATTGAACGCCATCGACATGATGTCTATGTTCATGAAAAACCAGCCCCTGTCTGCCTTTATGTCCAGAGAAACCAGCCCTCTGGCCACCTAGGAGAAGAGCACGCAACCCTGAGCGCCTACAGTCCAGCCCTCCTGTGTACCAAGCGAGAGAGAGAGAAAAGAGCATGTGAGGGGGATATATGCTTTGTATGAGTTTGTGACAGGTAGAGTCCGAGCTCGAGGCGGACTATCTAATAGGGTGACCAGCACGATAGGGGTGAAGCAGGAATGCTCGAGCTCCAGGCGGACTATCTAATAGGGGTGAAGCAGGAATGCCCGCTATCTAATAGGGGTGAGCAGGAATGCCCGCTAGCGCCCACCCTCTTTGGACTGTACATTGATGCGGTCTCTGATTATGTAGACACATTGGGAGGCCCAGGGGCATGCCTGGCAGGGATGTTGGCTGATGATATTGTTCTAGTCTCAGACTCTCCGGAGGGATTACAGAGACACCTGGCTTTCTGTGCAGATAAATATCTGACAGTGAACCTTGAGAAAACCAAGGTTATGGTGTTTAACACCACACAGGCATGGGTGATGAGATCAGAGCCTCAGTTCACTTTTCGAGGGGAGCCGGTAGAGTACATCAGGTCATATGTCTACTTGGGAGTTACTTTCACAGAACCGCGTGTCTCCCTGAAGGAGGCAAAGCAAAGAGAAGCTAAAAGTTCCATCAATTGAACGCCATCGACATGATGTCTATGTTCATGAAAAACCAGCCCCTGTCCGCCTTTATGTCCAGAGAAACCAACCCTTTGGCTACCTAGGAGAAGAGCATGCAACCCTGAGCGCGTGCAGTCCAGCCCTCTTGTGTACCAAGCGAGAGAGAGAGAAAAGAGGATGTGAGGGGGATATATGCTTTGTATGAGTTTGTGAGACAGGCATTCGTCTCAAGGAGCTGGAGGTTGCAATGACAAAATGCCAACCGTTCTAGCTGAGCGGTACTCAGCCTTTTCCTCTTCTTTGTATGGAAGAGGTCCCATGTGCTCCAATTCCTCACATGGACCCGAACTGCAACCCTGTGAGCACAATTTCCATACTTCTCCCACCATGAGACAGGCTATAGCTGAGTCTCTCGAAGCTTTGCAGTCTCTCGACCAAAGCTCCCTGTCTGGTTGCGAAAGGCCTGTTTCCACATGAAACCTTTAGGCCTGTTTTCCTTTGAAATTTCTGTCCTGTTTCCATACAGAACCATTCACTGCACCATTTGACAATAGTGCCAACAACAGATGTCATACATCTAGTTACCTGTTCCCTCATGAAACATCTGGCAACATAGAGATGCCCATAACTGTAGGTCCCTCTGTTCCTTTCTAGCAGGAAGAAAAACAATCTGCTCCATGAGCACACAGCCATGCGAGCTTGCATCACTCCCATGCCAAGAAACATAACCAGGTGATCTTATACTTGCAGCCAATAACCCATGACCATAGCTGAATTTGCAGCCAAAAAAAAACAGCCCATAAACTGTCCTCGAACCAATCTCAAAACAGTCTCGAACCAAAGCAAAGAGAAGCTGAAGGTTCCATCAATTGAACGCCATCGACATGATGTCTATGTTCATGAAAAACCAGCCCCTGTCCGCCTTTATGTCCAGAGGAACCAGCCCTCTGGCCACATAAAAGAAGAGCACGCAACCCTGAGCGCCTAGAGTCCAGCCCTCCTGTGTACCAAGAGAGAGAGAAAAGAGCATGTGAGGGGGATATATGCTTTGTATGAGTTTGTGAGACAGGCAGAGTCCGAGCTCCAGGCGGCGGACTATTTAATAGAGTGACCAGCACGATAGGGGTGAAGCAGGGATGCCCGCTATCGCCCACCCTCTTTGGACTGTACATTGATGCAGTCTCTGATTATGTAGATAGATTGGGAGGCCCAGGGGCATGCCTGGCAGGGGTGTTGGCTGATGATATTGTTCTAATCTCAGACTCTCCGGAAGGATTACAGAGACACCTGGATGGATTACAGGCTTTCTATGCGGATAAAGATCTGACAGTGAACCTTAGGAAAACCAAGGTTATGGTGTTTAACACCACACAGGCATGGGTGACAAGATCAGAGCCTCAGTTCACTTTCCGAGGGGAGGTGGTAGAGTATGTCAGGTCATATGTCTACTTGGGAGTTACTTTCACAGGACCACGTTTCTCCCTGAAGGAGGCAAAGCAAAGAGAAGCTGAAAGTTCCATCAATTGAACGCCATCGACATGATGTTTATGTTCATGAAAAACCAGCCCCTGTTCGCCTTTATGTCCAGAGAAACTAGCCCTCTGGCCACCTAGAAGAAGAGCATGCAACCGTGAGCGCTTGCAGTCCAGCCCTCCTGTGTACCAAGCAAGAGAGAGAGAAAAGAGCATGTGAGGGGGATATATGCTTTGTATGAGTTTGTGACACGCATTCCTCTCAAGGAGCTGGAGGTTGCAATGACAAAACACCAACCGCTCTAGTTGAGCGGTACTCAGCCTATTCCTCTTCTTTGTATGGAAGAGGGCCCAAGTGCTCCAATTCCTCTCACATGGACCCGAACTGCAATCCTGTGAGCACAATTTCCATACTTCTCCCACCATGAGACAGGCTGTAGCTGAGTCTCTCGAAGCTTTGCAGTCTCTCGACCAAAGCTCCCTGTCTAGTTGTGAAAGGCCTGTTTCCACATGAAACCTTTAGGCCTATTTCCCTTTGAAACTTCTATCCTGTTTCCATACAGAACCATTCATGGCACCATTCAACAATAGTGCCAAAAACAGCATACATCTAGTTACCTGTTCCCTCATGAAACATCTGGCAACATAGAGATGCCCATAACTGTAGGTCCCTCTGTTCCTTTCTAGCAGGAAGAAGAACAATCTGCTCCATGAGTACGCAGCCATGCGAGCTTGCATCACTCCCATGCCAAGAAACATAACCAGGTGACCTTATACTTGCAGTCAATAACCCATGTACATAGCTGAATTTGCAGCCAAAAAAAAACAGCCCATAAATTGTCCTCAAACTAATCTCAAAACAGTCCTGAACCAAAGCAAAGAGAAGCTGAAGGTTCCATCAATTGAACGCCATCGACATGATGTCTATGTTCATGAAAAACCAGCCCCTGTCTGCCTTTATGTCCAGAGAAACCAGCCCTCTGGCCACCTAGGAGAAGAGTACGCAACCCTAAGCGCCTACAATCCAGCCCTCCTCTGTACCAAGCGAGAGAGAGAGAAAAGAGCATGTGAGGGGGATATATGCTTTGTATGAGTTTGTGAGAGGTAGAGTCGGAGCTCAAGGCGGACTATCTAATAGGGTGACCAGCATGAAGGGGTGAAGCAGGAATGCCCGCTATCGCCCACCCTCTTTGGAGTGTACATTGATGCGGTCTCTGATTATGTAGACAGATTGGGAGGCCCAGGGGCATGCCTGGCAGGGATGTTGGCTGATGATATTGTTCTAGTCTCAGACTCTCCGGAGGGATTACAGAGACACCTGGATGCATTACAGGCTTTCTGTGCAGATAGATATCTGACAGTGAACCTTGGGAAAACCAAGGTTATGGTGTTTAACACCACACAGGCATGGGTGACGAGATCAAAGCCTCAGTTCACTTTCCGAGGGGAGCCGGTAGAGTACGTCAGGTCATATGTCTACTTGGGAGTTACTTTCACAGGACCGCATTTCTCCCTGAAGGAGGCAAAGCAAAGAGAACCTAAAAGTTCCATCAATTGAACGCCATCGACATGATGTCTATGTTCATGAAAAACTAACCCCTGTCCGCCTTTATGTCCAGAGAAACCAGCCCTTTGGCCACCTAGGAGAAGAGCATGCAACCCTGAGCGCCTGCAGTCCAGCCCTCCTGTGTACCAAGCGAGAGAGAGAGACAAAAGAGCATGTGAGGGGGATATATGCTTTGTATGAGTTTGTGATACAGGCATTCCTCTCAAGGAGCTGGAGGTTGCAATGACAAAACGCCAACCGCTCTAGCTGAGCGGTACTCAGTCTATTCCTCTTCTTTGTATGGAAGAGATCCCATGTGCTCCAATACCTCTCACATGGACCCGAACTGCAATCCTGTGAGCACAATTTCCATACTTCTCCCACCATGAGACAGGCTATAGCTGAGTCTCTCGAAGCTTTGCAGTCTCTCGACCAAAGCTCCCTGTCTGGTTTTGCGAAATGCCTGTTTCCACATGAAACCTTTAAGCCTGTTTTCCTTTGAAACTTCTGTCGTGTTTCCATACAGAACCATTCATGGCACCATTCAACAATAGTGCCAACAACAGATGTCATACATCTAGTTACCTGTTCCCTCATGAAACATCTGGCAACATAGAGATGCCCATAACTGTAGGTCCCTCTGTTCCTTTCTAGTAGGAAGAAAAACAATCTGCTCCATGAGCACGCAGCGATGCGAGCTTGCATCACTCCCATGCCAAGAAACATAACCAGGTGACCTTATACTTGCAGTCAATAACCCATGTACATAGCTGAATTTGCAGCCAAAAAAAACAGCCCATAAACTGTCCTCAAACTAATCTCAAAATTGTCCCGAACCAAAGCAAAGAGAAGCTGAAGGTTCCATCAATTGAACGCCATCGACATGATGTCTATGTTCATGAAAAACCAGCCCCTGTCCGCCTTTATGTCCAGAGAAACCAGCCCTCTCGCCACCTAGGAGAAGAGCACGCAACCCTGAGCGCCTACAGTCCTCCCCAGCCCTTCTCTGTACCAAGCACGAGAGAGAGAGAAAAGAGCATGTGAGGGGGATATATGCTTTGTATGAGTTTGTGACAGGTAGAGTCCGAGCTCCAGGGTGATCAGCACGATAGGGGTGAAGCAGGAATGCCCGCTATCGCCCACCCTCTTTGGACTGTACATTGATGCCATCTCTGATTATGTAGACAGATTGGGAGGGCCAGGGGCATGCCTGGTAGGGATGTTGGCGACCAGCACGATAGGGGTGAAGCAGGAATGCCCGCTAAAGCCCACCCTCTTTGGACTGTACATTGATGCGGTCTCTGATTATGTAGACAGATTGGGAGGCCCAGGGGCATGCCTGGCAGGGGTGTTGGGCTGATGATATTGTTCTAGTCTCAGACTCTCCGGAGGGATTACAGAGACACCTGGATGCATTACAGGCTTTCTGTGCAGATAAATATCTGACAGTGAACCTTGGGAAAACCAAGGTTATGGTGTTTAACACCACACAGGCATGGGTGACGAAATCAGAGCCTCAGTTCACTTTCCGAGGGGAGCCGGTAGAGTACGTCAGGTCATATGTCTACTTGGGAGTTACTTTCACAGGACCGCGTTTCTCCCTGAAGGAGGCAAAGCAAAGTGAAGCTGAAAGTTCCATCAATTGAATGCCATCGACATGATGTCTATGTTCATGAAAAACCAGCCCCTGTTCGCCTTTATGTCCAGAGAAACCAGCCCTTTGGCCACCTAGGAGAAGAGCATGCAACCCTGAGCGCGCTGCAGTCCATCCCTCCTATGTACCAAGCGAGAGAGAGAGAAAAGAGCATGTGAGGGGGATATATGCTTTGTATGAGTTTGTGATACAGGCATTCCTCTCAAGGAGCTGGAGGTTGCAATGACAAAACGCCAACCGCTCTAGCTGAGCGGTACTCAGCCTATTCCTCTTCTTTGTATGGAAGAGGTCCCATGTGCTCCAATTCCTCTCACATGGACCCGAACTGCAATCTTGTGAGCACAATTTCCATACTTCTCCCACCATGAGACAGGCTATAGCTGAGTCTCCTGAAGCTTTGCAGTCTCTTGACCAAAGCTCCTTGTCTGGTTGCGAAAGGCGTGTTTCCACATGAAACCTTTAGGCCTGTTTTCCTTTGAAACTTCTGTCCTCTGGCCACCTAGGAGAAGAGGTTTAAGCGAGGTTTAAACTTCTGGCCACATGTTCCTTTAAGCGAGGATTTTTTAAAAAAATTTTAAGGTCAATGCGACGTAGTCAATCTGCAAGCGTCGCACAAAACGTCGTTAAACAGCATCGCATAAGCGATTTAAAAAAAAGGCATCGCATAAGCAACATATTTTTTAAAAATAATTTTTTGACATCGCTTAAGCGACGCAAGATCGCTTAAGCGACGCATTCGTCATCGTGTAAGCGACGGTCTATATTTTTAACACCCTCGCTACAATCCCCAATGGCTAGTAGTGCAAGTTGCCCTCAAAAAGTGAGAAGAATCGGATTTCTATTATCACTAATCAACTGAATGCATGCATTCTACTAGTGAGCTATACAATCCTTCTTCTCGTAGTTCAGCTAGAAAACTTCTCTTTATAGGTTATGTTTTAGGCAAGTTGACTTTCAAATCATGCCTAATGTTAGTGTTTCCTTTTATAAGAGCATGTGCTCTAGTTATAGGTAGGCAAGACCTTCCATTGTAAGGTTTTGTTTTAACCTTAGTAGACGAAGGCAAAACCTTAGTTGCTTTTTGCAGTCACACCAATTCAATAACCATGGAGGGTCGCGCACAACGTTATGATCCTTCATCCAACAACAAGAATTCAAAGTCACCACAGTAGGTGATGTAGGCTTATACATGGCGTTGTGACTAGCTAACGAACAGCCTTAAAAACGGATAAACATGTTTGATGACTGTATGAGATCCATACTGTTTCTATGTGGTGCTGCATTGTCCACCACGGGCCAGTGGGTGCCACAGAACCGCCTTTTGAAATGGCAGAAACCATCAACTTCTTTAGCTATTTCCGCATCACAACGATCAGCTTAAGATGACGTCTTGTCTTCTTTAGCTATTTACTCCGGCTCCTGGCAGGCTCGCCAGCGTCACCAAATCAGCCTCTCTGGCCATCAGCAACACCAGCGCGCTGCATTCATAAATACCGGTCAATATAGGGTGTAATTGCGAAGGCAGCACCACCTCTGCATACTATGCAGGTATTGTTTCAAAAGAAACCCATTTGTCCTTTGTTTTCTCCAATCATATCCGAGCATCCATTCCCTCGTGATTCGTTGAAAACCTAATATTGAAAAGCACTTCAAATAGCCCAACGAATCACCAGGGGATCACTGCTCGGATATGATTTGAGAAAAGAAAGGACAATTGGGTTTCTTTAGAAACAAAACCTGCATACTAGAGCTGCTGCTGCCTTGGCAATTACACCCTATATTGGTGGGTATTCATTCATGAATACAGCGCGCTGGTGTTGGTGATGGCCGGAGGGGCTGATTTGGTGATGCTGGCGAGGCTGCCAGGACGTGGAGTAGAAGCTATCCACTTCCACAGCTACTACAATCATCTTGAGATTTCCTCAGCTTCTCAGTGCAGGCCTTATCCGTCACGTTGTTCGTATTGCGGTTCCTCACCTCTTCTTTTATGTGAAGGCTACTTCTCCTGTGGGATCCCTGTTCCCACCGCGCAATGGATTCGGGGTACTAGCAGCGGAAGTAGCACTTCTTGCGCGAGGCAGGGTCCCACACTCGGGGCCTCGTCCACGGATATCCGGACAAAAGACTAATCCGTCGGTTTTTCCAAAACCAGACCCGGAAAAACTTCCCTTATCCGGAAAGCACGGGCGATTCCACCAGGATAATTTTTACTCTAACGTAGTCAAAACTCTTACTGATCAAACAGATCCGACTGCATCTATAAAGATACTTGGTCAGATCAAGGAAGAAACTTGCACTTGGATCATTGGGATCAACGCTTTTTTCCCCACCAAGGAGGCACAGCCGTTGATTCCTATCCATAGAACAATTACTATCCGGGATTTACTTTATCTATCGTAATAACAGAAATTGAGTCTCGATTTACGGATCCATCAGTCCAGCCTAACCCCATCCGATCCCATGGGTTAGCCAACCGCCCAACCACTGTAGTGATGGGATCCCATTTGGAATTTGGTTAGGTTTTGTCCCGGGTACCAAGGAAAAGAGTTCCAAGGCCCCCTAGCCGGAATTTCATGCAAACATAAAACTAGCCACACCACTTACACACCCAATATGAAAATTGCCTTTTTCTTAGCATCAGCTAACTTTAAAACAATCCTTTAGTGAAACCATAGTACCACTGATCACAATCTCCCAAATTATCCAGTTGATTCATAATTTCCCATCATTCCTTCATCAGAGTATCTATGGCATCATTGGCAACTAGAACGCTCACCACCTGTCCACACAGGGGCCGTTTCAATAGTTCCTAGCCCATAATACTCAACAATATAATCACTTATCAAGATGGACTCTCGTTGAAGATCAGCAAGATCAACCAACAGATCCATATAAAAGAGCCATGGACTCATCCGTTGAGGACCAGCAAGGTCAGTCAACCAGATCCATGCCCGGTTCCAGAAAACAACTCTTACTCCTTGTTCCAATATCTTCCTCGACGCACGCGTGGGTATCCTGGGCGACCCAGAGCCCGAGCACCGTATGGTCAGCACCCTCTAGGATCCTTCGCAGGTGACCTAGCGCTTCACTCATAGGCCGCTTCCTTGGTCCCTCATCCACCGTACCGGAAGCTCACCATTTTAATCGAACCGAGGCTGGTCAAGACCTCGGCCGACCTTGCTACGCGAGACGTCCTCCATTGACTCTCCGTCAGCAGTTGCAACTTTATCAGTTAGGTCTCCACGACCTTAATCACAAGACGGTCAAAATGCTTTCCCAGCATTCTTGACATAAAACAGCCATTTACAAACAGCATTTACAAACAGTTTACAAATACAATTTCTATATTAACTCTCATTTTTCCACATTATCCCTCATGCAATCCACATTACTTATTCCACATTTCATTTATATGTGTACTCATCCAATCATATCATTTTCCATCTCTTCACTTCAGATTCCTTCACATCACATATCATATATTCACATCCATATCCACATCCATACATCCACATCCACATCCACATTCACATCCATACATCCACATCTACATGCTTATCTCCATTTTCACATCCTCATTTATACATCCACATCCCATATCCACATTCATACATACACATCCATATCCACATCCATATCCGCATTCATACATACACATCCATATCCACATCCACATGCATACATTCATTATCACATCCTCATTCATACATCCACATCCACATACATACATACATACATCCACATCCACATCCACATTCTCATTCACATCTATACATCCATATCTACATGCACATTCACATCCATACATCCATATCTATATCCTCATTCACATCCATACATCCACATTCATGCATCCACATCTACATGCCTACATCCATACATACAAATCCACATTTACATCCATGCATCCACATCCACATCCTCATTCACATCCATACATCCACATTCATACATCCACATCCACACCCACATTCACATCCATACATCCACATCTACATGCTTATCTCCATTTTCACATCCTCATTTATACATCCACATCCCATATCCACATTCATACATACACATCCATATCCACATCCACATGCATACATACATCCACATCCACATTCCCATTCACATATATACATCCATATCTACATGCACATTCACATCCATACATCCACATCTATATCCTCATTCACATTCCACATTCATGCATCCACATCTACATGCTTATCTCCATTTTCACATCCTCATTTATACATCCACATCCCATATCCACATTCATACATACACATCCATATCCACATCCACATGCATACATACATCCACATCCACATTCCCATTCACATATATACATCCATATCTACATGTACATTCACATCCATACATCCACATCTATATCCTCATTCACATCCATACATCCACATTCATGCATCCACATCTACATGCTTATCTCCATTTTCACATCCTCATTTATACATCCACATCCCATATCCACATTCATACATACACATCCATATCCACATCCACATGCATACATACATCCACATCCACATTCCCATTCACATATATACATCCATATCTACATGCACATTCACATCCATACATCCACATCTATATCCTCATTCACATCCATACATCCACATTCATGCATCCACATCTACATGCTTATCTCCATTTTCACATCCTCATTTATACATCCACATCCCATATCCACATTCATACATACACATCCATATCCACATCCACATGCATACATACATATCTTATCACTTCCCATATCTTTTATGCATACCTCTATGCATGAAATTCAATTATGCTAAAAGTAACACTTTTATAATAAAATATTCAACTTTTATGCATACCTCTATGCATGAAATCCAATATGATAAAAGTAACACTTTTGATATAAAAAATTATCCTTTATGCATACTTCTATGTATGAAAATTAAAAATGATAAAAGTAACACTTTTGATATAAAAAATTTTCCTTTATGCATCCTTCTATGCATGAAAATTAAAAATGATAAAAATAACACTTTTAATATAAAAAATTATCCTTTATGCATACTTCTATGCATGAAAATTAAAAATGATAAAAGTATTACTTTTGATATAAATTTTTTTCCTTTATGCATACTTCTATGCATGAAAAATTAAAAAAAAATGATAAAAGTAACACTTTTGATATAAAAAATTTTCCTTTATGCATACTTCTATGCATGAAAATTAAAAATGATAAAAGTAACACTTTTGATATAAAAAAATTATCCTTTATGCATGATATTAAAATTCAATTTCTCCATGATTATAATGAAATTCTTTCAATTAATCTAGGATGATAATTCCTAGAATATGGTAGGAAGTCCTCTTTTTATGCTTTGAATGAAATTATTTTATGCATAATTTTTATAAAAATTTTGCCATAGCTCCGCTGCTATGACTGATAAATCTCAATTTTTTCTAAGGGATAAAGCTTATCATTAAGGAAATAATTAAAATGATCTCTAATTGGATAATTAATCTATAGTGGATTGAATCATCAATATGCATAAACTAAAAGCATAGAAAAAAGCCATTAAATTGGCCTCAAGCATAGCTTAATCTTGGGTTAAGGAAAAGCTTTATGAAAAGCTTGATTTGGATTGAGAACGGGTCATGAGTATGACCATTTCTTGAGTGAGAGAGAGAGTTTACATAAAAATCATTAGAATTTAAACATAAATGAAAATTAACTTCAATAGCATTTATTAACTTATGTAACTATTCACTACTATTCAAACTTCAATAGTATTTAAAAAAAAACCATACCAATTAAACTTCTCAAGCTTGAGAGGGGTTGAGAAGAGAGAAACATTGAGAAATTATAGAAAGATCAATATTCACTAATTACCTTACAACTTGCTTGATTCTTTGTTCACGGTAGAGGCCCCCAACCAATCAATTGGTTAAGTATGTTGATGGAGCCACTAATGGGGATTGAAGAAAGAGGGAAGCTCCAAAAACTAGTGAATTATTAAATGAATTCACAGTTCTTGGCTTAGGTGGAGTAGAGTAACGATGCATAAACACTAACTATTTTTCAACAAGGGGGAGGCTTCTATTTATAGGAAAAATTGAGCTCCTAACCAAACAAACTGATTCTAGAATTTTCTAAATCAGTTTGGTCAATATTTGACCATTTTTAGGTCAGTTAAGCTAACTTTTTGGAACTAGACTTGAATGAGGAGAGAGGAGAGATGAAATATCTCAATTTTTATGAGTTTAAAACTCATTCAAGCATGTGAAATATGCACCTCCTTTAAAGAACTCCCCTTCCTTACATATGTGTCATAATGGAATCATTTTAATATTGCTCATAGTTTTTTTTTACTAATAAACCTTGTACATTTTCAACTCTTCATCTTATGTGAAATATGCACCTCCTTTAAAGAATTCCCCTTCCTTATATATGTGTCATAATGGAATCATTTTAAAATTGCTCATAGTTTTTTACTAATAAACCTTGTACATTTTCAACTCTTCATCTTATGTGAAATATGCACCTCCTTTAAAGAATTCCCCTTCCTTACATATGTGTCATAATGGCATCATTTTAATATTGCTCATAGTTTTTTACTAATAAACCTTGTACATTTTCAACTCTTCATCTTATGTGAGCATTTACTCATTTTTGGATACCCAAAATATCTCATATTTTTAATATTGCTCATAGTTTTTTACTAATAAACCTTGTACATTTTCAACTCTTCACCTTATGTGAGCATTTACTCATTTTTGGATATCTTCTTTTTTACAAATTTGGATTTATCTCTTCCCTACACATGGATTGATGCTATTGGCCCATAGGAACCTTAATTGGACCATAGTCTAAAGATTTCTGAAAATCTAGACCCTTAGACTAAGGTTCTTTATACCTATTTCCAATTAATTCCAATTGCACATTGGAAAATTCTTTTTGAATTTCTATTTCAGGGGAACTCATCTGAATTATAAGAGATATTTTTCTATCCAAAAATATTCAAAATCTGAATATTCTCTCTCTAGAATATTTTTCTCTCTCTAGGCTAAAACAGATAGAAACAAGGTCTTTATATTTCTGAAGAGGGTTGATTACAGGGGAAGATACTAGACATCAAAAAAGGGGTTGGGGGAGGAATCTTACATTCTACCCCACTTAAAAAACGCGAGATGTCCTCATCTCGCAACTTGTGATAATTTCGCAAGATTCACGAATATGAGACTTAGAGAAAAATTTTAATCAAGATTAACCACCAAGAAACGTCTTAAAGAGAGCAAGATTCAAAATAAGAACAAGATTTAAACTTTATTCATTCTCGGAACTTATACAGTAAAGATAGAAGAACTCTTTACACTTCCATAAACCCGTCCATCATATGATCACAAAAGCAGTCCTCACAAGCTGCACAAGTATAAGGTAACTCATCTATGGGAATGATTCTGTGGGTTATTGCTGCGCCTATCTCAGTGGTATGAGGTGTTCTAACAAAAGGACCTCTGAGAGGCAAGCCAAAAACGGGGTAAAGGCATATCTTCTCATGAGGAAGAAAACACGCCAGTAAGAAGACCCGCTCAGAAAACCCAGGATGCCTTGATCTCATGACGCAGTAGTATCAGGGACCCAAACCCAAAGCTTCAATAACCATGGCTAAGCGGACATTGTTACGAAAGTGCTGCTGACCCCAGGGTGTTACCCTAGTTATGTCTTGATAGGTCCGCCATTTGGTCTGCGCTACAGAAGTTCCTAGGTGAGGAAAAAGTGAGCGCTCATACTGTTCTATAAAATCCTTCTTCACAGACTCACTTGCGTCTTGAAGGTGAGGAATCATTATGGATAAAACTAATTCCTGTTGCCAAGCCATGAAGGAAATTAAGAAAGAAGGAAGATCGATGGAAGTAAGATTACTGTGAGCGACAAGTAAAAGTTACGACTTATATAAAGGAAGGAGCTAGCGTAACTTAGAAGCCAACGGTAACTTGCCACTGACGTTTTACCGTCTTTCCATGATTTGGGTTTGACACATTTTTCTATAGAAGGCATTAAGAATTTTGAGATGAAGAGATAAAAGAAGCTTGTAGGCTAAGTCACCTACTTTCATTGAATTCAGATATAAGGCTCACAATATCTGGGGGATAACTTCATATACTCCCCAAGAGATAAAGAACTTCTTTTGGGCCGTACTCGAATGAAGACCAAAACCTTGATATCCAAAACCTTGATATCCAAAACATCGATTCTCACTTCTGAACTCATTGTTCTGAATCCTTAAAACAGGTGGGACTCTTGAGAAGTATTCTAGGAAAAGGGTCTTCCTTTGTTAAACAGAACTTTCTTTTCTTTTAGAGAGGGAATAATTATAAGATCAGAAAGGGAGATTCTTACTCCTGTATACCTCGAAGGCTGGGGAGGAATCTTACATTCTACCCCACTTAAAAAGTGCGAGATGTCCTCATCTCGCAAGGTAGAGGATAACTCTTTTTCTCTAGAATATTTTTCTCTCTCTAGGCTAAAACAGATAGAAACAAGGTCTTTATATTTCTGAAGAGGGTTGATTACAGGGGAAGATACTAGACATCAAAAAAGGGGTTGGGGGAGGAATCTTACATTCTACCCCACTTAAAAAATGCGAGATGTCCTCATCTCGCAACTTGTGATAATTTCGCAAGATTCACGAATATGAGACTTAGAGAAAAATTTTAATCAAGATTAACCACCAAGAAACGTCTTAAAGAGAGCAAGATTCAAAATAAGAACAAGATTTAAACTTTATTCATTCTCGGAACTTATACAGTAAAGATAGAAGAACTCTTTACACTTCCATAAGCCCGTCCATCATATGATCACAAAAGCAGTCCTCACAAGCTGCACAAGTATAAGGTAACTCATCTATGGGAATGATTCTGTGGGTTATTGCTGCGCCTATCTCAGTGGTATGAGGTGTTCTAACAAAAGGACCTCTGAGAGGCAAGCCAAAAACGGGGTAAAGGCATATCTTCTCATGAGGAAGAAAACACGCCAGTAAGAAGACCCGCTCAGAAAACCCAGGATGCCTTGATCTCATGACGCAGTAGTATCAGGGACCCAAACCCAAAGCTTCAATAACCATGGCCAAGCGGACATTGTTACGAAAGTGCTGCTGACCCCAGGGTGTTACCCTAGTTATGTCTTGATAGGTCCGCCATTTGGTCTGCGCTACAGAAGTTCCTAGGTGAGGAAAAAGTGAGCGCTCATACTGTTCTATAAAATCCTTCTTCACAGACTCACTTGCGTCTTGAAGGTGAGGAATCATTATGGATAAAACTAATTCCTGTTGCCAAGCCATGAAGGAAATTAAGAAAGAAGGAAGATCGATGGAAGTAAGATTACTGTGAGCGACAAGTAAAAGTTACGACTTATATAAAGGAAGGAGCTAGCGTAACTTAGAAGCCAACGGTAACTTGCCACTGAAGTTTTACCGTCTTTCCATGATTTGGGTTTGACACATTTTTCTATAGAAGGCATTAAGAATTTTGAGATGAAGAGATAAAAGAAGCTTGTAGGCTAAGTCACCTACTTTCATTGAATTCAGATATAAGGCTCACAATATCTGGGGGATAACTTCATATACTCCCCAAGAGATAAAGAACTTCTTTTGGGCCGTACTCGAATGAAGACCAAAACCTTGATATCCAAAACCTTGATATCCAAAACATCGATTCTCACTTCTGAACTCATTGTTCTGAATCCTTAAAACAGGTGGGACTCTTGAGAAGTATTCTAGGAAAAGGGTCTTCCTTTGTTAAACAGAACTTTCTTTTCTTTTAGAGAGGGAATAATTATAAGATCAGAAAGGGAGATTCTTACTCCTGTATACCTCGAAGGCTGGGGAGGAATCTTACATTCTACCCCACTTAAAAAGTGCGAGATGTCCTCATCTCGCAAGGTAGAGGATAACTCTTTTTCTCTAGAATATTTTTCTCTCTCTAGGCTAAAACAGATAGAAACAAGGTCTTTATATTTCTGAAGAGGGTTGATTACAGGGGAAGATACTAGACATCAAAAAAGGGGTTGGGGGAGGAATCTTACATTCTACCCCACTTAAAAAATGCGAGATGTCCTCATCTCGCAACTTGTGATAATTTCGCAAGATTCACGAATATGAGACTTAGAGAAAAATTTTAATCAAGATTAACCACCAAGAAACGTCTTAAAGAGAGCAAGATTCAAAATAAGAACAAGATTTAAACTTTATTCATTCTCGGAACTTATACAGTAAAGATAGAAGAACTCTTTACACTTCCATAAGCCCGTCCATCATATGATCACAAAAGCAGTCCTCACAAGCTGCACAAGTATAAGGTAACTCATCTATGGGAATGATTCTGTGGGTTATTGCTGCGCCTATCTCAGTGGTATGAGGTGTTCTAACAAAAGGACCTCTGAGAGGCAAGCCAAAAACGGGGTAAAGGCATATCTTCTCATGAGGAAGAAAACACGCCAGTAAGAAGACCCGCTCAGAAAACCCAGGATGCCTTGATCTCATGACGCAGTAGTATCAGGGACCCAAACCCAAAGCTTCAATAACCATGGCCAAGCGGACATTGTTACGAAAGTGCTGCTGACCCCAGGGTGTTACCCTAGTTATGTCTTGATAGGTCCGCCATTTGGTCTGCGCTACAGAAGTTCCTAGGTGAGGAAAAAGTGAGCGCTCATACTGTTCTATAAAATCCTTCTTCACAGACTCACTTGCGTCTTGAAGGTGAGGAATCATTATGGATAAAACTAATTCCTGTTGCCAAGCCATGAAGGAAATTAAGAAAGAAGGAAGATCGATGGAAGTAAGATTACTGTGAGCGACAAGTAAAAGTTACGACTTATATAAAGGAAGGAGCTAGCGTAACTTAGAAGCCAACGGTAACTTGCCACTGAAGTTTTACCGTCTTTCCATGATTTGGGTTTGACACATTTTTCTATAGAAGGCATTAAGAATTTTGAGATGAAGAGATAAAAGAAGCTTGTAGGCTAAGTCACCTACTTTCATTGAATTCAGATATAAGGCTCACAATATCTGGGGGATAACTTCATATACTCCCCAAGAGATAAAGAACTTCTTTTGGGCCGTACTCGAATGAAGACCAAAACCTTGATATCCAAAACCTTGATATCCAAAACATCGATTCTCACTTCTGAACTCATTGTTCTGAATCCTTAAAACAGGTGGGACTCTTGAGAAGTATTCTAGGAAAAGGGTCTTCCTTTGTTAAACAGAACTTTCTTTTCTTTTAGAGAGGGAATAATTATAAGATCAGAAAGGGAGATTCTTACTCCTGTATACCTCGAAGGCTGGGGAGGAATCTTACATTCTACCCCACTTAAAAAGTGCGAGATGTCCTCATCTCGCAAGGTAGAGGATAACTCTTTTTCTCTAGAATATTTTTCTCTCTCTAGGCTAAAACAGATAGAAACAAGGTCTTTATATTTCTGAAGAGGGTTGATTACAGGGGAAGATACTAGACATCAAAAAAGGGGTTGGGGGAGGAATCTTACATTCTACCCCACTTAAAAAATGCGAGATGTCCTCATCTCGCAACTTGTGATAATTTCGCAAGATTCACGAATATGAGACTTAGAGAAAAATTTTAATCAAGATTAACCACCAAGAAACGTCTTAAAGAGAGCAAGATTCAAAATAAGAACAAGATTTAAACTTTATTCATTCTCGGAACTTATACAGTAAAGATAGAAGAACTCTTTACACTTCCATAAGCCCGTCCATCATATGATCACAAAAGCAGTCCTCACAAGCTGCACAAGTATAAGGTAACTCATCTATGGGAATGATTCTGTGGGTTATTGCTGCGCCTATCTCAGTGGTATGAGGTGTTCTAACAAAAGGACCTCTGAGAGGCAAGCCAAAAACGGGGTAAAGGCATATCTTCTCATGAGGAAGAAAACACGCCAGTAAGAAGACCCGCTCAGAAAACCCAGGATGCCTTGATCTCATGACGCAGTAGTATCAGGGACCCAAACCCAAAGCTTCAATAACCATGGCCAAGCGGACATTGTTACGAAAGTGCTGCTGACCCCAGGGTGTTACCCTAGTTATGTCTTGATAGGTCCGCCATTTGGTCTGCGCTACAGAAGTTCCTAGGTGAGGAAAAAGTGAGCGCTCATACTGTTCTATAAAATCCTTCTTCACAGACTCACTTGCGTCTTGAAGGTGAGGAATCATTATGGATAAAACTAATTCCTGTTGCCAAGCCATGAAGGAAATTAAGAAAGAAGGAAGATCGATGGAAGTAAGATTACTGTGAGCGACAAGTAAAAGTTACGACTTATATAAAGGAAGGAGCTAGCGTAACTTAGAAGCCAACGGTAACTTGCCACTGAAGTTTTACCGTCTTTCCATGATTTGGGTTTGACACATTTTTCTATAGAAGGCATTAAGAATTTTGAGATGAAGAGATAAAAGAAGCTTGTAGGCTAAGTCACCTACTTTCATTGAATTCAGATATAAGGCTCACAATATCTGGGGGATAACTTCATATACTCCCCAAGAGATAAAGAACTTCTTTTGGGCCGTACTCGAATGAAGACCAAAACCTTGATATCCAAAACCTTGATATCCAAAACATCGATTCTCACTTCTGAACTCATTGTTCTGAATCCTTAAAACAGGTGGGACTCTTGAGAAGTATTCTAGGAAAAGGGTCTTCCTTTGTTAAACAGAACTTTCTTTTCTTTTAGAGAGGGAATAATTATAAGATCAGAAAGGGAGATTCTTACTCCTGTATACCTCGAAGGCTGGGGAGGAATCTTACATTCTACCCCACTTAAAAAGTGCGAGATGTCCTCATCTCGCAAGGTAGAGGACAACTCTTTTTCTTAACATCCAATTTTATTTTGGGGTTCCTTATATTCTGGTCAACCCAGCAGAACACTGGGATAAATATCCCTTATATAGAACTCATCATTAATATTCAGATCATATCATTCATATCTTTAACATGATAATGGTCCATTAGACCGAAAAATTTCCTTCTGAACATTCCTCCACGGGAATTTCAGTCAAGCAAGTTCTCAATTTGTCATCCTTTAACTTGATCTACTGATCAAGTGTTAACAGTAACAATTTGACAGCACAACCCACTAATCTCATAGTGATTTGCTGAATTCATTATCATCATTCCAGTATGTGTACTCATCCAATCATATCATTTTCCATCTCTTCACTTCAGATTCCTTCACATCACATATCATATATTCACATCCATATCCACATCCATACATCCACATCCACATCCACATTCACATCCATACATCCACATCTACATGCTTATCTCCATTTTCACATCCTCATTTATACATCCACATCCCATATCCACATTCATACATACACATCCATATCCACATCCATATCCGCATTCATACATACACATCCATATCCACATCCACATGCATACATTCATTATCACATCCTCATTCATACATCCACATCCACATACATACATACATACATCCACATCCACATCCACATTCTCATTCACATCTATACATCCATATCTACATGCACATTCACATCCATACATCCACATCTATATCCTCATTCACATCCATACATCCACATTCATGCATCCACATCTACATGCCTACATCCATACATACAAATCCACATTTACATCCATGCATCCACATCCACATCCTCATTCACATCCATACATCCACATTCATACATCCACATCCACACCCACATTCACATCCATACATCCACATCTACATGCTTATCTCCATTTTCACATCCTCATTTATACATCCACATCCCATATCCACATTCATATATACACATCCATATCCACATCCACATGCATACATACATCCACATCCACATTCCCATTCACATATATACATCCATATCTACATGCACATTCACATCCATACATCCACATCTATATCCTCATTCACATTCCACATTCATGCATCCACATCTACATGCTTATCTCCATTTTCACATCCTCATTTATACATCCACATCCCATATCCACATTCATACATACACATCCATATCCACATCCACATGCATACATACATCCACATCCACATTCCCATTCACATATATACATCCATATCTACATGCACATTCACATCCATACATCCACATCTATATCCTCATTCACATCCATACATCCACATTCATGCATCCACATCTACATGCTTATCTCCATTTTCACATCCTCATTTATACATCCACATCCCATATCCACATTCATACATACACATCCATATCCACATCCACATGCATACATACATCCACATCCACATTCCCATTCACATATATACATCCATATCTACATGCACATTCACATCCATACATCCACATCTATATCCTCATTCACATCCATACATCCACATTCATGCATCCACATCTACATGCTTATCTCCATTTTCACATCCTCATTTATACATCCACATCCCATATCCACATTCATACATACACATCCATATCCACATCCACATGCATACATACATATCTTATCACTTCCCATATCTTTTATGCATACCTCTATGCATGAAATTCAATTATGCTAAAAGTAACACTTTTATAATAAAATATTCAACTTTTATGCATACCTCTATGCATGAAATCCAATATGATAAAAGTAACACTTTTGATATAAAAAAATATCCTTTATGCATACTTCTATGTATGAAAATTAAAAATGATAAAAGTAACACTTTTGATATAAAAAATTTTCCTTTATGCATCCTTCTATGCATGAAAATTAAAAATGATAAAAATAACACTTTTAATATAAAAAATTATCCTTTATGCATACTTCTATGCATGAAAATTAAAAATGATAAAAGTATTACTTTTGATATAAATTTTTTTCCTTTATGCATACTTCTATGCATGAAAAATTAAAAAAAAAATGATAAAAGTAACACTTTTGATATAAAAAATTTTCCTTTATGCATACTTCTATGCATGAAAATTAAAAATGATAAAAGTAACACTTTTGATATAAAAAAATTATCCTTTATGCA
Organism: Cibotium barometz; assembly: GCF_041138505.1. Lineage (NCBI taxonomy): Eukaryota > Viridiplantae > Streptophyta > Polypodiopsida > Cyatheales > Cibotiaceae > Cibotium > Cibotium barometz. Next base: position 15,230,749 of record NC_141091.1, read on the forward strand.
TGATATTAAAATTCAATTTCTCCATGATTATAATGAAATTCTTTCAATTAATCTAGGATGATAATTCCTAGAATATGGTAGGAAGTCCTCTTTTTATGCTTTGAATGAAATTATTTTATGCATAATTTTTATAAAAATTTTGCCATAGCTCCGCTGCTATGACTGATAAATCTCAATTTTTTCTAAGGGATAAAGCTTATCATTAAGGAAATAATTAAAATGATCTCTAATTGGATAATTAATCTATAGTGGATTGAATCATCAATATGCATAAACTAAAAGCATAGAAAAAAGCCATTAAATTGGCCTCAAGCATAGCTTAATCTTGGGTTAAGGAAAAGCTTTATGAAAAGCTTGATTTGGATTGAGAACGGGTCATGAGTATGACCATTTCTTGAGTGAGAGAGAGAGTTTACATAAAAATCATTAGAATTTAAACATAAATGAAAATTAACTTCAATAGCATTTATTAACTTATGTAACTCTTCACTACTATTCAAACTTCAATAGTATTTAAAAAAAAACCATACCAATTAAACTTCTCAAGCTTGAGAGGGGTTGAGAAGAGAGAAACATTGAGAAATTATAGAAAGATCAATATTCACTAATTACCTTACAACTTGCTTGATTCTTTGTTCACGGTAGAGGCCCCCAACCAATCAATTGGTTAAGTATGTTGATGGAGCCACTAATGGGGATTGAAGAAAGAGGGAAGCTCCAAAAACTAGTGAATTATTAAATGAATTCACAGTTCTTGGCTTAGGTGGAGTAGAGTAACGATGCATAAACACTAACTATTTTTCAACAAGGGGGAGGCTTCTATTTATAGGAAAAATTGAGCTCCTAACCAAACAAACTGATTCTAGAATTTTCTAAATCAGTTTGGTCAATATTTGACCATTTTTAGGTCAGTTAAGCTAACTTTTTGGAACTAGACTTGAATGAGGAGAGAGGAGAGATGAAATATCTCAATTTTTATAAGTTTAAAACTCATTCAAGCATGTGAAATATGCACCTCCTTTAAAGAACTCCCCTTCCTTACATATGTGTCATAATGGAATCATTTTAATATTGCTCATAGTTTTTTTTTACTAATAAACCTTGTACATTTTCAACTCTTCATCTTATGTGAAATATGCACCTCCTTTAAAGAATTCCCCTTCCTTATATATGTGTCATAATGGAATCATTTTAAAATTGCTCATAGTTTTTTACTAATAAACCTTGTACATTTTCAACTCTTCATCTTATGTGAAATATGCACCTCCTTTAAAGAATTCCCCTTCCTTACATATGTGTCATAATGGCATCATTTTAATATTGCTCATAGTTTTTTACTAATAAACCTTGTACATTTTCAACTCTTCATCTTATGTGAGCATTTACTCATTTTTGGATACCCAAAATATCTCATATTTTTAATATTGCTCATAGTTTTTTACTAATAAACCTTGTACATTTTCAACTCTTCACCTTATGTGAGCATTTACTCATTTTTGGATATCTTCTTTTTTACAAATTTGGATTTATCTCTTCCCTACACATGGATTGATGCTATTGGCCCATAGGAACCTTAATTGGACCATAGTCTAAAGATTTCTGAAAATCTAGACCCTTAGACTAAGGTTCTTTATACCTATTTCCAATTAATTCCAATTGCACATTGGAAAATTCTTTTTGAATTTCTATTTCAGGGGAACTCATCTGAATTATAAGAGATATTTTTCTATCCAAAAATATTCAAAATCTGAATATTCTCTCTCTAGAATATTTTTCTCTCTCTAGGCTAAAACAGATAGAAACAAGGTCTTTATATTTCTGAAGAGGGTTGATTACAGGGGAAGATACTAGACATCAAAAAAGGGGTTGGGGGAGGAATCTTACATCTCCTATCTGTGCTGGCCCTTTTTCGTGAAACGCAATTATCTTCTTGTATAAAAGAAGCAGCCGCTTCACTAAGGGCATATTCGTTTTCTGGTGATGCTGGCTTTTGGTGCTGCATGCGAACCGCGAACGCACGTCGCAAAAGCTCTGCGTAGAGTCCATGCTTGTGCTCTGCATGCTCGTCGGAAGGTCGCCAGCTGCCACAGCTTCTGCCACAACGTCATGAACCAAACAGAACGTATTGTTTCCCGTTTGTTTATGCGGTATCAATAGACTCATGGTCACTCCCGCTCCTAAGGCCACACATTTATACGTTTTCTACGAGGACCCTACTGGTAAACATTGCAGCGTGTCGGTACTTGATATATATTTCTTAATGTCGACTACTGTAGAACCTTTGAACATATTTGACCAATTTGGCTATATGTGTTACTAATTACTTGTGTATTGTCTTGAGTGAAGCGAAACAATTAACTTTTATGTCAAGATTTAATACCATTTTTTGTACGTTGTATATCTTGTGGTTATTGTTCCAAGTGTACCTGACCTCGTGAATAAAATCCAAACCACACTTCCCATTTTCACACTGCCATCTACGTTGAATCATATTTTGGACCAAGCTATATAAAACTCTACTTGGGAATTTTATTGTTTCTCAATAGTTTAAGTGCATGCACCATTGTCTTCCAAATCATGTGTGGCAGAT